>NC_053390.1:92200868-92863368 GCF_905171765.1 Bufo bufo
AGGGGAAGGAAAGTACTGGCATGAAGTACTTTTTTTTTAATGAAACTGGAGAACCCTTTTTAATGATAACATTTTGACTACCCAAAGCTGCCACTTGGGGGAAATTACTGCATACTGTTTTATCACTCGAATAGCTGTATAAGTACTGTGCAGTAAGTTAATAAATTCACAGATTACTAATTAGTCCCAGCAATCAAAAGAAAGGGGGACCCACATCCCCCATTTGAATAAAGCGCTGGTCAAGCATGTGCACCACTGCTGCATTTATCTTTATGGGACTGTCGGAAATAACTAAGTACAGTGCTCAGCTATCTCTGGTAGTCCCCTAGACTTTAAATGCAGCAGTGGTGCGCATGCTCAACCAGTGCTTCATTCAAATGGGGCGCATGGGTCCCCTCTTTTTTTCTTTATTGGCGGGAGTAATCTGGGAATTTATGAACTTACTGCATACTACTTATACAGCTAACGCAGCGATGAAACAGTGTGCGGTAATTTCCCACTAGTGGCAGCTATCGACCCTTCTAAAAGTTGTCCTTTATGCAGTGAATATCAGGGGTCAGCAACCCCCGACATGCCAGCTGTTGTGAAACTAAAACTCCCAGCATGCTCCATTCACTTCTATGCGAGTACAGCTGAGCCAATGTGAATGCTGGGAGATGTAGTGTCACAACAGCTGGAGTGCTGAAGGTTGCTGACCCCTGAAATAGAGGATAACTTTTTCTAATGGGAGTACCCCTTCAATTCAGTTCCAATGAATATTCAGGCAGCGCTAAAGGCGAAGGGTGGTCCTACCCAGTACTAGAAAGGTGTACCCAAAATAGTATTTATTGTCCATATGGGTAATGCAGAAAAGACTAGGTATGGTACATGATGATGTTTACTGATAGTATACTGTCATTTTAACGCATTGACAGTCTATCCAAAGCTCAGTTTGGAGATTGGCTTATTCCCTGAGTGTGATTTATACTGTAGTCTGAAAGCATACCAGTAAGTACCAGTCAGGGAATGGGAGCTTTTAGAGGTTCCTACATGCATCGGGGAATAACTCAAGCATAACTGTATTTTTAACTATACTAAAAAAATCCATTAGCATACCGTCTGTAGAAGCGTGAAGAGGCTTCGGGAACATTTCAGAATTCTTTTGTTTGTTCTTGCGCTTTGTGCAGGTCTCAAACTAGACAAATCTTTATTTTATATTTCTTGTTCTCTATTGTAGCATGGATCAGAGGCAAAAGGAAAGACCCTCCGACAATCGAGGTGAGGATCCAGACGAACATTGCGCTGAAAGTCAATTTATTCTGTGGGAAAACCTCTCGATGTTTACTCTATCAGTGCGTGTGTACAAACCGCATTGTGCTCTTTTTGTGTATGGGAACTCTAATATTGCATCTGTTTGTTTTTTTGTTTTTTTTTGCTTATTTTTATTTAAGCCTTTTAAATATTAGAAATTATACTGCTTGGTGAGCCTTTTAAAGGGGTTGTCCCACCCTAACATGATATTTTAAAGGGCATCTGTCAGCAGAATTAGATCTATAAAACTCGCTGACCTGTTACATGTGTGCTTGGCAGCTGAAGGCATCTGTGTTGGTCCCATGTCCATATGTGCCCGCATTGCTGAGAAATATGATGTTCTAATATATGCAAATGAGCCTGTAGGAGCATTGGGGGCGTTGCAGTTACACCTAGAGGCTCTGCTCTCTCTGCAACTGCTGTGCCCTCTGTGCTTTGACAGGACCAGGCATGATGACTTTTTCACTGCCTGGCCCTGTCAAAGTGGAGAGGGTGCAGCAGTTGCAGAGAGAGCAGAGCCTCTAGGTGTAATGGCAACACCCCCATTTCTCCTAGAGGCTCATTTACATATATTAAAACATCATTTTTCTCAGCAATAAAGGCACATATGAACATGGGACCAACACAGATGCCTTCAGCTGCCAGGTTCACATGCAACAGATCAGCCATTTTTTTTTATAGGTACAAAACTGCTGACGGATACCTTTTAAAACTAAAAATACAGCATGAAAAATTAGTTAATTTTTTAATTTACTTCTGTTACTAAATGCTCCAGTGAGATATTCTCTTTATTGTAATGACGTCCCTCGGTGTTTAATCAGTATATTAATGTGCACATCCACCTACTGAGGTGGTCGTCTATGTTCCGTTCCATCCTTCAACTGCCATCAGCCACATCTACTGTTGGAAGCTGTGAGAGTTACAGAGGGAGAGCTGCAGCTGAAATGACACGCCCCTAGAAAAACCATGCCCCCAGAGCTGCCAGCCTGAAGAGAATATAGCAGAGCGGTTGGAGCAATTAATGGGGAGAACCATGTGAGGTACAGGGCTGATTCTAGCTTTGTTAGAAAGAGGTTGGCATGTACTATATGATGTCTGATTTTCATTTTTTACATCAGTCATTGGTGTCATAAGCATCTTCTGCAGGGTTTAACACAAGTCATGGGCCCATACTGTACTTCTGTGGTCCTCCAGTTTTATAGACGCAGTTTTACTCTCAAGTGTTCCCTGCGGTATTGGTAGTGAGATCAGTAACCACAAAGTACTTTCTGCATAGAATAGTTTGTCGGGGATATAAAGCAAATGCTTTATATAAAAGAAAGGATCAAAGGAAAAAATTTCAAAGGGAATTGATCCTAGAGGTGGACATATAAAACACCTCAAAAAGAGATTGTTGTTAATTTAATTATGTTGCACAATAAGTAAAATAAGGTACAAGCTTCTATGCAAAAATCTAAATGATTTATTATACAATAACTTAAAATACAATCAAAGCTTAATGAATGTGAAACTCAATAATATGCAATAACACAGTGATATGCAGTACCTAAAATTTGCCACTAGATGGCTCTAACACGACTACCACCGTTCCATATCACCTCTCAAACATAAAAATGTAATATAAGCGTCTCGACGACAATTATGAGATATACAATCAATAGTGATAAGGACAGATATGAACCCTTGCTCTGCTCAAACTATGACCAATCTCGGATATCAAGTAGTATTGCAACATAAGTTATAAATTATCAAGCCTCATATGACTATGGAATGTATATTCCAATCGGAGATTCCTACTAGATCTTTTATTCAGTAATATGCATCTTTACTGAATAGTGATAATATTGATGTGGCACTTAACATTATACATCCGCACTAAAGCGGGGATTTTCCTAAATATCAAGCCAAATAATTCAATGAATACTACATATAATAAAGTTATACATTACCCGAGAGTGCAGTTGATATGCAGAGTCTAAGGGAAGTCAGCTCTAAAGTCCGTTCTGATCATTGGGATTTTTCTCCTGGGGTCTCTCATTTCTTTATTTATTTCTCTGTGTTTCTGTTGCTCCCTGTTGTTGTTCTCCCTTTCATCTGTGTGTGGTTTATGATCACAAACTTATCAGTTAGACACCCCTTCCTAACTTGGAGTTTCCCAATCATTGTCGGTTAGGCGTGTACATATGATATTGACTGTGATGTCACTGTATCACCCAGAATGCATTCCAGCTGTTAGTGCAATGTTACCTATTCATGCATAGGTGGCACTATTGCATAAGCTGCTAGCATCATCACTATTAAGAGTTAACTGTCCAGGTCTGATTTCTCTTACACATAATATATGGAATCCTAAATCAGAGCTAAGGGATTCATTTTGACACGAAAACCAATTAGGGCATAGACTTTGTGGTACCATTTAGACTTTTCCCATACTCTCAAATTTATGTACCGATAAGAATATAATAGACCTTGTACTCTCACAGACATGTGTGTCTCCTCGGTTACGCCAACGGTTTATTGCTTGTTAGTTAAAATAACACCATCTTCCCTGAACGAGGACTCATTAACACAGTCTACCCATTAAATTCTTCTTATCATGCTTTAGGAGTGTATGCGTTCCTAGTGAGAAATATATGAGATAATAGATGCATTGACATCCTTCATAATATTCAACAATATAAAAAGATACATATGTCCTATTGATTATCTTATACTAAAAACTAATGTTCATTGCCGTATTTTTCGCCCTATAAGACGCACTCCCCCCCCCCCCCAAATGTGGGGGGAAAATAGCAGTGCGTCTTATGGGGCGAATGCTGCAATTTACAATTATACACGGCCGCCGCACAGCACGGTCGGCGGGTGTATCAACTGAGAGGGAGGAGGGGCTTGGGGCCAGCATCTGGATTAAGAATGACAGCGGGGACCTGTGCAGTCCCTGTATTCTATTGCACCGGCCCCGCTGACTGTTGTATAATCTTATCTAACCTGTAGGCATTGTTAAGATATAATAATCATGTGTAATCCATCTGTATTACTTACAACATTAAGTTTCGTAGCAGAGAGGAGGGAGGAGGCAGGGCGGGGGGGGCAGCGCGTCACTCACTAGGTCATGCGCCTGCGCCGCCCACTTTATTAATGAAGCAGGCGGCACGGGCGCGTGACGTAGTGAGTGACACGCCGCCCTCACGGCCTGCCTCCTCTCTGCTACGGAACTTAATGTTGTAAGTAATACAGATGGATTACACATGATTATTATATCTTAACAATGCCTACAGGTTAGATAAGATTATACAACAGTGAGCGGGGCCTGTGCATTAGAATACAGGTACTGCACAGGTCCCCGCTGTCATTCCTAATCCAGATGCCGGCCCCCAGCCCCTGTATTGGGGGTCATTCACACTGCAGGGACACTGTTATGGGGGAAATCTGTGGATGGCACATAGCATAAGATGCTATATATGTGTCATCCACAGATTCCCCCCCCCCATAGCAGTGCCATCCACAGATGTCCCCATAGCAGTGCCATCCACAGATGTCCCCATAGCAGTGCCATCCACAGATGTCCCCATAGCAGTGCCATCCACAGATGTCCCCATAGCAGTGCCGTCCACAGATGTCCCCATAGCAGTGCCGTCCACAGATGTCCCCATAGCAGTGCCGTCCACAGATGTCCCCATAGCAGTGCCGTCCACAGATGTCCCCATAGCAGTGCCATCCACAGATCGTCCCCATAGCAGTGCCATCCACAGATCGTCCCCATAGCAGTGCCATCCACAGATCGTCCCCATAGCAGTGCCATCCACAGATCACCATTAGTTCAAAACCCACCGAAAGCACACCTTTTTGTTCAAAACATTTTTTTTTCTTATTTTCCTCCTCAAAAACCTAGGTGTCTTATGGGCAGGTGCATCTTATAGGGCGAAAAATATGGTATATGTATACATAATCACAGATTTTCTGCTTCATCAACAGACCTTAAACCATAGGGGTAATTGGCACCAGATGCATCTAGAAAATATTCTTATCTCTGTTATAAATCCACAAGGAGACAAGAATGACTCTTCTCAGACTGGTACATCTACAGAGAAAAAAAACGACATGAACTGTGTCCTTTCCATGAACCTCTTTCGGCCTACTTTAAAATACATACACAATGGTGAATATAGCACACATGGCCTATTATATATCAAGTCCACTATAATTAGGATATTTTGATATAAATGTTATGTACCTATGAAAAAAAGGCACAACAAGTTATTTTAGCAGTTATTATTTATTTGCCATTGCATTTATAGCACCAGTGTGTTCTATAACACTGTACAGATTGCCATGACCTCGCTTTAGTCCGCCTCCCCAGTGGAGCTCACAATCTAATTTACCGATCTCAGATTTACTCACCCTGATTAATATCTAGATGGTGTAAACTGTCAGTAAACAGCAGTCTAAAAATGCACCAGATTTATCAGTGACTCCCACCGTATGATAAATGTGGCACATTTTTCTAAAAGGAAACTTTATACCACCTATTGACTGGCTTGCATTAGGGGTTGTCCGAGATGCCGCAGGATCTGGTGCCGCCGGCATTTCCTGGATCAAGTGCCATATATTCAGCCAGGGATTGCAACCCGCAGAGTGTGCTTGAGTCTGAATCTCTCGCTAAAGTGCTTGCGAGAGATTCAGACTCTCACAGCGCAGCCAGTTCTAATCCCAAGCTAGGATCATGTGCTGAATAGATTGTGCGGGATCTCAGATATCCCCTTTAAATTTAAGCCATTTTCTCGATCTAAGTCTCACCCATTTTCCTCAAACCACCTACACCAGGCATGCTCAACCTGCGGCCCTCCAGCTGTTGCAAAACTACAACTCCCATCATTCCCTGACAGCCTACTGCTATCATCCTACAGAAGGGCATCGTGGGAGTTGTAGTTTTACAACAGCTAGAGGGCCGCAGGTTGAGCATCCCTGCCCTACACCCTCCAACCCCTTGTCTAGTAAGTTGCAAAAAGTGTCTAGAACACATAATAAATGTGTTACAAGGCTTGTACATCACATTTTTATTTTTTTTACGAAATGAGCCATAATTCTGGAACATTTGGCTTTAGAAAGTTAATATGGTTTTGGAAGGAAACCCATGCAAACTGAGGGAGAACATACAAATTGGACATGTTATACTTGGTTAGACCCAGGACTCCAGAGCTGCAAGGTGTCACCTTTGTATACAACACCTTTTATAACTTTCACTGTGCTATCCAAACTTTTCTTCTCTTTCCCATTTATGTCCTGATGTGTCCTCATTGTAGCAGTATCCGCTTCATGGCTTGCTGGGTGGTAGAATGCAGAAGGAAGGAATATCCTTTTGTTGTAATCTGATTCCATTATTGCTTTAACTACTATTTTGACAGATGTTGTTTTAGAGGTGTAAGAAAAGACTGCACTTATGCTAATTAGGAGATGTTTTTACTGATTTAAAGAAGTTGTGTAACTGGAAGAATAGAAAGTCAGTCCTATGTAAGTATATTCAACACGTAAAAAAATATATATACTACATCCTTGTATGGAGATTGTTCTTATGATGTAAAGCTTAAAATGTTATCAGACCTTTTACCTTTTTTATTTACAACCAGGGGAACACCCTCTTATAACTGGGGATGTAGCTGTGTTCAGAATTAAGCAATCACATTCAAAATCATGTTAAATAGGAGTCCGCATACACCTGCCATCATTTAAAGTGCCTCTGATTAACCCCAAATAAAGTTCAGCTGCTCTAGTTGGTCTTTCCTGAAATGTTCTTAGTCGCATCCCACAGCAAAAGCCATGGTCCACAGAGAGCTTCCAAAACATCAGAGGGATCTCATTGTTAAAAGGTATCAGTCAGGAGAAGGGTACAAAAGAATTTCCAAGGCATTACAGGGCTCCAGATGGCGACCAAAATGGTCGCCAATGCGACTTGGAATTGCAAAATGGCGACAAGATTTGTAGTCTTGTCGCCATTTGCGCCTAAACCCTCCGCTGCTTTGCCTCTAAGAAAAAAAGGCTTTCATCCAGCATAGACACGCTGCAGCCGTCTGCTGGATGAAGATCCGCTCGCTCACACTACTCGGCATAGAGGGTGGGCGTGGCTTGGGTTCCCGCATCTTGTGCTTCCGCTTCCAGCAGTCTGCTTCTGAATTCACACGTCTGTGAGATCCCGGCCCGGAGTCCTGCTGAGTGCAGGAGCGTACGGCGTCATTGGTTGCTATGACGCCGGGCGCTTCCTGCTGCCGCCGCAGTACAGTAGTACACTGGTATGGATCATACCAGTGTGTTACTGTACTGCGGCTGCAGCAGGAAGCGCACGGCGTCATAGCAACCAATGACGCCGTACGCTCCTGCACTCAGCAGGACTCCGGGCCAGGATCTCACAGACGTGTGAATTCGGCACTCCTACATCGCAAATCCCGTCAAGCTCCCAGCAGACCTTGGACTCCAGTTTTCCCTCACAACGAACTGATGTGACTAACAAGTCTCAAACTTTGCCGCTTATCCCCTCGCTGCCTGGTTCCTTGGTTTCCAACACCTCAAGTGCCTTTGAATCCAGCCCCATCCCCAAAGGCCCCCCTTTTCAGGGACCAGTCCATACTGACCTTCCTCCAGACACACCACCTGATCCTCCAAGAACAGACACATTATCCCATCAATGGACCCTTCTGCCTCAGTTACAGAACCAGAGGCATCTCCGCTGAAAAAGTGCAGACTCCTAACATTCCCGCTGAGATCCCTAATGGAGCTTCTCCAAACATTCTCCCCTGGATGGGCTCCCCTCACCCATCCAGCAAAGTAAATCATCCTGAATGAATGGATCTTTCTAAGGGCAAAGAACAGGGCTACAGGTTCAATGGTCGCTCTCGGGCTGAGAGACCTTATAGTCGTAAGTCCCGTGGTGATAGGTTATCCAGCTCCAGACACTCTTACTGGAGATATAATGGGGAAGATACCTCGCAGAATCATGGAGAGGAAGCAGGACAGAGCCAAGAAATCGCACAACCAGTGCTGGGAATCCCTCCATTTACAAACCATTGGCATGAGAAAGGAGAACAGCCAAGGGAGCAGGAGGTGGATGCACGTAGTGAATAAAAGCATCGTTTAATGGCTTCCCTAATCTCATACACTTCAAGGAGCCTGAAACATGAGTATGTATTCTGCATATGTTCTTGTCCATATTCCCCAGTTTCTGCAGTGCTGATTGCACATTATTAGTACTCAGGACCATCATTACTGCATAAATAAATCAGGTTATTTAGTAATTAAAGGGATTTTCAAGAACTTTAATTCAAAAGAAATTAAATGCAGGAAATATTAAAAAAAATAAACTCACTCACCGGTTAATTCCCAGCCACTCCAGCGCTGATGCTGTTGTCCCCAGCAGTTTTTTCTTTCCTGAAGTGATGACATGGAATATGTCCATGTGACCATTGCAGGCAATTACTGGCCTCATTGGTGATGCCAGCATGTGCAGCAGGTGACCATAGACTCACATCATGTGAATGTACAGCACAAGAAAATAAGGAAGGATCAGTGCAGGAATGATGTGGGATTCAACTGGTGAGAGTTTTTTTTTTTGTTTTTTTTGTTAGTTTTTATTATCTAACCTATTGCCGTCCCTTTAACTACTGAGTACAAAATGTTTAAAGGGATTGTCCAGTGCAGTGCAAAATTTTAGTAAAGTGTTTGGAGTGGTTTTATATTAAAGAATCAAAACTCACCATCCCTCAATCCCTGATGTTCCTTTTCCAACTGGGTTTCCACTGGTCTCTACTTAATGGTCCAGTCTCCACAAGCAGGAAATGCCAGGAGAAGCCTGCTCAGCCAATCCCTAGCCATGGTGCTATACTTTTCTCGGCCAGTGATTGACTGAGCTGCCGAGACCAGTGGAGATCCATTAAGCATTGAAATAGGAGTGGCAGGGGATCAGTGGTGGTGAGTATTGATTCCTTTTAAACCACCCTGAGCACTTTACTAAAAATTTTGCCTCCCTTGTCAACTCCTTTAATATTTTTCCAAATCAGCACTAAATGACATATGTACAGTTGCTGTCTGATTTCGAGTGTGTTCCTGGTTTAAGTTGTCCATGCACTAATGATTGACAGCCTTGACACCTTTTTTTTTTTTTCTGGCACCTATAACAGGAGTTAGATTGCTGTGTTAGATTATTTTCAGTCATTGCAGGTGCTGATGGCCTAGTAAAAAAGTAAATTAAAAGCTCATGGTACGGTACTGTTCACAGACCTGCCTCATTGGGCATGTGCCAGTTGACTTAATCAACATGAACTGCTTAAAGGGGTTATTGTGTCCTCTCAGACTTAGGCCTCTTGCACACGACCGTATGCATTTTGCGGTCTGCAAAAAATGGTTCTGCATAAAATACGGATGACGTCCGTGTGCATTCTGTATTTTGCAGAACGTAACAGCTGGCCCCTAATAGAACAGTCCTATCCTTGTCCGTAATGCGGACAATA
This sequence comes from Bufo bufo, assembly GCF_905171765.1. NCBI lineage: Eukaryota > Metazoa > Chordata > Amphibia > Anura > Bufonidae > Bufo > Bufo bufo. The sequence continues at coordinate 92,210,657 of NC_053390.1, forward strand.
ATAGGACATGTTCTATTTTTTTGCGGAACAGAAGTACGGACATACAGAAACAGAATGCACACGGAGTAACTTCCGTTTATTTTGCGGACCCATTCAAATGAATGGTTCCGTATACGGCCCGCAATGGACATGGAAAGAATATACACGTTTGTGTGCGTGAGGCCTTAGATGGCTTATATGCTCCTAAGCATCCTAGCTATATTATATATATTTAAAATTTGGCGACTAAAAATTTCATTTGGCTCCTACATTTTTCAGGTTAGGAGCCAATGGCTCCTTCATATTTTTTTTAGTCTGGAGCACTGCATTAGATATACCATGGAACACAGTGAAGAGAGTCATCATCAAGTGGAGAAAATATGGCACAACAGTGACATTACCAAGAACTGGACGTCCCTCCAAAATTTATGAAAAGACTAGAAGAAAACTGGTCTGGGAGGCTACCAAGAGGCCTACAGCAACATTAAAGGAGCTGCAGGAATATCTGGCAAGTACTGGCTGTGTGGTACATGTGACAACAATCTCCCGTATTCTTCATATGTCTGGGCTATGGGGTAGAGTGGCAAGACAAAAGGCTTTTCTTACGAAGAAAAACGCCTAAGCCAGGCTACATTTTGCAAAAACACATCTGAAGTCTCCCAAAAGCATGTGGGAAAAGGTGTTATGGTCTGATGAAACCAAGGTTGAACTTTCTGGCCATAATTCCAAAAGATATGTTTGGCGCAAAAAACAACACTGCACATCACCAAAAGAACACCATACCCACAGTGAAGCAAGGCGATGGCAGCATCATGCTTTGGGGCTGTTTTTCTTCAGCTGAAACTGGGGCCTTAGGGCTCTTTCACACTTGCGTTCTTGTCTTCCGGCATAGAGTTCCGTCGTCGGGGCTCTATGCCGGAAGAATCCTGATCAGGATTATCCTAATGCATTCTGAATGGAGAGAAATCCGTTCAGGATGCATCAGGATGTCTTCAGTTCCGGAACGGAACGTTTTTTGGCCGGAGAAAATACCGCAGCATGCTGCGCTTTTTGCTCCGGCCAAAAATCCGGAACACTTGCCGCAAGGCCGGATCCGGAATTAATGCCCATTGAAAGGCATTGATCCGGATCCGGCCTTAAGCTAAACGTCGTTTCGGCGCATTGCCGGAGCCGACATTTAGCTTTTTCAGAGTGGTTACCATGGCTGCCGGGACGCTAAAGTCCTGGCAGCCATGGTAAAGTGTAGTGGGGAGCGGGGGAGCAGTATACTTACCGTCTGTGCGGCTCCCGGGGCGCTTCAGAGTGACGTCAGGGCGCCCCAAGCGCATGGATCATGTGATCACATGGATCACGTCATCCATGCGCATGGGGCGCTCTGACGTCACTCTGGAGCGCCCCGGGAGCCGCACGGACTGTAAGTATACTGCTCCCCCGCTCCCCGCTCCTACTATGGCAACCAGGACTTTAATAGCGTCCTGGGTGCCATAGTAACACTGAACGCATTTGGAAGACGGTTCCGTCTTCAAATGCTTTCAGTACACTTGCGTTTTTCCGGATCCGGCGTGTAATTCCGGCAAGTGGAGTACACGCCGGATCCGGACAACGCAAGTGTGAAAGAGGCCTTAGATAAGCTAGAGGGAATTATGAACAGTTCCAAATACCAGTCAATATTGGCACAAAACCTTCAGGCTTCTGCTAGAAAGCTGAACATGAAGAGGAACTTCATCTTTCAGCATGACAACGACCCAAAGCATACGTGCAAATCAACAAAGGAATGGCTTCACCAGAAGAACATTAAAGTTTTGGAATGGCCTAGCCAGAGCCCAGACCTGAATCCGATTGGAAATCTGTGGGGTGATCTGAAGAGGGCTGTGCATAGGAGATGCCCTCGCAGTCTAACAGATTTGGAGTGTTTTTGCAAAGAAGAGTGGGCAAATCTTGCCAGGTCAAAATGTGCCATGCTGATAGTCTTTTTGGGTATGAATCTGAGTGCTGTAATAAAATCAAAAGGTGCTTCAACAAAGTATTAGTTTAACCCCTTTGGGACACAGCCTTATTTCACCTTAAGGACCAGGCCATTTTTTGCAAATCTGACCAGTGTCACTTTAAGTGGTGATAACTTCGAAACGCTTTGACTTATCCAGGCCATTCTGAGATAGTTTTTTTTTGTCACATATTGTACTTCATGACACTGGTAAAATGAAGTAAAAAAAAATAATTTTGATTTATAAAAAAAATACCAAATTTACCCAAAATGTTGAAAAAATTGCAAATTTCCAAGTTTCAATTTCTCTACTTCTATAATACATAGTAATACCTCCAAAAATAGTTATTACTTTACATTGTCCATATGTCTACTTTATGTTTGGATCATTTTGGGAATGATATTTTATTTTTTGGGGATGTTACAAGGCTTAGAAGTTTAGAAGCAAATTTTTAGGGACCAGTTCAGGTCTGAAGTCACTTTGCGAGGCTTACATAATAGAAACCACCCAAAAATGACCCCATTATAGAAACTACACCCCTCAAGCTATTGAAAACTGATTATACAAACATTGTTAACCCTTTAGGTGTTCCACAAGAGTTAATGGCAAATGAAGATAAAATTTCAGAATTTAGATTTTTTTGGGCAAATTTTCCATTTTAATCAATTTTTTCCAGTAACAAAGCAAGGGTTAACAGCCAAACAAAACTCAATATTTATTGCCCCGATTCTGTAGTTTGCAGAAACACCCCATATGTGGCTGTAAACTACTGTACAGGCACACAGTAGGGCGTAGAAGGAAAGGTGCGCCATATGGTTTTTGGAAGGCAGATTTTGCTGGACAGTTTTTTTGACACCATTACCCATTTGAAGCCCCCCTGATGCACCCCTAGAGTAGAAACTCCATAAAAGTGACCCCATCTAAGAAACTACACCCCTCAAGGTATTCAAAACGGATTTTACGAACTTTGTTATCCCATTAGGTGTTGCACAAGAGTTATTGGCAAATAGGGCTGAAACCTAACCCTGTTAATCTGGGGGGTTAGGTCATGGGGTATTTTTATAGAGGAGATTCTTATGGACGCGGCGATACCTAATTTGTATACTTTTTTTTAAATTATTTTAGTTTTTACAATTATTTAGGTTTTAGACTATATTATCCTTTTTGATACAAAAAAAAGTTTTTTGTATCTCTGAAGTCTGAGTCATTTTTTGTTTGTTTTTTAGCCGATTATCTTATGTAGGGGCTCATTTTTTGCGGTAGGAGAGGACTGTTTTATTGGCACTATTTTGGGGGCTATATGACTTTTTGATCGCTTGCTATTAAACTTTTTGTTATGTAAGGTGACACCGTTTTTTTTTGTTTGTTTTTTTTTGACCGTGTTAATCTGGGGGGTTAGGTCATGGGGTATTTTTATAGAGGAGATTCTTACCGACGCGGCGATACCTAATTTGTATACTTTTTTAAAATTATTTTAGTTTTTACAATTTTTTTTGGTGTCTCAAGTCTGAGAACCGTAGTTTTTTTTTATCCGATTGTCAGTGGCTAAATTGGGATATAAATTTAGTACTCCATGGAAGTGTGGTACTCCCTGAAGCAACCAATAATGCAGAGGCCCGGATAATCGGGGCACGTGTCACATTGAGTAGTGGTGTCCTTCCGTATCCCCCTCCTGTGACACACTCTGCACCTTTTTTGGGTCCGTCCCTTCTTTCCAGTATGGGGGACCACACCTGGAAAATGTTGGCCAGGGACGATCCGGGCGCCTCCAGTTCCCGAGGTACTCCGGCCTGCTCTTTCCCAGTCAGAAAAGATTAGGGCCTTGAGAACTGCCTCATAGAACTGAAGGAATGTCCCTGTGTTGCCAGCGCTCCGGGACAGCACAAAAGAGTTGTACAAGGCAACCTGTACCAAGTAGACCGCAACTTTTTTGTACCATGCCCGGGTTTTGCGCATGGCATTATATGGCTTGAGGACTTGATCAGAGAGATCAACTCCTCCCATATACCGATTGTAGTCGACGATACAATCGGGCTTGAGGACCGTTGCCACGGTACCTCGCACAGGGACAGGGGGGATGCCGTTACCATGAATTGTGGACAGTACAAGGACATCCCTCTTGTCCTTATATCTGACCAGCAACAGGTTTCCAGTGGTAAGGGCACAGGTCTCACCCCTGGGGATAGGTACCTGGAGGGGGTGGGCAGGTAGGCCACATTGATTTTTCCGCACGGTCCCACAAGCGGACGTGGATCTGGCGGCGAGGGACAGGAACAAGGGGATACTAGTATAAAAGTTATCCACGTAAAGGTGGTAACCCTTATCTAGCAGTGGGTGCATAAGGTCCCACACAAGTTTCCCACTAACACCCAGAGTGGGGGGACACTCTGGGGGTTGAATACGTGAATATCGCCCCTCGTACACACAAAACTTGTAAGTGTACCCTGAGGTACTCTTACAAAGTTTATACATCTTCACGCCATACCTCGCCCGCTTTGAGGGAACATACTGGCGGAAAATGAGTCTCCCCTTGAACGCAATGAGAGACTCATCAACCGCGACCTCCCTTCCAGGTACATAGGCCTGTACAAATTTGGCCCCAAAGTGATCGATGACCGGCCTGATTTTGTACAGGTGGTCATAGGCAGGATTACCTGGGGGGGGACATGCTCAAACCGGGAGCGCGTCATTAGCCATACTGTAAAGTGGGGTCTGGTAGAGGATGTCCCCACTCCAGTAATGCCTGACACTAGGTTTCTTGACTAGGCCCATATGCAGCACGAGGCCCCAAAATGTCCTAATTTTGGCTGCACTGACCGGCATCCAGCCACCGGGCCTAGCCAAAAAGGAGCCCGGGTGTTGAGCAACAAACTGTTGGGCGTACAGGTTCGTCTGCTCCACCATTAGATTTACCAGTTGGTCACTGAAAAAATTACTAAAAAAGTCATATTCAGTGAAGCCCACTGTGGAAATCTGGATTCCTGGTTGGCCTACAAAATCAGGAATCACAGGCTCAAATCGCTCTGGGGTATACCAGACAAGTTCACTGGCAGGGGGCTCTGGTGGATTTAACTGGTGGGCCGGAAAACTAGTACGAGCCCCAGAGCTGCTCGTACTAGGGTGGGCCACAGGGTCCCTAACATGGCGGTCCCCTTGCTCCGCCTGGCGGCGTCTCTGCTGCCTTGGGGGCTCATCATCATTGCTAGATGATGAGGAGGATGTGGATGACAACAGGAAAGTGGGGTCATCCTCGTCCTCACTGGGACTCTCGGACTCTGAGGCAAGTTGGGCGTATGCCTCCTCGGCCGAGAACATCTGGCGGGCCATAGGGGAGTGTGTGTCTGCGTGTGTATGTGCGTGCGTGTAAATCTTTATTTGGTGTGTGGGGGGGGGGGGGGCACGGGTGTTCACGGACTTATCCCTAAAATTACCGGAAAAAAATAAAATGACTAACTAAAAAAAAAGGCAAAAAATGTGAAAATTAAAATAAATAAAAAATTCAAAACCGCTGATCAACCGTCCGAAGTTGATCAGCGGTGGGGTGTGCGATGCGCTAACAGTGGCTGGATGCTAAGAGTGCCGGCCACAGTCGGCGTACGCACAAAAAAAAAAAACTGCCTGCGCCCCAAAAAAGTTGTCGGGGGGGCAAGCGGCAGCACCCCTGGGGGGTCAAGGGTCACACAGCTGTGCTGTGGACCCCAGACACCCTACTTAGGGTGATGCAATCAAACTTTTTTTTCCCACTAACTTTCCCTTTTATATCCCTGCCTAGCCCAACCTTTCCCTAGCCTTTCCCAAATTACCTGGCTGATCAGATGGGGGGTGCTGGGGCACAGATCGGGTCCTGGGGGCAAGGATGGGTGCTGGGGCACAGATGGGGTGATGCTGGCTCAGATCCACACGTGCACTGCAGCGCTCCGGGACACAAAAGGAGGAGGAGAGGAGCGCTGCCAAGATTTGAATCTCCCGCCCGCCCACCTAACAATCAGAGGCGATACTGAGAGGTGTTGTCACCGTCACCATCACCTCTCAGGATCGCAGGATGGTGATTGGTGGGGTAAAATAACACCACGATCACCATCCTGTTCCGGGTCTGTAACATCCTGAAGTATGTCACTAAAACTTCTAATCCCTGCTTCATCATGTTAGGTGTATGTGTATTGTCACCTTGTGTAATCTAACGATGCATTTCCAATATATGTATTTTTAGGCCTGTAAACTGCTGTAATTTCAATGTACACCAGCAGTATGTAGCAGACCATATCCAGTTAGTGTTTCCAGCCTGGAATAGTCCATCCCAGTCTGGTCTCCCCTATGTGAGCAGAAGTGGGATGTTCCCATGCCCTGCCTCATGAGGAGGAGAAGGAAGTTAGTCAGTGTGAACCAGCCCCCCTGCTGGGGAAGGCTGTGTTGGTAGGAGCTCCCAGAAACAGGGATCCCAACCTAGGATCCAAGCCTCGGCTGAGGCTAAAGATCACTCTTCCCAACCTGGGTCATCTAACCCAGCTGGTTGACAAGCAAGCAGCCATTTACAGAACTATAGATCTCCAGGAAGAAGACACCATACCCTGCGAGCAGTCCTATAAGTACAGATCCAAAGACAAAGAGAAGCTAAATACCTCTCAGCTAGTCAGACCCAAACTAAGCAGATTACAGACAGAGCAGAAGACAGATACCTGCCAGATCTCCTAGGCATATGTATAAGGCCTCATGCACACGACCGTTGTGTGCATCCGTGGCCGTTGTGCCGTTTTCTGTTTTTTTTTTCGCGGACCCATTGACTTTCAATGGGTCTGTGGAAAAATCGGAAAATGCACCGTTTTGCAGCCGAGACCGTGATCCGTGTATCCTGTCCGTCAAAAAAATAAGACCTGTCCTATTTTTTTGACTGACAACGGTTCACGGACCCATACAAGTCAATGGGTCCGTGAAAGAACACGGATGCACACAAGATTGGCATCCGTGTCCGTGATCCGTGGCCGTAGGTTACTTTAATACAGACAGATCCAAAGATCCGTCTGCATAAAAGCTTTTTCAGAGCTGAGTTTTCACTTCGTGAAAACTCAGATCCGACAGTATATTCTAACAGAGGCGTTCCCATGGTGATGGGGACGCTTCAGGTTAGAATATACTAAAAGAACTGTGTACATGACTGCCCCCTGCTGCCTGGCAGGTGCTGCCAGGCAGCAGGGGGCAGCCCCCCCCCTGTAGTTAACACATTGGTGGCCAGTGCGGCCGCCCCCCCCCCCCCTCCCTCCCCTGTAGTTAACTCATTGGTGGCCAGTGGGCCCCCCCTCCCTCCCCTGTAGTTAACTCGTATGTGGCCAGTGCGGCCGGCCCCCCTCCCTCCCCTGTAGTTAACTCGTTGGTAGCCAGTGGGCCCCCCCCTCCCTCCCCTGTAGTTAACTCGTTGGTGGCCAGTGGGCCCCCCCCCTCCCTCCCCTGTAGTTAACTCGTTGGTGGCCAGTGCGGCCGGCCCCCCTCCCTCCCCTGTAGTTTACTCGTATGTGGCCAGTGCGGCCGGCCCCCCTCCCTCCCCTGTAGTTAACTCGTTGGTAGCCAGTGGGCCCCCCCCCCCCTCCCCTGTAGTTAACTCGTTGGTGGCCAGTGGGCCCCCCCCCTCCCTCCCCTGTAGTTAACTCGTTGGTGGACAGTGGGCCCTCTCCCCTCCCTCCCCCTCCTAATTAAAATCTCCCCCCCTATCATTGGTGGCAGCGGAGAGTACCGATCGGAGTCCCAGTTTAATCGCTGGGGCTCCGATCGGTAACCATGGCAACCAGGACGCTACTGCTGTCCCGGTTGCCATGGTTACTTAGCAATTTGTAGCAGCATTATACTTACCTGCGAGCTGCAATGTCTGCGTCCGGCCGGGAGCTCCTCCTACTGGTAAGTGACAGGTCATTAAGCAATGCGCCGCACAGACCTGTCACTTACCAGTAGGAGGAGCTCCCGGCCGGACGCAGATCGCAGCGATTAAACTGGGACTCCGATCGGTACTCTCCGCTGCCACCAATGATAGGGGGGGAGATTTTATTTAGGAGGGGGAGGGAGGGGAGAGGGCCCACTGGCCACCAACGAGTTAACTACAGGGGAGGGAGGGGGGCCCACTGGCCACCAACGAGTTAACTACAGGGGAGGGAGGGGGGCCGGCCGCACTGGCCACCAATGAGTTAACTACAGGGGAGGGAGGGGGGCCCACTGGCCACCAATGAGTTAACTACAGCAGTCATGTACACAGTTCTTTTAGTATATTCTAACCTGAAGCGTCCCTATCACCATGGGAACGCCTCTGTGTTAGAATATACTGTCGGATTTGAGTTCCACGATGTAACTCAAATCCGACGGTATATTCTAACATAGAGGCGTTCCCATGGTGATGGGGACGCTTCAAGTTAAAATATACCATCGGATTGGAGAAAACTCCGATCCTATGGTATATTAACTCCTGACTTTACATTGAAAGTCAATGGGGGACGGATCCGTTTGAAATTGCACCATATTGTGTCAACGTCAAACGGATCCGTCCCCATTGACTTGCATTGTAATTCAGGACGGATCCGTTTGGCTGCGCACGGCTAGGCGGACACCAAAACTTTTTTTTCATGTCCGTGGATCCTCCAAAAATCAAGGAAGACCCACGGACGAAAAAACGGTCACGGAAAAACGGAACCCGTTTTTGCGGACCGCAAAAAAATACGGTCGTGTGCATGAGGCCTAAGAAGCAGAATAGATATAAATTCCTGCCACATATTGCCACTACCTGCTGGGATCCTAGACTATTGCTGTAACCGTATGGATCAAAGCTGCCAATCATTAAGTAAAGACAAGTTGGATCCTATTACCTGTTTGGATCTCAATTATTCCTCCATTACTCCTACTGACCACACTAAATTTTATTGCAAGTGAGCCAGGATTCAGGAGTCCAGCCGTACCAAGGTAGGAGACACCGTTGACACTACCATATCTGCTATACAGAGACATTATTCCCCTCTGGCATTCCTCACCTGGTACGTGAGCTATTACATCTTAAAGGGCCCTGCTACAGTACCTGCGCAAGCTGCAATTGGCGTCACGAACTATTACACATATAAACTGACCCACTGCATAGCATCCCCACTGACCCAGTGTCCTGCTCATTGCACATCTAGCCAAGGTGCCTGCTCAATGATTTGAGCAGGCACCGGGTTCCGATCACCACCCGCCAGGCGGCGGTGATCGGAACTATACATGACGTACCGGTATGTCATGTGTCCTGAAGAGGTTAAGGGTGTGCACACTTATGCAACTATATTATTATTTTATTTTTTTTCTTCCCTCTACCTAAAAGATTTCAGTTTGTTTTTCATTTGAGTTGTACAGTTTATAGGTCACATTAAAGGTGGAAAAAGTTCTGAAATGATTTATCTTTGTCTCATTTTTTTTACATCACAGAAACCTGACATTTTAACAGGGGTGTGTAGACTTTTTATATCCACTGTACGTTAATGAAGGTAACACCATCAAGTACGTGGAAGGGATGGATTACAGTGCAGTGTAAAACATTAGTTTTTGCATGTAGTTCACTTCTTCTCGAGGTCGGATTTTTGGCGCTATTAGTTTATCATCCTACAGCTCTCTTCATTGTTCCCATAGTTTACCTGATTTTTAAACTTTGGTATTTGCAATTTTTTCTAATTGGGGTTTAGAAAAAGCTTGTTGAAAGTCAGCATTAATTATTCTCATATTTTAATCATGGCAGCTTCTTTTGCTTTCCTAGCAGAGGTATAATAAATCATAAAGGACATTTCCATAATTACTTCTTACTCTTCATGAAAAGTTATTTGGGAAAGTTCTACTTAACTTTCAACTGCCCCTGCTTGTTATCAGTATTGGTCTCCTATGTACAGTAATTATATAATAGATATGCCAATGTACTGTCCATGGTTTAGTGGAAATTGTGAAGAAAGCTTTCACAATATTGTGTATCCTGTAAGACTGGAGAACATTATGGGGTCAAAATTATCATTTAGATAGGCCACTTTTGTGGTGTGGAAAAGTCGCCAACTACACATTTGCGACTTTTTCAATGGCACTTGCGCAAAAACTTTTACACAAGTGCCTTTACTCTGCCGGACTTGCCACTTTCCCAAAAAGGGGTCATGGCGAGGGTGGGTAACGCGGACGCATTTATCATCTTCTACACCAATTTTTTGTCACAGTTCATGCGCACAGACTGCTGGACGCAGCGTCTAATTTATGACAAAGCATATGCCTTGTCATAAATCAGGAGCATTTTCCGGCAGCGCGCCTGTTGATCATACACCGCCAGGCTATGATAAATCTTCCCCATATCTTTGATTACAATGCTGATTAATCTGTAGGAATATGGATTTTGCCAGCAAGCAACCAAAACCTACAATTTTGTTACTTTTTACAACTGTAAAGGTAAGTTCACACATTTTACCCTGGATTTGTTCCGAATTTTGCCCTGGAATAAAGAAATTCTGCTTAGGAAAATCCTTAAGTGGCTGAACCCTAAGGCTACCCATGTACAAGAGGCTGGGCAGTGGAACACAGTCCTGCTTCTGTACTCGAACCATTGCCATTTCCGGCATGCCTCAACATTTTTTTGCAGTTTGATTTATAAGTAATCTTTATTATGAATAATAAAATATTACATTTGCTATATGTGGCCTAAGACAGCAAGAATCTTCTCAATAAAGGCCCTGTTCACACTGTATTTTATGAAGTTTCATCAGGCTTTCCAGTACTTTGTACTTCGAGTATATTATAATCTGCAGCAATATTCTTACCGCCAAAGAAAATGGACAGACTCCATTGACTTAGAATAAGGTCCGTCACATTTCCCTCTGGGTTTCAGCACTATCTGTTCCAAAATGGAATCCATAATGCATGTGTGAACAGAGTCTAACTCTGTGGCTGTGTGAAGGGGAGCAGGGGATCTCAAGCTCTGTAACAGGAAAACAAGCTACAATTACCTATAAGGTTATACTGCAAAACTTAGTATATGGAAAGCAAAACAGCAGGTATATGTTCTTGTAAAGGCGTTACTGCATTATATAAGGGGTTTTCCTGGAGTCCTGTATTAATGAACTATCCTCAGGATACGTCATGACTATCTGATCGCTGGGGGTCTGACATCGGCACTCCAGCTGATCAGCTGTTTGAAGAGGCTTCCTTATATCTAACCAAGCACAATGCATATACAATACATTGTATAATGGCTGTTAGGGATGAGCGAACTGGTTCTACCAGTTCGGGATTTGGTCCGAACTTCTCAAAAAGTTTCAATTGAGACAAACCCAAAGTTTTGAGAGAGAGAGGGAGAAAGCGCCTAGTATACAAACGTGTGTTTCTTAACAATATATTGTAGGCTAGACAACGCTCCACTGGATTTCTGAGCAAAATATATGCAAATTATCATGTCTAACATCTGGTGGCATCAGATAGGTTTAGGAAAGCTAATTTGAATGTCTTTCCCAGAAAACCAGAGGAGCATTGCGTGGCCTACAATACTGCGCACACATACTTGGCATGCTAGGGACATTGCCTGGTGTAGAATACGGCTCACGCATACTCTGCGTTCCATGGGCTCTCCATAATGAGAAAGAGTACCCTTAGACAACGCATATATATTGTTGAGAAACGCACACTTATGTACTAGTCTCTCTCTGTCTCCAAAAAATTTGGCAAACTTTAAATGAAACGAATCTTGTCTGGATCGCTCATCTCTAATGACTGTGCTAGGAATTGCAGTCCACGTCCATTCACTTGCACAGGACTGAGTTGCAACTAAACCATGTGACCGATGAATATGTAGTCACTGGCCTAAGAAGAGGCCGGAGCACCACAGCCTCTTCGAACAGCTGAGCGTCAGGTGATGGGTTTCGAATCCCCATAGATCTGATATGGAACTCCCTGAAAACATCTTTAATGTTACTTATGTTATATGCTACATACTATAAAATCAAACAAGACAGAAACACAGAAATGAAGTGGCAATTCTGGAGGAGCTGCTCAGCCCCTGACACTGTGGCGTGTCTTTTTATTGGAGGAGCAGCCCGACCGCATGTGGACCGCAATAATCGACTAACCCCAGCAAAATATGCATACAATGGAGGATGTCGACGCGGTCCACATGCACCACAAGAGGCAAACTACACAGAATGTAGCAAATAAACATATGAAACATAGAGAGGAAATGCACCAACCAGAAATGCTACTGACTATACTGGGAAGTCATAAATGCAGGTATTAAAAGCTGAGACTTTCGCCAATATGTTCCAGTCAGGAAAATATCGGAGCCCATCAATGCACCACGTCACGGTCACTCAGCATGGCAGAGGGTCCTAGCCGCTGCTCTAACTATGGTGTGAACACGGTCTGGGGGTGATATAATTCAGCTCACAGCCAAGCTTCCACACAAAAGCCCAGCAAGAATACTGTGGTAGTACAATGTGAATGCTGGGCTTTTGTGTGGAAGCTTGGCTGTGAGCTGAATTATATCACCCCCAGACCGTGTTCACACCATAGTTAGAGTAGCGGCTAGGACCCTCTGCCATGCTGAGTGACCGTGACGTGGTGCAATGATGGGCTCCGATATTTTCCTGACTGGAACATATTGGCGAAAGTCTCAGCTTTTAATACCTGCATTTATGACTTCCCAGTATAGTCAGTAGCATTTCTGGTTGATGCATTTCCTCTCTATGTTTCATATACTATAAAATCAGTAGCATAACAAGTCCACACATTTGTCTCCATGAGACTCTGCTAACAGCAACATAAAAAGCAAATACTGTATTCCAAACATAAAAATCATATATATCGCTGAGTAATCAGGAGACTTGTATGAGGAATCGAGCTGATGATTCTGTAAAATATTGTTTGGAAACACTTCACAGCAATTCTGAGAACATTAAAGATAGTAAATGATGCACAATTAGGTGGCCCCCGGTGTCTACATAAATAGCGAGGATTCTTTATGGAATGAACAGATTTGGCTCTGCACCTTCTGCCATCGTCTTAGTAATATTTTTGTGACGTACATATGGCAAGGACCAGATATATAGTTATTGTCCTGTCTAGAGCTGTGCAGTTAGTTCTTGAGATATGTTTGGAATTAGTTGTTGAGGAAACTCCACTATTCTTAGACTAATTTTCATGATTGAACCCCATGATGTTACTGCCAGAGTAGGCTCAAAAGAGCAGTCTATAAGGTAGACCCAGCACTACATGTACAGCAGTCCTCAAGTTGTTTTATTGGTGGAACCACCCACTTGGAGAGGATTTCCAGTACTTAGAAATTGGAGACCTTTCCTCAGAATAGATCATCAATATAGATCGGTGGGGGGTCTGACACCTGGCACCCCTACCAATCAGCTGTTCATGCAGCCGGTGTTGCCGGAAACCGTACAGTGGACGGAAGGCTTCATCCACTGTGTAGTTTCTGGCGCCAGCATACTGCAGCTCAGCTCCCATTTACTCGAAAGGGACCTGAGCCGCAGTACCCTGATCTGATATTGACGACCTCTCCTGATAGGCCATCAGTATCAGTCCCAGGAAAACCCTCTTCAATAAACAGATGCTTTCCAGGCAAGGTCTCAATCAAGCCAGTCATTAGCCCCTTTCCAAATTTTACATAGAAAAATAAATAAGCAATAAAAAATAGACATAATTGGTATCGTTGTGTCCAAAAACATCCAAACTATTAAAATGTAAAAATATTTATTATGTATGGTGAACATTGTAACAGAAAAGATGACAGAATTACTGTATTTTTATTTATTTTTTTGGTCACCTTGCCCCCCCAATAAAATGTTTATAGAAACAGTTCAAAAACTCACATGTGCCCCAAAATATTACCAATAAATAAAGCCCTCACACAGCCCTATAGATGAAAATGTGGCAGAATATAGCAATGGAAAGAAAATGTTTTATTTCCTATATAGTAAAACACAATAAAACTCTATAAATTTGGTTTCGCTGTAATCGTACTGACCCGCAGAATAAGGTCATCATGTCATTTTTAGTGCACAGTAAACACAAAACCCCAAAAAACATGGCAGAATTGTAATTTTATTTTTATTTTTTTCATACCGCAAACAATATTTTTTCCATTTTCCAATACAAGATATGGTAACTAAAATTATTCCATTAAAAGATACAATTTGTTCCACAAAAAAAAAGCCCTCATATAGCTACGTGAATAGAAAATTTATAAAGTTATGGCTCTTAGAAGGCGGGGAGAAAGAAACGAGAATGTAAAAATGAAAACTGGCCCGGTTCTTAAGGGGTTAATGAGTAGTTTTCCAGTATTCATTTTTCTTAGATCAGTCATTGTAGTTTCAAAAATAACATTCCTATAAACCAGGGCTTTGACATCTCAATGCATTTTCAGGGACAGATTTTCTTATTTAAACTTCTAACGTGATGCTTCTAAAAAAGCGCTATTGATTCCAGCGGTGCCATGCAGGCCTGGTACAGAAACCTTGAATTCAATGGCACTTCCAGGGAATAAATGTGTCAGATTTGTAAGTATTGTTGGTAAAAGTTTTTGCTGGCAGAATACATACTTGTCTGTTTTTAAGTCACTGCACATATACAACATGGGGACCTCCTCGCTATTGCTTGTTCTGTAAGGTCAGGGTCTCTGCCGGTCATTTTTGGAAAAATTAAACATTAGCAGAGAAGAATTGACTGTTAAACAGTTAAAAAAAAATTGTCAAATAAAAGACTTGGACTTATCCTAAAGTGTTTTGTCTGAGTCCTTTGTTAAAAACCAGGCTTCTTTGCCCAGTCGTCTACATAGAAGAGAAGGGGCCCTAAAGCAAAGATCAGCCTAGAACCCCCCCCCCCCCCCCCCCCCATTATGATTCCAGATTTTCCCCTTTGACACCTTTTTTTGTCCCACTTCCTCCCTTGTTTGCTTAAAATGGTCCTGCACAGGTAATTGCCACCCAATACCAAAGGGGATGGGACCAACCAGATCTGGGCCTTTTCTCACCAAAGGTCCCATGGCTGCATTATGGGCTTCTCCAATGATACATATGGCCTTGGCCACACCAGTTACTGTGATTTAGATCCAAAAGAAATTTCATGAAAACCAAGGAAGCATTTTTGATGCACATGTGAGTTATAGAAATGTTTTGGTTTTATCTCTTAAGTTTGCCTTTATTTTCTTTATTTTTTTTTCAATATATTTGTTAATGTAAAGGTACAAAAATGTCACTACTTCAATTCTTCTCTAATGATTATATTTGTGCCTCACCTCGGCCCTAATCATATCTGAATAAGTTGAAAGGAGTAATTAGGAATTAGTCTTTATCCAGACCGCATCTAGTTATGTGCATCTAACAAAATGAAACAGATAACGGGAGCCAACTGTTCACCCAGGATATGGCAGAATACTTTGATGCTGGTGCCAAAAAATTAAACCGCAGTGTCGCTGTATATTGGCTAGCACAGTAATATGCTTGCAGAAATGTTCTGTGTGTCAGATGTGATTTTGTGATACGGTATTACTTCCAAGAGAGGTCAGGGATCCTGGATAATTACATACAAGGGAACATTTGCACTGTATCTTCTGTTCCTTTTTGTCTGTTGTAAGAGGTGGCCATGTGACATATTCCTTACATAAAAAAAAAGACCCTTTCTGAAAACTGGGTGGCTGTGCCTTAGGCCTCATGCACACAACCGTAGTTATGGTCCACATCTGAGCCGCAGTTTTTGCAGCTCGGATGCGGACCCATTCACTTTAATGGGGCCGCAAAAGATGTGGACAGCACTCCGTGTGCTGTCCGCATCTGTTGCTCCGTTCCGAGGCCCCGCAAAAAAAAATAGCATGTCCTATTCTTGTCAGTTTTGCAGACAAGAATAGGCATGTCTACAATGGGCGGCAAATTGCGGAAGGCAGACGGGCGGCTTCTGTTTTTTGCAGATCCGCGGTTTGCGGACTGAAAAAAACGGCACTGTCGTGTGCATGAGGCCTTAACTGGAGCTTTTAACTGAATAGAAACAATCATGCAGCATTATGGATGGCGGACTAAAAGAACCGGAGTATTAATTCTGGAAGGGCAAGCTATTATAGAAAAACCCAGTTCCCCGCCCCATACTGTTACACTACATGCCATCCTATTTATATAAAATATATCCACAAAAGACAGGATAATAGCAATATTATTGGGGTCGGTGTGGCTTTGCCACACTGAAGTGGTCATCTGAAAATCAAAATGATTGTAGATCTAGACTGTAGATGTAGTCTATTAGGCTAGGGTAACATGGTGACTTTTAGGTGCCTGTTCCAGTCAGATTTTTTTTTTTTTTATGGTTGGAAGGTTACCTGTGGCCGTGTTTCTCAAGATGAACCATTGAAATTGCTTCACGGTTTTACCACTGTCCATAGTAGACCATGTAGCCCTAGACTTTAAAAGGTTCTCCAAGATTTAGGCATTGATGGCCCATCTTTAGGATAAGGCATTGATATTTGACCAGTGAGGTTCCTTCCTGTTGGACCCCTCCAAACAGGTCCAGAGAACACCTCCATATACAAATGGTTTCCATGCATAGACATATAGCTGTGGTTCACCTGATTAAAATGTTTTTTGTTTTGTTATTTTTAATTTTTTTGTCAATCTGAGGCTCCATTGCCAAGTTATGATACTTTTTTTTTTTTATATGCAAATTAGGTATTTGGTGCAGTGAGGGTGTCACCATTGCTCTTGTTGCATCCAAGCTAATTTCTATGGCCAGCCCCTCCCTGTCTGCTTTGCCACTGCCTGGGCCTGTCAGTCAAAGCAGAGATGGAAGGGCTGCCACAGAAAGGAGCGGAGCTTGGGTGCAACAAGAGCAATGGTGACACCCTGATTGCGCTAATTTGCATATTAAAAAGAAGCATAGTAACTTGGGGATTGAAGCCTCATAAGCAAAAGCAAAATAGCATTTTAGTTAGGTGAACCACAGCTATGTGTCTATGAAAAAGTTTGATAGGGAGGTCGTTGGTTACATATTCCCTTTAAGCCGGTAATGTGTATCGTTAAATGTATGTCGGCAGAACCTCGGCCATTGTCTGGCCATCTAATGTGTATGGGGTCCTTCCAACTACGGCTGTTGCTTTTTGTCCTTGGGGAGATGAGCGCCTCCACAGGTGTCTGACAGCGGCTTTCTTCCTGGGGGGGGGTGAGAATACTGTCAGGTAAGCGCTCAAACCGGTGGGTAATGACCAGTTTGAGTAATCTATAAACATTTACTGCATACATCAGGTTGTGAATGTTGTAACCCATTCGAGCAACCATCTTTCTGAATAAGAAGAAGTATTAGTATTCCCATGGGCCAACATTTATTTGCTCTAGATAAGGTGGAGGTTTCCTGAGGACCATTGGATTAGCAGTTTTTCAATGGTGTTTAGCCCATGAGCCCAGTTATAAATGCACCCTGTGTATTCTTGGAAACCATCTATGCCCCAGATGTTCCATACAGAGAGGACAACCTACGTTCCCTTCCATCCAGGATCTACTTTAAAGGGTCACTGAGTGTTCAACAAACCTTTGTGTTAATCAAAAGTACAGTGTGTGCACATGAGGAATAACACTGTTTCTGGCCATTATATGACTTATATCATATCTGGCAGTTTTCCTCTGTACATGCTGAATATCAAGTTTGCAGTTTTCCCTGACGTGGTGATTGGAGACTAGCGTCTATCCACTAAACACAGAGAAAGTAGAGAAGAATCTCCTTCCTGGAGGACATAACAGAGAAGTACTGACCTGTATTTTTGTAAATGATACACTTGTGCTGAGCTATAACCTTCCTATGTAGCTTGGCAGCCTCTCTTTGTCTGTGCCTGTCCCCTCAACTCCTGGTCAGCCCTCCCCATTGGCTTGCACTGACATGTGAAATATGATCCTCCTGCAGAGATGATCTGTATTGGATGGGAAAGCCATTTTTTCAGTGAAAAGCATTCAAAGGGGTGGGGTAGGTTGGCAAACATCTGATAACAGGAGAATTAGACATTTCTCACTGATAAAATATATTACAAAGTTTCTTGTGGTCGCTTGTTCTATTGATTTATGCAAAGTTGTTTTAATAGTTAGTGACAATTTACGTCTCCCTCATGCTACACTCTTTGGCAGAATCCTCTTTATCATTGCACGAGCAGTCCAGAAATGGCTCAGATGCATAACAATGCTTTGCTTGTCATGTTCTTAAATATGGGGAGAATATGGCTGGCTTTGGCCTCAGTGCAGTCACCTACCAAGATGTTGACAAATTCTGATTCTGGACTCTTGGTGTGCAATGGCAGTTAGGATCTAATAGCTCCATAAATTCTGCAGTAGGGATGGAAGGAAATCATCAGACATAGGACTGTATTCGCAGTACGGTTAGGGAAATCATTTGATTACACAGTTTGTTCACTTAGACTTGGAACATGTACCTATGGAAAATGTATGAAGGGCTACCTAAATTTATTAAAAATTTGCCTCATATGTTTTTGTGCACTCTCAGTATTTTTACCCATTTTCCTTTTGAAGACTTTGTCTCATATAGCCTGCAGTAGTACCTACCTTCCTGACCCTCAGAATGATTTCCACTGGTGTATACATCCAGTGCAAGAACACTAATGTATTCCAGAAAACTTCCTCTTAACAAAGTAGAGTTGTGTTATGTCCACCCAGGAGTAAATGCTGCAGAAAAGTCTGCGAATCCGTACTTTACTCTGCAGCAAAAACTGCACATGAATAAGCTTTGTGGTTCAACACCCTATTGTATATATGTTCACTGTTAAAAGGAAATATTCACTTACATTTAGAGGTTGTAACTCTATTTTATTACAGCCTGATTAGGAAGGTTCACACTTGCGCTAAAGGATCCGCCAGGCTGTTCTCTTGCTGGTACAACCGGATCCGGCCTAGCCAGATACTGCTGTTCACCACTGGATCCCATTGACTATAATGAGATTTGTCAAGGATACAGACACTTTCCGGCATAAGGCCGAATGCACACGGCCGTGTTCCGCGGCCGAGAGCGGTCCGTGATATGCCGGGCTGCATTCCTGGTCAGAGCAGGAGCGCATGGCGTCATTGGTTGCTATGACGCCGTGCGCTTCATGCCGCCGCTGCTGTACAGTAATACACTCGTACGAGTGTATTACTGTACAGCAGCGGCGGCATGAAGCGCAGGGCGTCATGGCAACCAATGACGCCATGCGCTCCTGCTCTGAACAGGAATCCAGCCCGGCATACCACGGACCGCTCTCGGCCGTGGAACACGGCCGTGTGCATTCGGCCTAAGTGAGGGGTTTCGCCCAGACAAAAACTGTTGCATTTTTATCTGGCTGAAAGCCAGCATTTTGCCGGGAAGCAGCCGGATCCCATTATAGTCAGTCGGGTCCAGCCGTGAATGGCAGAATCCAGCTAGGCCGGATCCTGTGAACTTCGGCAGGCTGGATCCATTTAATGCAAGTGTGAACCTACCCTTACACAGCTTCTGGATTTGTTACAATGTATCAGTGTAAATCAACTCTGAGCCTGGAGTCCTCTTGTTCTTGTGGCTTCGTTCACATCACCGTTCAGCCTTTCCGTTCTCGGGGCAGGAAAATGGAAAGGACGGATTCGGCACATAACTGAGCCGAACAGAGCCCACGGGCCCCATAGACTATAATGGGGTCCGTTAAGTTTCCGCTCAGATGATTTTTTGAGCGGAGACAAAAGTTGTGCATGCAGGACTGGAAATAAGGGTACTTTCACACTAGCGTTTTTCTTTTCCGGCATAGAGTTCCGTCACAGGGGCTCTATACCGGAAAATAACTGATCAGCTTTATCCCCATGCATTCTGAATGGAGAGTAATCCGTTCAGGATGTCTTCAGTTCAGTCGTTTTGACTGATCAGGCAAAAGATAAAACCTTAGCATGCTACGGTTTTATCTCTGGCGAAAAAAAACGGAAGACTTGCCTGAAGGCCGGATCCGGCATTTTTCCCCATAGGAATGTATTAGTGCTGGATCCGGCATTCAAAATACCGGAATTCCGGATCCGTCCTTCCGGCCTGCACATGCGCAGACCGGCAAAATTGTGGAAAAAAAATACAAGACTGATCCGTCTGTCCGCATGACAAGCGGAGAGACGGATCCGCTCTTGCAATGCATTTGTGAGACAGATCCGCATCCGGATCCGTCTCACAAATGCTTTCAGTCACATCAAAATCGGCGGATCCGGTGGGCAGTTCCGACGACGGAACTGCCTGTCGGATCACACTGCCGCAAGTGTGAAAGTAGCTTAAGATCTGGGGCTTCTGTCATTATAACTAGGACATGGGTTGGAACTATAAGGGTCCATTCACATGTCCGTTGTTTCTTTCCTGATCTGTTCCGTTTTTTGCTGAACAGATCTGGACCCATTCATTTTCAATGGGTCCTGGAAAAAAACGGACAGCTCAATGTCTGATTTTTTTTCAGGACCCATTGAAAATGAATGGGTCCAGATCTGTTTAGCAAAAAACGGAACAGATCAGGAAAGAAACAACGGACGTGTGAATGGACCCTAATGGTGACAAATCCGTGTAAAGGCTGCTGCAGCGGTTTCCTCGAGTCTCTGAAATGTGGGTGCAGTAGCAGTCCTGATAAGAGTGTACGGTTATTGGCAGCCAGGGTCCTCCTCCTTTGGACCACCCACAGGCCCCCAGAGTAAAGCTGTGCTAACAGACCTCATCGGACCGTTGCTTGTGTTTTTCTATTCTGGAAGATTTGGCGATGTTTTTATTATTCTGTAAAGCCCCTTTAACCTGATACAAATAGGCACACTACATACTGTTCAATTTATGTTCTATTTGTCCTAAGTAAACCAAGCTGCTGGCTGGCCCCAAGGACTTTTCAGCCCAGTTTGTTCCATATGACGGCAGTGAAAAATACAGAAGAGAGCACGGTCTAAAATGTGTTTCAAAGAAGCCAAACACAGTAACATTTTAATTATTATAATTGATCAAAGGATGTTTGCTCTAAAATTGAATTTGAATGAATTAGGACTGACATTGATTTGGCAACTGGTTACATCTCCACTGGCAAGAGCACAAAGAAAAAACCGCTTTTCAGAGAGCATTACTTGGATGGCCTTTGTTGTCCTGAACAGATTCCCTACAGTGGCCTAAGTGTATCTCGCTGGCTTTAAATAGCTGAGGGCATGAAGTTTATGGCTGTGGAACTACAAGTCTTCAGCAGACCGGCCTGTTTTTAATCATATTCTAGGAAGGAAGATATTCTACCCTGATAAACATAACTTCTGGTGCAGATTTAGGCCGAGTTCACACGAACGTGTGTGACCCGTGCCTGTGCTGCGGCCCGTACATAGCGGGCCGCAATGCACGATCTCCGGCCGTAGGGCAGCCGCATCGGATCGCGGACCCATTCACTTTAATGGGTCCGCGATCCGGCCGTTCCGCAAAAAGATAGGACTTGTTCTATCTTTTAGCGGAACGGAAGTACGGGACGTAACCCCACGGAGGCACTCCGTAGTGCTTCCGAGGGGTCCTGTCCCGTGCGGCCGTTCCGCGATTCCGGATTTGCGGACCCATTGAAGTGAATGGGTCCGCATCCGTGATGCGGAATTCACACGGAACTGTGGCCGTGTATTGCGGGCCGCAATACGGCCACAGATCACACACGTTCGTGTGAACTCGGCCTTATTGGGAGTGAGGTGCAGTTTCTATGTTTATAATTTGTAAGGGGCATATTCTCAGTGTCTTCAAATTTCCTAGCAACATTTCATTGTGTATGAGCCATATGAGCAGCTTGAGTACATATTGCAGCCATTTCTTCCACAGCTGGAAGTCCCAGCATGATCTTAAAGGGGTTGTCACATCGTGAACAATGGGGGCATATTGCTAGGTCTTATAGGTGCGGGTCCCACCGCTGGGACCCGCATTTATATCAAGAACGGAGCCCCGCAAGGTGGTGGCTGGAGGACTCCGGTCCGTCCACCACCAAGCCGGCTCCTCATAGAAGTGAATTGGAGCGTACCGAGCATGCCCGGCCCCCGCTCCCATTCATTTCTATGGGACCGACTGAAATAGCCAGCGCTCGGCTATTTTCGCCAACCCAGTAGAAAATGGAGGGCGGCTGCGCATGTGCAGTGCACCCTCCTTCACTTGCAGGGCTCCGTTCTCGAAATAGGTGCGGGTCCCACCACGATATACCCCCATTGTCTATAATGAGGCAACCCCTTTAAGGGTCCATTCACACGTCTGCAATTTCGTTCTGCATTTTGCGGAACGGAATTGCGGACCCATTCACTTCTATTGGGCAGCACGATGTGCTGCCCGGACACGGAATTGCGGACCCACACTTCCAGGTCCGCAATTCCGTTCCCGAAAAAAATTGCAATTGCGGACAAGAACAGGCATATTCTATTAGTGCCGGCAATTAGCGGTCCGCAAAATGCGGAACGCACATTGCCGCTGTCCGTATTTTGCGGATCCGCAAAACACGTTGCGGACATGTGAATGGACCCTAAAGCGTACCTGCGTTTAAAAAAAATTAAAATAAAGTTTGCATGATGGATGTGCTTCTTTGTACAATCATAACTGTGAAGGAACAGTTATGTCTTGGCATCCCTAATGTTTTTTTTCCGCCATGTTATTCCCTGTTACAACTGCACAGCTAGATGCATTTCACTCAGAAGCAGGGGGTGTTTCCCTTCTGCCAGCACTGTGCTGCTGTGGTTTTCTTTCCCTTACTTTCCACTATGTTTGTTTTTTAGTTATGGAGCTCACAGAACAGTTAAGTTACATCACACTTAAGCTACTTTCACACTAGCAGCACGGACCTCTGGCAGGCTGTTCCGTCGGGTGAACAGCCTGTCGGATCCGTCCTGCCGCTAGTGAAAGTGTGCCCCCGGACTGCCGCTCAGTCCCCATTGACTATAATGGGGGGCGGGGCGGAGTTCCGGCAGAGGCTGCCGAAATAAATGTCGGACATGCCGTAGTTTTATTCCGGCAGCCTCTCGCCGTGCCTCCCCTGGAACTCCACCTCTCGCCCTGCTCCAAAAGGAAGCTCGGTTTATTATTAAAACTGATGCCACTGGTTATTTGGGTCTGAACGAGCGTAATGATCTATCAGTATTTATTTGAATAGGGTGTCATACAAATGTGTCTCTTTTTGAAATATATTATTCACTGTAGGGAATTAGTAGCGGATGTTGTACCCAGCTCATCCCGTATGAGTGTATAGATATTATTCCTTCCATACATGCCAGCCTTTTGTCACTTCTTTATAACTTTTTCGTATTTATGCTATTACTGTTTTTAAATTTTGCACAAATATGTCCATGTACCTGTGTCTCGTGCGTGCACCTCTGTTGCAGCGTCAAGGGTCATTGAGTGATGGGTCGGCTGAACCCTCCCCCAGATGACGCTATAAGTCAGCGCACGCACGATTCTCAGAGTGGATCAAACAGCCGGAAGAAGCGGTCACACCGCAAAACGGCCGTCACTGTATATTGATGCTCCATGTGAGTCTGCCCCTGGAATGTAACCTGCAATAAAAGTGTGAACACGGATGGTGAGTGCGGCTGATCTTTTCATCTTGTTACAAATCTGTTTAAGCCTTGCACCCCGCTTTCCTGGATGGTCGGAGGAGGCCAGGACTGGGTTCCCTGGTAATTCAGGTGGGAGGACGGTGCCCTTAGTACCTCTCGTTATATTTATTTACATTGATGGAAGTTCCTGTTTCCACACTCCCTTCCACCAGGGGGAAGAGCCAATTCACATTGTGCTGGCACCAGCAGTTTGCTCAATCATTCTTTCCCTGTATATAAAGCACTGTGGAATATGTTGGCGCTATATTAATAAAGATTATTATCATCTGTTGGAGAACCACCATACACATTAGTGGGGCTTTTCGGGATCCACAGGATAGGTCATCAATATCAGATCAGTGAGGGGCCAAGACCCTGAACCCCCCACCAATCTGCTCCTATTTACTTCTTGCTACTCCCAAACAGCTGGATTGCTATAACTATTCTTCCAGTAAGTGCAGTAAATGAATACAGATTTTGCCTTCAATACATTTCCCTTTGGTGGGAGATTTCCAAGATGAGTGGCGTGAGAAATGGTAACACCTAGTTGTCAACTTTTAATGTATTTCCCGAAGGAATAACCTAGGAACAGCCTCTCCAAAAGCCTGTTAGAAGAAACTGAGACTATTAGTGATGTACCAAAGTGCTTACCAGATGCTTGTAAGAACTTTTCAGTATGCCATATGTGACTTGTATCGGACATTTTTTTTTTAGCAGTTTTCTCCTTTGCATGCTGCAACTCTAATTCTTATTTGATGCCGGTAGGTGGAGACTAGCTGTTCCCCATAGACTACACATGGAGACAGCAGGTTCTGCTCCCTAGGGCTACTTTCACACTAGTGGCACGAACCTCCGGCAGGCTGTTCCGTCGGGTGCACAGCCTGCCGGATCCGTCCTGCCGCTAGTGAACGTGTGCCCCCGACATTTATTCCGGCAGCCTCTCGCCGTGCCTCGCCGGAACTCCGCCCCCATTATAGTCAATGGGGACAGAGCGGCAGTCCGGAGGCACGCGGTCACTAGCGGCAGGACGGATCCGGCAGGCTGTGCACCCGACGGAACAGCCTGCCGGTGGTCCGTGCCGCTAGTGTGAAAGTAGCCTAACTCACACGCTCTGTCATTTAGGCCTTATTCACACGGTCAGCATTTGGTCAGTATTTTGCATCAGAATTAATAAACCAAAACCAAGTGTGGGTCCAAAACACAGAAGAGACACAAATATTTCCATTAGATTTGATCTCTTTTAGGTTCCACTCCTGTTTTTGGCTTCCAAATACTGACCATGTGAAAGTGGCCTTTCTTCGAATGACCCAGAAGCAGCATATAGTATGTGGCACTGAGCAGTATTGATGTGAATAAAATACTTGGGTTGACATAAAACACTATTAACTGCTGAATCCTGTCTGTGCCATCTGGTCCCTCTGCACTTGATTTAGATTTCCATCAGAGGATGTCCTCTGTTCCTTCAGTGAGCAGGCAGCCAATTTCTCACAAATTGAGTTAAAGAGGACCTTTCATGGGTCCAGACATTATGAAATAACTAGCAGGTTAGGTAGGGCATAGTGCAGGGATGTAAGATTGCTTACTAGTTTGTCTGGATGCTGCTCCGTTCGCCTGCTGTGCCCCTGTTCATTTTTCCCGCCTGGTATGCTAATGAATAGCATCGGTACAGTGAGGAGGAGACTGCCCTGTTTCTCAATGGGAGAAAAAAAAAGCTAACCCTCTCCCTGTGATGCTCTCACCTGTGGGCTGTGATTGGATGGCTCACAGCCAGGGAGAAGAAGACACACTATGCCCTACATAACCTGCTAGTTATTTCAAAATGTCTGGACCCATGAAAGGTCCTCTTTAAGAAAAGAGGGAAGGCAGCTGCTAACTCTACAACCAGGCACTTTTCTCTGATAAGATATATTAGAAAGTTTCTTATGTTCGCCTCTACTATTGATTTATGCAAAGGTACAGTGGCCATTTAATCATATACTGTACATACAGAGATGAGGAAACGATTGGGGTAATCTACGCATACATGTATATTGAAAGTATTATAGCAAGAATCTGGTAGAAGCATGGAGCACCCATGACCTGTACTTTATGTAAATTAGCAAATCCCTTGACATTAATCCTGTAATATATAGGACATACAGAAATCCTCTGTTTATACTGTATATGGTGTTTCCTATTTACTAGAACCTTCACCCAGTGACCAGATAGAGTTTTGTATCTATGTAAATTCTATAACAATAACCTTATCTATTCATTTATCCACTTCAGGAGATTCTCAAGAATGAACAGATAAGACAGGAAATAAGTGCCAAAGGGGAAGAATATTTGAAGACTGAAAAGGCAACGCCGAGCATAGAAGGCAAAGATGGCGCTGAGGCCCAACCAGTGAAAACGCAGATTAAAGGACACGCTTCTGCTAGACTTTACGAAAAACAAACCCCAACTGAGGAACCAACAAGCACCGCAAATACATTTGTGCCCGGATCCTGGAACCCACAGAAAAAGTAGCAGGAATTATTATTGGATTTTCCGAGTCTGTCAGTCCTGGCTTTTTGTTGTTGAGGTCTATAAAGACGCTTCAGTTTATATTAAAAAAAGTTTTAAATATGGGTTGAATTGCCCAAATTAAAATTTAGAAAATAGAATTGCTCCATTTCATATCCATCAGTTGCAAATTACATCATTCTGACTAGAAGGAACGTGTTAAAGTCCTGCAGGTATAAACCAAATGGGACGCGAACGGTTCTGTACATCACTGTTTTTCAATTTAGGTTCACTCAATGTGGTTTTCACCCACAAATCTCATCAGGCCAGGCATCATACATACCTGTTTACACTAGACCACACCTCAGGCTGTATTGGCATGTTATCACCCCAAGCAAAGGGCTTGTGCACACCAGCATGTTTGCCCCAGGCCCGTGCTGCGGACCGAAAACTGCGGGTCTGCAATATACAGATACTGACCGTAAACACTCCGTATCACAGATCCACAATCCTCAACATATGAAGTAGTGCAGAGGCATGGATCAGAAGTTCACATAAACACTACAAAGCACTTCGGTAGGATTTTTAGGAAACCGCATGCTCACGGACAACGCCCATGCATTGCTGTCCACAGTGCGGGGCACACACGCAGAAAGCATAGGATAACAGAAAAGTACATATACGATTATCTTCAAAAAATGTACTAATTTATTTACATCTGGGAAATAAAAAAGTGGATATTAAAATAATGTATATGGGTTCATTAACCATTTCACCACCAAGAAGGTATGTAGTATGTTTTGTTTTTAAATTCTTGCCACGGTTGGAGTGCAGGGGTTAGGTTCCCTTCACATGAGCAATATGGATTGTGTCAGGAAACAACTGATGGTTTTGCACGCAAGTTGAATTCGTTTTTTCTGCGATTGAGTTCAGTGTGCATGTGTTTTTCACGCGCACGAAGAAAAAACTGAAATAAAAATCTACATCTAGCAACCATCAGCGAAGAACGCATTGCATCCGGATGCCTTCCGTTTCTCACGCAAGTCCCGTTCACTTTTATGGAGCCAAAGCTGCGTGAAAAGGAGCACAATATAAAACATGCTGCCATTTTTCCTTAACGTAAAGAGGTTGCATGAAAAATTATGTGATTTTAAAGTATGCAAATGAGCCTCTAGGAGCAATGGGGGCGTTGTCATTACACCTAGAGGCTCTGCACTTTCTGCAACTGCCGCACCCTCTGCACTTTGACTGTAGGAGACTTTTACACTGCCTGGCCCTGTCAATCACAGCACAATGGGTGTGTCCCTTGCAAAGAGACCAGAGCCTCTAGGTGTAACAGCAACGCCCCGTTGCTCCTAGAGTCGTATTTGCATATATTAAAACTCAATTTTCCTCAGCAATGCGGGCACATATGAACATGGGACCAACACAAATGCCTTCAGCTGCCAAGCGCACATGTAACAGGTCAGCCAGTGTCATAGGTACAAATCTGCTGACAGATTCCCTTTAAGGGCTCTTTCACACAAAAACAAGTTTTCTGTCCGGATGCGATTGGTGTAGAAAACGCATAGCCTCTTTAACACCTTAAGGACACATGACATACCGGTACGGCATGTTTCCCGAGTCCTTAAGGACACATGACGTACCGGTACGTCATGTGTTGTTCCGATCACTGCCGCCCAGCCGGCGGTGATCGGAACAAGGTGCCTGCTCAAATCATTGAGCAGGCACCTCGGCTAAATGCGCGGGGGGGTCCCGTGACCCCCCCCCCCATGTCGGCGATCGCAACAAACCGCAGGTCAATTCAGACCTGCGGTTTGCTGCGCTTTCAGAAGTTTCTGATTAGTGTTGAGCGCGAATATTCGAATTGCGAATATTTATCGCGAATATCGCAACTTCGAGAATTCGCGAAGATTAAGAATATTTGACTCTATATTCGTTAAAACGAAATTTCGTTTCCTGTGAAGCTAATAAAATAATAGAAATATAATTTATTAGGCCCAATACATTTAGAAGAACTCACATATTATAAATCGCACACAAGCTGTAAGCTAAAGCAGCTAACAGTAGTTTGGAAGAGCCAGCTAACCATTACACGAAAAAAAATTTTTACGAATTTAATGGTAGCGAATTTTCGCATACAATATAAGAAAGTGTTAAAATTATATGAGTAACTGAACGCTTTTGACATGTCAAGTGAATTCTCGGCACGGTTGCTTGTCATGGAACATAACCTAGCCTTTGCGAAAAAAAAATCGTCTTTACAACATGCGAGTGGATCGGATCGCACACAATCTTTAAGCATTAGCAATAAGCATAGTAATACTTGACTGATGAAATGATTCAGAATTTTTCGAATATAGTGCTATATACGAAAATCAAGAATATAGCACTATATTCGAAAATACGGCATTCCGTATTTTTCGAATATAGTGCTTTCAACCTATCATTTATATGTAATCAAAGTATGTGCTATCCGAATTTGAATGCCATGCGAAAATAGTTTCCACATACAAATACATCCGAAAAATTCTATTCAATAAACCTACATAAGAATATTACTAAGATATGCCAAACAAGCGTGTTTGCGATCGAATGTTCAATTTGATTATACTTACTATGATGAGAATCTCTTCCTCAGCTTTTGAAAACTTGCTCGCCACCATCTTTCCAATCGCATGAGATGTAAACTAATCATACGCACGCTGGATTCTGGATGAAACCGGCGCTTACTTCCGGTTAGGAACAAATCACGCGCATGCGCATAATCATACGAAAATGTCAGTGCCGTTTCAGCTATTTGTATTTTTACAAATATTCAAAATAGTGATGATATATCAGGTTTTAGAATATTCGTATTAGTCGAAATCAATGATATATTACAATATCGATAATATTCGTAAAAAACACAGAGGATATAGTGCTTTAGTATTTTCTAAATCTTTTATTTAATTTTTACTAATCTTGGCTAGGCTATATTGCAATAACATTGTGTTTTATAATATTCGTCTGATTTTATATTGCAATATATAGAATATTCGAAACCTTTATTGTATAAATTGAACAGTGAACACTAAAGACATTTAGAAATTCGCAACACGCGAATAATAAATCGCATATTATTCTTATATTGACAAATTTACGAATATTCGATTTCGGCGAATATAATACGAATATTCGCGAAATCTAATATGGCACCTCAAGCTCATCCCTATTTCTGATCCCCGCGGTGATCAGAAACTTTATATGCCTAAAACATAGTTTTTTCACCCCCCCCCCCCCCCCCCTGCACCCCTGAATGATTTTATGGGGGGGGGGGGGTTTGCGGGCGGTGCGGCAGGCGGGATCGCGATCCCCCGCCCGCCTCCTCTTGAATAATCATTGGTGGCCAGTGGTTATACCAGAGTGTCAGCACATTGCTGACACTCTGGTATAAACGGCTGACATCGGTGATGCGATGTCAGCCGTTTAACCCTTTCCATACCGCGGTCCGTACGGAATAGCAGAGGTTAACAGTCGGGAGCTCCCTCCCTTTCCCATCGGGGGGCTGCTGTGCCTTTGTAGCCCCCAGACAGGATGGAGTCACAGAGGGAGGGAGCCCCCCTCCTTACCCTTCCCAGTCTGCGCAGTTGTGGCCACAACCGAGCAGACGGGGAAGGTTCCCATGGCAACAGGACGCCTTCTCAGGCATCCTGCTGTCCATGGTGCTGAACAGATCTGTGCTAAAGGCATAGATCTGTTCAGACAAAGTGTAAGTAAAATACAATACAGTAGACTATATAGTGTACTGTACTGTATTATACAGACATCAGACCCACTGGATCTTCAAGAACCAAGTGGGTCTGGGTCAAAAAAAAAGTTTTAAAAAAAGTGAAAAAAAAGTAAAAATCAAAAAACACATTTATCACTGATTAAAAATAAAAAAAATTTAATTCCCTACACATGTTTGATATCACCGCGTCCGTAACGACCTGATCTATAAAACGGTCATGTTACTTTACCCGAACGGTGAACGCCATAAAAATAAAAAACTATGATAATTGAAATTTTGCCCACCTTTTCCCAAAAAAGGTAATAAAAGTGATCAAAAAAGTCGCATGTACGCCAAAATAGTACCAAACAGTCATCTCATCCTGCAAAAATCATACCCTACCCAAGATAATCGCCCAAAAACTGAAAAAACTATGGGTCTTAGACTATGGAGACACCAAAACATTTTTTTTGTTTCAAAAATGAAATCATTGTGTAAAACTTACATAAATAAAAAAATTGTATACATATTAGGTATCGCCGCGTCCGTGACAACCTGCTCTATAAAATTACCACATGATCTAACCTGTCAGATGAATTTTGTAAATAACAAAAAAAAAAAAAAATTGCCAAAAAAGCTATTTCTTGTTACCTTGCCGCACAAAAAGTGTAATATAGAGCAACCAAAAATCATATGTACCCTAAACTAGTACCAACAAAACTGCCACCTTATCCCGTAGCTTGCCGGGATAGTAGAGTTTCTACTCTAGGGGTGCATCAGGGGGGCTTCAAATGGGACATGGTGTCAAAAAACCAGTCCAGCAAAATCTGGCTTCCAAAAACCCATACGGCACACTTTTCCCTCTACGCCCTACTGTGTGCCCGTACAGTAGTTTACGGCCACATATGGGGTGTTTCTGCAAACTACAGAATCTGGGCAATAAATATAGCATTTTGTTTGGCTGTTAACCCTTGCTTTGTAACTGGAAAAAAAATATTAAAATGGAAAATCTGCCAAAAAAGTGAAATTTTGAAATTGTATCTCTATTTTCCATTAAATCTTGTGCAACACCTAAAGGGTTAACAAAGTTTGTAAAATCAGTTTTGAATACCTTGAGGGGTGTAGTTTCTTTAGATGGGGTCACTTTTATGGAGTTTCTACTCTAGGGGTGCATCAGGGGGGCTTCAAATGGGACATGGTGTCAAAAAAACAGTCCAGCAAAATATGGCTTCCAAAAACCATACGGCGCACCTTTTTCCTCTACGCCCTACTGTGTGCCCGTACAGTAGTTTACGGCCACATATGGGGTGTTTCTGCAAACTACAGAATCGGGGCAATAAATATAGCATTTTGTTTGGCTGTTAACCCTTGCTTTGTTACTGGAAAAAATTGAAAATTTGCCAAAAAAATCAAAATTCTGAAATTTTATCACCATTTGCCATTAACTCTTGTGGAACACCTAAAGGGTTAACGACGTTTGTAAAATCAGTTTTGAATACCTTGGAGGGGTGTAGTTTCTAGAATGGGGTCATTTTTGGGTGGTTTCTAAAGTGACTTCAGACCTGAACTGGTCCCTAAAAAGTGGGTTTTTGAAAATTTATGAAAAAGTTCAACTAAACTTCTAAGCCTTGTAACATCCCCCAAAAATAAAATATCATTCCCAAATTGATCCAAACATGAAAGACATATGGGGAATGTAAAGTAACTATTTTTGTAGGTATTACTATGTATATAGAAGTAGAGAAATTGAAACTTTGGTAATTTGCAATTTTTTACTAATTTTTGGTAAATTTGGTATTTTTTTTATAAATAAAAATGATATTTTTTTTTAACTTCATTTTACCAGTGTCATGTAGTACAATATGTGACGAAAAAACAATTTAGAATGGCCTGGATAAGTCAAAGTGTTTTAAAGTGATCACCACTTAAAGTGACACTGGTCAGATTTGCAAAAAATGGCCTGGTCCTTAAGGTGAAATAAGGCTGTGTCCCTAAGGGGTTAATCTTAGCTTTCAGACGATACCAAGCTAATTAATCTAAAGTGCCTTGCAAAAGTATTCACCCCCCTTGTTTTTCATACTTTGTTACATTACAGCCTTAAGTTCAATGTTTTGTTAATCTGAATTATCTGTGATGGATCAGAACACAATAGTCTAAATTGGTGAAGTGAAATGAGAAAAATATATAAATAAAACTATTGGCATGTGCGTATGTATTAATCCCCTTTGTTAGGAAGCCCATAAAAAGCTCTGGTGCAACCAATTACCTTAAGAAGTTACATAATTAGTGAAATGATGTCACCTGTGTGCAATCTAAGTGTCACATGATCTGTCAACACCTAAGCAAGAGGCATCACTAACCAAACATTGCCATGAAGACCAAGGAACTCTCCAAACAAGTAAGGGACAATGTTGTTGAGAAGTACAAGTCAGGGTTAGGTTATAAAAAAATATCCAAATCTTTGATGATCCCCAGGAGCACCATCAAATCTATCATAACCAAATGGAAAAAACATGGCACAACAGCAAACCTGCCAAGAGACGGCTGCCCACCAAAACTCACGGACCGGGCAAGGAGGGCATTAATCAGAGAGGCAGCACAGAGACCTAAGGTAACCCTGGGGGAGCTGCAGAGTTCCACAGCAGAGACTGGAGTATCTGTACATAGGACGACAATAAGCCGTACGCTCCATAGAGTTGGGCTTTATGGCAGAGTGGCCAGAAGAAAGCCATTACTTTCAGCTAAAAACAAAAAGGCATGTTGTGAGTTTGCGAAAAGGCATGTGGGAGACTCCCAAAATGTATGGAGGAAGGTGCTCTGGTCTGATGAGACTAAAATTGAACTTTTCGGCCAAAGAAAGAAAACGCTATGTCTGGAGCAAACCCAACACATCACATCACCCAAAGAACACCATCCCCACAGTG
The DNA here is from genome assembly GCF_905171765.1 of Bufo bufo. Classification (NCBI taxonomy): domain Eukaryota; kingdom Metazoa; phylum Chordata; class Amphibia; order Anura; family Bufonidae; genus Bufo; species Bufo bufo. Next base: position 92,243,340 of record NC_053390.1, read on the forward strand.
AAACATGGTGGTGGCAGCAGCATGCTGTGGAGATTTTTTTCAGCAGCCGGGACTGGGAAACTGGTCAGAGTTAAGGGAAAGATGGATGGTGCTAAATACAGGGATATTCTTGAGCAAAACCTGTACCACTCTGTGCGTGATCTGAGGCTAGGACGGAGGTTCACCTTCCAGCAGGACAATGACCCCAAACACACTGCTACAGCAACACTTGAGTGGTTTAAGACAAACACGTAAATGTGTTGGAATGGCCTAGTCCAATGATGGCGAACCTTTTCGGGACCGAGTGCCCAAACTGCAACCCACTGCCTTCAGCAAGGGGGTAATTTAACCTTAATACTACCGTCCAATATAGTGTATCTTCCATGTACTTTATCATAATAGCCTGCCTACATTCAATGCGCTGTCTGTGCCAATCAAATTGCGCCCTGTTCTGATGAATGGCAGGAAAAGTCTAAGGCATATTGGTACACCATAAACTTTTTCCAGGGTGTGGGTGCCCACAGAGAGGGCTCTCAGTGCCGCCTCTGGCACCCGTGCCATAGGTTCGCCACCACTGGCCTAGTCAAAGCCCAGATCTCAATCCAATAGAAAATCTGTGGTCAGACTTAAAGATTGCTGTTCAAAAGTGCAAACCGTCAAACTTGAAGGAGCTGGAACAGTTTTGCGAGGAGGAATGGGCAAAAATCCCAGTGGTAAGATGTGGCAAGCTCATAGAGACTTATCCAAAGCGACTTGGAGCTGTGATTGCCGCAAAAGGTGGCTCTACTAAGTATTGACTTTAGGGGGGTTAATAGTTTTGCACATTGACATTTCTGTTATTTTGTCCTTTTTGTTGTTTGCTTCACAATAAAAAAATAAATTAAAATCTTCAAAGTTGTGGGCATGTTCTGTAAATTAAATGATGCAAATCCTCAAACAATCCATGTTAATTCCAGGTTGTGAGGCACCAAAATACGAAAAAAGTCAAGGGGGTGAATACATTTGCAAGGCACTGTAGATGCATTATTCGGGATGCAGCACTTGATCGAAGTTTAGATTGGCAGGATAAGTTTTACTTCCTGGTTCTGTGTGTCTGGAAGGTCACAGCGGTGAGGGTTCATCCAGACATAGAGGAAAAAATACCATGCAAATGTTATCATGGATCTGTCGGAAATCCTCCAATTTAGGCCTCATTAACACATCCATGTTGATATCTGTGAAGGATCCACATTTTGTCCATTTATTGCCTTCCATGCATCATGTGTGTTCCATAGGCACTGCTAGGCTGAAAATTAGTTTTCAGAGCATCTCCTACCAATGGTCCACGAAAACTACTCACCAAACACGGATGGCATTTGCACAGCCCCCTAGACTATGTGACTCAGCGATCTGTAATCACATACAAAATAGGTCATGCTTCTGTGTCACACCACTGATGTGTGGTTCACAGACATGTCAGAGCCCTTACATGTGCAGCGTAAAATCGGTGATGAAACTCCACAATACATGTCAGTTTCTGCACTGGTGTGTGTATGAGATGTGTTAGGAATTCAGCTGCTGCTGCAATACCCTGTAGCTCTCCTACCCACATATTCAGGCCGGAAAATCTGCAGCATATTTGGTACATGTGACCCTGTGCATCCTTCATTGATCGCCACTTGCCCCTAATCAGGATGTTTGTCCGTACTCTTCCATAGAGTACAATTTAGGAATTGTGACACCCATTAGACACTAAAAAAATGCGTGGACTTTGCAAGTGAATCACAGTCACACCCATAGAAACCTTGCTAATAATCTGCAACAAAAAACAAAGGGGATAACTATGAAATCGGTGGGAACCCCCCCTAAAACAGACGGAGCGACTGGTCGGGAAGGCGTGCCGTCGCTCCATTCATTTGTATGAGAGCGCTGGAGATAGTCAAGTACAGCACACTTTTCTGACCAGCCAATTCATCCATTTCGAGAGAGCTCCACTGGGTACGGACCCCCACCGATCTGATAGTTATACCATATGCTGTAGATAGGGGGATAACTTGTTATATTTAAAAAATAAATCACAGAAAAAACATCCTGCACGATATGATAGTAAGTATGCGGATGTGCATGGCTACATTTATAAAGTCACCGAAAAAAATGCACTATAGCAATAGATGCAAACGTAACATACGGACTAAGCCCTCACTCTGATGATAAAATCTGAGACTCTTAGCCAATATATTTTGAGCAAAAAACATCTGTGCCCACTAGGGATGAGCCAATTTCAGATTTTGAAGTTTGTGTTCAGGTTCGTGTTGTGGTATTTACTGAATTGCGTTATGGATTCCGTTACCACAGACCATAGCGCAATTCCATGACGGAATGCCTTTAGAGGCATTCCTTCATAATAGAAGTCTATGGCCTGCATAACGGATCTGTCCTGTTTAAGTTATGCCAAAGTCACCATGTAGCCCATGTTGGTTCTAGTTACCATAGGACATGTGCATGTAGACACAGGTGTGAGTGACATGCATGAACTCTGCACATCCTGAGCTTATGTTTAGATGTATATCTCAGGCTCTGCTTTCATTAGAACTTTAGTAACATACAGTACATGCATTTTAACTTTTTTAACAAAACAATCTTTGATGCAAAATTTGTTTTAAGAGGGAGCTGTTAGAGGTTCTCAGGACTGCTGCCAGTACTATGTAAGTGACAGGGAGAGGACGCTTATGGGATAGTTATGCAGGTTGTATAACAGAGAAACCAGCGTTTTCATTCTTCCTGTGCAGAGACCACCAGAGGCCAGGACGGGCCCTTCTTCATGTTCAGTTCCAAGGACACTGCTCTGAGTGACAACTCTAGTAGACAATAGCGCTGTCACTCACTTAAAGGCGGCCATGAGTGTAAAAAGCACGTTGTCTACATAAAAAAATAAAATGTATGTGTATGTGGAGTATAACATGATTTATTTTATAATTCAGACTTTGCATTTATCAAAATGTGAAAATTGTCCTGACAGCAATTGGGTTAAGGCTTACTTATCTGGTAGAACAGAGAAAAGTTAAAGAACCTCATCCTTGTCATCTCATATTGAACCTCAGCCTTGAACTTGAATGGATAATAAAGGAAAAAGAGCAAATGGAACTGAGCCACAGTACCAGACGCAGGCCCTGAACAGTGGCGCATCTATTTTTCAAATCTCATAAAAAAAATGTTTAGGTTAGTTTTCTATTAAACAGATTCTGTCACCTCCCTCGAGCCATATTAGGAGAGTACTACTCCTGCCAAGTCTGGATCCCTAACTTTTAGGGCTCATGCACACGACTGTATGTATTTTGCAGTCCGCAAAAAACACCTATGGCGTCCGTGTGCATTCGTATTTTGCCGAACGGAACAGCTGGCCCCTAGGGCGTCTTTCACACGAACAATACGGATTGGCTCCGGATGCGTTCAGTGAAACTCGCACCATTTTGCAAGCAAGTTCAGTCAGTTTTGTCAGCGATTGTGTTGAGCTTTTTCCGCGCAGGTGCAATGCGTTTTTCACGCACATGATAAAAAAAACTGAAGGTTTACAAACAACATCTCTTAGCAACCATCAGTGAAAAACACATTGCATCCGCACTTGCTTCCGGATGCAATGCGTTTTTCACTGAATCCCCATTCACTTCTATGGGACCAGGGCTGCGTGAAAAACGCAGAATACAGAACATGCTGCGTTTTTCACGCAACGCAAAACTGATGCGTGAAAAAAAAAAAAAAAAACGCTCATGTACACAGACCTATTGAAATGAATGGGTCAGGATTCAGTGCAGGGGCTATGTGTTAACATCATGCATTGAACCCGTGTGGAGAAGTTGTTCGTGTGAAAGGGGCCCAATAGAACAGCACTATCCTTGTCTGTGATGGGGACAATAATAGGACTTTTTTTTTTTTTGGGTGGAACAGACATACAGAAATGTTATGCACACAGAGTAACTTTCTTTTTGCAAACTTATCGAATTGAATGGTTCCGGATACGGTCCGCAAAGAAAAAACGTTTGTGTGCATGATACTCGAATGTTGATACTCCTCTCGTTACCTGGCATACTGCTGCTGTAATACATTGATGGCACTTCAGAGCTTGCACTCAGGAGCCCTCTCCCCTTTGAGGGTGAGCTCAGAAGTCCTGTCAGTGTATTCCAGCATCAGTTTAGAGGCACACAGCGAGGGGAAAGACCATGTGGCCAGGCAGGCTCAAAAAAGAAAAACTGCAGGCATGCAGTTTAGTCTTGCATTTTGCTTGTGGGATTGTATGTACGAATGATCGCTCAAGCAACCAATTGGCCACATACTTGCCGATCAAAATCATAACGAGGTTCTCCAAGATTTACGTATTATTGATGACCTATCCTCAGGATAGGTCAATATGAGATCAGGTCCAATTAACGTGGAAACATGGCCTAGGAAGAGGTCCAAGATGATCGACTGGGGTCCCAGGAGTCGGACTCCTACCAATCAGATATTGATGACTTATCCTGAGGATAGGCCATCAATATGTGAATATCTGAAAACTCCTTTAACTGTGTTAGACAAAACTATGTGCGCAGACCCTGTCCCTACTGGCGCACATTATGGATCCGTAAGTACTCCAGGTGCCACCATATTCTCCTTTGCTTCTAGGGAAGAATAGCACAAGCACTGTAAGTACACTACAGACCCAAAGCATTGCTTCTAGGGAACAATAACTCCCATGGTATGGTATGTGATTTAAAGAGGTCAATCCAGATGTACAATAGGGGTCCATATACATCGATGGGTACCCACATCTTACTCACAGATTGCCAATATGGCCATGTACGTGAACCCTTAGTTTAACTTTAAAAATGACAAGAAAACTGTGTGCAAAAACGCCCAACATTTAAAAAAGCAAAGTCCCTTTTTATATATGGAAACCATGAATGAACATAACATTTCAGGACACTCGCAGCTGTAAGTCTCATGTTTTAAAAAATGCAGGAGAAAGCATTAGTTTACAGGAGAACATGGAGCTACTGACTAGCACGCTGCTACCAGGAGGACATTGTGAATAGGAAGAGTGTCCGTGGGGTCTGGACAGTTTCTGACGCCATGAGCTGGCTGCTGCAGGTATCTCAGTCTTTCTTCGTCCTCTTGGCTTTTGCAATATTTTCTTGACGTTTCTGTTTCTTCTTCTGCTCTCGTTCTTTGGCCTCGATCATCTTTGCCAGTTTCCAGGAGAGTACTGCACTCGCTAGGAACAGCGGGGTGAGGGCCAGGATCACAGTCGTTAGAAAGCCGTAAGGGTCTTTGGCAGCCCATTCCACTATGTACTCGGCCCAGGCCTTTATGTCAATCATGTCTTCAAAGTAGGGTCACTAGGGAAACAAAAAGTCACTCATCACACACATTATATAACCCATGGCTGCTTTCTTCCAGGGACAGAGCCGCACCTGCCCATGGGTTGCGTTCGCTTTCTTGAAGTGAATGGGACTGCAATACCACACACAACCTGTAGACATGGGTGGCGTTTTTTATTTTATTTTTATAATCAAGAACAATCCCTTTAAACAGGACCCTCATGATTGGTGGGGGCATCAGCTGATATATGCAATAGATACTTACTGACTGTATAACCAATGTTTATTGTGTTCAGATTTTGACATTAAAAGCTCAGCATGATCAACCCTATTAAACCAGGGATGGTGCCTGGTATGGTTGATCATGCCGATTAAAATGATACCTTTGTTATATCTATAGATAGAACCGCTCTCTAGATTTGTGTTTTTAGTAATATGTAAATAACCTGGTTTGAGCACCAAGGGGCTGGCCTGAGCCCTTGGAGCACCGCTCGTGTAACAACCCTCTGAGCTGGGAGGACTGAATGCCCAGCTCAGAGGGGTGTTACAAGAACAGTGCTCCAAGGGCTCAGGCCAGCCCCTTGGTGCTCAAACCAGGTTATTTACATATTACTAAAAGCGCAAATCTAAAGAACAGTTCTACCTACAGATATAACAAAGGAATCATTTTAGTATACAAAGGTATCAACCCTACCAAGCAGTGGGTAAGCGATAAATCTTGTTCATTGGCCAACCTCTAAGTGCAGCTTACCCATAAGGAATGCATTTTAGTAAAACATTCACAAAATAATAATACGAATTAGGTTTTCTACCACTAGTATAAATGATATGCCGCATCATGCACTAACGTAATTTAGCGGCTATTCACAACGCCTGCGGGGAAGCAATCAGGTTCTCTTTGTGTGCATTGTTACCATAGAAATGGCACAGTATGAAACAGGAGGCCCGCAGGTCTACGCAGGACAAAAAGATGAATAAAGAAGAGACAGATAGTAATAGAAGCCATGCTCACACAATGGAGTAATAGTGTGACACCTGACAATAGGAACAGAGAATACCATACAGCACAAGCACAAAGAAGAGCTGTGCCATGGTCCTTGATCAGCAGGGGCTTATTACTTGTCAGCTCTTATTGGAAGCTATGATACGCCACCCTGCACTGGGATGAGATAATGACTGGACCATCTCACACCAGGAAATGAAAGAGTGGAACTACATATACTGCCGACACTGAGCAGGCAGCACATACACCATTCATACAGTGCTTACCACATGCGTCTCGCAGGACTCCTGTATAGCTCTGGCGTACCAAATATACAGTTGCAAGAAAAAGTATGTGAACCCTTTGGAATGATATGGATTTCTGCACAAATTGGTCATAAAGTGTGATCTGATCTTGATCTAAGTCACAACAATAGACAATCACAGTCTGCTTAAACTAATAACACACAAAGAATTAAATGTTACCATGTTTTTATTGAACACACCATGCAAACATTGACAGTGCAGGTGGAAAAAGTATGTGAACCCCTAGACTAATGACATCTCCAAGAGCTAATTGGAGTGAGGTGTCACCAATCAATGAGATGAGATTGGAGGTGTTGGTTACAGCTGCCCTGCCCTATAAAAAAATAAAACACACACACACACACACCCCCCAGTTCTGGGTTTGCTTTTCACAAGAAGCATTGCCTGATGTGAATGATGCCTTGCACAAAAGAGCTCTCAGAAGACCTACGATTAAGAATTGTTGACTTGCATAAAGCTGGAAAGGGTTATAAAAGTATCTCCAAAAGCCTTGCTGTTCATCAGTCCACGGTAAGACAAATTGTCTATAAATGGAGAAAGTTCAGTACTGCTGCTACTCTTCCTACGAGTGGCCGTCCTGTAAAGATGACTGCAAGAGCACAGCGCAGACTGCTCAGTGAGGTGAAGAAGAATCCTAGAGTGTCAGCTAAAGACTTACAAAAGTCTCTGCATATGCTAACATCCCTGTTAGCGAATCTACGATACGTAAAACACTAAACAAAAATGGATTTCATGGGAGGATACCACAGAGGAAGCCACTGCTGTCCAAAAAAAACCATTGCTGCACGTTTACAGTTTGCACAAGAGCACCTGGATATTCCACAGCAGTACTGGCAAAATATTCTGTGGACAGATGAAACCAAAGTTGAGTTGTTTGGAAGAAACACACAACACCATGTGTGGAGAAAGAGGCACAGCACACCAACATCAAAACCTCATCCCAACTGTGAAGAATGGTGGTGGGGGCATCATTGGGGCTGCTTTGCTGCGCCAGGGCCTGGACGGATTGCTATCATAGAAGGAAAAATGAATTCCCAAGTTTATCAAGACATTTTGCAGGAGAACTTAAGGCCATCTGTCCACCAGCTGAAGTGTAACAGAAGATGGGTGTTGCAACAGGACAACGTCCCAAAGCATAGAAGTAAATCAACAACAGAATGGCTTAAACAGAAGAAAATACACCTTCTGGAGTGGCCCAGTCAGAGTCCTGACCTCAACCCGATTGAGATGCTGTGGCATGACCTCAAGAAAGCGATTCACACCAGACATCCCAAGAATATTGCTGAACTGAAACAGTTCTGTAAAGAGGAATGGTCAAGAATTACTCCTGACCGTTGTGCACGTCTGATCTGCAACTACAGGAAACGTTTGGTTGAAGTTATTGCTGCCAAAGAAGGTTCAACCAGTTATTAAATCCAAGGGTTCACATACTTTTTCCACCTGCACTTTGAATGTTTACATGGTGTGTTCAATAAAAACATGGTAACATTTAATTCTTTGTGTGTTATTAGATTAAGCAGACTGATTGTCTATTGTTGTGACTTAGGCTACTTTCACACCTGCGTTCAGGTGTCCGCTCGTGCGCTCCGTTTGAAGGGGCTCACGAGCGGCCCCGAACGCATCCGTCTGGCCCCAATGCATTCTCAGTGGAGGCGGATCCACTGAGAATGCATCCGCCTGCCAGCGCTCAGCCTCCGCTCCGCTCAGTGAGCGGACACCTGAACGCTGCTTGCAGCGTTCGGGTGTCCGCCTGGCCGTGCGGAGGCGAGCGGATCCGTCCAGACTTACAATGTAAGTCAATGGGGACGGATCCGCTTGAAGATGACACCATATGGCTCAATCTTCAAGCGGATCCGTTCCCCATTGACTTACAATGTAAAGTCTGAACGGATCCGCTCAGGCTACTTTCACACTTAGAAAATTTTCTAAGTTTTAATGCAGACGCATCCGTTCTGAACGGATGCGAACGTCTGCATTATCGGAGCGGATCCGTCTGATGAAACATCAGACGGATCCGCTCTGAACGCTAGTGTGAAAGTAGCCTAAGATGAAGATCAGATCACATTTTATGACCAATTTGTGCAGAAATCCATATCATTCCAAAGGGTTCACATACTTTTTCTTGCAACTGTATGTCCAGTATTCAGTCCAGAAATCCTACTGCGTCCTATCATGGTGCACATCTGATCTATCACAGATCATATCAGTCCAACAAAATCTTCCAGTAATGGACTCGGACTGTAGATTGGGGTGGAGGGGGGGTGGGGGGATACATTAAAGTGGTTGCTGACTGAATACAGATTTAAATAGTACCTTCTCATACACCTTTGAATAAATGAATAGTACAAGTGAATATAAGAAACTTTATAATATGTATTATCTCAGAACAATGCAATTTTTCCACAGATCACTCGTTCCCTACCCCACATTCTCCAACTCAAGATCAGCTCACTCCAACCCCCTTGCCTAGACTATGAGCACTTTGGGCAGCATGTAATTTGATCCTATAGTAGACTGACAGTCCGTCTCTCTAAGGGCTCATTCACACGACCGTATCAATTTTTGCAGAGCGCAAATAACAGATCCGCAAAACATAGATACTGGCCTTGTGAATTCCGCATTCTGCAGATCGGAAGGTCCTGCCCTATGTATGAAATGCCTATTCCTGTCCGCAAAACAGATAAGAATAGAACATGTTCTATCTTTCTTGCAGGGCCGTAGAACCGAAATGCGGATGCAGACTTTTGCGGTCCCATTGTAATGAATGGGGCCACATGCGATCTGCAAATTTGCGGATCACATGCGCAAAGAAAAATACAGTCGTATGAATGGGCCCTTAGTTTAGTAGGAGGGAGTAAAAGAGCTGATAAGTGGAAACAGAGCAATTTTTCTGATACATTATAACATTTCTTACTTAGGGTCCATTCACACGTCCGCAATTCTGTTCCACATTTTGCAAAACGGAATTTCGGACCCATTTATTTCTATGGGGCCGCACGATGTGTGGCCCGGATCCAGAAATGCGGACCCGCACTTTCGGGATTGGAATTGTGGACCCGGGAAAAAATAGAACATATCCTATTCTTGTCCGAAAATGCGGAACGCACATTGCCGGTGTCCGTGTTTTGCGGATCCGCAAAACACACACGGATGTGTGAATGGACCCTGAAACTACTGCTTTATGCAAAGTTCTGTGAAATGTTAGTCACCATTTCAGTTTTTGTTAGTAGACAGCAGTGCAGGGGGGCATTGTAACCACTCTGGGCACTGCTATGGGACATTTTTACAGTTAACTATGTGCTGGAGCAATCTGGGCTCTTTTATGTGGAATAGCAGTAAGATGGCATACAGTGCAAGTACTAGGGACGTGGAAGAGAAGAGACACTAGGACATCAATATCAGATTGGTCTCATTCCTGGCACCGACACAATCAGCTGATTTGAGGAGCTGTGGCAGAGTGTCACATCTCCTTCCCTCTCTACCAGGCACAGTGATATACATTATGTAGTGACAGTGCCTGGTACTGTGACGTCTTCCAGTGTGCCTGCAGGACTACAAAATGTATGGAGCTGCCTAGAACACAGCAGCTGATCGTGGGGGGTGCTGACAATTGGACCCTACACTGATATCATATTAATAGCTGATCTTAAAAGACATTTTGTTTTCTTTTAAATTGATTTCCAAATAGGTCACCAGTATCTGATCATGAGGGTCCAAGACCCGGGACCCCCACCGATCAGCAGTGATTTCAGCTGCACCACGCCCTTCTCTCTGCTCACCAAGCAGAGCACCATACACCGTATAGCGGTTGTGCTTGGTATCGCACTCAGCCCCAATCACTTCAATGGGGCTGAGCTGCGCCTAGGCCATGGGATAAACGGCCGCAACGTCAAATGGCCTAGGGAAAGCTGTAAGAAGGCCACGTCGCTACCGTAAGTGTCGCTGCCTTCTCAAACAGCTGATCGGCAGGGGTCCGGGGTGTCGGACCCCCACTGATCGGATACTGATGACCTAATCCAGAGGATAGGTTATCAGTTAAAAAATCTTGGAAAAACTCTTTTTAGGATAAGCCATCAATATCGGAAATATTATGAAGGTGCGGGCAGGGAATGGGTAAAGGCTAGACAGGTGTACCTTTCTGTCGGCAGTTAGCTGGTCCAGATTGTGACTTTCTTCAGATCTATTGCACGAGAGCAGCCTACTGGTAACCCATAGCACGGAGCTATTATCTCTAGACTAACAAGATGGCAGGTCTTCAGATTGTGCTGGGATTTCATTCTCTGCCATGCAAAGCAACCATACATGGAGAGTATCAGCCAATACCTATTATCTTGACTATTATAAAGTAGCTTTTAATGTTTTTTTACGTTTTGTATTATATGGATACTGCTGAGTTATAAAGCATTCTGTATTAAAGGGGTTATTCAATACCATAAACTGCCCCCCCCCCCCCATGTGCTGGGCCCCTGACAGGGAATATATTTACCCAGCTCCCGTACCGCTCCTGGTCCCCGTACTACCGCTGCTGCTTCTTCCCGTGCGCCAATGAAAACATCTGGTGTCGGGGGGGCAGCAGCCAATAGCAGACGAGGACGAGCCTCCCTTGCGTCACAAACCCCCCACTCAGACGTCATCATCCGTGCACGGGGAGAAGCAGCGGTACGGGGACCAGGAAGCGAGGCAAGTATATTCCCTGTGAGGGGCCCGGCACATGGAGGGGGCAGTTTATGGTATCGGATAACCCCTTTAAGAATAAATGAAGCCATTAGCAGGCCGATGGTAAGGGAGATGAGTCTCCACCACAACATATGAGGACTATCTGCACACACTGGATTTATATTCCTGTAAGCATAGGCTTCTCCAACATAAATACCAGACAATGCGATCCCACACAGCGTGGGGAAACTGCAGCCAAACAGCTTAATAAGAAATCGCCCCTCCTTCACTACTGGAAGTGACTTTTACAGCGGAGTCGCACACCAAGTAATGCTTAAAGAAACAATCTCCTACCAAGCAACCCTAAACTCCTCAGACATATCCTACCACTATGTGAAATGTATATAGAAACAGTTCCTCTTAAGGTTGCATTCACATGACCGTATGTATTATATCTGCAAAATGCAGATCTGAAAAATACGGATGACGTCCATGTGGCTTTTTTTTTTTTTTTAAATCGGACCCATTGTAACTATCCTCGTCTGCAAAATGGACAAAAATAGGACATGTGTCTTTTTTTTGGGGGGGGGGGGGGGGTGTGTGTGTGTTCGGAACAAGCATGCGGCGTGCTGTCCGCATTTTTTGCGGATCCATTGAAATGAATGGGTCCACATCCGATCCGTAAAAAATGTGAATGCTAAAGTGCAGCCAATCACCTAATGATCAATCAAGCAAACGCTCGAGCACCGGTTAAAAGCAGAGATTGTGCTGTCTAAATAGCGATCTGCAGCCCGGAAACAATGACTCTATATGGACAAGCAATAACAGTAGGGATCTCTCGTCCACATACAGAAGAGGTGACTGTTTATTGTAAATGTAGTTCTCACCTCCTCTGATAAGCAGGCAATTATCAGACATAATGGGTAGTTCCCGATAATTGCTTGCTGTGTTGGCCCATGTAAGAGCCTTAAAGGGTTTCTCTGGGAAATAAGAAAATGAAAATACTTAAATATTACTTTATTATAAATATATTCCCAAATACCTTTCATTAGTTATAATTGCGTGTTTTGTCTAGAAAGCAATCATCAGCGGAAATAAAATGGCCGCCGTCCTCTTAGTACACACAAAACCTGTCCTTATCACACAGCAGGACAAGTTACTTGAGAGCACTGAGCTAAAGAGCTTCCTTATCCTCCTTTCTTACTTGTCAGCAATTATGACCCTGAATACAGATGATGAGAACTTTAGCTGAATCTCTGTAAGAATGGAGTTCATGGGGAGACATGAAGTACAGAGAGGAGGTGAGGATGTGGGTAATGAGCAGCAGCACTTGTATGTAGTCACCATTATCAGTCTGTCCTGTCCGTCATCTCTGTACTTCATGTCTCCTCATGAATTCCATTTCTACAGAGATTCAGCTAAAGTTCTCATCATCTGTATTCAGGATCATAATTCCTGACAAGTAGAGCAGAGAGGAGGATGAGGCAGCTTTAGCTCTGTGTGGTGAAGTAACTTGTCCTCCTGTGTGATTAGGACAGGTTTATGTGTACTAATAGGACGGCGGCCATTTTATTTTCCCTGATGATTGCTCCCCAGACAAAACGAGCAATTATAAGTAATGAAAGGTAGCTGGCAATATATTTATTCTAAAGTAATATTTTATAAATTTTATATTTTCTTAGTTCCCGGAAAACCTCTAAGAAAACAGCCATATAAAATCAAAAAGGTGACCCTGTTAGGCCATGTTGCCAACATAGCCGCCATCTTAAATTCAACTTAAGATTTTTAAATGGGAAGGTACAGTAGTTGTGCGACACTGAGAAACAAGATTCTCTGGTCTGATCAAACTTTTTAGCCCCAATTGTAAGCATCATGTCTTGAGGAAACTAGGCACTGCTCATCACCTGCCCAATACCATTTCTACGGTGAAGCATGATGGTGGCAACATCATGCTGTGGAGGTGTTTTTCAGCTTCTGGGACAAGGAGAATGGTCAGGCATGAGGGAAAGCTGAATGGAGCACAGAGATTTTCTTAATCAAAACCTGATCCAGAGTGCTCTGGACCTCAGACTGATGGTTCACCTTCCAACAAGACAATGACCTTAAACACTCTTAGACAACTCTGTGAATGTCCTTCAGTGGCCCAGTTAGATACCTGACTTGAAGCCAATCGAACATCTCTGAAAGGACCTGAAACCGGTTGTCCACGGATGGCCCCTATCCAACCTGAAAGAGCTTGAGAGGGCCTGAAATGTCAATGCAAGATTTTAGTTTCTAATTTTCAATAAGGTCCAACTAGTACCTTGGAACCGAAGCCAAGTTTGGTTTTAAATTTGAAATTGGTTTTCCACTTTAAAAATCTACTACCGAAGTTATTGAACGAAGTCACACGTAACTTCACGAATAACTAATTTCAGCTCATCAGGGCCCATACATTCTAATACCGTACGGAGATGGATCAGAAGTTTTGAACGAAACAACTTCGGTTTTGTAACAGTCGAAGCTCACTTCACTCATCACTAATTTTGAACCTTCTGTTTTGTCATTATGGTGTACTAAGCACAGATTGATGGGAAAAATGGGAATTTTTTTATTTTAGCACAAGGCTTCAACAGAACATGTGAAAAAAGTGAAAGTGTCTGAAGACTTTCTGAATGCACTGTATAATAAAAAAAAATACGTTTTGGAATTTTCTTGAAGAATTGGGGTAAAATCAAGGGACATTTAAGACATGACGCAAAACGAGACATTTGGCAAATGTTAGTTATTAAAGGGGTTTTCTGGGACTTAGATACTGATGGCCTATCCTGGAGGATTAATAAGAGACCTGCGGGAGTCTGACACCCAGCACCTCCATCAATCAGCTGTTTTAGGCAGCTGCTGGCGCTGGAATCTATACAGTGGACAATGGCCATGTCAGGGTACTGCAGGTCAGTTCCCATTCATGTGAATGGAAGTTGAGGCACGCCAGCGGTGGAAACTACATAGTGAATGGAGCCATTTGCCCACTGTATAGTTTCTGCCTCCTGTTGATTATGGAGGTAAAGTTGTCAGACACCCACTAATCTGATGTTGATGACTTATCCCAAGGGTAAACCAAATGAAAGAAAACCCTTTAAAGAGGTATTCCAGTAATTTCAAGTTGTACCCTTTCCACGGGATAGGGGATAACTATTAGATCAAGGTGTCCTACAGTCACAAGAATGGGGGCCACATAACCTGCATGGACCCCCTGAAATTAAGAGTTGGGTGTGCGCATTGCTGCTCCAGCCATTGACCTCTAAGGGACCTGATGGAAATAGCCGAGTGTTGTACTTTGCCATCTTTGGCAATCCCATAGAGATGAATGGAGCAGCAGTGTGCAATCCCAACCTAACGCTCTATTTTTTCCAGGGGAACACTGTTCTATTGACTAGTGGGTGTCCCAGCTGTAGGACCCTCACAAATATAACAGATTAATCCAACTTGAAACTACTGGAATATCACTTTAACTACGTGTGTTATGAATGTCTTACAAGCTGAAAAAAATGGAATTTTGAAAATTGATACATTTTTCTACGTTTTCTGAAAATGTCGCATTTTTATATTTTAAAAAAAAAGCGTGGACTAAATTTTACTACTAAGGAAGTACAGTGTTCCAAAGTTAGCATAAAGTGACTTGTCAGATTTGAAAGAGGGGCTGTTCTCAGAACTCCACAGAAATGAATGGAGCATGCTGGGAGTCGTAGTTTCACCACACCTGGAGTGCCGGAGGTTAGCCATCATTGCTTTAAGGGGTTAAAAGGTGAGAATGTTTTAGTCATACCTGGCGGAGAACTATATTCTTACAGCTACAGGTAATAGTGGGTAAAAGTCAGAGCTGTTTTTGAATGTCTCTGGCTCTAATTTTACTTTTTAGGGTATGGCTACACTGGTCACGGCTAGGATCTGTGAACCCATAAAAATGAATGGGATCGCTGTGCCAGTCACAAGAAATCCAACACTGCTGGCATGGTGCGCCGATCCAATTCATCTGATCACCTCTCCTACTACTACCACCACCCCAATGCTTGTCCTACACAGCCTCTCGTACAAGCCAGACAAATCCTATACGGAGCTGCATCACCCTCAGGGCAACCATGAGTGCAGAGAATAGTAGCTAGAAAATGGATAGGTTTTAGATTACCACCGTCCTCCTCCTCACAAAGGTCAATGGCCTCTCCACTCAAACCCCCCCCCCCCACTCCGGCAAGAACTAATACATATTGTTTGCTTTTCAAGAACAGAGCCAATGAAGATCAGACCTGACGGCCAAAGACAACTTCTCATTGCTTATTCTGTGAGCAAAAATAACCCGCCAATTATCCTCCTATCTCCCCAGAATGCAAGAATAAGGCATTTTTGTCATAGAAGAAAACATTTGGATAGCATTCTCATTACATGGAGACTACGGATTATTTCCTTCTATTTGTTGTTCTCTAAAACTGTTCCATCATGAAAAAAAATCCTATTATTCTTCTCCAAATGAATCCAGCGGCGTCCATAACGAATGTTTCACGAATAACACATGCTGTTGCCAGGGTTACGTCCAGGCGCATGATGAATATTGCTCTACTGTAATTGGTTCATGGCACCAATGGATCCATTTTGATACGTCTCTTTGCCCTATAATGCGTTTATAGGTTTTACATTTTGCTTCACCGTTTTGGCCAGAGAAATAATGGAGGTGAGAACAGAGCCTTACGCAGTGGATCTGCAGTCAGAGTTTATCAGGGTGTGCATATGTAGCTGTCACCCATATCATATATGGTTCATGGTAGGTGGGGGGGGGGGGGGGCTGTTACAGATTTTGCATTGGAGCCCAGAAGTTATGCATATGACCACTTCCCACTTTTGACGTTGGCAGCTCGTAGCTCATGAAGGAAGTCGCCTATCGTCAGGTGGCTTGGTGGGTACGTAAGGTGTGCGATAGGCTGTGTGCTGTGTGCGATAGGCTGTCTGCACACATATCCCTCGTTGCGGTCATGGTTAAATGGGGCGATTTATCAGAGTTGCGAAAAGGGATGATTATTGGCTTTAAGGCCAAGGGTGGCGGTATTCCTGACAGTGTGAACTACTCTCGTGCTGCTGTGGTGAAAGTGTATGGTGAGCGGACAAATGTCACCATTGTGAATAAGCGATGGGGTAACTGCAAAGAACCACGTGCCATTGATGAGAGAGTTGAACGTTGGCTACGAAGGTGCGTGAGGGCGGACCGGCACACTAAAGTGGAGCAGCTCAGCACCAAAATGAACCAGGGGCTACCAGACGCATGTCTAAAGCAACAGTTCAGGGGACCCTACTGTGTATGGGGCTCCGGAGCAGACGGATGGTCACTGCGCCTCTGCTGACGAAATGGCACTGGCAGAAAAGGCTTCAATTTTCGCAGCAGTATTGGAACTGGTCCTCCGCTGACTGTCAAAGGGTTGCTTCCGCCAATAAGTCACATGTCGAAAGGATGGATGTTGGTGTCTCAGAAGAGAAACCTGAGAAAGTAACTGCCAGAGGAGTCCGGAAGCAGCTTTCTCCCCTCTCCTCATTCACTAAATATGCATGTTGAACTGAGCTGAGCATGCATATATAAGGGAGGATGGAGGCAGATGGCCCTCAGCTAATAGTCATCTTCTGCATGAAGGGGCTGAAGCACTGCTCACAGAGCTCTACACTTAGCCCTTCACTGGTCTTCTATGGTCTTGTCCTCCACAAGAGTGCAAAGCCGAGCCGATAAAAGCCCAAGGGGCAAAGCGCTGGAAGCGAAACCTGGATTGTAAGCCTTGCTCCGGTGGAACTTGGCCATACTTTGCTTACCATCAGTGAACTTGATTGGTCAAAGCTTTCACTGAACATCAGTAGTTTTTTGAAGAAACTACTGAACGAAAATGAGTAAGATTTTAAGGAGCCAAAATATATATATATATATATATATATATATATATATATATATATATATATATATATATATATATATGACTTTAGGGGGGTGACAGAAGCCCTTTAAGGCCACCTGAAAACGTACAGCATGTCAATTATGTTTGTGGTTTTAGGGTTCATGCACACGACCATGCCGTGTTTTGTGGTCCGCAAATTAGGGATCCACAAAACACAGTTGCCGCACCCATGTGCGTTCTGCAATTTACAGAACGGGCCTCCCATAGTAGAAATGCCTATTCTTGTCCGCAAAACAGACAAGAATAGGGGACATGTTCTATTCTTTTTTGAGGCCCCAAGGAACAGAGCAACTCCATGTACTGTGCACATCTTTTGCATCTCTATGCCGGAAAAGAACAACGCAAGTGTGAAAGAGCCCTAACGTGGTTATAAGGGAAAATAATAGCATTCTGAATACAGAATGCATAGTACAATAGGGCTGAAGGGGTTAAAAAATAATAATAATATAACTCACCTTAACCCCTCCAGCCCTATTGTACTATGCATTCTGTATTCAGAATGCTATTATTTTCCCTTATAACCATGTTACAAGGGAAAATAATAATGATTGGGTCCCCATCCCGATCGTCTCCTAGCAACTGACCATGAAATTCGCACCGCATTCGCACTTGCTTGCGGATGCTTGCGATTTTCACGCAGCCCCATTCACTTCTATGGGGCCTGAGTTGCGTGAAAAAACACACAATATAAAACATGCTGCGATTTTCACGTAACGCAAAAGTGATGCGTGAAAATCACCGCTCATGTGCACAGCCCCATAGACATGAATGGGTCCGGATTCAGTGCGGGCGCAATGCGTTCACCTCACGCATTGCACTTGCGCGGAAATCTCGCCCGTGTGAAAGAGGCCTTACAGTTCTGGAATGTATTAGATGACACTGACATTATGCTGTCAGTGTTATCCAATACAATCCAGAACTGTAAGGGTTACATAGCATCATAAATCAATATAATGCTATGTGAATCCCGGCAGCGCTGGGAGCTGCATTGCGGACTCGCTGCGGGAGGAACGCTCGTCTGCAAGGGGCCTAAGGGTAACATAGCATCATAAATCATTATAATGCTATGCGACCCCGGCAGTGCTGGAACAAAATAGGTCATTTTCTGAAGAATCATTCCCTTTAAAGGTGTTTAAAGTGTAAATATTGAGTCTCTGATCATCGTGTCCAATAAAATTATCCTGACATACATATAAATTGAAGACTTGTCTGACATGTTTGTGCGAGACCACGTCCAGGTTTGTCTGACGGAACGAACGTGTCTGAAATGTTTGTGGAAGACTTTGTCCATTTTGTCTGATGGACTGAACAAAGAAGACATGTCTGAAATCTGTGTACTGGGTATTATCCCACTTATTTGACCTGAAAATTAAGTCTTTGTGCAAGAGAGTTAACTATTGTCTGTCCAGGTGATCTTGGGGTTCTGACTTATCACGGATCTGGGAATGGGCCACTCCAAGGTGTGAAATAATAACAGATGAACGAGATATGCACGGTGGCCATTACAGATTGCACATGCTGGCGTCATTCGGTTAAAGCAGTATAAAAGCTGGAACCTCCAGATGAAGTTCACCCATGAAGGGGACTCCGACTGCTATCACTGAGGCAGGCTCCGCAGCTGATGTGAGCTCCATTAGTGACGGAAGGACTCTAGATGAAGTGTGGATGGAATCAGTAATTGTGTGATGTTCTATGTAAGTCTGAGGCCTTATTCACACGTCAGTGATCACAGGACATCAGGAAGTGCCTTGTAGTAACTTTCTCTACAGGATAAATGCCATTTGCTGAAGTGACACAACACCTTTAATACAAGGCACTTACTAATGTATTGTGATGGTCCATATTGCTTCCTTTGCTGACTTGATTCACTTTTCCATCACATTATACACGGCTCGTTTCCATGGTTACGACCACCCTGCAATCCAGCAGCAGTGGCCATGCTTGCACACTATAAAAATAAAAATAAAAAAAGGGGCTTGCCGCTCTGGTGGCCGGGACCGTGGAAGCGCACATAGGCAGCAGCTCCCGTCCTGGTCACCTCGTATCGTCGTAACCATGGAAACAAGCCGTGTATAAAGCGATGGAAAATTGAATCCAGCCAGCATAGAAAGCAATATGGACAATCACGATACATTAGTAAGTGGCTTGTAGTAAATTTCTCTACAGGATAAGTGCTACTTACTGAAGTGACACAACCCCTCTAAAGCGGTTATCCAGACCTCTCAGAGGCCGATCCGCTGTGCAGGTCACACTTAGGGCTCATGCACACGGACGGATTTTCTTTCCGTGTCTGTTCCGTTGGGGGTTTTTTTGCGGACCGTATGCGGAACCATTCATTTCAATGGGTTGGCAAAAAAAACGGAAGTTACTCCATGTGCATTACGTTTTTGTATGTCCGTTCTGCCAAAAACATAGAACATATCCTATTTTTGTCCTCATTACGGACAAAGAAAGGACTGTTCTATTAGGGGCCAGCTGTTCCCTTCCGCAAAATCCATCCTGTTGTGTGCATGAGCCCTGACCTGGTCCCCGTCACCGGGTGCGGTGTGTTACACTGCTGGGTCAGTTCTTCCTCCTCTCGCCGCACTGAAATCAACATTTGACCACATTGTGTCACGTGACCAGTTGTCACAAGAGGAGCAGGTGACCACTGCGACCAGTGATAGGCTGCAGCGGCCACATGTCTCCCATCCATCACGACTTCACGGTCTCTCTTACTCTTGGATAACTCCTTTAACAGGTGCCCATAGGTCCAGTGTTAATGCCCCACTACAAGTGCCATAGGACCTACGAGTCCCCAGACACAGGTGAACTGGGCCATCACACTGTTTCAGGCAGGATTGAGTTACTCATGGAAGATCCCTTTAAGCTTTATTTACAAGGCTTGGCTTCACGTCACGTGACCCAGTGGGTGACCACCAGAACCCGCGCCATGGCCCAGTAAAGACTGCAAAAAGCTGTGATATTAATAGTTTCCCAAATTAACCACCGAGGGGGACCCCCCTCCCCGTCCTACAGCGTGCCCCGCTCGGTCAGTGTACATACCAGGCAGCACATGAAGCCTCGCACACAACCAGTGCCCGGGAGGAAGCAGGAACTCGCTCCGTGCACAGGCTCCTTTCCTGCCAGCACACTCCTGCTGCCACAAAACACTTCCTGGAGTCACCAGGTAACGAGCATCCTGATTGGACGAAGCGTGCCGCCGCTAGTTGGGCAGAATGTAAGCTGCTCTCCGATTGGTCAGCGCCAGTCACAACCGGCTACGTTTCATTGAATGAAAGTCTCTTCCAGTGTGAACTTGTGACGTCACGGGGTCACGGGGCGGGAAGGAAGCTAGGGAGCGTCTGCAAAGAGGTTGCGCTTTAGTAAAACGTACACAACACTGAGAGTAGAAGGTTCAGTGACAGGAGTGGTCGGATTTTAACCCCTTGAGGAGCAGAAAAGGTTTCTTTGATTTTGTTTGTTTTTTGCCTCTCAGCAATATTAGGCAGAGTGTGGAGCTGTCATACTTTTAGGGTATGTTCACACAGAGTTTTTTTTACATATATTTTTGCGTGGATTCCACGCTCAGAAAACTGCACCGAAAACGCTTAAATTTTTATCTCCATAGGATTCATATGGCGCTTTCTTTTCCGCCTGTTGGTTTAAAAATCACTCCGTGGAAAAAAGAAGTGAGGTCCATTCTTGATGCGGATTCTACGTCCAGAGTTCCCGTTGAAATGGGCAGGATGAAAAACCGCATCAAAAACCATGTGAAAACTGGGTCGGAATTAAAACCTAATTCTAAAAAGACAGGGAATCCTGTCAATTGGTACTACGGACTCTGTGGCGTCTTTCCCCATTTTTCAAAATGTAATTGTAATTTATTGCAATAACAAATATCTAAAAATAAAAATTCCTCATAATAAAAATAATTTAACAAAAACAAATCAAAATAGCAAATTCGCCATTTTATCATTTCAGCTCCAAAAGCAAAAAGTCTTACGGACTCCTTCAATAAAATCTACAGATCACCCCACAAAAAAATAAGCCCTCACACAGCTCCATAGTCGTAAATATAAAAGTTCTGGCTGTAAGAAAATGACACTAAAAAGAAAAAAGAATTTCCAAAGTTTTTTAATTTTTTATTTTTTTAGCATTAAAGGCTATGAACACCTTAGGGGACAATTGTTTTATTATTGTATTATACTCATTTTAAGCTAAAAATATTTTTTTATAATTGCTCTTTATTAACAATATGGAGCCCTTTTTTTGTACAGAGCTGAGATGCTCTAGTAGCAGCCTCTGGATATTTTTTGTCTTTTCCGTCATCTGAGGAGCTGACGGCCTCCTTATCTCGGCTCTCTAAAATTATAAACGCTCATTATAGCTCACTCCTTATCTTACTGATAAGAATGTGGCTTAAGTAAGTGTTTATGACCACTCAGTAGTTTAGAAATAAAGTTTATTAGATGATGCCCAAAGTGAAAGTGCCAATCACACAGTTAGAAAAACAGTTAACCCTTTGTGACAGAATGTCTCAATATTTTTTTATTAAAAGCCAATTGAAAATATGATTTTTAGCCAAAAATAGGTTAATTGCAATCATAAAAAAAATTGCCTCCAAAGGTGTACATAACCTTTAAATCACAAGAAAAAGTATGTAAATGTGGTCTCTCTGTAATGACACTGATCTGGAGAATGAAAGACACAGGTCAGTTTTACTGTATATGGAACGCTGTAAAAACCCATAAAACTGTGGTGGAATTGCATTTTCTTTCTAATATTTGGAAGCTTTTCCAGCTTTCCACTGCATCGTAGGCAATATTAAATGGTGCCTTTAGAAAGTACAACTTAGGCCTCTTTCACACGACCGTATGGCTTTTTCAGTGTTTTGCGGTCCGTTTTTCACAGATGCGTTGTTCCGTTTTTTGTTTCCGTTCCGTTTTTCCGTATGGCATATACAGTATACAGTAATTACATAGAAAAAATTGGGCTGGCCATCAAATTTTCAATAGATGGTTCCGCAAAAACGGAACGGATACGGTGTTCCGTTTTTTTTTGTGGACCCTTTGACTTGAATGGAGCCACGGAACGTGATTTGCGGGCAATAATAGGACATGTTCTATCTTTCAACGGAACGGAAATACGGAATGCATACGGAGTACATTCCGTTTTTTTGCGGAACCATTGAAATGAATGGTTCCGTATACGGAACGCAAAAAAAACGGCACGTAAACGGGGGAAAAAAACGGTCGTGTGAAAGAGGCCTTATCCTGCAAAAAAAATAAACCTTTGCGCGGCAATGTAAACGGAAAAATAAAAAAGTTATGGCTCCAGGAACGCCGGGATTGAAAAACAGAAATGCAAAAATGGAAACTGACCAGGTCCTGAAAGGTTAATAAATAAAAAAAAATGTTGTCAGAAATTTGGGGCTTTGCATGCTGCATTCCCTGAGAGTGATTCTCAATACATACTGGGGAATTGGTGGTGCAGGGGAACCTATAATAAGCTTTGCTATGGAGCCCTATGACATCTGTGCAGGCCCCTGTCTATCTGCCTGCGCGTCCACTGATTTTCCAAGACACTCATTTATTTCTGTGAGAGGATTTATCGTACTACAAATGGCACCAGTGGTGATATTGCAAATTTAAATAGAGCAGGGGGATAGGCTGCTAAATTAAAAGGGATTGGGAAAAGCTATGACATCCCTCTGTAAATGACAGAATGTCACAAAGAGGCCTCGTTCTGCAGGACCAATTTAATCTGCACATTAGACGGATGACAATTTCTTTCGGTGGGCGCTGTGTAATGTTCCATCTTGCAAGGGTGATGGTAAAAGAACCTTGATCCCATCTGAGGTAACTTCCTCCAGGACGGACAGCGGCGAGTACATTTTGATCATGCACCAGTGTGAAGGTACGAGACGCACCAGGCAGGCAGGTTGACATGAACTATTCTTCATCTGCTTTTTTTAGATTCGCCCAACATAAATCCATCTAATTGACCTGAGGGCCAACCATGTAGGCTGTAAACACTAGGAGAAGATTGACTGTGAGTCACCTCATCCATGTAATAGCACACAGACCAGACTCGGAAATGGATTGGCTCTTTTATGAATCTTGCATTTTTTTTTCAAGCTTAGATCATTTTTATTTAAAAAAATATATATACAGTACAGACCAAAAGTTTGGACACACCTTCTCATTCAAAGAGTTTTCTTTATTTTCATGACTATGAAGGCATCAAAACTATGAATTAACACATGTGGAATTATATACATAACAAACAAGTGTGAAACAACTGAAAATATGTCATATTCTAGGTTCTTCAAAGTAGCCACATTTTGCTTGGATTACTGCTTTGCGCACTCTTGGCGTTCTCTTGATGAGCTTCAAGAGGTAGTCCCCTGAAATGGTTTTCCAACAGTCTTGAAGGAGTTCCCAGAGATGCTTAGCACTTGTTAGCCCCTTTGCCTTCACTCTGCGGCCCAGCTCACCCCAAACCATCTCGATTGGGTTCAGGTCCGGTGACTGTGGAGGCCCGGTCATCTGGCGCAGCACCCCATCACTCTCCTTCATGGTCAAATAGCCCTTACTTTCAAAGTTTTCCCAATTTTTCGGCTGACTGACTGACCTTCATTTCTTAAAGTAATGATGGCCACTCGTTTTTTTTTACTAAGCTGCTTTTTTCTTGCCATAATACAAATTCTAACAGTCTATTCAGTAGGACTATCAGCTGTGTATCCACCTGACTTCTCCTCAACGCAACTGATGGTCCCAACCCCATTTATAAGGCAAGAAATTCCTGACAGGGCACACCTGTGAAGTGAAAACCATTTCAGGGGACTACCTCTTGAAGCTCATCAAGAGAATGCCAAGAGTGTGCAAAGCAGTAATCAAAGCAAAAGGTGGCTACTTTGAAGAACCTAGAATATGACAGATTTTCAGTTGTTTCACACTTGTTTGTTATGTATATAATTCCACATGTGTTAATTTATAGTTTTGATGCCTTCAGTGTGAATCTACAATTTTCATAGTCATGAAAATAAAGAAAACTCTTTGAATGAGAAGGTGTGTCCAAACTTTTGGTCTGTACTGTATATATATATATGGTACACAACAAAAAAAAAGAAAAACAACCAAAAAACGCCCCTTTCCCAATCCCAGCTCCTCACGGACAAGAAAAAGCAATGACGAGGAGTGCAGTACATTCTCAGGAAAATACACAATCTGCCAAATAAAAATGCAAGGGTTGTTCAATAAGTAAAATACCTGAATATGAAAACTAAATTTTCTGAGAAAATTGAATTTACTACTTTTCAGTCTAATCCCCCTTGATATCAACACACCTATTCCACTTCGCCTCCAGTGATTGGAATGCCCTCAAAATAGGAGACTTCTTGCTGCGGCAGGAACCCGTTACCACCTCTTTGACTGCGTTATCATCAGGAAATCGTTGCCCACGCAGAATCAGCTGTTTGAAGGGGCCTCTGCGCTCCATGGGCACCAATGCCTCTTCCTAGGCCAGTGACGTCACATTCATTGGTCACGTGGCATAGGCGCAGCTCAGTCCCATTCAAGTGCATGAGCCTAAGCAGCAATGCATGTACCAAAAACGGCCACAACAGCATTTTGCTTGGTAAGCTGCAAAGAAGCAGTTTTACGGCAGTAACTAAGGGGCCTTAGGCTAGACTGCCACATTTTTACAGCGGGCTAGTTTAAATACTGCAAGGGTCTATTGTGCAGCAGAGAGCAGGGGCTAGGCTCTAATACGAGAGCCAGGCTCTTGCCCTAATGGTCCAAACCTGCTCAAGCGCCAATCCCCTTAGATGCCATGGTCAATAGTAACCACGGCATCTAAGTGGTTTAGAGGTAGAGAGCTCCCTCTGTCTCCCATCGGCACCCTGCAAATTAAATCACAGGGTGTCAGTGTCCTAATGAAGGCTCCAGGCCTGCCTGCAGTGTATGTGTGTATGCCTAGCAGCTGCACCTCTCTGGCACAGCCTCCTTGTGTCTGCCAGTCAAGTATTGACAGTATAATACACTGTAATGCATAAGCAGTACAGTGTTTTATAAAGGAGATCAAAAGATTGCTTGTTTAAATCCCCTTGTGGAACTAGTAAATGGTTAAATAAAGTAAAAAAAAAAAAAAAACACACCTTTTTTCCATTAAATAAAATCCCCTCCACATATTTGGTATTGCCGCATCTGCAATGACATGTGCTACACAGTTATCATGTAATTTATCCTGTATGGTGAAGCTCTCAAAAAAATGAAACAAAAAACAATGCCATAATTGTATTTTTTGCATATTCACCACAAAAAAAAAAAAGAAATAAAAAGTGATCAAATTGTGTTATGCACCCCGAAATTAAACCAATGCAAAGTACAAGTTGCCCTGGAAAAATCAAGCCCTCATGCTGCTCCGTAGAAAATAAAAAGGGTTTTTATTGTGCAAAAGTGGGAAAACATAAAATCTATGGGGGAAATTTCAAAAAAAGTGGTGTAAAGGAAAACTTAGTTGCCCATAGCAACCTATCAGAGTTCACCTTTCATTTTTCAGAGCTCATTTGCAAAATGAAAGGTGGAATCTGATAGGTTGCTATGGGCAACTAAGACAATTTTCCTTTACACCACTTTTGATAAATCTCCCCCTATAAGTACTGTATCTGGTGTCACTGTAATCATACTGATCCAGAGAGTAAAGTTATCATGTTATTCATGCCGAAAAATCAACATTAAAACATTAAACATTTAAAATTTAAAAAATCAGTGGCAGTATTATTTTTTTCATCCCCTCTAGAAAAAGTTAATAAAAGTTACTCAGTAAGCTATGTGTACCCCAATATGGTGCCATTAACTTGTCCTGCAAAACAGAAGCCCTCATAAGACTACATCAAAGTGAAAATAAAAAAGTCATAGCTCTTGGAATGTAACGAAAAAATGAAAAAACAAAGAACAAAAAAAAAATAACTCCTAGTCACTAAGTTCCAAAACAGGCTGATCACTAAGGGGTTAACAAATATTTGAAACCCAAGAACAGCCCTCTAAGCATTCTCCTTTCCCCAAAAAAAACTCTGGAGTATTTTTCCATGTAAAACGCTCTAGCCATGCTCAGTTGTGTCCATCTATCTAAATATTTGCATAGTTTTGACAGAGACAGTAATATTTTATCGTAGCATTGCCAAATTCTCCTCCCCATGCAGGCTTCTTTGTCTTAGAAACCATGGAGATCTCTCTAGTTAAAGGCACTTATTTGTGACTAAATTATTCATACCAGCATCGCTGTGGAAGGAAAGCGAACGTCCCTAGCATTATGTCTTCCAGTTTGGAAATATTCTTACTATTACTACTAGACACAGATGTAGTATGTGACTCATGGCATCTATTTCCTCAAAAGACTCGGCCTCTTGCCCTATTCCTTCCCAATGCACTCACATCCTATAGATCAACCCCTCCTTCTGTCCACATCCTTAATTATACCTATATATCTTCTTCCCGTTTACACATGCACTCAGGGTAGAATTACCAAATGACAAGACCTACCAAAGGTGAGCTACAAAGAATAATTAACTGGTATTTTACAAACACTGGCCACAGGATGATTGCCGTCCCCCCAGCAAGCTTGCCATTTTCTTGGATATTTAGCGTGGATTAGTTAAAGGTCAAACGTTATTATTTAGATGTTGTTCGTGTTTTCGTCTGGAAGAAAGGAACATTTAATGATTTGTACTGAGTAGATAGCATGATACATGAGATATTATATAATCTCATTCTATTCATGGGTAAATTTACCAGAATAACTGATTTGAATTTGGATAAGTGATCGGAATAGCCTCTGTAGATATGTGTCCGTCTTTACCGTGGTCCTTTTCAGACATTTTGCATCATGGCTATCATTCTGCTTCAATTGAAGATCAAATCACAAGAGTCACCAGGATATCCAGAAGTCAACTTCTCCAATACAAGGAAAAAGAAGAGAACTACTGACTAGTGTTGAGCGAAGCATTCAAAGTGGAATTCGATCCAAAGTTTAGGAAAACTTTGCAATGGATCCGAATTTCCTCGCGATTCGTGGTAATTAATTTAGTTTTTCCTAAAATGGCGGCTGCACGTGTTACAAAGTGAAAGTAAAAAGCCTGGGAACAGGAGATCATCCGTAATGCTGTGCAGCCAACAATCCGCAGGTAGCCATCCCCTGTGATGTCACAGCCCTATAAAACCCTCATCCCTCGTGGTCTCTGCCATTGTCCTGTGAGCTGAGCATAGGGAGAGACGTGAAAAGCGCTCATGCGCTAGGGACCGTGTTGCTGAAAATTATTAATAGAAGAATATTGGATAGGGAGACTGCAGGGAGAATACAGAAGGGGACGAGAATAAGGGGCAGTAACGTAATGTAAAAAACTAAGGTTTATTAGAATTAATTAAGATCCCTAATGGGGAAGACAAGCCCCTACCAGACAAACAAGACAGACAACGTTATGGGGCCCAAGGGTGAGTCCCCAAAGGATAGGTCACTCAAGCAGAGCTGGCCAACAGTAAACACAAAAAATAGGTCTTTGGCAGATGCCGTGGACCTTAATTATGCCAAAAGGCAGGATACAGGGTGGATCTTACCGGTATGCAAGTCAGGACAGGTATAGTCCAAAACACAGGGGGTGGAGGAGCTTCTCGTGTTCTGAAGAGCGTCCTCTGGTGGGTGATACCTGGGTTCCAAGGGGCTGCAGGGAAAGCCTATCCCTGTTGATGCCCTACTTGGCCTGTGAGTCCCTATGGTATCAGCCTAACACGTGGTCCTGTCCCCGAAAGGGGTGGCCACGTCCGGAACCTAACCCTATTAAATCACCCTAGATAGCCCTGAAGGAACAAAGAGGTGGTCCTGATGGTAATCAGGGTGACCAGGGTGGGGTGGAAGAAATGGGTATAAAAGACCCGATATATATATCTTTTACACCCATTTCTTCCACCCCACCCTGGTCACCCCGATTACCATCAGGACCACCTCTTTGTTCCTTCAGGGCTATCTAGGGTGAATTAATAGGGTTAGGTTCCGGATGTGGCCAACCCTTGCGGGGACAGGACCACGTGTTAGGCTGATACCATAGGGACTCACAGGCCAAGTAGGGCATCAACAGGGATAGGCTTTCCCTGCAGCCCCTTGGAACCCAGGTATCACCCACCAGAGGACGCTCTTCAGAACACGAGAAGCTCCTCCACCCCCTGTGTTTTGGACTATACCTGTCCTGACTGGCATACCGGTAAGATCCACCCTGTATCCTGCCTTTTGGCATAATTAAGGTCCACGGCATCCGCCAAAGACCTATTTTTTGTGTTTATGGTTGGCCAGCTCTGCTTGAGTGACCTATCCTTTGGGGACTCACCCTTGGGCCCCATAACGTTGTCTGTCTTGTTTGTCTGGTAGGGGCTTGTCTTCCCCATTAGGGATCTTAATTAATTCTAATAAACCTTAGTTTTTTACATTACGTTACTGCCCCTTATTCTCGTCCACATTCTCTGTTACAGAGCAGTACATTACGGAGAGGGGCCCTTGCACCCTCTCCCCCCAGGGACCACCCATATATTTTTTTCGTAGAATACAGAGGGGGTGCAGGGGGACTTATTCTGTGTCAGTTTTATTTATTCCTACATTTACTTATTCCTACATCAGCATCATGTAATTCCATACCAATAAGATGAAAGCCTTTATTACTTCGGTGACAGCGTGCCAACCAATACCATCCAGTCTGCACCCCTTAGTGGGGTCAGATCGTAATAATGACCATCCTCATCTTTTTCTGGCTTTACTTCTTCCAAATCATCCTTCAAAGTCTCCTTGTCCTAGGAAACAGTAATATGCAAAATAACTGTGGAGCCCCAGTTATGGGTCTTCAACACAGTGAAAGCCAGATATCCCTCAAAGGAAGGAAAACCAAGCAAAGGGGTGTCCCGATTACAGAGATCACCAAATCCACCATATTAAGTGGCCCCTATGTCAAGATCCCGCTCTTTTACAAGCTTTAAGGATGTGACAGGGAAAACCTAAGCCAGTTATTCATCCACAGCCAGCTGTTTCAGGGTTCTGCCCCTCATCAGTGTGGAGTAGGATTCTGGCTAACCGGGAGCAATGCCTTGGAGACTACTCAAACCAAATAATAGCTGATCTTAAGGAGACCAGCTACAGAAAACACTGTGGAGCCTCATTTAAAGAGGACCTTTCACTAGAATAAAAAATCTAAACTAACTATACAGACATGGAGAGCGGCGCCCAGGGATCCCCCTGCACTTACTATTATCCCTGGGCGCCGCTCTTCATGTCTGTATAGTTAGTTTAGATTTTTTATTCTAGAGAAAACCTTTAATTTATACATTTATATCTTAGTTTTTTTCCACTTCCTGTGAATACCCATCGGTACAGGGAGGAGGGGTTATCAGTGACTGACAGCTATCTTTCTATGTACACCTATACACACAATACCATCAACACTGATAACACATCCTCCCTGTACCGATAACTGTTCACAGTAGGTGGAAAAAGCAGAGATAAAAATGTATAAATTCCAGGTTTTACTGGATCTTCTCATACAAAATATATATCAATCTGCTCCATTCCTCCTGCTCTATAACAAGATGCCTTCAGATTGCATTTGGTGTTGACAGGTCCTCTTTAAAGAGTCTGCTCCAGAGATAGTGGGAGCACCAGGTGTCTGAAATAACATCAACTTACAGACCATAAAACTTTCACATCACTTAGGCTACTTTCACACCTGCGTTCGGGTGTCCACTTGTGAGCCCCGTTTGAAGGGGCTCACAAGCGGCCCCGAACGCATCCGTACTGCCCTAATGCATTCTGAGTGGACGCGGATCCGCTCAGAATGCATCAGTCTGGCAGCGTTCAGCCTCCGCTCAGCAAGCGGACACCTGAACGCTGCTTGCAGCGTTCGGGTGTCCGCCTGGCCGTGCGGAGGCAAGCGGATCCGTCCAGACTTACAATGTAAGTCAATGGGGACGGATCCGTTTGAAGATGACACCATATGGCTCAATCTTCAAACGGATCCGTCCCCCATTGACTTTCAATGTAAAGTCTGAACGGATCCAAACGTCTGCATTATAGGAGCGGATCCGTCTGAGCAGACATCAGACGGACCCGCTCTGAACGGTAGAGTGAAAGTAGCCTTACCTGTAAACTAATAAGGATCATTCTCTAAGATATCTTAGTTTTTCTGTTGTTTTTGAAATGTCCATTTATTTTTGTGTGTGTGTATATACATAATATTATTTTTTTGCTTTTTATATATATATATATATATATATACAGTACAGACCAAAAGTTTCGACACACCTTCTCATTCAAAGAGTTTTCTTTATTTTCATGACTATGAAAATTGTAGATTCACACTGAAGGCATCAAAACTATGAATTAACACATGTGGAATTATATACATAACAAACAGGTGTGAAACAACTGAAAATATGTCCTATTCTAGGTTCTTCAAAGTAGCCACCTTTTGCTTTGATTACTGCTTTGCACACTCTTGGCATTCTCTTGATGAGCTTCAAGAGGTAGTCCCCTGAAATGGTTTTCACTTCACAGGTGTGCCCTGTCAGGTTTAATAAGTGGGATTTCTTGCCTTATAAATAGGGTTGGGACCATCAGTGGCGTTGAGGAGAAGTCAGGTGGATACACAGCTGATAGTCCTACTGAATAGACTGTTAGAATTTGTATTATGGCAAGAAAAAAGCAGCTAAGTAAAGAAAAACGAGTAGCCATCATTACTTTAAGAAATGAAGGTCAGTCAGTCAGCCGAAAAATTGGGAAAACTTTGAAAGTAAGGGCTATTTGACCATGAAGTAGAGTGATGGGGTGCTGCGGCAGATGACCTGGCCTCCACAGTCACCGGACCTGAACCCAATCGAGATGGTTTGGGGTGAGCTAGACCGCAGAGTGAAGGCAAATGGGCCAACAAGTGCTAAGCATCTCTGGGAACTCCTTCAAGACTGTTGGAAGACCATTTCAGGGGACTACCTCTTGAAGCTCATCAAGAGAATGCCAAGAGTGTGCAAAGCAGTAATCAAAGCAAAAGGTGGCTACTTTGAAGAACCTAGAATATGACATATTTTCAGTTGTTTCACACTTGTTTGTTATGTATATAATTCCACATGTGTTAATTCATAGTTTTGATGCCTTCATAGTCATGAAAATAAAGAAAACTCTTTGAATGAGAAGGTGTGTCCAAACTTTTGGTCTGTACTGTATATATATATATATAGGGTGTATATATATATATATATATATATATATATATATGGAGAAAGAGAGAGAGAGAGAGGCCTTGAAAAGGTATTCATTCCCCTTTATTTTTATACACATTTTTTCATGTTACACCCACAAACTTAAATGTATTTTATTATGATTTTATGTGATATACTTGCTACTATGTGTTGGTCCGTGTGAAGTGAAAGGAAAATGATACACGGTTTTCAAAATTTCTAATAAATAAAAATCTGGAAAGTGTGGCGTGCATTTATAATTATCATAGTCATGAAAATAAAGAAAACTCTTTGAATGAGAAGGTGTGTCCAAACTTTTGGTCTGTACTGTGTATATATATATATATATATATATATATATATATATATATATAGAGACTTCAAAGAAGAGGCAGCACTCCAGAGTATCAGTAAAAACGACCCACTTTAATTCCCCTGTGCAACGTTTCAACTGCTCCTTGCAGTCTTTCTCAAGCATAACATTCAGTGTCACAGCATATATTTATACCCACAATCCTTAGTGAGTTGATTGACAAAGTGATTAACAATAACATGATCAATATCATATAAAACATACAAATTCTTTACAAAATCATCTGTGAAATCCTGACTTCATCTCATACAATAAAACCACCATTTTATACATCGTAAAATTTCATGAATCATATGTAAATAATACCATATTCATAAAGTGCCTCGTGCTTTCAATTAACGTGATCACCTGCATGTGCTAATTTTGCGGTCAATAGGCCGCGTGGTTTAAAAACTTACAGCAAGGACTAAGATGATGGCGGCAGCCGTCTCCGCGTCCCCATACCTCCACCGCGCATGCTCCATATCTTGGCAACCGGTGTCCAAACTCCCAGGCCGCGCTCAATTGACGTCAGCCATGACGTTCGCACCAGCCGCCAAGCCCCGCCCCCGAAGCCTAGTGATGCGGGAGGGCGCCTCCATGTCCGGCCCCCGGGTCACATGACTAGTCATGGGAACCGTAGCCTGGCAACAGGAAGACGCTCACCCCTAATACACCACAGCCTCCAGAGTTGGAGAGAGCCGAGCGGTGAGGTTTGTATAAGGGGAAATGGAAGCCACATATGAGAAGTCATTGGGTTGTCAATAAATCCTAATTCAATTCTTCATACTGAGTGATTCTTGTAAATACAAGGATATCAAGCCATAAATATCGGAGGGTGTAATCCTATATAGGGCTTACTTATTTTGGAGAATAGGGGGTGTGGCATACATGGACATCTCACAAAGTGATACTCCATGCAGACCCGCAGGACCACAGGGTGCTGAGCGTTTTCACACCCTTCCCCTGTAGCCTACATCCACCCCCTACATCTCCACAATTCGTAAATTCCTCCATTCATGACTCAAGGTCAGAGGATCCTGCACCCGATTACATCTACAAGTGCTGCTGCTCTTTCTTTGTATTGTATATATATATATCATAGTCTATAAGGCTGAAAAAAGACATCTGTCCATCCAGTTCAGCCTGTTTTCCTGCAAGTTGATCCAGAGAAAGGCAAAAAACCCCTGTGAGGTAGAAGACAATTTTCCCCACTTTAGGTGAAAAAAATTCTTCCTGGCCCCAATCACAATGACTCCCTGGATCAACGACCCATCTCGAGTAACTATAACCTGTAATATTATTACACTCCAGAAATTCATCTAAGCCCCTCTTGAACTCTTTTAGTGAACTCACCATCACCACCTCCTCAGGCAAAAAGTTCCATAGTCTCGCTGCTCTTACCGTAAAGAATCCTCTTCAATGTTTGTGTAGAAACCTTCTTTCCTTCAGGCGCAGAGGATGTCCCCTCGTCACAGTCCTGGGGATAAATAGATGATGGGAGAGATCTCTGTACTGACCCCTGAAATATTTATACATAGTTATCCCCTCAGTCGTCTTTTTTCTAAAGTGAATAACCCTAATTTTGATAATCTTTCAGGGTACTGTAGTCCCCCCATTCCTGTTATTACCTTAGTTGCCCTTCTCTGCCATCCATACATTGTACATAACTCTGCAACCAGTTTGGTTATTACCCATTTTATGATCCATTTTATAGTTTTTATATTTTCTCATTTTTTATTATATTTTTATGTGTATGTTTATGCTGCTATATGATGTTTAATAAATGACAGCTTTCTGCTAACAACATCTCTGGGTGGTCTCAGATGATGAGTGCCTGTCGCAAACTTTTTTATTTTTATTCAATAGTTTTTTTTCTTGTTCCTTAACCTTTTATTCCCATAAGGTATGTGCCTCTGACAATTAGTGTTTGGGATTGGTCACTATTTCCTAGGTCTCCCCCAACCTGCACATTTGTTGCTCTGTCAGGTCTATTGGTTAATACGAAATCCAGTGTGGCCGTCCCTCTAGTCGGGTCAGTTGGTGTCACGGCGGATGTGCACTCAGACTAACAGTTAAACCACCAACCAGGCTCTAGGCGAGAGGCAGGGGAAGGTCACCTTCTAACTTATCCCTGACCTCTCTCCCTGCACTGCTCAGCCCACATGCAGACCTTTGTGGTAGGTATGATGTGTCCTCGTGCCTGGACTGAAACACCCTAAATCCCCTGAGATGGTGAAGAGGGGAAATAGGAGCAGCCTGCTCGCACAGAACCTGGATGGGAGAGATGACACCAAACAATCAAACAAGAAACCACACTTATCTCTCTGCGCTGGAACAGACAACCTTCCTTTCCAGCTTCCAAGACCAAAGTGATTAATATAATCCGCTCAGAGCACTGGGGTGGAGTGCTATTTAAACTCATAACCCCACCCAGTGCACCTGATGGGAGGCGGATCCAGCACAGCTCCAAAACAAAACACTAAACTCGTGCTGCTATTCTGGCCGACCTCCGCACACCGTCAGGACGGGGCATGACAGTTGGGAAAAGTAATTACCGTATTTTTCACCCTATAAGATGCACCGGCCCATAAGACGCACATAGGTTTTAGAGGAGGGCAATAGGAAAAATGTATTTTCATTAGACCACAGATCAGACCTCAGCTAACAGCCCCAATCAGACCCCTAATGTTAATAAGACCCCAACAAGACCTCAGATCAGACCTCAGCTCAGATCCCAATGTGAATGACCCCAATCAGACCTCATATCAGCCCCCACTGCCTCTCATATTAGCCCTCTGTAGCCCCTATTGCCTTTCATTTTGGCCCCCAGCAGCCCCCATTGCCTTATATCAGTACTCTGTAGCCCCATTGCCTCTCATTTTGGCCCCCAGCAGCCCCCATTGCCTTATATCAGCCCTCTGTAGCCCCCATTGCCTTTTAGAAGCCCTCTGTAGCCCCCATTGCCTCTCATTTTGGCCCCCCATTGCCTTATAGCAGCCCTCTGTAGCCCCCATTGCCTCTCATTTTGGCCCCCAGCAGCCCCATTGCCTGTCATGTTAGCCCCCATTGTCTCAGATCAGCCCCCAGCCTCATGTTTAATAAAATAAATAAATCACTTACCTCTCCTGCTCCTGGTTGCGGCCGCTCCTCACTGCCCGCGCTCTGTCTTCCTCCCACTGTGCGTAGCCACTGCACAGCCGACAGCCGAGGACCAGGATGCGATGAGTACAGAGCCTTCACCGCTTCCTGGTCCTCCAGTACTGATGAGCGCTTCCATAATGGAAGCACTCATTAGTATTTGCCCCATTAGTATTCGCCCCACTTTTGGGGGGAAAAATGCATCTTATGGGGTAAAAAATACGGTATCTTTGGTTATTGCCAAGAACTTGTTTCCTTTATGAGATGTACAGGTTTCAGTTTCCCAGTCTATGTCTGGGTATTTGAAGTCGCTCTTAATAACAACCTCATAATTTGCTGCCTGATCTATCTAGTTTAGAAGTAGATTTTGTGTGGACTCTGATATATTAGGTGGTTTATAATAAACTCCTATTAGTATTTTATTATTGTTTTCCCTACATGTATTTCTACCCACAGTGACTCCACAAGTTCATATCCCTCACTTATCTCTTCCTGGAGTGTGGGCTTTAGACAGGACTTTACATAAAGGCAAACCCCTCCCCCTGTCCGATTTTGACGATCCACAGGGATATATAGAAACATAGAATGTGTCAGCAGATAAGAACCATTTGGCCCATCTAGTCTGCCCAATATTTGTTTTATTATTTTATATATTTTTTTATGTATATTTGTATGCGAATATGAAATAATTATATTAATATGATCATTATGGACATCGATTGGATTATCAGAATTAGCCCTCTTTTGTGATCACAACTAAAATGGCGCTTTTAGCACTTCCGGTTTCATGCCGTAGGAAAGTTTATATCACTATAAGTATATGTATATTTATTTTTATGTTTTCCTTTTATATGCATGGGCCCTATTATATAGAATAAATAAAAATGTAATACGATCAGTAATAGACTGGTCTATCATAGTTGGTCCTGTTTGACTAGATCGTCTTCAGTACTTCCGGTTCCCTGTTATAGTATTGTTGTACTTTGAGATCTCGCTGTCTTGCTGGCCCACCCACTCTGCGCCGATCCATATTTTGGAGACATACCACTGGCGCGTGGCCTCACGAGATATCAACGTCTTTAAATCCCGCAACATTTGAACTTCCATCTGCAAGGTAATTGTGTTTGATATGTATCACATGGAATATAAGTATATGATTGTATGGGGAAAATATTTAAACTGAGCATGTGGGCCTATGATACACGCCCCCTGGAGGAAGCTCTTCGGGCGTAACGTACGTCAGGGTTTGCAGGCGGGTCTTAGTCACTGCGGTCTGTATGCTTTCCTTTTTACCTCTTTGTAGCACCTTTATAGCCTATATATTTTATAGTACCATCTATAGCTGTATTTTGACTTTATAGCGATATGTGTGTATTATATTATATATGGTTACCCTAGTGGTTCATTTTTTTGCCAAATATGTGCCATTTTTCAACACTGGGTGTTTTACGTAGACGAATACTCTTCATGTATTGCAGCCCTCGGTGCCTGGTGACCCGCCATAGCCGTTACATCTGTGATCTACATTATCATGATAAACATTCTTGAAATTGTGATTTGGATTTTAACATACCGTAATTATGATTAATAAAGATTGTACATGTTTATTAAGAAGTTGTGGAGTGGTTCTCTTTGGTGCAGATAAATTGGTTGAAACCTGGACAAAGAATCACTCATCATAGCACCTCGTCAGGATCAGAGTTGGGAAATTAGAAGTTTGGCAAAGATTAATGTGGTAAGGAATTGGAAGACATAATCAAATTGGCAACCAGGGAGACGATCATCAAATGTCAGGCAAATGCAGTATGAGAGAACCAGGCAAGATAATTCTTAGGGGCACAAAGGTCAAAAATCACAGGTCAAGAAGTCACAAACCTACAGTGATAAGGATACTAAATTAAAATTATAACCAGCACTGGGCAGGTTTCAGGAAGTGGTTGCTGGGGTTGGTTGGTCTGACCCTGCTCTCTGAACTGGAAGACCACAACGACATCCAGACCTATGGGATGCCACTGGAGTGCTATCATATCACATCATACCTCAATGCACTCATTGCAAAAACTTCATTTTTCAAGTGGTGATTCAGAAATGTTGCTGTCTGGAGCTTATGCAAAAGAAAAGCAGATACATTTGAAATCGGAACATACGGCTGCCACAAGGTATTTTGGTGCCCTAGGCAGATTTGGCAAATGGTGTGCCCTTTGTAGAATAAATTGGTAACTACCCTCTTTACTAATGAAATACATTTTAAAAGATATACAGACACAAAATACTGAAGTATTTAATGCAGTCACCAGTGATGTTTCACTGACTGGTGTCTCTTTGACCAGTGGCTTAGTTATAGGGGGTTAAGAGGTAGCATATCAGTCACATCTGGGCCTCTGGGCCCAAATACCCCTCTCCCATATAACAAGAGGGGGGGCTGTTACAGATTTTGCACTGGGACAAAATCAGCAGCTGAAAATCATCATAATACACACCTCAGCTACTGTAGAACATTATAATACACACATCAGCTGCTGCAGAACATCACAATTCACACATCAGCTGCTGGAGAACCTCATAATACACACCTCAGCTGCTGTAGAACATCATAATACACACATCAGCTGCTGCAGAACATCATAATACACACATCAGCTGCTGGAGAACCTCATAATACACACCTCATCTGCTGCAGGACCTCATAATACACACCTCAGCTGCTGTAGAACATCATAATACACATATCAGCTGCTGCAGAACATCACAATTCACACATCACCTGCTGGAGAACCTCATAATACACACATCAGCTACAGCAGAACATCCGAATGCACATCTTGTCTGCTGCAGAACCTGCTAATACACACATCAACTGCTACAGAACCTCATAGTACACCTCAGCTACTGCAGAACCTCATAATACACCCCTCAGGTGCTGTAGAACATCATAATACACCCCTCAGACACTATAGAATCTCATAACACACACCTTGGCTGCTGTAGAACATAATAATACACATCTCAGCTACTGCAGAACATCATACTACACACCTCAACTGCTGCAGAACTTCCTAATACACACCTAATTTACTGCAGAACCTGATAATACACACCTCATCAGCTGCAAAACCTCATAATACACCTCAGCTGCTGAAGAACCTCATAATACATACCTCCGCTGCTGCAGATCATCAAAACACACGCCTCAGCTGCTGCAGGACATCATAATGCACACCTCAGCTGCTGCTGATTATAATAACACACCTCCGCTGCTGAAGAAGATGATAATCTGATGCTACAGATAGGGCTTTGATTAGATCTGTGTCAGGGAACTCCATCACAGATCAGGTCATAAATACTGGACAAAATTTTGCAACATGTCAGGCTCCATGATAGAAACCCGTCAGATATCATCATAGTCAGCGGGATCTGTCAGATGTTGTTGTCGGGGTCACATCTGGGCATAGCTACTGTGAAGGGGGCACACATGGGCATAATAACTGTGAGGGGCACAATGTGGACATGATTACTATGAGGGGGCACAATGTGGGCATAACTACTGTGAAGGAGGCACATCTGGGCATAACTACTGTGAAGGGGGCGCACATGGGCATAATTACTGTGAGGGGGCACAATGTGGACATGATTACTGTGAGGGGGCACACTGTGGACATGATTACTGTGAGGGTGCACACTGTGGACATGATTACTGTGAGGGGGCACAATGTGAGCATAACTACTGTGAAGGAGGCACATCTGGGCATATCTACTGTGATGGTGGCTGTGGCGAAACCAACCTCGCCACTGGGTTTCGGAGGGGCCTGGCTACCAGCCTCTTGCCTCAGGATTATGGCCCATACTAACTTTAAAGGAGAAGACAGACAGGCCGCACAGCATAAATCTGTCTTGGGAATTGTATTTTATGTTATGTGAGGGTACCCATATAGCAAATTTTATTATATTCGTGTAGTCTGAGTGCGATTCACCTAATAATATGCACTCAAACTTGAGCTATCTGGGGATATGTTAAATGTCTGTTTTTACTGTAAGGGTTGTGACATTGCATGCTTAAATGGTGATTTCTGTCCTGTTGTCCCCACATGTGTATTGGCGATTTCCCTTTGTCTTGAGAGATAATTGAATTACTCCTCGGGTGTCTCCAGGGCAGAGAGGAGGAAACCATGATGCATTGTGGGGATGTATTGTGTCTGTGTATCCTGAATTGCTGCATATCTGTCCTGTGTCACAGTCTTCCTTCTGGTCCCCTAGGGGCGTGTCCACAAGATGGGGACCTGCATAAATACGGGCGGGTAGCCCTCAATAAAGTGTGCCTGTTTTATCCTTCATCATGTTGAGACTGGTGTTTGGGTAACTGATCAACACTGGGGGATTGCTATACGCTGAAGATTTGCTATACTCCCCTGGCTTTACTACTAGCTCTTGTAAGAGCTGTTCCTGCTCTCTGGTTTTAGGAGAGGTTCACCCACTGGAGCTTGGAGCCTTGTCGTAGGTCCAGGGTGGGTAGGAGATGGTGAGACCTCTACCAAGCTTCGGCGGTTCGTGGGGTCTGCAGTGCGTACGGTGTCAAGTGGAGTGCTTGGAGTCCTCGGAAAGCACTAGGAGCCGCTATCAATGGAGGTACCCGGTCGGGGTGCCAGGAGATCCGTTACAGTGGCGCATTTGGGTATAACTACTGTGAAGGGGCATACAAACGCCACTTGCGACTATTTTTGTTGCAATGGCGTTTTTTTTTCACCAGAAAACTGGCATAGGAAGATGATAAATCTCCCACACGGTTTGCAAAAGAAAAGGCACAAAAAACCCCCACAGGTGATATATTAAAAAAAGTGGTTATGAAACATTTTTACAGCAAAAAAAACACCAGCGCAAATTTGTATGTGTAGGGACCCTAAACCAGGTTTGTTTTCTGGCATTTTTTCCCCTAAAAACAAGATGTTAAACTGCAGAAAAAAAGAAACAAAACGCCAAAACTTTCAACATGCTATTGTTTTTTAAATGCCACCTGATTAACAAAAACTCCAGTTGCAAAAAAAGACAACAGAAAAAACCCGCTGTTTATCCTGCATTTCATATTTCCCATAAATCTTTAGCTGCCATCTGGATTTGGTATTTTTACCACAGAATGCACCAACACCCTCAAATGCAAAAAAGCCACTAAAACAGCAAAAGTGCTGAAAAACACCACTAAAAACCTATGTGTGAACCCACCTCACTGGGTTATGTTTACTAGTCCAACTATTCTAAGGCCCCTTTCACACGGGCGAGTATTCCGCGCGAGTGCAATGCGTGATGTGAAAGCATTGCACCCGCACTGAATCCTGACCCATTAAATTCTATGGGGCTGTGCACACGAGCGGTGATTTTCACGCATCACTTGTGCATAGAAGTGAACGGGGCTGCGTGAAAATCGCAAGCATCCGCAAGCAAGTGCGGATGTGGTGCAATTTTCACGCACGGTTGCTAGGAGACGATCGGGATGGAGACCCGATCATTTTTATTTTCCCTTATAACATGGTTATAAGGGAAAATAATAGCATTCTGAATACAGAATGCATAGTACAATAGCGCTGGAGGGGTTTAAAAAAAAAAATTAACTCACCTTAATCCACTTGATCGCACAGCCCGGCTGTTCTTCTTTCTTCTTCTTTGCTGTGTGCAGGAAAAGGACCTGTGGTGACGTCACTCCGGTCATCACATGATCCATCACCATGGTAAAAGATCATGTGACGGACCATGTGATGACCGGAGTGACGTCACCACAGGTCCTTTTCCTGCACACATCAAAGAAGAAGACAGAAGAGAAGCCGGGCTGCGCGATCAAGTGGATTAAGGTGAGTTAAATTTATTTTTTATTTTTTTTAACCCCTCTAGTCCTATTGTACTATGTATTCTGTTTTCAGAATGCTATCATTTTCCCTTATAACCATGTTATAAGGGAAAATAATACAATCTACAGAACACCGATCCCAAGCCCGAACTTCTGTGAAGAAGTTCGGGTTTGGGTACCAAACATGCCGATTTTTCTCACGCGCGTGCAAAACGCATTACAATGTTTTGCACTCGCGGGGAAAAATCGCGCATGTTCCCGCAACGCACCCGCACCTTTTCCCGCAACGCCCGTGTGAAAGAGGCCTAAGTGATTTAATAGTCTTTACATTGCTACATTTCCTGTAGAAATAATGTAATTTTAGCTCCGATCACATGAAGTTGCATTTGTGGGGTTCTGGGCCACAGTAATGGTTCCTGCGGTGATAATCAAGTTTAGTAAAGAACAGTCTACTCTTTCTTGTTGATTTAACGCTATTTTCGGGCAGTTGTGTTATTAGGCTAGAAAATCAATGCTGGAAAGAGCGAGGCCTTCCCTCAAGTTAATTGCAAATGTGAAGGCTTATTTTGAGGACTTAACAAAACCTTGTGAAGTGTATTCCTCACGCTGGGTTTCAGGAATGAATGTATTGTATTTAACGCTAATTGATATTGACAGCAGGATATGCTTGTAAAAAACATAACATTTAACCTCACTGTGTTTACACTGCAAGAAAGAAAAAATGCTTGGCAATTAGCAAGCACTAGAGTGTACAGATTAGTGTATTACTGCTGCAGGGAGGAAAGGAGAAGGTGTGACTGTAGGGGGTGTCAGAAGGCAAAGGTTAAAGAACCATTAACAGATAATCTATTTGTACATTATCAGCTCTGGAAATGTGATTATAGCTGGGTTTGTTTTTTTTGCAGCAAAAGCAAAAAAACAAAACAACTAATATTTATCATGTAGCTACAAAACACAGAGTATGATATACAATCTATGTGTAATATCATATACATCTTTGATAAAGGGATATTAAAAAACCTCTTATGTAATAGCATATACTAGGGGTATACCTTTATATATTTGTAAAGGTCCACATACCCGAGTCTGCTGTAGGATGAAGGTCCGAGCTGCAAAACAAAAAAATATATAAGGAGGGACAACACCATTGGCGTGTAGCGCTGAATTTTATTTTATTTTTTACAATATTCCACACCTCCAAGCCCACCTAACCTCCTTTCTGCCAACCAAACAGTAAGAATATCCTTTCAGTGCCCCCTAACAATAATGATGCCCCTCAGACAGTATGATATCCCTTTTGTGCTCCACAGAGTATGATACCCTTAAGTGCACCCTCACAGCAGGGTGATCCCTTTGTGCCACCACACATTATGATGCTCCTTAGTGCCCCTGACACATTGTGATGCCTCCTTAGTATGAATACCCTAAGTGCCCCTTTCACAGTTGTAATGCCCTCTTTGTGCCCCCTTCATAGTAATAATCCCCATTGTGCCCCCTTCATAGTAATAATCCCCATTGTGCCTTCTTCATAGTAATCCCCATTATGCCCCCTTCATAGTAATAATCCCCATTGTGCCCCCTTCATAGTAATAATCCCCATTGTGCCTTCTTCATAGTAATAATACCCTTTAATAGTAGTAATGCCCATTGTACCCCCTTCAAAGTAATAATGCCCCTTGTGCCCCCTTTACAGCAATAATGCCCATTGTGCCCCCTTCACAG
Organism: Bufo bufo; assembly: GCF_905171765.1. Taxonomy (NCBI): domain Eukaryota; kingdom Metazoa; phylum Chordata; class Amphibia; order Anura; family Bufonidae; genus Bufo; species Bufo bufo. Next base: position 92,285,879 of record NC_053390.1, read on the forward strand.
TTATAATGCCCTCTGTGCCCCCTACATAGTAGAAATGCCCATTGTGCCCCCTTCATATTAGCAATGCCATTGTGCCCCCTCCAGAGTAGAAATTTCCATTGTGCCCCCTCCAGTGTAGAAATGCCCATTGTGCCCTCTGCAGAGTAGAAATGCCCATTGTGCCCCCTTCACATTAGCAATGCCCATTGTGCCCCCTCCAGAGTAGAAATGCCCATTGTGCCCCCTCTGTGTTAAAAACAAAAACAAAAAACACAGTAAGGGTCCATTCACATGTCTGCAACTTGGGTCCAGAACAGGTGCGAACCCATTCATTTTCACAGCACACTAGTTGTTGTTCGCATTTCCAGATCCGCACTTCTTGATCCGCAATTCTGTTCCCGAAAATAATAAAACATTTTGTATTAGGCTTATTGCACACGAACGTGTGCGCTCCGTGGCCGTATTGCGGACCACATTTGCAAATCTGCAATACACGGGCACCGTTTCGTGTGCATTCCGCATCATGGATGCGTACCCATTCACTTTAATGGGTTCGCAAATCCAGAGATGCGGAATGGTGCGGAACGGAAGCACGGAACGAAACCCTACGAAAGCACTACGAAGTGCTTCCGTGGGGTTTCGTCCCATTCTTCCGTTCCGCAAAAAGATAGAACATGCCCTATCTTTTTGCGGAATGGCCGTATCACGGACCCATTAAAGTGAATGGGTCCGCGATCCGCTGCAGCTGCCTCGCGGTTGGTGATTGTGCATTGCGGCCCACAATTTGCGGGCCGCAGCACAGCCACGGGGCGCACACGTTCGTGTGCAAAGGCCTTATAGTGCCGGCGATGTGTGGTCCGTGAAATGAGGAACGCACATTGCCGGTGTCCGTGTTTTGCGGATCCGCAATTTGTGGACCGCAAAACACCTACAGATGTCTGAATGGACCCTTACTACTCACCTTGCCCCGTTCCTGAAGCTCACGGTCCTCTCTCCCCTGCAGACACAGATGGCTCTGCAGCACTGTGTGGGTGGAGGTTATGCAGTTTTCAAGGCTGCAGGCTCCACCCACACAGGCCATCAGCGGGATATGTGCGTGCAGGCTGAATGGTGGAGCGGGGAGAAGTCTTCCTACTTCACCATTCAGAGCGCCGCCGGCCTGAGGGAGGGGAGGAGCGCGGGGAGCTGAGCGGTGAGTGACAGTGCAGTACGCAGCCCTGCAGGGTATGCAATGGTGAGGTCACGGTCAATAGGCAAAACGAGGGTTGCTCTTGGTTACTCACAGTTTATGGAAGACTCTGGGCAGGCGTACAGCAGTGATGGAGAGGCTGGCACTTGGATCCTCTGGGGCACTCTCTGTATATAGGGACCAGGCCAGGTGGTAGGTGAGGTGCCCTAGGTGTTGTAGGTTTAATGTGCCTGTGGCAAGATCCCTTAAAATTTGTGATGCCAGTGCCGGTAACGGTGGCACACCGATTTGTTGCAGTAATAATGGAGGAACACAAATTGCAGTGAACCAAAAATTCCTTTTACTGAATTAACTATTTACAGTCTTTGGTCAAAAGCTCCATAAGTAAGAGGCAGTAACATGGAGGCTTGACATCAATTGGCAGGTACAATGTTCTTGCAAGATACTCAGAGGGTTAAACACTGACAGATCAGGCTGCACTTTTCCTCAGAATCCTGTCTGTCTTTATCCCAAGGCCCGTATGCCCTATTGCTCGCTTTATCCTTGGTTAGGGGAAACTTCCTCAGGTATATATCTCCTAGCTTTGCATATATATATATCCTTCTGCCCTTCAGCTCTCTGTTTGGCTGGAATCACCTTGGCTCTACATTGTCCTCTGCTATGGGAACTTCAGGTTTCTCAGGAGGTAAAACCCTCTCCTGGTGGCAACTAGAAGCCTGGGCTATCTAGCTGCATGTCAGAGGCTGCACCTCAGCTACTGTCTGGCTAAGGTGACTCTTGACTTCTGACTACAGACTCTTCCCTGTCTGGGCCTAACTATTTATATAAGGGGTTTCCTAGCTCCCTCTACTGTCTAGGAGGAGGAACTACACCCTTACAGGCCTGGTACACAGGAGATTACATAAATAACAAGACAATTTACATTAAAATGACATATAAAATACAATAACCATGTTCCACAGGAGGTGGAGAACAACGTGGCCCAATTGACCCTTGTGTAGTGCCCACATTTACCTGGTGGGACACTACATACCCCGTTGCTTTGACGTTGCCCGTCCTCACGCAACACAAGGGGCCCGCCCAGCTGGACACTGCAACCTGAAAGACAAAAATGCAAAGCAGGCACACACATCTACATTTGCAATACAAATATCAGGCAGCTCCGCTGGCAAAGGAACAAGTGCGGTGAAAAGGGGCGTCGTTCTCTTCACTCAGGATAGTATAGGGAACAGGGGCGCTGACCTGGTACAGCGTATCAGGAATAACCAGGATAGTCCATGATAATAAAATGCAGTAGTCCCATAAAACAGCATCTCAGAGACCCACAAGCACTGTGGTCATCTCTGGGCACATTTCTTTAAGTTTTAATATTGCACATAAAAGTCACAGCACAAAAAGTCCATATCCCAGGGACATTTTTCCCTGGCAAGTCCTGGCATATAAAAATTGTGCTGTAATATCCCCTACTCAACCTGAAAAGAGGGTTAAAAGGGTAAAGTGCAAAGATAACAGGCACAACTTGGTTTGGCACTTTAAAGCAGGCAGGACGTCCTGGTAGAAGGATGGCAGTAGAGCACTTGGTATACTCAGTGTTTATTTTTTTCAACTACCACTGAGCCGTGGGTAACTGGCAGCAGCTCTTGTGGCCAAAACATGGGACTCCTGTCCTGAAACAGTTAAATTGACTGTATGGGTCCATCAGCAAAAACATGGCCTACTTACAGATAGGTGTCTAGTTCACACTGGTCATCAGTAGTACATCCTGGCTCCGCTCGGAGTCCTGACCTGACATGAGGATCCATGTATGGCTGGGCCCACAAAATGGTATTGCCAGGCAATTGTAGCATAAATGGGCCTGTCACTGGTATAGGCCCCGTGGGCCTGGGGGTTAACACTGTAGGAGGGGTTAACGCTGCAGGAGGCTCCATGGGTCTGGGTGTCGCTGGCTTCAAGCGGCGGACACGACTCCTTGCATAGCAGAGTTTCTCAGGTACCGCAGCGGCTGGCACTGCTATGGAGGTCGCCGGGCTGGCGGGAACGGGAACTCTAACTACAGGCTCGGGGACATTGGATTTCTTTGGGGGATCACAAACGTCCGGTGATATCGGTGCCACCCTAGACGCGACCAGTTGGCGCAGGCCATGAAGATGGATCTCTAACCTTGCGATTTGATCCTCCAGTCTCTCGGGCGCTGCTTCACTGCAGGTCTCCGGCACAGTTGCAACAGGTTCAGGCGCTGGGTCGGAACCTTTCCCTCTCCGTAGGGTATCAAGTGCTGCATGGAATTTCTCCAGATTCTCCATATCCGCCTGAGTCTTTTCCCGGCGGGGTAACTCAGGTGAGGGGTAAGGACTCACCCACTTTTCCAGTACAGTCGGTTGCCAAAAGACATTGGGGCCGGTGAAGGAACCCCTCTCCTGGTACGTGTTGTGCGCCGGTTCCATCGGGCGCTCGGGCTCGCGTTCCGGACTGTTGGGCTCCTCGGGCTCCTCCCAATCTTCAGATCCCTGCTTGGGATGGGCGACTGCCGTGGCGTATGGACCTCTCAGCCCCTCAGCGGGGGTAAACTCCACCTCTTCTCCTTCACGGAGGTTGTGCAGCTACTCCGGCAGGTAGCTGCGCTTGACAGACCTCCGGTTTACAAAAAGGTCTCGGCCGGTGGAATAGTCCTTAATAAAGCCAAACCCCCGTCTCTTGTCAAATATCACCACTACCCCCATCCTCCTTTCCAGGCGGGGTTGAGTGTTAGCGTGGCGCTCATAGACTGTCTTTGCAAGTTCTTCAAAATATATTTTCTTGCGGGTATTATTTTGAATGGCCGCGGCTCGTATCTCAGCCATCAGTGTAGACCATTGCGCACTGAGCCGGGCAAAGTCTTTCCACGAGCCAAGGCACGGCTCGGGCTGCGACCCCTGTGGCAGGCAGGGTGGCCTCTCCGGTCCCGGAGTATAGGCCGGTGGTGCTTCTTCCTTCTCCAGCATGGTAGATTCCATAATCAGGACAACAGGTGAAGCCATCAAATCAGAGCAATCCTCACTCTTCAGCATGCTTGATCCTTCTCTGACGAGCGACAGGGCGGCATCCAGTACAGCACACAAGACCTCCCATTGCTCCGGGAGGCCGCCCCCCCAGGTTCTCCAACATGGGGGAGGCGGAGTCCATACTGGCAGACATGCAAATAAGTTGATAAGGCGGTGGCGCGGACATCCAGTCTTTCCCGCTTTTTCAGCAGACGGCGCCAAATTCTTCCCGCCATACAATACAGGGATGGCGCAGCAATTATTTCAGTCAGCTTAGGCGGCCATCTTTGAGCATAGGGCTGTCAATTCACTGACAGCAAGCGGTGACTTTAAGAAGCGGCAAACAGTCCACTATATATAGTTTTCAAACCGCGGTTTTCACAGTTCTTGGCCCAGCAATTTTTCAAATAAACATATAGGGCTTTATCACTTTATGGGCAATAACGGCACACAGTTTAGATTCCACAATGGCGTAGGAATGATCTGTAAATCCTGTTCGTGATGCCAAAATATGCAGTACGCAGCCCTGCAGGGTATGCGATGGTGAGGTCACGGTTAATAGGCAAAACGAGGGTTGCTCTTGGTTACTCACAGTTTATGGAAGACCCTGGGCAGGCGTACAGCAGTGATGGAGAGGCTGGCATTTGGATCCTCTGGGGCACTCTCTGTATATAGGGACCAGGCCAGGTGGTAGGTTAGGTGGCATAGGTGTTGTAGGTTTAATGTGCCTGTGACAAGATCCCTTAAAGTTCGTGACGCCAGTGCCGGTAACGGTGGCACACCGATTTGTTGCAGTAATAATGGAGGAACACAAATTACAGTTAACTATTTACAGTCTTTGGTCAAAAGCTCCATAAGTAAGAGGCAGTAACATGCAGGCTTGACATCAATTGGCAGGTACAATGTTCTTGCAAGATACTCAGAGGGTTAAACACTTACAGATCAGGCTGAACTTTTCCTCAGAATCCTGTCTGTCTTTATCCCAAGGCCCGTATGCCCTATTGCTGGCTTTATCCTTGGTTAGGGGAAACTTACTCAGGTATATATCTCCTTGCTTTGCATATATATATATCCTTCTGCCCTTCAGCTCTCTGTTTGGCTGGAATCACCTTGGCTCTGCACTGTCCTCTGTTATGGGAACTTCAGGTTTCTCAGGAGTTAAAACCCTCTCCTGGTGGCAACTAGAAGCCTGGGCTATCTAGCTGCATGTCAGAGGCTGCACCTCAGCTACTGTCTGGCTAAGGGGACTCTTGACTTCTGACTACACAACAGACTCTTCCCTGTCTGGGCCTAACTATTTATATAAGGGGTTTCCTAGCTCCCTCTACTGTCTAGGAGGAGGAACTACACCCTTACAGGCCTGGTACACAGGGGATTACATAAATAACATGACAATTTACATTAAAATGACATATAAAATACAATAACCATGTTCCACAGGAGGTGGAGAACAAAGTGGCCCAATTGACCCTTGTGTAGTGCCCACATTTACCTAGTGGGACACTACAACAGGACCACAGCTCCCTGCGCTCCAGCAATGAGCGCTTCCATCTGTATTGATGGAAGCGCTTATTGCTTCTGGACTCTGGCACCCCCTGAGAGTGGCCCCTGGGGTGGACCGCCCCCCACTTAGCACACCACTGCAGCAGTCCGGACAGCTGGCAACGACGGTCCGGATTCAGACCGCGGTCCGCCAGTAGAGTATCCCTGGCATATACCATAACAATCATTATGATTGGTTGGGTTCCAACCTCTGGGACCCCTTATTGATCTAAAAAAGAAGGGACCTTTGGCATTTATAGCCACCAGCCATGCAGGAAACATATTCGTGTGAATGGGGCTGTGTTGTAGTTCCCTGTCCAGCATGGCCTGGAGAGTTGCGGTGCAAGAAATATCTGTGATGGAGCAGCTGCGCCTAACTAGTGGTAGCAATCTTTCATTCTCAAGACGGGTGAGGATCCAGGCAGTCATATGCTAGTGACATATATCATAGTGACTGTGATGGTGTCATGATCTGTGCTGTTACTCACCTCCCCTCTTCTGGCTGCATGCCTTTTAACTCAGGTGGCTTGTAATAATGTTTTCTTGGTCTACTCTAATAATTAAACTCTGCTTTTCTAGCTGCAATCCAACTCCGTTATGTCTCTTTGTTCACCCTTTAAAGAGGACCTTTCACCAGTCCAGACATTGCAATGTAAGTACCTGGCAGTGTAGGGCATGTTGAAGAAAAGTCCTCGTGCTTATTTTTTTTCTGATGGGCTGTTCCGTTCCCCCGCTGTGCCCCCCATTTTGGTTTCCCGTCTGGTATGCTAATCCATACCATAGGTACAGGGAGGAGGAGACAGCCGTGTTTCTCAGGGGGCGTCTCCTTCCTTCTGGCTGTGAGTTGGCCAATTGCAGCAGAGAGCATCACAGACAGGGAGAAGGTGAGTTATTTTTTCTCCCTGGCTGTGACACACTCCTCTGCGATTGGACAGCTAGGGAGAAGGAGACGCCCCCTGAGAAACACAGCCGTCTCCTCCTCCCTGTAATGATGGTATGGATTAGCATACAGGGCGGAAAATCAGAACAGGGAGCACAGTGGGGGAACGGAGCAGCCCACAGAAAAAAAAATAAGCACAGGAACATCTCCTCAACATGCCCTACAGTGCCAGGTACTTATATTGTAACATCAGGACCGGTAAAAGGACCTCTTTCTCAGCCACACCCTGCTTCTCCCACTTTCCTGGTAGTGGGCTCAATTGCTATGCATCATCATGCTCTCCGATTGTCTGCTTGTGATGCCAAACTTATTTTGGCTTCAGGATTACACAGTATTGGTCCTGGTTATGGTCTCCTCCAGCTCCATGTCCTTGTGGATTCTGCCTCTCACCATTAAGTTTCAAGCCTGCTTCTGGTTTTGACTCCTAGTCTCCTGCCTTACATATGGATTGTATGTATGGCTTATGAATGGCTCTCCAGGTTACAGCCCTTGAGTACTGTGTCCATGTTCCAGTCCTGCTACTAGAGAAGATTTTCCAGTCCTGACACAAATTACCATGATAACCGCTACCCATGTCCTGCTACCCACTGCCAGCCTCTGCCCATTTGGTACCTATTCCACCGTTATGAACTCCACTCTGCTACCGTATGTACTTAACTACTACTGGCAGTATTGCAGTTTGTTCCTGTGTCCATATCTCATATCTTGTTTTATCATTGCTGCGTTCGGCTGCCTACAGGTTGCAGCTCAGGATCCACAATACAAAATGTAAACATGATACTTTATCGTTAAAATCTGCTTATGAATACAGTAACATAACAATGAGGAAAGCTTCAAATGTAGAAAGTTCATATTATTAATGATTCAAACCTTTTTTAGAGGCAACAATTGGATGATCCAACTACTGAACCTCCCATGACCAGCTTCCACTGGAAGAGAAGCAGCTAAGTAAATGCTCAAAAACTCACATGGGCATATTACAACCCTGTACACATTGTTCTGAGCCATACAAAGCCACTAAAGGGAAATGATGCTTTTCATTTTATGCTCATTAGCCCCTTTTTAGTTACAGGTACCTGGTGACAGATCCCCTCTAAACAGCACCCATAGAAGTCCTTGGGCCCATACTGTACCTCCCCATGATTCCATAATAAATCTAAGAGAAAGAAATCATGTGTTACATCTGATGATGTATTCTGTTGATCAGTGATCTCCAACCTGGGGCCCCCCAGCTGCTGCAAAACTACAACTCCCAACATGCTGCAGGATTTATAGATTTGCAACAGCTGGAGAGCCATAAATTGATAAACATTAACTTAGATATTCTCCACTACAGAGGGGGAACCATAATGTGTATGCAGGCCCGTCGCTAAAAGACAGGCAAAACAAGCAGTTGCTTGGGGCCCCGAGCTGGCCCGGGGCCAACTTCCAGCCAGGCCACTGAGTAACTCAGAAGATCCGATGGTATATTCTAACCCCCAGGCGTTCCCATGGTGACGGGGACGCTTGCCTAAGGGTTAGAATATACAGGGCCACGCCGCTCACAGCAGTATATTTATAAACTAATCAGTAACTACTTTAACTTTAATCATTGCTCATTGCTGAGCTCTTTACTTGGATTATTTGGATATCTTACTTTGTCTTAGCTTCGGTAATAGCAGGCAGTGCGGGGGGCGGCGCTCACTCACTGATGTCACGCGCCTGCTCCTCCCACTAGGCGGCGCTTGACGATTAAGTAAAGATTAGTTTATAAATATACTGCTGTGAGCGTCGGGGAGGGGGAATCTGTGGATGGCACTGTAGGGGGATCTGTGGATGGCAGTGCCATCCACAGATCCCCCTACAGTGCCATCCACAGATCCCCCCTCCCCTAAACAGTGCCATCCACAGATCTCCCCCCTAAACAGTGCCATCCACAGATCCCCCCTAAACAGTGCCATCCACAGATCCCCCCTAAACACTGTTTAGGGGGGGATCTGTGGATGGCACTGTTTAGGGGGGATCTGTGGATGGCACTGTTTAGGGGGGGATCTGTGGATGGCACTGTTTAGAGGGGGACCTGTGGATGGCACTGTTTAGGGGGGAGATCTGTGGATGGCACTGTTTAGGGGAGGGAGATCTGTGGATGGCACTGTCTAGGGGAGGGGGATCTGTGGATGGCACTGTTTAGGGGGGATCTGTGGATGGAACTGTTTAGGGAGGATATGTGGATGGCACTGTTTAGGGGGGGATCTGTGGATGGCACTGTTTAGGGGGGAGATCTGTGGATGGCACTGTTTAGGGGAGGGGGATCTGTGGATGGCACGGGGGGGCCCATACATTTTTTTGCTATGGGGCCCATGCATTTCTAGCTACGCCCCTGCTCAGGCGGCTGCAGCACTCCTGGTTACCTCCCGAGTTCCTCCTCTGCTGACTGCTGCTCTGTAGCGTGGCCGAGCTCTCCTCCTCTACCTCCTGGCTGTCACTCAGTCCGGCCGGGTACCGCGCGGTACAGGAACAGGGGATTCAGTTTTCTGTTCCCGGCCGGACTGACAGGAAGTGTACACTGAGTGCTCACTTCCTTTTAGTCCGGCCGAGAACAGGAAACTGAATCTCCTGACCTGTACCACGCGGTTCCCGGCCGCACTGAGTGACAGCCAGGACTGGAGGTAGAGAGCGAGGAGCTCGGCCACGCTACAGGGTCCAGGGAAGGAGCCGGAGGACTGAATTAACTTAGGAACTTATCTAAGGTAGGGTAGGGAGTAAAAAAAAAAAAAAAACAGGGAGGGGGAGAGTAAGTAGGACATTTGTTGAAAATGTTCAAATTTCATGCACATTAAATGCAACAGCAGTATTTGCACTGTAAACCTCCTTTTTTATTTATATAAAGAGTGGGTGAACTTAAACTGTATGGCTATACTGTGGTTCCTGTAGGCTTTGCGTGCGTAAGGTGGGGAGGGCGTGGAGGGGGGCCCTCCATGTCTATTTTGCTTGGGGCCCCCAAATTCCTTCAAACGGCCCTGTGTGTATGTCACTATGCCAGTGAGTCCCAGCTGCTCGGCCATGTAGATGGGGTTTTAAAGGTTATGGACACCTTCGTGGGCAATTTATTTAATGATTGCATTTTAGTCATTTCAGACTAAAAAACATTTTTTCATTTTTTTGGTCTTTATAAAAATGTTCAGCCGTTTGTTAGATCTGTCAGATGACGGCTCATGTGAGGCCTCATCTCTAACCTCCAAACCTCATAAACACAAATTATTGCTAAACTCTATCAAACTGCTAAGAATATGGCTTAAAAGAGTGTTTATGAGCTCAGGAGATCAGAGATAAGGCTTCACATGAGCACTCTGACATGCTCTGACTGATCTGACAGATTTTTTAAACCTTTTTTAAACGACTGAACATAAAAATAAAAAAATTAACCGTTTTCAAATGTATGCATACTAATATCAACTGAAGACTTTAAACTAGATCATATATCTGGTAATTATCCAGTATTATCCAATATCCAGTAGTGTTACTCATTTTGAGTTAAAATTACCAGATATATAATCTAGTTTAAAGTCTTCAATTGATATTAGTATGTATATATTTAAAAACGGCTCATATGCTAAAAACACAATTCCATGCCGACGCCATCATTTTGTGGATTACTAGATGTGCTTAGCACCCGATAATAATTGAATTATAACCATTTATGATTTCTTCTGAGGCTGGTTTCACACGGGCGTTGCGGATTGGGGCCGGATGCGTTCAGAGAAACTCGCACTATTTTGCAAGCAAGTTCAGTCAGTTTTGTCTGCGGTTGCGTTTAGTTGTTCAGTTTTTTCCGCGCGGGTGCAATGCGTTTTGATGCGTTTTTCACGCGCGTGATAAAAAACTGAATGTTTACAAACAACATCTCTTAGCAACCATCAGTGAAAAACGCATCGCACCCACACTTGCTTGCGGATGCAATGCGTTTTTCACGCAGCCCCATTCACTTCTATGGGGCCAGGGCTGCGTGAAAAACGCAGAATATAGAACATGCTGCGATTTTCACGCAACGCAGAACTGATGCGTGAAAAACAACGCTCATGTACAAAACACCATAGAAATGAATTGATCAGGATTCAGTGCCGGTGCTATGCGTTCACGTCACGCATTGCACCCGCGCGGAAAACTCGCTCGTGTGAACGGGACCTAAGACATCCTGCCCAGAAGTGTACTACATATGGGTGAAGCTATGGAGGCTGCAGCGCCTGGGCCCTGGTGCCTGAAGTCCCCCTGCAGCACAATAACTTTGAAAAGTCACTGTCCAACTTTTGAACATGGTAACTTCCCGTGATTCTAGGTTAATAATGAAGTTTCCTCCCCTATGCCACTGGAGGGCTTATTTCCATTGCACATAGTGGTCCAAGTCTGGAGCAATAAACTCTGGACCTTTTCCCCAGGCTTTACACTAATTACAGAACCACTAAATTAGGACGGCCACATGTTCAGGTTTCTTTATGCAGCTTTGAAAGTCAAAATCAAGAATGGATCATAAAATAAAAGTATTAAGGTCTCTTGCTTGATGCTATTCTTCAATTTCAGTCGAAAGTACTAGAGGCTTTCATTTCATCCTTCCCTCTTTCTCCTCTCTACTAACCATAGAGAAACAGTACAGTAGATTTGAGAGAATGTCCAGATTGTTTTATCTCTGCGCAGGGGGCAGCAGAAGTCTTCTGCTACCACTTTGACAGCAATTGAAATCAGCAAAACTAAACCATAGTTTTTAATTAAACTTTGTCACACCTCCCAAACCATGGAGAAAACCAAACTGTGAAAAAATTCTTCATATTTTGCCAGGATGGTGACATGGTGGTTAGCAATGTTTTCTCTTATCACAGGGGTCCTTGGTTGGAATCTGACCAAGGGTAACATCTACATGGAGTGTCCATGTTCTCTTCATATTTGCATTTTTTACAGGTAACCTGGCTATCTCCCACACTCCAAAAACCTACTGTGAGACCCAATGGGGACAGGCAGTGGCGTTAGGGCCCCATAGCAAGGATCAAACCAGGCCCCCACACAGGACAGAAGGGTTTCTGCATAAACCCTTTTAAATTATACTTGGGCCATTTTATCCACTGCCTTTAGAGGGTAGAGTCCTGACCAAGTTTTCACCTCCAGTATAAGAGGAGATAATCCCTAGACTAGGCCCCCTCTTGTCCTGGGCCCCATAGCAGTCGCCTGGTCTGCCGCTATGGTAGTTACGCCCCTGGGGACAGTCAGTGATGACAATCTCTGTACAACGTTATGGGATATGTCGGCACATTGAAGCTCCTAGCAAGAGTTATTTTTGCTCTTATTTGTATGATCTGTCCAAATGATCTGTTTTTGACCAAAGGGGAAAAAACGTAAAAAAGCAGACTGTCCAGTAACATTTAGGGTCCATTCACACGTCCGCAAATGGGTCCGCTTCCGTTCCGCAATATCGGGAACGGGTGCGGACCCATTCATTCTCAACGGGGCAGAACGGGATGTGGAGAGAGCACACTATGTGCTCTCTGCATCCGCATTTTTGGAGCGCGGCCCCCGAACTTCCGGGCCGCGGCTGCGCAGAAAAATAGAACATGTCCTTTGAAATTGCGGACAAGAATAGGCAGTTCTGTGGGGGGTGCTGGCCGCGTGTATTGCGGATCCGCAATACACCATGGACGTGTGAATGGACCCTAAAAGGAACCTGTCACATTGAACATGGTGTCTGAGCTGCAGGCTGCATATTGTAGAGTAGGAGGAGCTGAGCAGATTTATATACTGTCTAATTTGTGGAAAAATATTCAGTATAACTTGTATTTCATTCATTTAAAATCCTGATAATTCTGGGCTTTGGAGTCCTGGAGGCGATCCTACCAGTGATGACAGCCTTCTCTCTATGACTGTGTATACAGAGGTAGCTGTCAATCACTGATAGGACCGCCTCCTGGACTTCAAAGCCCAGAATTAGTGGGAATTTAAATGAATAAGTTACACGTTTTATTGAATCCAGGGCCGGTGCAAGGATTTCTGCCGCCCTAGGCAAAGATCCATTTTGCCGCCCCCTCATGTCATTCACTCACTGACACACACACACTGACAGACAGACACGCATTCAGACACTCACTGAATGACGTACACAGAAACTCACTGACAGACAGACATACACTCACTGACAGACAGACATACACTCCCTGACAGACACACACTCAGACGTACACAGAAACTCACTGACAGACATACTCACTGACATACACACATACTCACTGACAGACAGACACACACTCACTCACTGACAGACACTCACTGACAGACATACACCTACCCACTCACACACACATACACATATACTCACTGACAAACACACAGACACTTACTGACCGACAGACATCCACACTCACTGACATACACTCACTCACTGACATACACACACAGACACTCAATGACAGACACACATACATTTACTGACAGAAAGACAGACATACATACACTCACTCACTGACATAAATACACAGGCAGACACTCACTCAGTTAAACACTTACCTCCCTGGGGTCCAGTGTGGTGCAGATCCTCAGTCCTCAAGCGCGCCGTTTAGTATGCCGGGGCCGGAATGAGGTCATATTCCGACATCACAGAGGGCGCACGAGGGAGGAGTGGGGAGCTGCTAGAACAGCCTCCCTTGCCGCCCGCCTCCTCTCCTCCGGTAATTTACTGGCAGAGCAGGCACCTGCCTTAAGGGTAAGCAGATGCCTGCTCTGCCATATTTAAGAAGGACCTCCACCTCCTGGCCCCCCTGTAATGGCGCTGGGAGCGGCTCAAGAGCCACTCGCCCAGGGCTGCAGCCCCAGTCAGGGGAAGCCCACCAGGGCGCCCCCAGCAGGCCGGCGCCCTAGGCGAACGTCTAGTTCGCCTATATGGTTGCGCTGGCCCTGATTGAATCCTTTCCCATAAAACTACATATGAACTTGCTGAGCTCCTCCTGCTCTATAACCTGCTCCTGGCATTTTACACAGCATTTTTATGATAGCAGGTTCCCTTTAATACAGGCCTATAACAGCAATAGAACACTTTGCTTGCTGTTCTTACTTGTGCCTTACATGACACTGCAGAGCGGTGAAGTCTTCTGTTTGTGATGCAGTAACTACATGTGAACAGGGATCTGCTGCCCTAAAACGATAAATCTGTATGGGAACAAGCGATCATAGTGGCGATTGGTAGTTCCCACAGAGTGAAGATGATAACTGCATGTAGTAGCGTAACTAGAAATTACTGGGCCCCACAGCAAATTTTTGAACACTGCTGATCTTCGGTCCCCTTAATGCAGACCTCAGACTGGACCAAAAACCACCTCTCTTCTCCTCCTATGGGGGCCCAGGCATGAACTACACTGTGACCTGACATTGCAAAGCATCGGGTCATAGTGCACTCCTACACACACTACATCCCATCCGGAAGCTGTGTCTGCCAGGCACTCAGAGAAGAAAACCAGCGAGTAATACCAGTGCTAGGACTCACAGCACTATACTCACCGCTCCATGGGCCCCAAAGATAAATCCATTTGTCCTCCGGGACCCCTTCTTCAGTTCAGGCCGTGCAGCAGCCACTTCCCCTGCTTCCATGGTATCTACGCCTCTGACTGCATGTGAATGCACCTCTCACCATCAGGCAGTTATCGGGAATGAAGGGTTCATTCCCAATAATTACTTGCACAGTCAGTCCATGTAGAGGGATCTTTAGCGTGTACCTCCTCATCTTTTAGGACACACTTCTCTGATCATGAAAAAACGGATGTTCATACCAGAAGAAGGTGTTATGATTATTATTTTTTTTGCTTAGTGCTATGAAATGTCTCCAGCAGGATGACTTTTATTAGCATTTGCTTACTTCTATGAAATCATTACACGGTAACATTTCTCCATTTCATCTGATATGTCATGATGTTTATAAAGCAGTGTGATTTCTCCTGTGAAAGAACAGGTGCAGGATGTATTTTGCACAGCCTGATTTGAAAAGATTCTGTTTTAATGTAGCATATCTTTGAACATAAGAGCTAGTGTTCCTGGTATTTAGAGTAGCTAATCCCGGCAAATGTTTATTCCAGCAAACAGCGGGACAACGGCATTCATCTGCGCAGGAAAACACACCAGTGAATTTCAACCTACTTGCCTATAAATACTTTTTGTCTCTTTGAATGCCCTATTCATTCCTCGCTGTGAACGGCTTTTGAAAGTAATGACATTTATATTAAACCTACCTTGTTTATTCCTTAATTATACATTGCGCATTGTGGATAGAAAATTGCCCTCTGCTTGTCTGTGTCATGGTATCTCTTTACCCGCAATGATTCAATAATATCGCTGGTCGTAGCTAGGAACTCATGTTTAACGCGTGCCAGTGGCTCAGCGAGAAGTTCCTTTATTGTTTAGATATCATTGGGGATGCTCAGGGTTTGCAGCATAGTAGAGTCTGCATGTTGGTCGCAGGCCAGAGAAAAAGACCAGAAATTACAGTTATTGCTTGCACGTTCTTTGGAATAAGAGACGTAAAGGAGTCCTACATTTTTATAAAATAGCGTTTGGTTAATATAAGAGTACTCTGTAATAGAATGGCAGGTTTCAAAAATAGGAGTGACTCCATAGGGATGAGGAAATCGATTGCTACAAATTTATACTTGCGAGGGAGCAACCCTACAGCTCTGGACGCTCCCTCAGCCGTTTGATAATAGCGCCGCACATCTTGCGCAGCCCAATAACCTTGCACATGTGCTGTTACTGTGAGTAGCGGTGCATAAGCGGATGTTCTGTGTACGAATCGGCATCATGGAATCGCTATTTGCCGCCAGATCATCAGCACATGAACCTCTACTCACGAGATTGTCATGGCCTCACAAGATGTGCAGCCTTGTCAAACTACCCCCAGGATAGAGAATCTACTGTAGAGGGGCTGCCCCTCACGAACGGAGAATTTATTCAGAAGAACGTACAAATTGATTCGCTCATGAATACGGTATTTCAATGGCTGAACCTTAGGGGTGATCAGGAGCTGACCTCAGGGGTGTGCAGTCTGTGCAGAGTGCATCACCTTCCAACTGGGTGTGTGTCCCTGCACAGTCTGACAGTATCTAATCAGTGCTGCCAGTGTCAGACTGTGCAGGGACAGACTCTTAACTGGTAACACCCACCTGGACCTTTATCACAGACTGCTGGCAATTTATTCATAAATTATAGTGGAATAATAGAGAAATGGTGCAATGTAGAGTCATAAGTACAGATGCTCCAGAATGTTTATTTTATAGGGACTGCAACTAGCTACTAAAACAGAAAAGTCAGGACATTTTCAGGTTCTCTTTGAAAACTGCTATGAGATGATTCCATCCACTGAAGAACTGAGTGAAAAGGCCCCCATACATATTAGTATATTGTAAGCCGAATCTGCTCAGAACAGGGGGTTCAGTCGACAGTCTGTTGTGTATGGGGAGCTCCAACTCTCCCCTGACAGATGATGTTGGCGGAGAGAAGAATTGAACTGAATATTTTTGCCCAGTCTTTTTGTTCTCCTAGGAGATAAGTAGCTATCAGAAGTCTCTAGTGGAGCCTTTCTCCTCACTTCCCACTGACAGTACATACATGTGCAGCGTCCCACTCAGGACACGTGGGAACTGCAAAATTACTGTGAAACGGCATTACCATATTGCATGTCATTTTGTATTACAACACCTGTTGTATCCCTGTTCATAGGCTGGTCTGGTGTAATTTATACATCCCACCACTAGATGGGGATAGTACTTAGGTTATTTAAATACTTAGGACAGGCCTAGTGAGACAGATGACAGATAAGAGAGTGTGGAGGAAGGTAGAGAAAAGTGAGGAGATGAGAGGAGCAGAGTCAGTGGTTAATCTGAGGCTACACACCACAGATTAGTGGGTGAAGCCAGCTGCAGAAATGAGGTAGAGCCAAGGTATGAGGCGCAGGAGAGCGTTTTCCTTCTGTGATCCTCTTAGTTCCTACATCCTACAACCAGAGGATAGTGTTTTCGTCCCTGGAAGAAGACCAAGCTAAAGAGAGACATTGGTGATAACAGCCACTACTAAAGGCTTAATGGACACCTTTGCACATGGTGGAGGACAATCTAGCTATAGGCAGCCTCACCATATATTGAAGAATACAGATTAGCTACCTGTTCAAGAGCTTGGAAGAAACAGAAATAATAGGACTAAGCATACCAATAAGTATTACAGGCAACCTCACCAAATAACTCTAGTTTACAAGGGACCTGAAGCAAAGTCACCTACCAGAAAAACTTATTCAGAACCACAGCCTGAGTCAAAACCCAGCCAAACCTATTAACAGTGGATCAACAGAATTCCTCTAAATTGCAAAGGACTGTATTCTGTCTGGATGTATATGCCGCAACTGGAACCTACCTCAGTAAAAGTTGTCAGTTGTAACTGTCTACATCATTCTTCAATACTACTACAACTGGTTGTACCACCATTAGCGGTACTGGCGTCACGACAAATACCACTAAGGGACCCAGCCACCACAAGCACCCTAAACACCACTGCCATCAAGGGCACCTCAACCTCCATATAGGCTGGTGCTTCCCTACCACAAAGCGTGCCCCGGAGGATTCGGTGCTGTCTTCCTCAACACTGTGCTGCCGGCCCAGGGAGGCTTTCTGCTAACCGTGAGTAAACCGATAAACTGTACTATTATTTGGCCCCTCATCGGCCCACCGTGCACCTCACGTGTCACCCCTGCGGTTCTGGCTGGCTGCATATGCTTGGTCAGTGTGTGTGTATGGGGAGGTTGGGAGGAAATCAGGAGAAATAGCTGACAGCTATTGATCGTATATGGCCAGCTTAAGGTCTCATGCACACTACAAAATTATAACTATGATGTGTATGGAGCCATAAGAATATATCACCAATAGAAGTCTATGAGGTCCTATGGAACCCATATACGGTATGCTTCTAATTTCATACAGAGGTTTATGTATTGTAGGAAGGCGCAAGCGGCCGTCATTGATGGAAGGTATTTGTCACCAAGATTCCTGGCCTTGGTGAGGTAAGAGCCGGTAGTTTTAAGTGTCAGCGGCAGCTAGTGCTGACTGACACTGTTGGTTAGTATGGCTGTAAAGCCGATCTGGGCCGGCTCTTACTGGGAGTAGCCAAAGTGCTGGGTGGGTGGCTGCTCCCCACGCTCCAGGCAGGGTCTTTGTTGGCCTATATAAAACCCAGCCAGCAGTCTCTCCTGTGTGTGGATTATCCTCTATCTGACAGTCTGTCAGTCTCTGTATGTTTTTGGAACTGAGAACTTGTGCAGTGCTAAAGGGCTGAGAGACGCCTGCTGGGAAACCGGCCCTAAAGCCTGCTGTGGACTGTGGGTGGAAAAACTGCTGACCAGGTGAAGGCTTTTGTTCTGTGGACTTTTTATGGTGTGAAAAAACACCAACACTGCAAACCGTTACTTTTTGTTTTTCCCTGTGTGTGAATAAAACACTGAACTGTTTAAAGGGTTTCTATCACTTCATATCACATATTTAGGTGTCAGACACTAGCGATCCGCTAGTGTCTGCTCTACCGAACAATCCTAATATAATAGGTTTTGGGGCAGCCGTTTTGCTAAAATAACAACTTATATCTACAGTGGGGGAAATAATTATTTGACCCCTCACTGATTTTGTAAGTTTGTCCAATGACAAAGAAATGAAAAGTCTCAGAACAGTATCATTTCAATGGTAGGTTTATTGTAACAGTGGCAGATAGCACATCAAAAGGAAAATCGAAAAAATAACTTTAAATAAAAGATAGCAACTGATTTGCATTTCATTGAGTGAAATAAGTATTTGAACCCCTACCAACCATTAAGAGTTCTGGCTCCCACAGAGTGGTTAGACACTTCTACTCAATTAGTCACCCTCATTAAGGACACCTGTCTTAACTAGTCACCTGTATAAAAGACACCTGTCCACAGAATCAATCAATCAAGCAGACTCCAAACTCTCCAACATGGGAAAGACCAAAGAGCTGTCCAAGGATGTCAGAGACAAAATTGTAGACCTGCACAAGGCTGGAATGGGCTACAAAACCATTAGCAAGAAGCTGGGAGAGAAGGTGACAACTGTTGGTGCGATTGTTCGAAAATGGAAGGAGCACAAAATGACCATCAATCGACCTCGCTCTGGGGCTCCACGCAAGATCTCACCTCGTGGGGTGTCAATGGTTCTGAGAAAGGTGAAAAAGCATCCTAGAACTACACGGGAGGAGTTAGTTAATGACCTCAAATTAGCAGGGACCACAGTCACCAAGAAAACCATTGGAAACACATTACACCGCAATGGATTAAAATCCTGCAGGGCTCGCAAGGTCCCCCTGCTCAGGAAGGCACATGTGCAGGCCCGTCTGAAGTTTGCCAATGAACACCTGAATGATTCAGAGAGTGACTGGGAGAAGGTGCTGTGGTCTGATGAGACCAAAATAGAGCTCTTTGGCATTAACTCAACTCGCTGTGTTTGGAGGAAGAAAAATGCTGCCTATGACCCCCAAAACACCGTCCCCACCGTCAAGCATGGGGGTGGAAACATTTTGCTTTGGGGGTGTTTTTCTGCTAAGGGCACAGGACAACTTATTCGCATAAACGGGAAAATGGACGGAGCCATGTATCGTGAAATCCTGAGCGACAACCTCCTTCCCTCTGCCAGGAAACTGAAAATGGGTCGTGGATGGGTGTTCCAGCACGACAATGACCCAAAACATACAGCAAAGGCAACAAAGGAGTGGCTCAAGAAGAAGCACATTAAGGTCATGGAGTGGCCTAGTCAGTCTCCGGACCTTAATCCAATCGAAAACCTATGGAGGGAGCTCAAGCTCAGAGTTGCACAGAGACAGCCTCGAAACCTTAGGGATTTAGAGATGATCTGCAAAGAGGAGTGGACCAACATTCCTCCTAAAATGTGCGCAAACTTGGTCATCAATTACAAGAAACGTTTGACCTCTGTGCTTGCAAACAAGGGTTTTTCCACCAAGTATTAAGTCTTTTTTTGTTAGAGGGTTCAAATACTTATTTCACTCAATGAAATGCAAATCAGTTGCTATCTTTTATTTAAAGTTATTTTTTCGATTTTCCTTTTGATGTGCTATCTGCCACTGTTACAATAAACCTACCATTGAAATGATACTGTTCTGAGACTTTTCATTTCTTTGTCATTGGACAAACTTACAAAATCAGTGAGGGGTCAAATAATTATTTCCCCCACTGTATATGCTAATGAGCCTCTAGGTGCTATGGGGGCGTCATTAGCACCTAGAGGCTCCGTCTACCTTCCTAAACTGTCGCCGTCCCTCCAGCCCGCCCATCTCCTGCTGAATGCGATCCTCTCCGTGCGCGTCTCTGTTCTGCGCATGCGCAGTGAATGTCTGACCGCTTCCCTGCTCAGACATCTCCACTGCGCCTGCGCCGATGACATCATAGTGCTCTGAGGAACAGGCGCAGTGGAGCTGTCTGAGCAGGGAAGCGGTCAGGCATTCACTGCGCATGCGCAGAACAGAGACGCGCACGGAGAGGATCGCAGATCATCGCATTCAGCAGGAGATGGGCGGGCTGGAGGGACGCGCTGGGCGGCGGCAGTTTAGGAAGGTAGACGGAGCCTCTAAGTGCTAATGACGCCCCCATAGCACCTAGAGGCTCATTAGCATATAGATATAAGTTGTTATTTTAGCAAAACGGCTGCCCCAAAACCTATTATATTAGGATGGTTTGTTAGAGCAGACACTAGCGGATCGCTAGTGTCTGACACCTAAATATGTGATATGAAGTGATAGAAACCCTTTAAGTTAAAGACTTCGTGGTTGCCTCTGTACTGTGTCTACCAGAGCAAATCCACACAGTATGTATGTGTGTACAGTACATTAGAAGCTTTGGTTATTGGGCAGAATATCCCCGTGATACAGTACTGTACCATATAGGACTCCATTCAGGTTCAATGAACATGGCTGTGCCATCTGGAATGGTAACCTGATGTGACAAAGTGGACATCAATTCCAATTAATTGGCAGACAGCTTGTCATTCAGATTTTTACTGCTATACATACACCAGTCACTAGGGATGACTGTAAGACTGTTTTTCTTTAGGTGGAATGCTTGAATTTTTTACTTGTTTTATTGACTTATTTCACATGCATCGCTGTCTGTAGTAGTGCTGTCGTTTCTATGCCAAGGGAATGAGTTATAGACCTGTTTGCTGCTGAGTCAGGCCAGTACTTCCTTAGGCGACCCCCGTGTCCAGAAGTAAAACTAAACACAGCTTTAGCCCAACCTAAGTCATCACAAGAAAGTGCATATCAAGACAGACACAGAAAACATAGGCTTTGAGCTTGTGGGATAGTGCATCCATGGGAGAAAACTTCAGCCAAAACTTCTCTCTATGTACTGTTTATCAGTACAGGGTAAAGGCTTTATACTCCTGCGTTCACTGTTACAGTATGGTTTCTACATTGTACCGCTTATGGCATATCTCTATTTTTCACCCACCAGAGTGTGAGCCACATGTCAATTACCTATTAATGTACATTTAGTAGAGTACATGAGTAGAGTACATGAGTATCTACATGAGTAGATAAAATAATCATAGATAGATAGATAGATAGAAAGATTGAATATACAGATATTATAGACTAGATAGATAGAGTAGATAGAATAGACAGTTATAATAGACAGAATAGATAGATTACATAGATTAGATAGGTAGAATAGACAGCTATAAAAGATAGAATTGATAGATGATTGATAGATAGATAGATAGATAGATAGATAGAAATATATAATAGACAAATATAATACATATGCAGACAAGATAGATAGAACACACAGAAACAGACAAGTAGATAAATAGATAGATGGATAGATATAGAAATATATTATAGACAAATATATATAAATATATATCTACAGGAAAGAATAGATAGATAGATAGATAGATAGATAGATAGATAGATAGATAGATAGAAAAATATAATAGGTAGATGTAATAGATAGATTACATAGATCAATAGATAGATTACATAGATCAATAGATAGATACTTGGATAGATAGATAGATAGATAGATAGATAGATAGAAAAATATAATAGGTAGATGTAATAGATAGATTACATAGATCAATAGATAGATAGATAGATAGATAGATAGATAGATAGATAGATAGATAGCAGGGGCGTAACTACCATAGCGGCACACCATGTGACTGTTGGAATCATCCCCTCTTCTACTGGAGGTGAAAACTTGGTCAGGACTCTACCCTCTAAAGCAGGGGTGCACAACCTGCGCCCCTCAGATCCATGGTTTGCGGCCCCCGTCCTGCTGGACAGAAACACAGCAGATCGTGTGATCAGCTGTGTTTCTTCCTGGAGCTCCCCACAGCGAAGGATGACAGCTCCTGCCCCTGCACTGTAGCAGGAGTCTGGAGCAGGATGGGTCCCCGGCTATTAGTGCGAGTGGGGGAGCCGAGGAGAAGGCAGGCGCAGTTTATCAGTGCTTCTGACTTCGCTCTGCAGTTTAAACCCAGCGATCATGTGATCGCCAGGTGTCTCGGGAGCAGAGGAGCGCAGAGCTTCAGGGGCAGTACCCTGATCGGCTCTGCCCTGTACAAAGCCGCCTTCCCCACCCAGCAGGCTGGTATCCCCTGTAACTGGGGCTCCTTTGGATGCTCCAGTTACAGTGGAAATAGTACAAAAAAAAAAGTCTGTCCCCCTTTTGGGGACAAATCATGTGGCAAATATATATATATATATATTAAAAATAAAAAATATATATTTGAAAACACAATAAAATAAAAAAATACAAATAAAAATGAAAAAAAAAGGGAAAAAGTTCAAAAAAAATTAAAAAGTCAGTCTCCCCCAGAGGTCTTTTTAACATACATACAGTGTTACAAAAATATATAAAAAAATAAGAATTTTAACAAATAATGTAAATAAATAAAATACAATAAAAAGGAAAAAGTGCGAAATGAAATTGTTCACTATCCCCCAACAGCCTTTTTATGATCTCTTGGGGGATATTTATGGCAAAAATATATTTAAAAAATAAGTATTAAAGTGATTATAAAAAAAGTAAAATACAAATAAAAGGAAAAAAAAGGAAAATGTGCAAAATAAAAGATAGTGTCCCCCAAAGGACTTTTTGTAGCAGAAATCTATTTAAAAATAAGTAAAAAAAAAATAAAAAAATACATAAAAGAAAACAAAATGGCCACATCAACCAAAACCATCACTATTATCACCCCATTCACATGAAACTATACATCCTATATAATAAAATGATCCAAAACAAAATAGGGAACTAATTATAATAATTTGCATATTTAAAGAATGAGTTATAGTTTGAAAATATATACCTTAAATTTTTTTTACTGTACAAAAAATATTACATAAACTAATATAAAACTAAAAAATATATTATAAAGCCCTTTGTCATATGATAAAAGCTGCAAGTTATTTTGGTAGTCCAACAAATAAAGTTACAAGTGTTTGAACCCCGTGCGCTAAGCCACAAAAAAGTGACTGGTCATGAGGGCCTTTTTAGGCCTGGTCAATAAAAGGTTTCCGCACTAGTAAGGCCTCATGCACACGACCGTACCGTGTTTTGTGGTCCGCAAAACACGAATACCAGCCTTGTGTGTTCTACAGAACTGTTTTGCGGAACGGAGCAACGGTTGCGAACAGCACACGGAGTGCTGTCTGCATCTTTTGTGGCGCCATTGGTGTGAATGGGTCCGCATCTGAGCTGCAAAAATTTGTCTTGGCTGCAGACCAAAACAATGGCCGTGTGCATGAGCCCTCAGGGAAAGTGCTTACTGGTTGTTGCAGGGCACCTATAACTGGAACGCTGTCCTCTGCGGTGAAAGAAAGTGCTTACTGGTTATTGTGTCGCTGTCTCCATCTTCCGGTCATGGAGCACCTCTCCAGCAAATGACTGACTTCAGCGGTGAAACACTGCTTGTGGCCAGTCATTAGCTGGAGAGGTACATGTGACTACACCCATAGCCAGCCAGATGTGAACAGCGCAGGGACCGGAAGATGGAGATAGCAGCAGGGAGCAGGTAAGTATGAATCTTCTGTTTCAAGACCATGCTGCAGGAATGTGTTAAAAATCATTACACTGCACAATATTCGGGACAATAGGAGCGCTCATTCCTGATATCTGGCCTGTATAATCATGCCGCTGATCAGTTGATAAACAAACGATCACTCATTTGCTGATTCGCATATTTTATTAGGATGAAAGATGTACAATTATCGTCAGCACATCTCACCGTGCAATCAGGAATGTGCTGAATGAGGGAGCAATGACTGTGGTAGCGATCATTCCTCCCCATTCACTTTGCATCGGCCTGTGTAATAGACTGATTAATTTTTTTTATTTTTTTTGCGGCCCCTTGAAATAGAGCAATGTGACAATGTGGCCCTCAGACCAAAAAAGTTTGTGCACCCCTGCTCTAAAGGAACAACTTTTAGTAAATGAGGCAGTGGAAAAAAGGCCCATGGGTCATTAAAAAGGGTTTAGACGGAAACCCCTCTGTCCTGTGCGGGGGGCCTGGTTTGATCCTTGCTATGGGGCCCTTGCTTCTCTATGTACGCCACTGATAGATAGATAGATAGATAGATAGATAGATAGATAAAATAAAATAAACGGTTAGCTCCAATTGATGGACTGGTTGGGACACTTATCATTCATTTTTATTTTTTTGTCCAGCTATTGCCTCTATTACCTTTCTATAACAAGTGTCCAAAAATTTCCTCTTTGGGTTTTTCCACAGAAATATTGTTCAATTGTAGCAAAATCTATGTCCCCTGCCAGTACAGCCGACTCTGTGAAAAACAGGTCCTCCTTATGCCGGAGTCTCCATAATGTTGCCATTCGATTACCACTTCCTTATGTTTATAATTTTTCAGTTTTCTTGTAATTTTTCTGCATTTCTGCATCAGTGTTATAACAGCACACTGGGCACAAATGTGACAAATAATCACAATAATGTCATCCATAGCCACCAAAGATCTCAAAGAGCAATGTGTTATATTAAGAAGCTTGAGCCCCAGGCTATCATTAAATAATACTCCTATACAATGTCATTTCCACTATGGAATTGAATGCATGCGGACACTATAAATTGGCCCAAAAATAACCAAACATCTAGAAAGCAAAAACTATTCTGCAATGTCAGTGTGTAATTTCAGAGTCTGACCTGCAAGATCATTGAGATTATTACCTTCACAGTTACCTGTGGCTTGTCATTTATCCACAAAAACAGAGATCAAGGAAAACATATTGAGCTCCATCCATTCTCAGTGACTGCCTTTCAAATCGCATTTTATTTCTGCTGTAAAGAGGGAGCAAGAGGACATGAACTGGAAGCAGGTAATACATTTCCAGAGGCAGAACAGGACAGGGGCTCTTTACAGTCAGTGGCACTCAACTTTGCATTTAGACTGAAATGGATTGAAAATATGGTAGAAAATACAATGTTAAAACACTAAAATAATGTTTGGGGTCCTGATCAAATGTAACATGTAACTTCAAGGTCAAAGTCCTGCTAGACCATAGAGAGTCATGGTTTCTGGTGTCACTGCCAAGGCAGTAAGCTATGATTGCCCCCCCCCCCCTTCCCACTTCGCCTATTTGCCGCAACCTTTCTGTAAACTACGTATCTCTATCAAATCAAATAATTACAGGGGCTGTGCCACTACTAAATCTAATTTTAACATAATTCAGCATGAAAAACTAAATTGGTTTGTAATTTACTTTCTGTTACAAAATGCTCCAGTTATGAGATATTCTCTCTACTTCATTATAATTGCAACCCCTGGTGTTCAATCTGTATAGTTATATGCATGTTCACCTAGGGTGGTCACACATGCTTAGTTCTGTCCTTTTAAAGGCTATGTACACCTTCAGAAGCATTTTTTTATGATTGCATATTACTAATTTTTGGCTAAAAATAATTTTTTCAATTGGCCTTAATTAAAAATATCGAGCTGGTCTGTCACAAAGGGTTAACTGTTTTTCTAGCTGTGTAATTGGTACTTTCACTTTCACCTTACCTCTAAACTACTAAGAGGTCATAAAAACGTATTTAAGCCATATTGTTATCAGTAAAATAAGAACTGAGCTATAATGAGTGTTTATAAGGTCAGAGAGCAGAGATAAGAAGCCCGTCTGCTCCTGGTCAGACGGAAAAGACAGACAATCCAGAAGCTGCTACTAGAGCATCTCAGCTACTAAGAGAAAAAGGACTCCATATTTTTAATAAAGACCAATTTGAAAAATTATTTTTAGCTCAAAATGAAAACAATGCAATAATTTAAAAAAATTGCCCCCAAATTTGTACATAGCCTTTAACCCCTTAAGGACACAGCCTTTTTACACCTTAGGACCAGGCCATTTTTTGAAAATCTGACCAGAGTCCCTTTAAGTGCTGATAACTTTAAAACGCTTTGACTTATCCAGGCCGTTCTGAGATTGTTTTTTCGTCACATATTGTACTTCATGACACTGGTAAAATGGAGTCAAAAAAAATATTTTTTTTGCACCAAAAAATACCTAATTTACCAAAAATTTGGAAAAATTTGCAAATTTCAAAGTTTCAGTTTCTCTACTTCTGTAATACATAGTAATACCCCCAAAAATTGTGATGACTTTACATTCCCCATATGTCTACTTCATGTTTGAATTGTTTTGGGAATGATATTTTATTTTTTGGGGATGTTATAAGGCTTAGAAGTTTAGAAGCAAATCTTGAAATTTTTCAGAAATTTACAAAAACTCAATTTTTAGGGACCAGTTCAGGTCTCAAGTCACTTTGCGAGGCTTACATTATAGAAACCACCCAAAAATGACCCTATCTAAGAAACTACACCCCTCAAGGTATTCAAAACTGATTTTGCATACGTTGTTAACCCTTTAGGTGTTGCACAAGAGTTATTGGCAAATGGGGAGGAAATTTGAGAATTTCATTTTTTTGTCTAATTTTTAATTTTAACCCATTTTTTCCACTAACAAACCAAGGGTTAACAGCCAAACAAGACTGTATCTTTATTGCCCTGACTCTGCCGTTTACAGAAACACCCAATATGTGGCCGTAAACTACTGTACGGCCACACAGCGGGGCGTAGAGGGAAAGGTGCGCCGTATGGTTTTTGGAAGGCTGATTTTTATGGACCGGTTTATTTACACCATGTCCCATTTGAAGCCCCCTGATGCACCCCTAGAGGAGAAACTCCCTAAAAGTGACCCCATCTAAGAAACTACACCCCTCAAGGTATTCAAAACTGATTTTACATACGTCGTTAACCCTTTAGGTGTTGCACAAGAGTTATTGGCAAATGGCGATGAAATTTGAGAATTTCATTTTTTTGCCTAATTTTCCATTTTAACCCATTTTTTCCACTAACAAAGCAAGGGTTAACAGCCAAACAAGACTGTATCTTTATTGCCCTGACTCTGCTGTTTACAGAAACACCCAATATGTGGCCGTAAACTACTGTACGGGCACACAGCGGGGCGTAGAGTGAAAGGTGCGCCGTTTGGTTTTTGGAGGGCTGATTTTGCTGGACTGTTTTTTTGGCACCATGTCCCATTTGAAGCCCCCCTGATGCACCCCTAGAGGAGAAACTCCCTAAAAGTGACCGCATCTAAGAAACTACACCCCTCAAGGTATTCAAAACTGATTTTACAAACTTTGTTAACCCTTTAGGTGTTGCACAAGATTTAATGGAAAATAGAGATACAATTTCAAAATTTCACTTTTTTGGCAGATTTTCCATTTTAATATTTTTTTTCCAGTTACAAAGCAAGGGTTAACAGCCAAACAAAACTCATTATTTATGGCCCTAATTCTGTAGTTTACAGAAACACCCCATATGTGGTCGTAAACCGCTGTACGGGCACACGGCAGGGCGCAGAAGGAAAGGAACACCATATGGTTTTTGGAAGGCAGGTTTTGCTGGACTGTTTTTTTTTACACCATGTCCCATTTGAAGCCCCCCTGATGCACCCCTAGAGTAGAAACTCCAAAAAAGTGACCCCATTTTAGAAACTACGGGATAGGGTGGCAGTTTTGTTGGTACTAGTTTAGGGTACATATGATTTTTGGTTGCTCTATATTACACTTTTTGTGCGGCAAGGTAACAAGAAATAGCTTTTTTGGCACCGTTTTTTTTTTTGTTATTTACAACATTCATCTGACAGGTTAGATCATGTGGTAATTTTATAGAGCAGGTTGTCACGGACGCGGCGATACCTAATATGTATACAATTTTTTTTATTTATGTAAGTTTTACACAATGATTTCATTTTTAAAACCAAAAAAATGTTTTAGTGTCTCCATAGTCTAAGAGCCATAGTTTTTTCAGTTTTTGAGCGATTATCTTAAGTAGGGTCTCATTTTTTGCGGGATGAGATGACGGTTTGATTGGCATCTATTTTTGGGTGCATATGACTTTTTGATTGCTTGCTATTACACTTTTTGTGACGTAAGATGACAAAAAATGGCTTTTTTTACACCGTTTTTATTTTTATTTTTTTACGGTGGTCATCTGAGGGGTTAGATCATGTGATATTTTTATAGAGCCGGGCGATACGGACGCGGCGATACCTAATATGTATACTTTTTTTTTATTTATGTAAGTTTTACACAATGATTTCATTTTTGAAACAAAAAAATGATGTTTTAGTGTCTCCATAGTCTAAGAGCCATAGTTTTTTCAGTTTTTGGGCGATTATCTTGGGTAGGGTATTATT
Organism: Bufo bufo; assembly: GCF_905171765.1. Taxonomy (NCBI): domain Eukaryota; kingdom Metazoa; phylum Chordata; class Amphibia; order Anura; family Bufonidae; genus Bufo; species Bufo bufo. The sequence continues at coordinate 92,314,330 of NC_053390.1, forward strand.
TTTGCGGGATGAGATGACGGTTTGATTGTTACAATTTTGGCGTACATGCGACTTTTTTGATCACTTTTATTACCTTTTTTGGGAAGTAAGGTGGGCAAAATTTCAATTTCATCATAGTTTTTTATTTTTTATTTTTATGGTGTTCACCGTTCGGGTAAAGTAACATGACCGTTTTATAGATCAGGTCGTTACGGACACGGCGATACCAAACATGTGTAGGGAATTTTATTTTTTTCATTTTTTATCAGTGATAAATGTGTTTTTTGATTTTTACATTTTTTTTCACTTTTATTCACTTTTTTTGGACCCAGACCCACTTGGTTCTTGAAGATCCAGTGGGTCTGATGTCTGTATAATACAGTACAGAACAATATATATTGTACTGCACTGTATTTTACTTACACTGAACAGATCTATGCCTTTCAGCACAGATCTGTTCAGCACCATGGACAGCAGGACGCCTGAGAGGCGTCCTGTTGCCGTGGGAACCTTCCCCGTCTGCTCAGAACTTCGCAGACGGGGAAGGGTAAGGAGGGGATCTCTCGGGGGGCTGTCTGGGGGCTCTCTCCCTCTCCATCGGGGGGCTGCAAAGGCACAGCAGCCCCCCGATGGGAGAGGGAGGGAGCTCCCTGCGCTGTTAACCTTTTCCATACAGCGGTCCGTACGGACCGCTATATGGAAAGGGTTAAACGGCTGACATCGCATCGCAGATGTCAGCCGTTTATACCAGGGTGCCAGCAATGTGCTGGCACCCTGGTATACCCACTGAACACCAATGAATTTTCAAGGGGAGGCGGGCGGGGGATCGCGATCCCGCCTGCCGCACCGCCCGCCTCCCGCACCGCCCACACCGCCCGCAACCCTCCCCCTGCACCTCCCGCCACCATAAAAATCATTCGGGGGTGCAGGGGGGGGTGAATAAAACTTTTTTTAGACATATAAAGTTTCTGATCCCCAGAAATCGCAGCAAATCGCGGTTTGCCGCGATCGCCGACATGGGGGGGTCACGGGACCCCCCCGCGCATTTAGCCTAGGTGCCTGCTCAATGATTTGAGCAGGCACCGGGTTCCGATCACTGCCGGCCGGGCGGCAGTGATCGGAACAACACATGACGTACCGGTACGTCATGTGTCCTTAAGTACCAGGACATCATGACGTACCGATAAGTCATGTGTCCTTAAGAGGTTAACTGCCATTAGAAGAAAAGAACTTCAGCAGAGAGGACATATACTGCACGCCCCTAAGAAAGGTTATACCTTCTGGAAAAGGACATGCCCCCTGAGCTGGCAGCCTGAAATAAATCTAGCAGAGCAATTGGAACACTGAATGGGGAGATCTCTGGATCCATGTGAGGTACAGGGCTGGTTCTATCTTTGCTAGAAAGAGATTGCCATGTACTATCTGATGTCTGATTTTCATTTTTTACAACAATCATGCCACCACGAAATTGTGCTGGGTCCTGGCTGCGTGGGGCACCCTGACAGGCGGGTCAGACAGCGGCATTACATTCAATTGTATATGTATCCTAAGGACACAGATACAGAGTTTGTCCCGGTGGGCCGGTATGCCAATGAGCCACATTTTGCAGCACTGAGTGAGGAGATGTGGGTCCCTGCCAGTGCAAGGCTTTACACAAAGCAGAAACTGCACTAATAATGCATGCATCATCAGTGTGTGGCAGGATAACGCGACTACCGTCACACACAAACAGGAATAGTTCAGCCCTTAAAATTCCCAGACCCACTATCCCTACTTACTTGCACGGTCATCCCATGCAGTGACCACACAACTGGGCGGCAGTTCCTATACTGAAATACCTGTGAGGGCAAGACACATACAGGGAGCAACAAACAGACAAACAGGCAAAGAGTAGTCATATGGAAAAGGGTCAAAAACCAGATAGACTAAGTAGTACCAAAAACGCCAGACACAACCAACACACCAAAAAGTCGAGAACCAGGAGATTAAAACAATACCAAATTGCCAGAAGCCAAAGCGTTGTCACAAAACCAGGCCAGACGTACACAAGCCAGAGGAGTCTTCAGAAATACTACAAGGGAAAAGCAGGGGGAGACAGAGGACACCCACAGGAGATGGCCTTATATAGAGAGCTGGATATGATCTTCAGCTGGTTTCCCTACACGTTGGGCGGAGCTGTCAGCTGAGCAAGCTGAAGCTCTGAAACCCTGACGCGCCCCTTCATTGGCCTGGGATTTAGATCGCTGATAGGGCTGCACTACTAACCTGGTTCCCCTGGCTACCAGGTGCTACTGCCATGCTGAGGCAGCCTGGCCGGGGGAACCATGACATGTGCTCCACGGGCAACCGGGTGCTGCTGCTGTGCCGAGGCAGCCCCAGCCATTTTTGAACCGTGACACAGGGGAGATTCCGTGGCTAGGAGAAGGTGAAGGAACTTTGATGACATCATGATCACATGACTGTAGCTGGCCAGCTAAGACCTGTCCTAGGTTGCTATTGTAGCTTATATGCTTATACAGCTAGACCTGCCAATAACCTTAATACAGTTCCTATGTTTGTGTGTTAAAGACAAAAGCAGAGTTATTTACAGTGACTTCATGTTTGGATGTCATATAACTGTTATATACACTGCTCCAAAAAATAAAGGGAACACAAAAATAACACATCCTAGATCTGAATTAATTAAATATTCTTCTGAAATACTTTGTTCTTTACATAGTTGAATGTGCTGACAACAAAATCACACAAAAAATAAAAAATGGAAATCAAATTTTTAAACCCATGGAGGTCTGGATTTGGAGTCACACTCAAAATTAAAGTGGAAAAACACACTACAGGCTGATCCAACTGGCGAATTTGCCAATCTTGGTGTTCTCTGGCAAATGCCAAACGTCCTGCACGGTGTTGGGCCAGGGCCGGACTGGCCTGCCGGTAGGCCGGCAAGCCTGAGGGCCGCAAGGCCGCGGCCCTGGTGACAAGTGGGGGCGGCCACGGCCGGCGGCAGGGCAGAGCAGGAGATGAGCGCCTCCATTGTGGAAGCGCTCATCTCCATAGTCATCTGTATTGCCGGGGGGGCGGCTTGTGCTGCGGCAGAGGAGGGAGAGGTGTGTCCCCTCCTGTTCCTCTGATAGGCTGCCGGCCTAGTGTCCAGAGCATGGAGGCGCTACGAGGAGACAGGCCAGTACATCAGGAGACGTGGAGGAGGCCGTAGGAGGGCAACAACCCAGCAGCAGGACCGATATGGGGACACTACGCTGACAGACAGCAAACCTTCTTGCCACAGCTCGCATTGATGTGCCATCCTGGATAAGCTGCACTACCTGAACCACTTGTGTGGGTTGTAGACTCCGTCTCATGCTACCACTAGAGTGAAAGCACCGCCAGCATTCAAAAGTGACCAAAACATCAGCCAGGAAGCACAGGAACTGAGAAGTGGTCTGTGATCACCACCTGCAGAACCACTCCTTTATTGGTGGTGTCTTGCTAATTGCCTATAATTTCCACCTGTTGTCTATCCCATTTGCACAACAGCATGTGAAATTGATTGTCACTCAGTGTTGCTTCCTAAGTGGACAGCTTGATTTCACAGAAGTGTGATTGACTTGGAGTTACATTGTGTTGTTTAAGTGTTCCCTTTATTTTTTTGAGCAGTGTATATTGTGTTCACAGAAGCAGAAAAGATAATATGCCTTCAAGATTCATTATATAGATGTAAGGTAAGCTCAGTGACACAGCAGAAACAACAGAAAGCATAGGGTTAAACTGTTGTTGCTGGGCAGGAGTCTAGACCAATCACAGCCATCCTTACACACAGCAGGAGTCTTGGCCAATCACAGCCAGCCTCACACACAGCTTGTGTGGGACATTCCCTAGCAGGAGCTGCTATAAATTATTATTCACCAGAGAGAGAAGCTGAACAGACATTCACTCCACTAAGAGCTGTGTTTTATGGAAGCAGAGAGGCAAAAATAGGTATTTAAAACAGTTATATAATGTTCCTACTGTTAATATAGTGATTACAACTGTATACTGAACTAGTTATATGTGTGTTTACTTACAGCTCCACTTAATTCAATTGCAAACTACAAATTTCACAATCCAAATTCAAATTCCATAATGCAATCCAAATTGCATACAATCATACCAGATCATACTCAACCAATCTGCAAATAGTTACAGATACTCAAGAGAGAAATATATCCTCCATTTTATGTTGAATGACAATATTGAATAGTTGAACCACCATCCTATGCATACTGCCATTTTATGAATCTTTATGCAACACGTGTTTTGTACATGGACTATCTGCTGCAGAGGCGGCAGTGTTATATGAAGAAAAGTTGAAGTTGATAAAGAAGTTATTTCAAGCATTTGGTGTGCTCTTTAAACCTACTGTTTGCATAGAACGGCGCTAGAGGAATTACAGAGTAATAGACCGTCTGGTTAGACTAAAAGTCAGAGATATCAAAATTCTTCTAATGCCACAGCGCAAAATGCACTTCATAGTGCTGCGCCTGCCACAATGACCATGACAGGTTCTTCATCTGATCAGCAATTGAGTAATCAGGAAAAGCTGAGTAATGCAAAATAGCAGTGACGCTGCCTCATAGAACAACCCTTGTAAGTACAGGAGCTAATAATACATGAACAGAGTACAGCTAATGTAATAGATGTTACCTCCAGTACTATGTAACATCACAGATAACACAGTGATAACTCTCTGAGTATAGATAATGTACAGTTGTCACCTGCAGTCCTATGCAACATCACAGATAACACAGTGATAACTCTCGAGTACAGACATTTTTTATCCTCATATAATGCTAATAAAATGGTGTCTGTCAGGTAATAACATGATATATTACTGATAATAGGCAATTATTAGTAATATATATCACATTATTACCTCTTGGACATGTTCTATCAGCATTATTGCCTGTATTTCAGTAATATATTGTGGGTAAATATTTTTTTTTTCAAAACATGTCTTGATTAGGACCCCCCAGACTTAACTTTGATTGGGTGTAGTAGAGATTGAGGCACTCAGATCATTCAGCTTTGCATTTCAGAAAATATTTTTTATTGATACATTGGTTTCATAATCCAGTTACCCAATTTTTACATCAAACTTAAATAAAGGAAAATGACCGAACGTTTCTGTCTCTATGGACCTTCATCAGCGGTCAAATTTTATCTGCAAATAACGGGTACATAGAGATATCGTCATTGTCAACCAGTATGAGAACTCATAAAAAAAGGAAAAGGGAAAAAGGAGACAAAGGAAAAAAAATTTTTTTTAATGAAGCATCTAACTATATAGTACACAAAAAGGTAAGGTGATAAGTATCAGGTGGTACAGAATATACGTGATTGAAGGTGATTGTAGACAATAATATACATGATTAAGGGTGGTTATAATATATATGATTGAAGGTAGTTGTAGACTATAATATCCGGTGGACTATAGGAATATGCGCGATATAACACACATGTAAATGATTCTTCAGTAGTTCATAATGTAAAAAACATGCTGGCATCACATAAAGAAGGGGGATAATCCTGAAAGAAAAGTTAGATACCTGTCAGGCATGTGGACCAGAAGGCAGGGCGCTGGATGTGCGGCGTTGGCGAGTGCGTGCCGCTATCGTGTATGGGCCGGATGTAATTCAGGTCATGTGATTGGGCCTCACGTGACTCCGGGACGCAAGTATGCGTTCCAATGAAACGTCTCGTGAGCGGAAGAAGCCTGGATATGCGTTCCAACAGCTAAATCAATTACAGATTATGAAGAATGTAATAAGTGATGTCTTAGTTATAGAATTATGAGCATGTATGGGCTGGATATAATTAAATTATGTGGAAGAACTGCCACTAATGATAAATAGAGGATGCCCGGTATCAACTATCAAATATAGGTCCGGAAAAAGGAAAACAATATATTGTTAGAAAATCAATATCGCCTAATTTAAGAAAAAATATAAAAGTTATAAGAGTTAAGGGGAGGAACCAGGGTGGAGGGTGCTAAATGCTTCATTTAATTTTTTCTTTTTTCTTTGTCTCCTTTTTCCCTTTTCCTTCTTTTATGAGTTCTCATACTGGTTGACAATGACGATATGTCTTATGTACCCGTTATTTGCAGATAAAATCAGCATTTTGATGTTAGATCCTACACACATGTATAACCATGTAAGACATGTTAGACATTGATAAAGAAGTCACATTCGCGATTCAGAAGGCTTCTCTTTGTTTTAAAAGGAGTATCCGGTTACCCCCTCTCCTGGGTGAATCAACCTGTTCCAAAATTTGGTATCGTAGTTGGGAGACCTGGTGTTTTTTTACTGAAAAATGATGTGGGATAGGTAGCAGGGTGTGGCCCAGTTTAATGGTTGACTTGTGTTTACGGTCTCTGATATGTTGTGTTGTTTCACCAAAATATGTGAGACCGCATGGACATTTTAATAAATAAACCACAAAACTGGAATCCTAAGTGAAGAATCCTTTGATTGGAAGGTGCTGTCCCGTGCGTGGATGTGTAGTATATTCTCCCTTGATTACGCTTGAACATTGGGCGCAGTTTAGGCAGGGATATGTGCCCTGTCATCGACTGCGTAAGAATGACTGTTTCGGTGTCCTGGTGAAGCTACTAACATCGGCCTTGACCAACTTATCCCTAATGTTGGGTGATCTCTTGTAGCAGGTTAATGGGGGCTGATGGAACTCCTTAATGTCAGGATAGGCTTTGGCTAGTAATGACCAATGTTTCTTTAAGGCCTGTTGTATTTTAGACATCAAGGGATGATATGTGGTAACACAAGCTATTCTATCATGGTTGTCTTGTTTGGTCTGACGTGGCAAAGAAGTTTCTTTCAAGTCATATATTCAGAATAGCTTGTGGGTAGCCCCTGTCTAAAAATTTATTGGTCATGCTGTGGAGTCTCGAATTTTTGATAGTGTCATCGGTGACAATGTGGTCCACCCGTGTATATTTTGAATGGGGTAGAGATTTTTTTGTGGCTCTGGGGTGACAGCTACTATACAGGGAGTGCAGAATTATTAGGCAAGTTGTATTTTTGAGGATTAATTTTATTATTGAACAACAACCATGTTCTCAATGAACCCAAAAAACTCATTAATATCAAAGCTGAATATTTTTGGAAGTAGTTTTTAGTTTGTTTTTAGTTTTAGCTATTTTAGGGGGATATCTGTGTGTGCAAGTGACTATTACTGTGCATAATTATTAGGCAACTTAACCAAAAACAAATATATACCCATTTCAATTATTTATTTTTACCAGTGAAACCAATATAACATCTCAACATTCACAAATATACATTTCTGACATTCAAAAACAAAACAAAAACAAATCAGTGACCAATATAGCCACCTTTCTTTGCAAGGACACTCAAAAGTCTGCCATCCATGGATTCTGTCAGTGTTTTGATCTGTTCACCATCAACATTGCGTGCAGCAGCAACCACAGCCTCCCAGACACTGTTCAGAGAGGTGTACTGTTTTCCCTCCTTGTAAATCTCACATTTGATGATGGACCACAGGTTCTCAATGGGGTTCAGATCAGGTGAACAAGGAGGCCATGTCATTAGATTTTCTTCTTTTATACCCTTTCTTGCCAGCCACGCTGTGGAGTACTTGGACGCGTGTGATGGAGCATTGTCCTGCATGAAAATCATGTTTTTCTTGAAGGATGCAGACTTCTTCCTGTACCACTGCTTGAAGAAGGTGTCTTCCAGAAACTGGCAGTAGGACTGGGAGTTGAGCTTGACTCCATCCTCAATCCGAAAAGACCCCACAAGCTCATCTTTGATGATACCAGCCAAAACCAGTACTCCACCTCCACCTTGCTGGTGTCTGAGTCGGACTGGAGCTCTCTGCCCTTTACCAATCCAGCCACGGGCCCATCCATCTGGCCCATCAAGACTCACTCTCATTTCATCAGTCCATAAAACCTTAGAAAAATCAGTCTTGAGATATTTCTTGGCCTAGTCTTGACGTTTCAGCTTGTGTGTCTTGTTCAGTGGTGGTCGTCTTTCAGCCTTTCTTACCTTGGCCATGTCTCTGAGTATTGCACACCTTGTGCTTTTGGGCACTCCAGTAATGTTCCAGCTCTGAAATATGGCCAAACTGGTGGCAAGTGGCATCTTGGCAGCTGCACGCTTGACTTTTCTCAGTTCATGGGCAGTTATTTTGCGCCTTGGTTTTTCCACACGCTTCTTGCGACCCTGTTGACTATTTTGAATGAAACGCTTGATTGTTCGATGATCACGCTTCAGAAGCTTTGCAATTTTAAGAGTGCTGCATCCCTCTGCAAGATATCTCACTATTTTTGACTTTTCTGAGCCTGTCAAGTCCTTCTTTTGACCCATTTTGCCAAAGGAAAGGAATTTGCCTAATAATTATGCACACCTGATATAGGGTGTTGATGTCATTAGACCACACCCCTTCTCATTACAGAGATGCACATCACCTAATATGCTTAATTGGTAGTAGGCTTTCGAGCCTTTACAGCTTGGAGTAAGACAACATGCATAAAGAGGATGATGTGGTCAAAATACTCATTTGCCTAATAATTCTGCACGCAGTGTAGTAAAGGAGACTGTTGCGGTTAGTGGGCTTGTTGTAGAGATCTATGGTAAGGGTCCCTGTGTGGTCAATTCTGACCAATGTGTCAAGGAAGCTAATTTCCTCTTGGCTGGTATGCAGAGTAAAACCAAGTTCATTGTGTATCTGGTTTAATTCTTTGGCAAAGTCCTGTATAGTGGATGCCAGGCCCCTCCATATGCAGAAGATTTTGTCAATGAAACGGAACCATACACTGGCATATTGGCAAAATAGAGGATGTGTATAAACGTGATCCTCCTCGAATGCTTTCATATATGCGTTAGCATATAGAGGGGCCATAATCTCAAGGAGTTTATGACAGAACTCTTGTTGTGAAATGTCCAAGTTGGGGTGGTTTTGTAACAGTCTAGCTGTTGCCTGTATGCCTCTTTTGTGTGTTATAGATGTGTACAGACTGTTGACATCTAGTGTCAATAAATACAACCTGGTGTCTTGTCTATTCCCTGTAGCTTATTAATAAAATCTGTGGTGTCCAATAAAAGAGATCTGGATGTCTTGATCAAGGGTGTAAGGATTTTCTCCATGTACATGGCTAAGTGTGAGAGTATGGAGTCGGTTGAGGCAACTATGGGGCGTCCCGGGGGATTAACAAGGCTCTTATGAATTTTTGGCAAAGTATAGAAGACAGGGGTAATGGGATCATATTTATTCAGGAATGTCGTAGTCTTGGAGTCTATGACTCCTGACTGTGTATATGTCCTAACTGTATCGGAAATTAATTCCTGTATCTGCATAGTGGGATACCTGGGTAGTACCTCGTATGTCTCTGTATCTGATAATTGCCTCCTAATCTCAGCCAAATGTTCCACCTTATTCATAATAACAAGGGCTCCTCCTTTGTCCGCAAGTTTAATAACAATTTCTCTGTTCCGCTGTAGCGTGTCCAGACCCAGCCATTCTTCTGAAGATAAATTATTTGTGTGTTTGAAATGGCCTTGTGTATTCGCTGTCAGGATATCACGTATTGTGTTCTGGGAGAGGGAAATGTATGTCTCGATGGAGTGTTTATTCCAAGGTGGCATGAAGGAACTCTTGTTCCTAAGGCCTAAATGTTCAATAGACAGTGGCCCATGTAGGTCAGGTACACTACAGGGTGGGCCATTTATATGGATACACCTTAATAAAATGGGAATGGTTGGTGATATTGACTTCCTGTTTGTGGCACATTAGTATATGTGAGGGGGGAAACTTTTCAAGATGGGTGGTGACCATGGTGGCCATTTTGAAGTTGGCCATTTGGAATCCAACTTTAGTTTTTTCAATAGGAAAAGGGTCATGTGACTCATCAAACATATTGGGAATTTCACACGAAAAACAATGGTGTGCTTGGTTTTAACGTAACTTTATTCTTTCATGAGTTATTTACAGGTTTCTCTTTGTTTACAGCCATTGACATGTCGCCGAGGTTAACACGTGAGGAGCGGATAGAAATTGTGTTGATGTCTGGTGAACGCAGTCATTGCAGCAGATTTCAATGCAAGACACCCTACGAGACCACCCATCTCCCATGCTACAGTTAGCAAACTGCTTGCTAAGTTTCGTGAAACTGGTTCAGTGTTGGATTTGCCAAAATGTGGACGCCTGAAATCTGTCTCTAATGAAGAAACATCAGTGGCTATCCTAGCTTCATTCAGCAAGAGCCCACAGCGTAGCACTCGCCGCATGTCACTGGAGAGTGGCATTAGTCGAACATCCTTTCGGCGGATATTAGCTACTCACAAATGGCACCCTTACAAACTCCAGCTACTGCAGCATCTCAACGAGGATGACCCAGATCGGCGCACTGAATTTGCAGAATGGGCAAAATAAAAATTGGAACAGGACCCTCAGTTTACGCAGAAGATTTTGTTCAGTGATGAGGCAAACTTTTATGTGAATGGTGAAGTTAACAAACAAAACCACCGCTATTGGTCTGACACTAACCCACATTGGATAGATCCTTCCAAGACTGTTGGAACAAAAAAATTGATGGTATGGTGTGTTATATGGGGTACAAAGATAGTGGGGCCATTCTTCATCAATGGAAACCTCAAGGCCACTGGATATGCGAAATTGCTACATGATGATGTGTTTCCCTCTTTATGCACTGAAGCTGGCACGTTCCCTGAGTTTTTCCAGCAAGATGGTGCACCACCACATTATGGGTATCAGGTCCGAGCATTCCTAGATGAACAGTTTCCTGGAAAGTGGATTGGTCGTCGTGGGCCAGTTGAATGGCCCCCAAGGTCTCCCGATCTGACCCCCTTAGACTTTTATCTTTGGGGTCATCTGAAGGCAATTGTCTATGCTGTGAAGATACGAGATGTACAGCACCTGAAACTACGGATACTGGAAGCCTGTGCTAGCATTTCTCCTGCGGTGTTGCTATCAGTGTGTGAAGAGTGGGAGAAGAGGGTTGCATTGACAATCCAACACAATGGGCAGCACATTGAACACATTTTATAAGTGGTCAGAAACTTGTAAATAACTCATGAAAGAATAAAGTTACGTTAAAACCAAGTACACCATTGTTTTTCGTGTGAAATTCCCAATAAGTTTGATGTGTCACATGACCCTCTTCCTATTGAAAAAACAAAAGTTGGATTCAAAATGTCCGACTTCAAAATGGCCGCCATGGTCACCACCCATCTTGAAAAGTTTTCCCCCTCACATATACTAATGTGCCACAAACAGGAAGTTAATATCACCAACCATTCCCATTTTATTAAGGTGTATCCTTATAAATGGCCCACCCTGTAAAATGAACTTTTAGTCTCAAAGTCCGGTAAAATTTTTGTAGTTCTTGCTCTAGTGTGAAGGAGTTTAAATTTGGTGTGGGACAAATTGATAAACCTTTCTGTAGAAGGGTGATCTGTGCCGGTGGTAAAATGGAGGATGAAATATTGATAACTAGATTGTCCTCCTTACCTGGTATCGTGTCTGTATGCGTTCTTCTTGACTTCCTGCCGCCCCTCCTGGTCCTCCGTGTCCTGGTCTGCCTCTCCTCCATGGATGGCCTATAAAACGAGGTGGGCGTCTGTAGCTCCCGGATCTGTCGCTGTCAGATGTTGAGGATCCGGAGTGGTAAGGATATTGATTTCCCCCGTAATTCTGTTGTTGGTTCCCTTTCCAGTGATAAACTATATCCAATCTATAATCCTCAGCGCCACAAATTTCTGTCGCTTGTTCTGTTACGTATTCTTCTTGAACTCGTTCAGTTGTTTCTCGATTCTTTCCTTTGCCTTTGTCAATTCTTCTTCAGGTGCTGTAGTGGTTAGTTGGACTTCTGTGGACTCAGTTTTCTTGGACAGTTCCCAAATTGAGGTCTGTAATTGTTCAATCATTAGTAGAATCAGTTCAAAGGAACACTTGTTTAGGATGCTTTCAAATAGCTCACAAAATTATTGTTTGTCGGCAAACAATGTAGGCCTTAGGCGTGATCTCAGGCCTCTCAGAATTCGGTTGTTCTTGTAGTATTCAGTGAGTGTACTGCAGTGTAGTTCCCATCCAATCAGCCGTCTATGGTCTCGATCATATTAATAAATTTTCATCTCATGGTTCGGGATATGTAAAAAATCACTGGGTAAATGTACCCGTGATACAATATCTTCTGCAGTGTTGGTATCATATGAAAAAACATTTGTCATGCTTAGAAGTAGGTGCTGGTTTCTCGCAGTAGTCGTAGAGTTGTGGAGAAATTGAGAACCGCACTCTAAGGCTTTTCTGGTGCCCACAAGGGCTAGATTAGCCATGTTACATGTAGTAGAGATTGAGGCACTCAGATCATTCAGCTTTGGATTTCATAAAAGATTTTTTATTGATACATTGGTTTCATAATCTAGTTGCCCAATTTTCACATCAAACTTAAATTAAGGAAAATGACCGAATGTTTTGGTCTCTATGGACCTTCCTCAGCGGTCAAATTTTATCTGCAAATAACGGGTACATAGGACATATCGTCATTGTCAACCAGTATGAGAACTCATAAAAGAAGGAAAAGGGAAAAAGGAGACAAATAAAAAAAGAAAAATTTAAATGAAGCATCTAGCACCCTCCACCCTGGTTCCTCCCCTTAATTCTTATAACTTTTATATTTTTTCTTAAATTAGGCGATATTGATTTTCTAACAATATATTGTTTTCCTTTTTCCGGACCTATATTTGATAGTTGATACCGGGCATCCTCTATTTATCATTAGTGGCAGTTCTGCCACATCATTTAATTATATCCAGCCCATACATGCTCATAATTCTATAACTAAGACATCACTTACTACATTCTTCATAATCTGTCATTGATTTAGCTGTTGGAACGCATATCCAGGCTTCTTCTGCTCACGAGACGTTTCAGTTGAACGCATACTTGTGTCCCTGACGTCACGTGAGGCCCGATCACATGACCGGAACTACATCCGGCCCATACACTATAGCTAGCGGCACGCACACGCTAACGCCGCACATCCAGCTCCCTGCCATCTGGTCCACATGCCTGACAAGTATCTAACTTTTATTTTTCTTTCAGGATTATCCCCCTTCTTTATGTGATGCCGACATGTTTTTTACATTATGAACTACTGAAGGATCATTTACTTGTGTGTTATATTGCGCATATTCCTATAGTCCACCGGATATTATAGTCTACAACTACCTTCAATCATATATATTATAACCACCCTTAATCATGTATATTATTGTCTACAATCACCTTCAATCACGTATATTTTGTACCACCTGATACTTATCACCTTACCTTCGTGTACTGTATAGCTAGATGCTTCCTTTTATTTTTTATTTTTTTATTTGTCTGTCTCCTTTTTCCCTTTTCCTTCTTTTATGAGTTCTCATACTGGTTGACAATGACAATATGTCCTATGTACCCGTTAGTTGCAGATAAAATTTGACTGCTGAGGAAGGTCCATAGAGACCGAAACGTTCGGTCATTTTCCTTTATTTAAGTTTGATGTGAAAATTGGGCAACTGGATTATGAAACCAATGTATCACCAAAAAATATTTTCTGAAATGCAAAGCTTAATGATCTGAGTGCCTCAATCTCTACTACATGTAACGTGGCTATTCTAGCCCTTGTGGGCACCAGAAAACCCTTAGAGTGCGGTTCTCTATTTCTCCACAAGTTAACTTTCATTGGGGTCCCAGAAGTGCAGTGTCTGCCCCTGCATAACCCCCTTGTCACAGAAAATGGCAAATGACTGGGAATTTTTTCTTCCTAATATTAAGGTGCCAAGCCCTGAGGCAGAGCCAGCAGCAGGAGATCTGGGATTTCTAGACTGTGGTTGGTTCAGCATTTTCACATAAGAAAAAAAGAAATAATTATGTCCCTTAAATACAACTCCTTGAGTCATTCTCGTCTGTTGCCAGCCTTCTCCATGCCCCGAAATGACTAATGTGCCTAATGATATCACACCCTCCCCTAATGCTATAAAACTTGGAAGGTCTGCTGTTCTGGGGTCTAGGACTGTTACGTGACAACACCGATGGTGGGTCTGATGGTGACCATTTTATGTTGTCACTTTCTGGGGAACACATAAAGAAACTGAATTTCACATAATAGTTTTCTTGTGGTTGTTGGTTTTTGGTTCTTCCAATATCTTCTAATTAATGGAGCTTGTCCTTGAATACTTGGCTACTTTTACATTAACAGAGCCTGGGCACCTCCATTCTCTAGGCCACAGTAGTCAGACTCCCACTGTAATTCTGTTATGGTAGATGTTAGTTGATATTTAGGAAATCCTTTTAATCCCTCACCTTCGAGAGCCATAAATATATGGTGCTGGGAACTGGCAATGGCGGTTAATCACACGGACAGAACCTAACCTTTCATGAAATTCATGCTGGTTTATAGGTTATTATGAATAAATTGTAGTGTGGCCTCCCATAGGTAAAAAAAACAACAAAAAACATAAAAGGATCTTCAGAACATTGGCTACTTCCAGAAGAAAATGAGCTGACTGATAATAAGTATACTGTGCATTATTTTTCTGTTTCTATGGGACAGTAATCTGGAGTTTTTAGATTTTGTGTCTATAATTGTAGGCACAGCTGCAGGACAGCATTGAAGCAGTCTTTGAAAGACCTAGACCAAGTGCATGTCTCCCTGTAAGTTTCACATTTCCTCATTTGACCTATTCCTCTAATTATGGGTGGAATGTAGTAATAATCTTTTGGCATCTGCGAGGTAACATGTGTCCAGCTTATTGTTGTATTTGGGCAGATGGAGCCTAAAGATGCTACACTAACAATTTAAAATGTCATATTAAAAAAATGAAAATATATAAACTATATATATTGTATATGTATGCTTCTTTCAATTTGTATATACATTATATACTGTGTTTTTCACTGTATAAGACACACCTAGGTTTGGAAAATAAGAAAAAAATATTTTTATCAGACCTTATATCAGACCCCCAATCTTCATCAGACCTCAATTCAGACCCTCAATCTTCAGATCCCCATTTCAGACCCCCAATACTGATTAGACCTCAGATTAGACCCCCAACCCAGACCCCCAATCTTCATCAGACCCCTAAATCAGACCCCTAATATTAATCAGACCTCAGATCAGACCCTCAATCTTCATCGGACCCCCAATCCTCATGAGACCTCAGATCAGACCCCCAAATCCGATCCCCAAACCTTATGAGAGCTCAGATCAGACCTACAAATCAGACCCCCCCAATTCTTATGAGACCTCAGATAAGACCCCCAATCTTCATCAGACCTTAGATCAGACATAAAATGAATAAAATAACTTACCTCGCCTGCACCAGATGGCGTCACCACTCTGGAGATTCAGTGCATTCTTCCTGCAGCACTGCACTGTGACCTGATGTCACACATCGTCAAACCATAGCGCGCAATGTCCTGACGGTGTATGCAGTCAGGACACAGCACAACACCGGCAGAAGACCAGGGAGTGGTGAGTAAAGCCAGCACTATATTTACAGCTCCCCAGTCCTACTGTGTGTATTAATGAGCGCTTCCATAATTATGGAAGCTCTCATTAGTCTTTGCTTCATAAGATGCACTGCCATCTTCCTCCCATTTTTTGGGGAAAAATGCGTCTTACGTAACAAAAAAATATGATATATATTAAAAGGGGTTGTCCAGATGTTTTTAAGTGATAGCCTCTGCTCAGGACTACATTTTCTGCAGAATGGAACAATGGATCGCCAAGTGAAAGGTATTGTCACAAGGGTGTCAAGAGCCACGCCTGACTCCGTTATACCCGGGGTCAGGAAGTCGCAGCGGGTGGCTGCGCGCTCTATGTAGAAACATAGTGCTGTTTCTTAATGGTAGCTTTCTGGGTTTGCCTTGCAACCCTTTTTTGCTCACTCAGGGATCCGTAGCTCCTTCTCCTCAGCTGTTTCTTGTCCAGCACTCCCAACCTCCTTATATTCCCCTCTCACACTTCTCTGGTTGCCAGATATAGAGCTTCCTGCCTGGACTTCTATACTGACCTACTGGAGCTGTGTAACTGTGTTCCCTGGTTGTTGTTCCAGAGTGTTACCCTCTGGATCCCTGTGGGCCTTGGTGGTCTGCTGTTGTCGCCCACCTGGGATTATATGTTTTGTCTGTATTGTCTGTCCTCTCCTTGGTGTTTTCCTTTAGTGTCAGTGGTGCGGACTAGTGATCCCACCGCCCCGTTCACTACACAGGGCTCATCTTAGAGAAAGCCAGGGTTTAGGCACGTGATCGGCGTACGGGTGAGGAACCCGTCTAGGGACGTCAGGGCAGTCAGGTGCCAGCCGCAAGGTGAGTCAGGGGTCACCACCTTTCCCTCTCCCTTGGACAGGACCTTCCCACTTCACTCGCTTTGCGTGACGCCGGTCATTACATTATATCTGGCCCTTATTTTGTGTAGGTAAAAAAAAAATATATATATTTTTTTATTTCTACCTACTTAGAATCCAGTATGGATCCAGTTGCTGCTTTGTCAGAGCAACTTCAAGGCCTGTCTTTGGAGGTGGCAGGATTGAAGGCGTCGGTCCTCCAGCGACAGCAGCAATTACAACAGACCGCAAGCCCAGCGGTTGCTACAGGTAACCAGGTTGTTGCGGAACCCAAGGTTGTTCTTCCTGACAGATTTTTTGGGGGAAGGGACAAATTTGTGACGTTCCGTGAGGCCTGTAAATTATATTTTAAGCTGCGCCCTTACTCCTCTGGTAATGAAGAACAGCGGGTGGGGGTTGTTATTTCCCTGCTGCAGGGGGACCCGCAATCCTGGGCGTTCTCTTTACCCGCTGATTCCCAGGCTCTCCGGTCAGTGGATTAATTTTTTGGGGCCTTGGGTCTCATATATGACGACCCTGACCGAGTCGCACTGGCTGAATCAAAATTACGAAGACTCCTACAGGGAGAGTGGCCAGTAGAGGAGTATTGCTCAGAGTTCCGTAGGTGGGCTACGGATACCCAGTGGAACGACCCGGCTCTCAGGAGTCAGTTCTGCTCTGGGTTATCTGAAAGGATTAAGGATGCGCGCTGTATGAGACTCCCTTTTCCTTTGATGCGGTTATGTCCCTTGCTATCAGAATAGATAGACGTCTTAGGGACAGATTGAAAAAAATGGAGCAATTGGTAACCCCTCCCAAGCAGCAGTTAGTCTGTACGGACTTAGACGAGCCTATGCAGCTAGGAGGAACTACTCGTCAGGTCCGTCCTCCTGAGGCTCGCCGTAGGCGTGGGGTTTGTTTTTTCTGTGGGGAGAGGTGTCATTTTATTAATGTCTGTCCTTCCTTCCTCAAAAACAAAAAAAACGTCGGAAAACTACTAACCCCAGGCTGTGTGGAGGATGTCAGCCGGGGGGTATACGTTTCCTCCATACGAACATCGCAATTTGTGTTGCCAGCGGTTGTTGTTTTTGGCGTTAGGATGGAGACTATTTCTTTTTTTCTAGACAGTGGAGCAGGAGTAAATTTGATAGATGCCCATTTTGCCCACACTATGGGTTTGTCTCTCTGTACGCTACAGAGACCTATTCCCATATTCGCTATTGATTCTGCTCCTCTGTCTCAGAGAAACCTCACTCACATTGTCCATAACTTACACCTTCGGGTAGGGGACCACCATAACGAGTTGCTTTCATGTTATGTTCTGAAGGGCTTCCCACTCCGGTGGTGTTGGGTCTTCCCTGGTTGGTAGCGCACAATCCAGTGGTGGATTGGCAGGCCAGGGAGATATTGGAGTGGAGTGAGCATTGCAGAGAAAATTGCTTAAATAGCAATTGCTTAGTAGCCTCCATAGCTACCCTACCTACATTTATTTTGGACTTTGAGGACGTTTTTTCTGAAAAGGGTTGTCAGAAGTTACCACCTCACTGTCCTTATGATTGCCTGGTTAACCTGATTCCCGGTGCAAAATTACCCAAGACCAGGTTATATAATCTTTCGGGTCCGGAGAGACAAGCCATGAAAGATTATATCTCCGAGAGCTTGGCTAAGGGACACATCAGACCCTCTTCTTCACCCGTGGCTGCAGGGTTTTTCTTCGTTAAAAAGAAAGATGGGGATCTGCGTCCTTGCCTAGATTTCCGCGAACTAAACCGGATAACCATCCGGAGACCCATACCCTCTTCCTGTCATTCCTGACCTGTTTAATCAGATTGCGGGTGCTAGGTGGTTCTCCAAACTTGATCTTAGGGGGGCCTACAATCTGATTCGTATTAAGGAAGGGGATGAGTGGAAGACAGCTTTTAACATCCCTGAGGGGCATTATGAAAATCTAGTCATGCCTTTCGGTCTGACCAATGCTCCTGCTGTCTTCCAACATTTAGTTAATGACATTTTTAGTCATATTATCGGCAGGTTTGTGGTGATATACCTAGATGATATTTTAATTTATTCGTCTGATCTGAAAACACATGAGGTGCATGTCAGACAAGTACTGCAGGTCCTACGGACGAATAAATTATATGCTAAAATTGAAAAGTGTGTCTTCGCCGTTCAGGAAATACAGTTCCTAGGTTATTTATTATCTGCTTCAGGTTTCCGTATGGATCCTAGGAAGGTCCAGGCAATTTTAGATTGGGATCTTCCTGAGAACCTCAAAGCACTGCAATGGTTCTTGGGCTTCGCTAATTTCTATAGAAAATTCATTAAAAATTATTCGGTGATTGTAAAACCCCTTACTGACATGACTAGGAAGGGGACTGATTTTTCTAAATGGTCTAACGCCGCTAAAATTGCTTTTTACTCTCTAAAAGAGAGGTTTACCTCGGCACCTGTACTAATCCAACCTGATGTCTCCCAGCCTTTTATTGTTGAAGTCGATGCGTCAGAGGTGGGAGTGGGTGCTGTGCTGTCTCAGGGTCCGTCTCCTGGCAAATGGCGTCCTTGTGCTTTCTTTTCTAAAAAAATATCTGCAGCAGAAAAGAACTATGATATTGGCAATAGGGAACTATTAGCTATTAAACTAGCGTTTGAAGAATGGCGTCACTTATTAGAGGGGGCAATCCACCCCGTCACTGTGATTACGGACCACAAAAACCTTATGTACCTCGAATCAGCTAAGCGTCTCACCCCTAGACAAGCTAGGTGGTCACTATTTTTTACCAGGTTTAACTTTGTTATTACCTATCGTCCTGGGGCAAAAAATACCAAGGCAGATGCACTATCTCGTTGTTTCCCTGGAGGGGGTAATGTGAGTGATCCGGTACCCATTCTACAAAGAGGAGTGGTTGTCTCTGCGGTACACTCTGTTCTGGAGGGGAAGGTGTTAGAGGCCCAGGGGGACGCCCCGGTCTCTTGCCCCTCAGAGAAATTGTTTGTACCGTTGAACCTGCGTCTCGAATTATTAAAGGAACATCATAATTCGGCACTTGCTGGGCACCCGGGTAGTAAAGCAACCTTGGAGTTATTGTCTCGTCGTTTTTGGTGGCCAAGGTTGCGTCAGGATGTAATGGATTTTGTGTCTTCCTGTTCTACTTGTGCGCGCGCCAAAGTCTCTCATACACGTCCTGCAGGGTCTTTATTGCCACTTGTCATTCCCAATAGACCATGGACACATCTGTCAATGGTTTTTTTCACTGACTTACCTTTGTCTGCGGGTAAAACAGTTATCTTGGTAGTAGTGGACAGGTTTAGCAAAATGGTACACTTCATTGCGTTACCCGCACTACCTAATGCTAAGACTCTTGCTCAGGTATTCATCAGTGAAATCGTGAAGCTTCACGGGGTCCCTTCCGATGTTGTTTCGGATCGGGGAACCCAGTTTATTTCTAAGTTTTGGAAAGCTTTTTGTTCCCGTTTGGGGGTACACTTGTCCTTTTCCTCAGCTTTCCATCCTCAGTCGAATGGACAGACTGAGCGTACCAACCAAAACCTTGAGACATATCTAAGATGTTTTGTGTCTGAAAACCAATAGGTGTGGTCATCATATTTACCGTTAGCCGAGTTTGCCATAAATAATCGCCGTCAGGAATCTACTGGCAAGTCACCATTTCTTGGTGCATATGGTTTTCATCCCCAATTCTGTACTTTCAAAGAGGGGGGGTCTTCTGGTGTTCCCGAAGAGGAACGGTTTTCATCATCTCTTTCATCGGTATGGCAGAAGGTGCAAGCTAACTTGAAAAATATGGGAGGTAAATATAAATGCATGGCTGATAAGAGACGGTCGCCAGATCCGGACCTAGGAGTGAATGACTATGTGTGGTTGTCTACTAGGAATATTAAATTAAAGGTTCCCTCTTGGAAACTGGGTCCTAGGTTCATTGGCCATTGCAAAATAGTAGCCATCATTAACCCCGTGACTTTTCGCCTGGAGCTACCTCAGACTTTTAAAATCCATAACGTCTTCCATAAGTCGTTACTCAAGAAATATGTTCCACCTCTAGAACCGTCACCGCTGCCACCCCCTCCTGTTGTTGTGGATGGTAATCTAGAGTTTCAAATATCCAAAATTGTTGATTCTCGTCGGGTCCGCCGCTCTCTTCAATATCTGGTGCATTGGAGGGGTTACGGTCCCGAGGAAAGAATGTGGGTTCCAGCGTCTGAGGTAAACGCTGACAGGTTAGTTCGGGCTTTTCATGCCTCTCATCCTGAGAGACCTAGTCCTGAGTGTCTGGAGGCCCCTCGTAGAGAGGGGGGTACTGTCACGAGGGTGTCAAGAGCCACGCCTGACTCCGTTATACCCGGGGTCAGGAAGTCGCAGCGGGTGGCTGCGCGCTCTATGTAGAAACATAGTGCTGTTTCTTTATGGTAGCTTTCTAGGTTTGCCTTGCAACCCTTTTTGGCTCACTCAGGGATCCGTAGCTTCTTCTCCTCAGCTGTTTCTTGTCCAGCACTCCCAACCTCCTTATATTCCCCTCTCACACTTCTCTCGTTGCCAGATATAGAGCTTCCTGCCTGGACTTCTATACTGACCTACTGGAGCTGTGTAACTGTGTTCCCTGGTTGTTGTTCCAGAGTGTTACCCTCCGGATCCCTGTGGGCCTTGGTGGTCTGCTGTTGTCGCCCACCTGGGATTATATGTTTTGTCTGTATTGTCTGTCCTCTCCTTGGTGTTTTCCTTTAGTGTCAGTGGTGCGGACTAGTGATCCCACCGCCCCGTTCACTACACAGGGCTCATCTTAGGGAAAGCCAGGGTTTAGGCACGTGATCGGCGTACGGGTGAGGAACCCGTCTAGGGACGTCAGGGCAGTCAGGTGCCAGCCGCAAGGTGAGTCAGGGGTCACCACCTTTCCCTCTCCCTTGGACAGGGCCTTCCCACTTCCCTCCCTTTGCGTGACGCCGGTCATTACAGGTATCATTACATTCAGTTGAGCTAGACCTACAAAGCATTGTGCCTGGTCTATCAGTGAATTTCCTGGTGATTACCTTTAAAGGGAATCATTCATTAGAAAGGGGTATACTCAGTATACAAGAATTGTTGGCTCTTTTTTTCCTTTTAAATTTGGCAGTACTAATTCATTGAAAATGACATACAAATTATTGTCTGTCTGAAGCAGTCAGCACAGAGAGAAAACAATCCTATATAGATAGGGATCCCATTATTAGTTTACTGCTGTTGTGATAAGAAAATATTGTCTATCTATAAAATAGTAAATTAGTAGAATTGGGATAACAGTATGACAGCTCTGTTGCTCAGTTGATAAAGGCCTAGATGAAGATACCCACAGAACAGCACTGCTTTTATCAGTGCAATGTGTGATGCTCTAATTAAGTCACTCATCCTCTTTCCCTCTCTGGTCAGATTGAATGGTCTGACTGAGAGAGTTAAGCGAGGCTGTTTGCTGTGCTAAAAGTCTAAACCGAGAGGAAGGTATAGAGCCAGGTGGGGAAGTAGACTACATGGAGTTCCTTCAAAAATTATATCCAGAATTGGAGTTCTTTCAAAAATTATATACAGAAAACCATCCACCTGTTTTTTATTGTAAACAAAATATGAAAAATTACATAAAATGTAAGGCTGTTAGTATGTGACGAAAAAAGATTTGATGGTAGTGTCCCTTTAACCATTCTGAAGCAAATAGATGTCTCTAGTAGGACCAGTAGTGCAAGTGATGGTAACATCAAGATAGATAACATTTAATTAATACCAAATACCTACCAGGCAATAGAGAAATGTAATGATATACTGGCTGAACATCTCTCCTGAGACTTTTACATAGACCTATTAATTACTGTACAAAACATGATAAAACTGGATTTGTCGCGAACGTCGCCATCTGCTCATTTTGATACCATCTATTAACGATCCTCATTAAAAGAGGTTTTTTTTTAACCTTTGCTGGAGTGATCAAACATAAAAATATGATTACTGTACCGGCAGAAATATTTCTGTAAATGTGTCCAGTAATTTATCGAATTGTTTGAATAAACAAACAAGATATAATTACATCAATTATTGCTTCACTATTCAGAATTAACATGGGAAACAGTAAGAGGTAGCAGATCCCGTGACACGCTTTAGGCCGCATCCTTCCTTTCATTATTATTATAATGGAGGCAATCACAGCGTGAGAAGGGATCCGTTCTTCATTGTAGTGCCCAAAATTATAAACTTGGCCTCACTCTCATTCTAATGACACCACGGAAAGGCCGTCAGCTTTGGCTGCAACTGTTCTGTGTAAATTTGGACTAGTGGGAGGGGAATATGTGGTTTTCTCAAGTTTTCCAGCTCAACTCTATGACGGGTCTCAAACCTGTGAAATGCAACATCTTGTCCTATGCAGAATATATCATTGAATGATACGATGGTCAGAGAGAATAAAAAGCCACACACTATTATATTACTGGAGAAACTGTTTTCTCTTTCTTCCAAAATCGGCGCCACTCTTGTCCATGGGCTGGTATTGCATCTCAACCCTAGTCACTGGAATAGACTTTAATACCCAGGAGTGTAAGTAATTCGGGAAAAAACATAGATTGCTTTTTTCTACTCTGGACAAACCCTTTTGACTTGTTTAGGACATGGCCTAGTTTGGTACCATTTGTTATAATGATTGGCTGCAGTGGCGTCAAACAGGAAGTTTACATCCTTGAAGCGCAGCAGAGAAGCCGAGGGTGAGGAGTGAAGGAGATGGGAGCCAGTGCAGAGAAGCAGATAAGTATGCTTCCCTTTGCAGGTCTGCGCAAAAAGAGGGTTTGCCCAAAAAAAACACCTCCAGTTGCACAAGGACATAGTGATCTCTTTTTTTTTTTTGCTTTTTTTCCCCCCCATTGGAATAGCAATAGAAGGGATTGTTTTTTAAGGGACTAGTTGTAGTTGGCATTGGTGACATTTTGGGGTGCATACAACCATTTGATCTTTTTTAATGCATTTTTTGGAATCAACAAAAAACTCTCTTGGTATTTATTTAAAATTTTTGATTTTCACTCTAGAGGATAAAGAAAAATGTGAAATTTCATTGTATGGGTCATTACGGATGCAGCAATGCCAATTATGTATAGTTTTTTTCTTAGATTTTTTTAGATTTTTACATAAAAACTTTGCAAGTTTAAAAAGGCAATTTTTTTACTTGATTATTTTACTTTTGAAAACACTTTTTAAAATATTCTTAAAATATTTTTTTTTGTTAAGTCCGATTAGTGATAGTGAACTTCAACACATGATCCTCTGATATAGTACTCAGAAATACTACTGTATTACTGTGTGTTATGTCAGTTACAGTAAAACTGACATAAAGGCTATTCAACTCTGCTAAAGGTTGGCTGGATATGGCAGGCCTAGGCGTCATTCTTAGGCCCCTTGTCTGCTATAGCAACCTCTTGACACCCCTCAATTTCATTACATCACTGTAATGGCATCACCCCTCGATTTCATTACATTGAGTGATGGCGTGGTAAACTGTGTGGCAGCTGATGGCACAAGACTAATGGATAGTTGCTGTACTCTGTATACTCTGACATTTATCTATCATACTCAGCATTAACCTTTTCAGGAAAATGTTGAACAGAAGCTCTTCTGTTGGATCAGACCAGATGGGCTAGCCTTCCCTCTCTCTGCATATCAATGAGCTTTCGGCTTCCATTAACCTGTTGCTGGTCCTTCCTTGGACAACTTTTGGTAGGCACTAAATATTGCAAACAGAGAACCCCCAGAAGAACCTCATTTTTTGAGATGCTCTGAGGCAGTCATTTGGCCATCACAATTTGATCCTTGTGATAGTCGCTCAGATCCATCCACTTGCCCATCTTTCCTGCCTTCAACACAAGAACAGACTCTTCACTTCACTCTTCACTTCCCAAAATTGGTCGGAAAACCGTGCAGTCCAATAGGACCCTAATTTGGTCATACGTAAAAACCATTCAGGTGCCTTCACACGCAGGAGATTTTTTTGCAGAAAATTTCTGCGACTGAAAATCAGTTCCATTCACCTGAATGAGGTTTGAATAAATCCATGTGTTTCCTTCCAACACAATCCCATTACGATGCAACAAAATATGCTGTTTGGGAAGGCAACCTTCTTCTACAAAAGGTCTTGCCTCAGTGATATCATCGATAAGTGGTACCGCCATTATTACAGAGCTGAGAAGTTCTGCGTTCTTTGTATGCTACATTTTGCTTACTACATTGTCTTTATGATTAGTTGAGAAGTAAAAGAACTGTTGTTTTATATTAGCGATGACATGCATTCTCACTGCTTTGTTCGATGTTCCCTCTCTCTGTACACTCATTAAAAAATACAATTATAGCCAACTCACTTATGCATTTGCAGGAATTTGTGACAAAAATGATAATGCAGTGGTCTCATTAAGTACCCTGTCAGAAGCCTGAGAGTTAGCCATTAGGGGCTACCTTATCTCCATGGCAAAAGATAAAATCTAATAATTTAAGAAAAATAACTGATGCAGCAAATTGGCATATTATAAGCATGGAATAAAATGACTTGCTCAGGAAAGATTAAGGGAAAACTTTCTGATCTCCTGGGCATCTCATGAACAAGAGAAGACTTTGAAGAGAGGAGAGAAATTAGCTTTCTTTCTTTTAAATTCAATGAAAGAAGAATATTCAGCACTCGGGTAGTACATGCTGCCAAAATGAGATGGGTAAAGAAAGGAATAACCTTGCCTTTTCCTTCTGGAGTTACTTAATTTTCTAGGTTAGCTTTAAAGAGCATCTGTCAGCATGGTCGGTCAACTCTATTAAACCAGGCATCATGCTGAATAAAATGATTTTTGCTGCAACAATATCTTTGTTTTTATGTTTATGCAAATTGGCAAGTTCAAGCACCAAGGGGCTAGCCTGAGCCCTTAGAGCACTGCTAACACAACTCCCCTGTGCACTTGACATTTCACATAGGCGGGTTCTCACCCTGTGTCACTCAGTGCTTGTGTAGTGGATCTGGTGCTGCTTATCAAGCTCATCAGACCTACTTTGCATGCACCGAGTCACTAAGCCACCTTGGTGCCTGCACAGTTGATCTGCTGCTGCTTCCAAAGCTCAGGAAGCAGTATCTGATCCACTGCACAGGCACTGATAAGGTGCAAGTACACAGGGCTAGATAAGATGTCTAGCCTTTCAATCAAAATGGAGACAGAGTGCATAAAGCACAGGCGTGTTGTGTTAGCAGTGCTCCGAGGGCTCAGGACAGCCCCTTGGTGGTCAATGTGAAAAATATGACCCTGTGTACACTTTGTGCACAGCCATGTGTTGTTTTCAGCAACCAATTTGAAGTGACATAAATTTTTTTAAAGCCGATTTGATGGTTGTTTTCCATAAAAGCCAATTGGGGTATGGGGTATGTGGGTGCTTAGTGTCAGACTGGGAACCTAAAGTGGCCCTAGACGAAAAAGCTAAATTTGTTCCCCATGCTGTCTGCAGATCCAAACTGACAGAAGCTAGAGCAACACAAGTAGGCAGAACCAACACAAGTAGGTGGGATCAGCAATACCCTGGTGCAGCACAAAATACCAACCCAGCAGATGCAAACACCACACAAAATACCGTCCCAGCAGAATCAAAATGCACAGTGCAGCACAAAATACTGCCCAGAAGCTGCCCTTCTGTTGTGGCCATCAGTAGCTGCCACTTTCTGTCCTTTTTTCTCAAGTTGTTTCTAATTAAAATATGGAGAAAGGTGCTTAGGCTTTGAGATCTGAGCATGCTGCCTGGACTTCCCCTAGTAATGACCCCCATAGTGCTCCCAGTAGTATGCTCCCTAAGTTGCCAAGGAAAAAAACCTGAGTCTAGTTCCAAGTCGCTGTCTCCAGTGCAGAACACAGGTCTTTTCGAATCTGTGTCCTGAGTCCTTTGTGTCCCTGCTCCATTTGTACATTGCCTCATATAGTGACCCGTCGCCTATGAGAGAGAATAGCAGGGCATGGAATCACGGGCTTTCATGCCCGCAGCAGTATTCATCTGTATCACCATCCTGAGGACAGCGGTGCAATTTAATTTAGGTTTGCACCTGCAGCCACCAGCCAAGAATATAGGTACCTGATCCTCCCAGCATTAATGGGGAGAGCATTAAATCATTATGTACCTAGCCCAGCCAGCAGCAGTGTGGAGGCCTTAGGTGGCCACTGATTCCGCTACTGATCTGCAACTGAGAGCCGCGACCAAAACCACTTTGATCACAGGGGAGAAATACGAGCGGCACAGCCACAGCTTCCTCTATCTTTAACACCTGCTGATCATCCACCATACCCCCTCAATCACAACACCGGATCGGTGGTGCACAGCTCTGTGTAATAGCAGTAAGCAGTTCTACGTTGAAGAAAGTAAAACGAGCGGCACTCACCACTGTGGACTTCTTACTTCATGCTTTATTGAAGAATCTTGTAAGAAAATTCATACGGCCATGGGGACCCCTGTGTCATGCACATTTGCAAATATGTACTTAGCTAGGTTGGAGGACAGGTTCATATTTACTACCAGTAATCCATATTTGTGTCATATTAAACTTTTTTTGCGGTTTGTGGACGACGTATTTTCGGTGTGGTCAGGGACCGAATCCCAATGCTCATATTTTGTGGAGTACTTGAATAACAACGATATGAGTATGAAATTTACTTTGAACTTTGGGGGATCGCCGCCTGGAATTTTTAGATGTGTCTGTCGTGGAAGGCGACGGGTTGGTCACCGAGGGCTTTCGTAAGCCCACGGCGACCAACTCCTTGCTCCACCACGATAGCTTTCACACATACAGTGTGAAAAAGTCGGTCCCATATGGGCAGTTTATTCGACTTAGAAGGATCAATAGCGAAAAAGAGAGCTATACTAAACAGGCCCTTCAGTTGAAACAGCATTTGATAGAAAGGGGTTACCCTGAAAAAGTGTTGTACACAGCCATGGAGAGAGTGGAGGGATTCTCTCAGTATGACCTATTGTAGCGTCCCACTACGTAAGGGAGGGTACTACTCAAGGGTCAATTGGGTCACGTTGTTCTCCACCTCCTGTGGAACATGGTTATGGTATTTTATATTGTATTGAAATGTATAATTTAATGTTATTTCCTGTGTACCAGGCCTGGTAGGGGTGTAGTTCCTCCTCCTAGGCAGTAGAGGGAGCTAGGGAACCCCCTAGTATATATAGTCAGGTCCAGACCAGAGAGAGGGAGTGTGTAGTCAGAAGCCAGAGTGCACTTTAACCAGAAGATAGCTGGGAAGCAGCTTCTGACATGCAGCTAGATAGCCCAGGCTCCTAGCTTGCTTCCAGGAGAAGAGGTTCCCTCCTGAAGATATCTGTCACCTTACCGAGTACAGAGCAGAGCCACTTTTATCCAGCTAAATAGAAAGCTGAAGGGCAGAAGGATATTTACAGCAAGAAGATATATACCAGAGGAAGTTTTCCATACCCAAGGATAAAGCCAGCAATAGGGCATACGGGCCTTGGTGAAAGCCAGACAGAATCTGAGGAAAGTACAGCCTGATCTGTAAGTGTTATACCCTCTGAGTATCTTGCAAAGACTTTGCCTGCCATTTGTATGAAGCCTGCCTGTATTCAACATTATACCTATGGAACTAACTGAGGACTGTATATAGTTGAACTGTTCAGTAAAAAATAAGTTCTGGTTCACTGCAACTTTGTGTACCTCAATTATTCCTACAACAAATCGGTGTGCCACCGTTACCGGCACTGGCGTCGCGAACTATAAGGGATCTTGCCACAGGCACACTAAACCTACAACACCCAGGGCACCTCACCTACCACCTGGCCTGGTCCCTATTCTATAAAAAGAGAGTGCCCCAGAGGATTCATGTTTCAGCCTCTCCATCACTGCTGTACGCCTGCCCAGGGTAAATAAAAACTGTGAGTACCAAGAGCAACCCTCGGTTTGTTAACTACCCCTGTGACCTCACATTCGCTCACCCTGCAGGACCGGCGTACTGCACTATTGGCTGGCATAAAAAAATAAAAAAAGAGTATTAATGAACCTGCCAGAGGGTATGATGATCAGAATAGGTTTGCATTCTCCTTTAAATATAGCCAGATGGCTGATGTAATATGTAAAGCCATATATAAAAATGGGGATATTGTGAGGAGAGATGCGGGCCTGTCAGGTTATGTAGAACATAAACCTTTGATAACTTTTAGAAGAAGTCATACTATTGGGGATAAGATGGTCAGAAGCCGGTTAACAGGGGAGAAGAGGAGTAACTGGTTATGCAAGAGGATTCCCAAGGGCAGTTTCAAATGCGGCAGTTGCTCCTTTTGTAAATACAATTCCCAAAAAAGAACCCTGGAGTTTGGTGGGATACGTCAAAGAGTCGACAATTTCAATACCTGCAGAAGCACCTTTGTAGTTTACCTGTTGATGTGTGGCTATTGCCGCTTTTATATAGGTAAAACTATAAGGTGTTTATTTGAGAGGGTGAGAGAACATTTTAATTCCCAAAAATCTGGGAAGGGCTGTCCAAGACTTATTGAGCACATGAGGGAGGTAGTTTGGAAACCCTGACTTTTGCAGGCTTAGAACTGGTGCCTAATCCACCTCAGGGTGGTGATAGACACCACCTATTATTACAAAAAGAGGCTAGGTGGATAATGCTCGCTGAAGCATTAGATCAGCTTGGCCTGACTGACAGGAATGATCTTAGTGTATTCTTATTAAATGTGACTGCGTCTTTGTTGTTTTGTAATTTTCGCAATGTTGTTTTTAACTCACCTTTACTTTTGTATGTTAGCGTCTGGCGTACCCATGGCAACTCATTGCGAGCTGCTTAAAGGACAGCACGTAATAACGTGCTGACATAGTGGCCTGTAGAAGCGCAGTTTGCGCGAAACGGCCGTCACCGCTGCTATATGCGTGATTTAGGCTGACCACCCCTAGCCGTATGTATTGTCTTACATGATTCTTCAATAAAGCATGGTGAGTGCCGCTCGTTTTACTTTCTTCAACGTAAAACCACTGTGAACCTAGGCTAAAAAAATGACACCACATTACAAAACTTTAAACAAAAACATTTTTTCTGCTACTGATTTTGCCATATGAAAATAACCTTATGGTAAGTGAACATTGCTCTGGCTTTGGGTTTTTAAACCCTTCCTTTGACCTTGAGTGGTCTGCAATTTACTGTGTAGTGTCTCCCCACTCACATCTGAGACAGTGGAATTACTGTAAGAACCCCTGCGCTGCTGGACCTCATAGCATGACCTCCATTACTACTCTCATATTAGTTGTCACTCAGCTTTTCTGCACTCTTGAACACTGTCAGCCTGGGGTTTCTTGGGCTATGAGAGGAAATTTGTAGGGGTTGTCAGATCTTACCAGAATCTTTTTGGCCAGTGAGTGGTATATGTTGCTCCCCACTCAAGAATGGTGTCAGGATTTAAAATCTGAAACTCCTGTATCCTAAGCAATAGATCTTTTCACTGAGCTACTGAAGATGCTGGACAGCTCATTTACTGAACATGTCTACTCCCTTGAGATCTACTGCCTTGATTAACTTAATTGCTTAATTTATCTCCACCTTTGGACTTCCTACAGTACATCAATCAGGCCCTGACATGTCTTCCTTGTCAGATTATGGTGCTTCCAGCCTCTGATCTACCATGCTCCTGAGCTATCACTCCCTACAAACTGTTGCTGCTCATCTGTATGTGCTTTATTTGGACTATGAGTTGACTATTCTTGCTGCAGTAAATATCATCCTTACGTATTGTCAAAGTCCCTGGATTCTAAACTTGCTTTCAAACCTTAATGATTCTACATGGTAAGCAATCTTAACCGATGGTGAAACGAAACAGGCATATGCAGTGGTAGCTTGAAAAGAGTGGTTTTACTGGACTTATGTGGGGCAACAAGCTTGGTGGATAGAAGGGGCAACTGGTTTAATGAGACAGTCTCTATAGCAGCAACAAGCTTGCTAGTTACAAAGTCCTTTAGTGGTAACAGGGTTGATGTTCTCAATGTCCCTTTAGGTGGAAGTAGGTTTGTTGCTCCTCTGGCTTTGAACCCAACTCAGTGTGTGCCAACAATTCTGCCCTGAATTCTCCTTCTGATAGCAGTGATGAAGATGGCTATTGTATCTCTCCACATTATACTGGTGTGCCCACTGACCGCAGATCCTTTCCATGCATTACACATTCAAGCTCACAGTCCTTGAGCATGGTGTAACACCCCAGAGTTGTGTTATTACATGCCTCTACCCCACTACTGTCTGTTAAGAGCCTTTACCTTGTCATCTGATATGATTTTGCTCATGTCTTCACAACCTGTCACCGGGATTTTGTGTATATAGCTGAGGACATGGGTCGCTAGATCACCGCTTGCACATCCGCAATATCCAGTCCCCATAGCTCTGTGTGCTTTTGTTGTGTAAAAAAAAGATTTGATAGATATGCAAATTAACCTGAGATGAGTCTCATCTCAGGTTAATTTGCATATGTTTCAAATCGGTTTTTTTACACAATAAAAGCACACAGAGCTATGAGGACTGGGTATTGCAGATGTGCTAGCGGCCATCTAGCAACCCATGTCCTCAGCTTTATACACAAAATCCCGGTGACAGGTTCCCTTTAAATGTAAATTTCTTTGTAATTTTCCATGTTCACCAGTAGGTGGCAGCAATGGATTGGTAAGGAGCTAGTTACAGTTTATTATATCTAGGTCAGTGTGCCACCCACCCCGGTTGGGGAAGGCTGTGTGATAGCCTTCAGGAGTCCCCCTGTATAGGGAAGAAAGACAGTATCTTGTCTCAGCTGAGACATTTATCAAATCCCCAGCCTGAGCCCTGCAGCCTCAGCTGGATGACAAGCAAGCAGACAATCTCCAGAATTCCAGGACGAAAGCATTCCCTGTGAGCCTATCTGTGAGTAAAGTCCAGAGACCTAGGATAAGCCATATTCCTCCTCAGCTAGTCAGTCCCCATACAGCAGAAGATAGGGAGAAGCGCAGAAGCTAAATTCCTGCCACAGTTATAGAGCTAACAAGCAGACGTCTTTTCCTGCAAGCTCCTGATTCATAGTGCAGAAGATTCATTCCTGCTAACCATTGCCAAAACCTGCTGGGACCTAAGACCAAAGCTGTACATTGCTTGGATGAAAAGTATCTTCAGTAAATACAAGTTTAAACTTCACCTAAAGGTCTGGACATCAATTTCTGCTGCAAAATTGCTCTATTACTCCTACATTCACTACACTCAATTTATTGCAAGTGAGCCAGGAGTCAAGCCGTACCCAGGTAGGAGACACTGTTGACACCATTATCACCACCATACAGAGACATTATAGGCCATTACACCACTCTGGCATTCCTAACCTGGTACGTGCATTATGACACCTTGGGAGGACCCTGTGATAGTACCCTGCGCAGGCTGCATTTGGTGTCATGAACAAAACATAGACTATCAGCTACACCTGACCCAGCCATTGCATAATTTGGCGTCAGCGTATACCCAAATCCTGCTCTATTGCAATTGCACCTGGTCATCAAAGTAGGCAGATGTGATAAGTTTTCTTCAGGTAAATAAAAAAGTAATTTCTCCCTTTATCATTAATACTGGTGACTCTGACACTGAACCGAGAGCTCCTTTTGAATCATTTTTATTAGTCGTTTTACAATTAAATCAGTGGTACAAAACATACAAAACATTAATCCCCACAACCCCCCTTCCCCCCCTCCTCCATGTAGTGTCCTCCTCTCCATCAGCAGTTTCTGTACTTCAGTCCTTCCAGAAGGTAACTACTCCACTCTCACCTTCTACATCCAATGGTAATCTATTGGTGTTCCTACCTGTCCGAGCAGAACTAGATATTCCCATCGTATCTACCAGCCATGCTCTCATCAGATCCTGGGAGACTGAGCCAGAACGTAGAATCCAGATCTTCTATTGTTTCTGAAATTTGTTAAGTGCTTCCCCTTTCTAACCGTACCATTTGATTTACAGTCCCTACCAGTTCCAGACCGAGAACTGCTTTTAACTTTATTTGCATTGATCTGCGAGGGTGTGATAGTGTCACGGTCATATTGGTGTTTGACCGTGGCGCGGTTGCCATTTTGCCGTTTTGTTGGTTGTTACATGTCTGGGCTGTTGTTGGTGTTGGTTCCTGTATGTATGCTATACGTCACCCGGCATGTTGATACCTCTGGAAGGGGGCTGGTTTCCCAGAGGGGTGAACCATAAGTCTGGATGCAGTGCTGCCTGGGGCTACCGTGCACCTTGCTGTATGGGGCCCGGGCAGTATCAGGTGTGCTGGATATCTGTGTGTGGTGTTGTTTTTACGGTGTCCTATTTGGTGTGTTTCTGGTGTTCTTACCTGTATTCAGTCATCCACTTTTCCCTGCAGCTAGGCCTGTGGAGACTCTGGTTCATCCGTGTCTTGGATGAACCTGGTTGTCTCTTGTCCCTGTCTCCTAACCTCAGGGACTTCAGGGTTATGAGATTTCCAGTGTTTGGGCCCTCCTTATTTAAGGGTCGGCTCATACAGTTAGGAGAACAGGGCCAGATTTATAGATGCTATAGGAGGTGACCAGCTCCCTTTTCTTGGCAGCCTGGTCTAGTTCCTACCCCTATCCCTTTTACATTGTACGGTGGGGGGTTTCCCCCACTCCCCACCGTGACAGATAGTCTTTCATCTGTGTACCATAATAGCTATCAGATGGGCTACCTATAATTCAATTGCTCCCCGGGCACCCTTCCCTATTATTAGGAGTTCTATGTCTATAGTTGTTTATTTTAAAAGTTTTGCAAATTATAGTAGCTCTCCTCTAGAAGGATGAAAACTGTGTCTCTAAAGCCACCTATAGGTAGCTACTCTGTAAGTCAATGTCCAGCACATTAAAGAGCCTTGAGGTACAACTAGGGATTTTAGCCAAGTCACAGTCTCCTCCGAAAGTTGAATCCCAATACTAGCCAGTAGTCACAGCAAGGAGAATAGTACCCACAAAGAGCTACCAGATAGTTTGCAGTGCACACTCATAATGTGGTCACCAAGATGTTAATACTATATGGCATTTGGAATTTGCCTATACTGTTTTGTAGGCAAAATAGCTCTTTTCCAGCAAAATTGTGTGGTCATTTCACAATCAATTTAAAAACTGAAGGCAGTTTTTGGCCATATCTCGCCCACGTGCTATATGTAAAGTTTTAAAAACTTAAATTCGGCAGCTTCAGCAAATTTTGACAAGACATTTTAGAGACCAAGTGCCCAAACTGCAACCCAAAACCCACTTATTTATTGTAAAGTGCAAACACGCCAATTTAACCTGAATACCAATATAGTATATCTTCCATGTACTTTATCATTTAGCTATAGTATCCTGCCTACATGAAATGTGCTGCCTGTGCTATGCATAGTGCGCCCTGTGGTGATGAATAGCAGGAAAAGTCTAAGGCATATTGGTACACCATAGACTTTTTCCAGGGTGCCCACAGAGAGGGCTGAGAGTGCCGCCTCTGGCAGCTGTGCCATAGGTTCGCCACCACTGCGCCAGTGCAATATGACCTTTTGGGTTTAAAAAAAAAATCAATTGCGTCATCCACTTGCTCACATAGAGGCTGTGTGAGCATAGAGGCTGCTCCTCTCTTGAGTGTAAAAGACCTGCCGAAGAACCTGCGCTTTTCCACTAGAGGAGAGAGGAGCGGACTGCCTCTGCACAAGCAAGTGGATGAGGTATTTTTTTCCTGTTCTTTCTATAAGACAACTCTAGTCGCCCTTTTAGAAAAAATGATTAGTTATCACAAAGCGCAAGGAAATTCATCTTTGTGGCGAATCAAATTTTTCCTAAACTTGGAATTCCGCTTCAGATGCTTCGATTTGCTCAACACGAGCTACATGTCAAGAATGTTGTACAGCAGCACACAGTTTTTTTTTCTCATTGCTTATGCATGTCAAAGAATTGTGTCATGAAACATGGGTTCTAAAGGGGACTATACTGCCTCATCATAGCACATGGAGTGCCTATGGGACCATAATTTTGACCTGTAAGGACCATACTGGGTTCGTTCATATGGCTTTACCCTAAGGCCTATCTATATTTTAGAATCTTGATGTTTTCTTGTCCAAAACAGTTTTGTAGCCCACACTACTGGTAAACCTTCTGCTTTTGATTGGCAGCTCCTGTTTCTGATTTTCCACTGATTTCATGCAATTACTAGAATAAATGCCAATTAAGCTCTCACTAATTAGCTCATATCTATGCCAATGGCAGAAAGTGATGAAATGACAGCTAACCATTGCAATGTGGAATACCAAGACCACATTTAGACCAAACATTCTGATTGCATTTTTTCTTGAGTATTCCAACAGTGTCAAGTAGTTACAGAAATATTAAAACTATAATGCTGAGCGAGAAAGTATCTTAACTTTATTATATAGTAGGTTTGAAGTAAATTAAAATGTCCTACACATTAAAAATGTAAAAACTAATAAAGCTGCTGAGCTGGGGTCTAACTAACAAATTGGCGAGTGATAGAAAATCTAATAACCTCTATTGCATAAAGTTAGACCTTCAGGGGGTTCCAAGTTTTATTCAACAATTTGTATAAAACATAACGTATTGCCTTATATTGCATAGCATCAAAGTACGCAAAAATTAGACTTTAACCTTAAAGGGGTTGTGCAGGAGTTTTACATTGATGACCCACCCTCAGGATATATATATATATATATATATATATATACACAGTCGTGGCCAAAAGTTCTGAGAATGACACAAATATTAGTTTTCACAAAGTTTGCTGCTAAACTGCTTTTAGATCTTTGTTTCAGTTGTTTCTGTGATGTAGTGAAATATAATTACACGCACTTCATACGTTTCAAAGGCTTTTATCGACAATTACATGACATTTATGCAAAGAGTCAGTATTTGCAGTGTTGGCCCTTCTTTTTCAGGACCTCTGCAATTCGACTGGGCATGCTCTCAATCAACTTCTGGGCCAATTCCTGACTGCTAGCAACCCATTCTTTCATAATCACTTCTTGGAGTTTGTCAGAATTAGTGGGTTTTTGTTTGTCCACCCGCCTCTTCAGGATTGACCACAAGTTCTCAATGGGATTAAGATCTGGGGAGTTTCCAGGCCATGGACCCAAAATGTCAATGTTTTGGTCCCCGAGCCACTTAGTTATCACTTTTGCCTTATGGTACGGTGCTCCATCGTGCTGAAAAATGCATTGTTCTTCACCAAACTGTTGTTGGATTGTTGGAAGAAGTTGCTGTTGGAGGGTGTTTTGGTACCATTCTTTATTCATGGCTGTGTTTTTGGGCAAAATTGTGAGTGAGCCAACTCCCTTGGATGAGAAGCAACCCCACACATGAATGGTCTCAGGATGCTTTACTGTTGGCATGACACAGGACTGATGGTAGCGCTCACCTTTTCTTCTCCGGACAAGCCTTTTTCCAGATGCCCCAAACAATCGGAAAGTGTCATGCAAAGGGAGGGAAATGGGAAGGCCCTGTCCAAGGGAGAGGGAAAGGTGGTGACCCCTGACTCACCTTGAGGCTGGCACCTGACTGCCCTGACGTCCCTAGACGGGTTCCTCACCCGTACGCCGATCACGTGCCTAAACCCTGGCTTTCCCTAAGATGAGCCCTACGTAGTGAACAGGGCGGTGGGATCACTAGTCCTCACCACTGACACTAAAGGAAAACACCAAGGAGAGGACAGACAATACAGACAAAACATATAATCCCAGGTGGGTGACAACAGCAGACAACAAAAGCCCAACAGGGATCCGGAGGGTAACGCTCTGGAACAACAACCAGGGATCACAGCTACTCAGCTCCAGTGGGTCAGTATAGAAGTCCAGGCAGGAAGCTCTATATCTGGCAACCAGAGAAGTGGGAGAGGGGAATATAAGGAGGTTGGGAGTGCTGGACAAGAAACAGCTGAGGAGAAGAAGCTACGGATCCCTGAGTGAGCCAAAAAGGGTTGCAAGGCAAACCCAGAAAGCTACCATTAAGAAACAGCACTATCTCTATACATAGAGCGCGCAGCCACCCGCTGCGACTTCCTGACCCCGGGTATAACGGAGTCAGACGTGGCTCTTGACACCCTCGTGACAGTACCCCCCTTTCCATGAGGGGCCTCCGGACACTCAGGACTAGGTCTCTCAGGATGAGAGGCATGAAAAGCCCGAACTAACCTGTCGGCGTTTACCTCAGACTCTAGAACCCACATTCTTTCCTCGGGACCGTAACCTCTCCAATGCACCAGATATTGAAGAGAGCGGCGGACCCGACGAGAATCAACAATTTTGGATATTTGAAACTCTAGATTACCATCCACAATAACAGGAGGGGGTGGCAGCGGTGATGGTTCTAGAGGTGGAACATACTTTTTGAGTAACGACTTATGGAAGACGTTATGAATTTTAAAAGTCTGAGGTAGCTCCAGGCGAAAAGCCACAGGGTTAATGATGGCTACTATTTTGTAAGGACCAATGAACCTAGGACCCAGTTTCCAAGAGGGAACCTTTAACTTAATATTCCTAGTAGATAACCACACATAGTCATTCACACCTAGGTCCGGACCTAGCGAGCGTTTCTTATCAGCCATGCATTTATATTTACCTTTTCAAATTAGCTTGCACTTTCTGCCATACAGATGAAAGAGATGACGAAAACCGTTCCTCTTCGGGAACCCCAGAAGACCCCCCTCTTTGAAAGTACAGAATTGGGATGAAAACCAAATGCACCAAGAAATGGTGACTTGCCAGTGGATTCCTGACGGCGATTATTTATGGCAAACTCGGCTAACGTTAAATATGATGACCACACCTCTTGGTTTTCAAACACAAAACACCTTAGTTATGTCTCAAGGTTTTGGTTGGTACGCTCAGTCTGTCCATTCGACTGAGGATGGAAAGCTGAGGAAAAGGACAAGTGTACCCCCAAACGGGAACAAAAAGCTTTCCAAAACTTAGAAATAAACTGGGTTCCCCGATCCAAAACAACATCGGAAGGGACCCCGTGAAGCTTCACGATTTCACTGATGAATACCTGAGCAAGAGTCTTAGCATTAGGTAGTGCGGGTAACGCAATGAAGTGTACCATCTTGCTAAACCTGTCAACTACTACCAAGATAACTGTTTTACCCGCAGACAAAGGTAAGTCAGTAATAAAATCCATTGACAGATGTGTCCATGGCCTATTGGGAATGACAAGTGGCAATAAAGACCCTGCAGGACGTGTATGAGAGACTTTCACGCGCGCACAAGTAGAACAAGTAGACACAAAATCCATTACATCCTGACGCAACCTTGGCCACCAAAAACGACGAGACAATAGTTCCAAGGTTGCTTTACTACCCGGGTACCCAGCAAGTGCCGAATTATGATGTTCCTTTAATAATTCGAGACGCAGTACAAACAATTTCTCTGAGGGGCAAGAGACCGGGGTGTCCCCCTGGGCCTCTAACACTGTAACGGTCGCGTACACACACACACACAGGGGGGAGGGAAGTGACCACTGCGCTCCACCCTTACCCCTGGCCCTGCCTACTTGCCTCGCGAGTCCTAATGACAGGGGACAACTGGACGGCAATCCCTAACTTGGAGTAAGTGCAGGGATGACAGACAGACAAACAACAGGACGTGAACGGACCGAGTCAATACCAGGAAAGCTGCAAAGTACAAATGGTGCAAGCAGAGAATTGTCAGGAGAAGCCGGGGTCATAAATACCAGGAGAGCAGAGAAGTACAAGAGGAGTCCTAAGAGAGTAGTCAGGTGGGAGCCGAGGTCACAATACCAGGACGGATGCGCAGTACAGGAGGATCAGGCAAAAGGATGGTCAAGGAACAGGATCAGGTAAGTATTCAGCAGTCCAACAAATAGCCAGGAACCTAGAAATTAACAGGCAACCTGTAGCCAGCAGGCTGCCTGTATTTATAGTGGGGAGTGAGGGTCATGTGACGTGGCCAGCGTCACATGACCGACAGACCAACCAGTCGAGCACCGAGTGATCAGCTTGGCGCTCAAGGCAGACTTAGGAGCAAGGAGCCACCCAGCTAGTAAAGCCGCCCTGGGAATGAGGTCAAACACAGAACCTCATTCCAAAAGCTAAGTTCTGCGGGCAATGGGGGACCGAGTGCACCTTCGGAACCCCGTGACAGTACCCCCCCTTTTACGAGGGGCCACCGGACCCAAGACTTCAGGCGATGGCTTTTCAGGGTGTTCTAAATGAAATTTACGAACAAGTCTAGGAGCATGAACCTCCCTGGCAGGTACCCAAGATCTCTCTTCAGGTCTATACCCCTTCCAGTGAATCAGGTACTGCAAGAAATTACGCACCTTCCTGACATCCACTATTTTAGACACCACATACTCGACAGCATCATTAACAAGAACTGGCGGAGGCGAGGCTTTTGATGGTACTACCGGTTCAAAATATTTTTTAAGCAGAGATTTATGGAACACATTATGAATGTGGAATGACTCAGGCAGTTCCAACCTAAAAGATACCGGGTTAATCACTTCCGTGATCTTATATGGTCCAATAAAACGAGGAGCAAATTTTTTAGAAGTTACCTTGAGAGATAGATTCTTGGAGGACAACCATACTTTATCCCCAACCTGAAAGTTTACCCCCCTTGAACGTCTCCTATCGGCCTTGAGTTTTTGAGAACATTGAGCCTTTTCATTGTGCACAGTTCGGAGGAGAGTTTATCAGCTTCAGGGTTAGAGGAGGAGACGGACGACCCAGAATGAAAACGGGGATGAAAACCATGGTTACAAAAGAAAGGGGAGACCCCAGCAGAAGAATTGACACGGTTATTCAGAGCAAATTCAGCCAACGGAAGGAATTTGACCCATAATTGCTGGTCATCAGCAACATACAACCTCAGGAATTGTTCCACAGACTGATTAAGGCGTTCAGTCTGCCCATTACTCTCAGGATGGTAGGCGGAAGAAAAAGACAACGAAATTTTACATCTTTGACAGAAGGCCCTCCAGAATTTGGACACAAACTGCACACCCCTGTCCGAAACAATATTTTCCGGGATACCATGCAATCGAACAATTTCTTTCACAAAAATAGACGCCAGGGTTTTGGCATTCGGGAGTTTAGACAGGGGAATGAAATGGACCATCTTGCTAAACCTATCCACC
The DNA here is from genome assembly GCF_905171765.1 of Bufo bufo. NCBI lineage: Eukaryota > Metazoa > Chordata > Amphibia > Anura > Bufonidae > Bufo > Bufo bufo. The sequence goes on from NC_053390.1 coordinate 92,353,877, forward strand.
ACTACCCACACTACAGTCTTACCCTCCGCCAGCGGTAGGTCAGTTATAAAGTCCATCGAGATATGGGACCAGGGTCTACTGGGAATGGGTAGGGGTCATAGGTTACCAGCAGGGCGAGTCCTAGGTGTCTTGGACCTGGCACAAACCTCACAGGCTGACACATAGGACTTGACATCCCTAGTTAGAGTGGGCCACCAATAAGATCTAGAAACCAGATCCTTAGTGCCCTCAACACCCGGATGTCCACAAAAGGCAGAATCGTGACACTCACCCAACAGCTGGAGACGAAATTGTACGGGAACAAACAACTTATCTGTTGGGGTGGATACCGGTGCCAGATGTTGTTCCGACCTAATGCGAGCCGAGATATCCTGGGTAAGAGCTGCTAAGAAGATTTTTGCTGGTAGGATGGATTCAGGTGGTACCTCAGTAGGTTGAAAAGCCTGGAAGCTCCGAGATAATGCGTCCGCCTTCACATTTTTATTCCCGGCCTGAACGTGATGGAAAAATCAAAACGAGTAAAATACAGAGCCCATCTGGCTTGACAGGGATTCAACCTATTAGCAGACTCGAGAAACATAAGGTTTTTATGGTCAGTGACAACAGTTACACAATGCCTTGCCCCCTCCAGAAAATGCCTCCACTCCTCAAATGCCCATTTAATGGCCAGCAGCTCCCTATTCCCTATGTCGTTGTTTCTCTCCGTGGGAGAGAATTTCCTGGAGAAGAAGGCACATGGTCTCAGATTAGTGAGGCTGGCAGGACCTTGTGAAAGGACTGCTCCTGCGCCGTCCTCGGACGCATCCACCTCCACAATAAAAGGTCTCTCCTGATCAGGCTGGATCAGAAGGGGAGCGCTACTGAATGCCTTTTTTAATTTTTCAAATGAAGAAATGGCCTCAGTAGACCAATTCTCCAAATCCGCCCCTTTCTTAGTAAGGTCGGTCAACGGTTTAGCAATTACGGAAAAATTCATAATAAATTTACGATAGTAATTGGCGAAACCTAAGAACCGTTGTAAGGCCTTTAAGGATGAAGGTCTTACCCATTCCTTAATTGCTAGTACCTTACCAGGATCCATCTTGAAGGCGTGAGGAGTCAGAACATGCCCTAGAAACAGAATCTCCTGCACACCAAAGACACATTTCTCTTGTTTAGCGGATAGCTGATTCTCCCTCAACACCTCTAATACTTGTCTAACATGAGACACATGGGATTCGAAGTCAGGAGAGAATATCAAAATGTCGTCAAGATAGACAATAACAAATTTACCTAAGAACTCCCTAAGAATGTCATTCATGAAGTTTTGGAACACAGCTGGGGCATTGCTGAGTCCAAAAGGCATCACCTGATATTCAAAGTGTCCTACCGGAGTATTGAACGCCGTCTTCCATTCGTCTCCCTCCTTGATTCGGATTAGATTGTATGCCCCTTTCAGGTCAATTTTGGAAAACCAGGTTGCCCCCAGGACCTGGTTAAATAAATCCGGAATCAATGGGAGGGAGTATCTATTCTGGACAGTGATTTTATTTAATCTCCGGTAATCGATACATGGCCTAAGACCACCATCTTTTTTCTTAACGAAGAAAAACCCCGCCCTCATAGGAGAGACAGAAGGTCTAATATGCCCTTTACCAAGGCTCTCCTTAATATAATCTTCCATGGCCTTGCGTTCGGGCATAGAAAGATTATAAATTCGTCCTTTAGGAAACTTGGCCCCCTCTACTAGCTCTATGGTACAATCATAAGGTCTATGGGGGGGTAGAACCTCCGGGGTTGGTGATGAGAATACATCAGAATATTCTCTAACAACAGAGGGTAAAGTATCAGACTTTACTGAGACCCCAGCCTGTACCACGGACAGGCACGAGTCACACTTAGGCCCCCAACTCCCCATTAGACCAATCTATAGTGGGGTTATGTAGTCGGAGCCAAGGCAACCCTAGTACCACCTCAGCAGGTAGGTTCTCCAGGACTAGAAGCGAACATCTCTCTGAGTGGCACACACCCACGGTTAGAGAAATCTCCGAGGTACATAAGCTCACCGTACCACCAATAAGAGGAGTAGCATCAATCGCCATGACATGGATAGGAGTTGGTAAGGCAAACATAGGAATACCCAATCTAACAGCATACTCAGAGTCAATAAAGCTAGCCGCTGAGCCAGAATCAATAAAGGCCTTACCCGGCCATTTATCTACTCCCAGAGAAATCGTAATGGGTACCGAAAGCTTACATTTAGAAAATTCAGGGTGTACCTGGTCTTTAGGTTGCCTTGCCTTAGGAGACTTGACAGAGAGGACCTTCTTAGGACACTGGTTGATCCAATGGTCAGAATCTCCACAGTAAAAGCATTCTCCACGTCTGCGGCGAAGATTCCCTCGGGTCATGCCAACCTGCATGGGTTCCTCAGTGGAGACCTCAGCATTGTCTCTGGGATAGGCCTCTGGCTGGACCACCATCTGGGAAGAGAACTGTTGTTCCTGTCGTCTCTCTAACGCGTCGGTCAAGTCGGACAACAAGGGTCATCATCTCTTCTAAGGTCTCTGGAAGTTGATAACTGACCAGAAGATCCATTAATTTATCAGACAGACCTGACCTGAACTGACTCTTCAGGGCTGGTTTGTTCCATCCTGAGGGGACACACCACCTTCTGAATTGGGTGCAAAAATCCTCCGCTGGTAAATTGCCCTGAACCAGTGCCTTTAGAGCCGTCTCGGCTACTAGAGCCCTGTCTGGTTCATCATAGAGGGTACCTAGGGCCTGAAAGAACCCCTCCACAGAATATAAACAACTGGCGCCAGCAGGTAAAGAGAACGCCCAGTCCTGGGGATCACCCTGTAATCGGGAAATGATAATGCCCACGCGTTGACTCTCGGGGCCAGAGGACACGGGGCGCAAACGGAAGTAAAGTTTGCAACTCTCCTTAAAAGAGAGAAACTTCTTCCGGTCTCCAGAAAAGGTTTCTGGGAGCTTAATCTGGGGCTCAAAATGCGGACTGGAGGCCTGAGGAGTGGAAGAGCCTTGCCCTGACTCAAAAGAGCTGAGTTTTTCCCCTAACTCCTGCACCATCTGCGTCAGATTAGAGACATAGTCAGTCAGGGTCACCAGAGGATTCATAATACAGTGGTTATTGGGCCTGTTAATCTGTAACGGTCGCGTACACACACACACAGGGGGGAGGGAAGTGACCACTGTGCTCCACCCTTACCCCTGGCCCTGCCTACTTGCCTCGCGAGTCCTAATGACAGGGGACAACTGGACGGCAATCCCTAACTTGGAGTAAGTGCAGGGATGACAGACAGACAAACAACAGGACGTGAACGGACCGAGTCAATACCAGGAAAGCTGCAAAGTACAAATGGAGCAAGCAGAGAATTGTCAGGAGAAGCCGGGGTCATAAATACCAGGAGAGCAGAGAAGTACAAGAGGAGTCCTAAGAGAGTAGTCAGGTGGGAGCCGAGGTCACAATACCAGGACGGATGCGCAGTACAGGAGGATCAGGCAAAAGGATGGTCAAGGAACAGGATCAGGTAAGTATTCAGCAGTCCAACAAATAGCCAGGAACCTAGAAATTAACAGGCAACCTGTAGCCAGCAGGCTGCCTGTATTTATAGTGGGGAGTGAGGGTCATGTGACGTGGCCAGCGTCACATGACCGACAGACCAACCAGTCGAGCACCGAGTGATCAGCTCGGCGCTCAAGGCAGACTTAGGAGCAAGGAGCCACCCAGCTAGTAAAGCCGCCCTGGGAATGAGGTCAAACACAGAACCTCATTCCAAAAGCTAAGCAACAGTTTTGCGGGCAATGGGGGACCGAGTGCTCCTTCGGAACCCCGTGACAAACACCTTCCCCTCCAGAACAGAGTGTACCGCAGAGACAACCACTCCTCTTTGTAGAATGGGTACCGGATCACTCACATTACCCCCTCCAGGGAAACAACGAGATAATGCATCTGCCTTGGTATTTTTTGCCCCAGGACGATAGGTAATAAAAAAGTTAAACCTGGTAAAAAATAGCGACCACCTAGCTTGTCTAGGGGTGAGACGCTTAGCTGATTCGAGGTACAGAAGGTTTTTGTGGTCTGTAATCACCGTGATGGGGTGGATTGCCCCCTCTAAAAAGTGACGCCATTCTTCGAACGCTAGTTTAATAGCTAATAGTTCCCTATTGCCAATATCATAGTTCTTCTCCACTGCAGATAGTTTTTTAGAAAAGAAAGCACAAGGACGCCATTTGCCAGGAGACGGACCCTGAGACAGTACAGCCCCCACTCCCACCTCTGACGCATCTACTTCAACAATAAAGGGCTGGGAGACATCAGGTTGGATTAGTACAGGTGCCGAGGTAAACCTCTCTTTTAGAGAGGAAAAAGCAATTTTAGCGGCATCAGACCATTTAGAAAAATCAATCCCCTTCCTAGTCATGTCAGTAAGGGGTTTGACAAACACAGAATAATTTCTAATGAACTTTCTGTGGAAATTTGCGAAGCCCAAGAACCGTTGCAGTGCTTTGAGGTTCTCAGGAAGATCCCAATCTAAAATTGCCTGGACCTTCCTAGGATCCATACGGAAACCTGAAGCAGATAATAAATAACCTAGGAACTGTATTTCCTGAACGGCGAAGACACACTTTTAAATTTTCGCATATAATTTATTCGTCCGTAGGACCTGCAGTACCTGTCTGACATGCACCTCATGTGTTTTCAGATCAGATGAATAAATTAAAATATCATCTAGGTATATCACCACAAACCTGCCGATAAGATGACTAAAAATGTCGTTAACGAAATGTTGGAAGACAGCAGGAGTATTGGTCAGACCGAAAGGCATGACTAGATTTTCATAATGCCCCTCAGGGGTGTTAAAAGCTGTCTTCCACTCATACCCTTCCTTGATACGAATCAGATTGTAGGCCCCCCTAAGATCAAGTTTGGAGAACCACCTAGCACCCGCAATCTGATTAAACAGGTCAGGAATGAGAGGAAGAGGGTATGGGTCTCGAATGGTTATCCGGTTTAGTTCGTGGAAATTTAGGCAAGGACGCAGGCCCCATTTTTCTTTTTAACAAAGAAAAACCCTGCAGCCACGGGTGATGAAGAGGGTCTGATGTGTCCCTTAGCCAGACTCTCGGAGATATAATCTTTCATGGCTTGTCTCTCGGGACCCGAAAGATTATATAACCTGATCTTGGGTAATTTTGCACCGGGAATCAGATTAACCGAGCAATCATAAGGACGGTTAGGTGGTAACTTCTGGCAACCCTTTTCAGAAAAAACGTCCTCAAAGTCCGAAACAAATTTAGGTAGAGTAGCTATGGAGGCGACTAAGCAATTGCTATTTAAGCAATTTTCTCTGCAATGCTCACTACACTCCAATATCTCCCTGGCCTGCCAGTCCACCACTGGATTGTGCGCTACCAACCAGGGAAGACCCAATACCACAGGAGTGGGAAGCCCCTCCAGAACATAACATGAAAGACACTCGTTATGGTGGTTCCCTACCCGAAGGTGTAAGTTATGGACAATGTGAGTGAGGTTTCTCTGAGACAGAGGAGCAGAATCAATAGCGAATATAGGAATAGGTCTCTGTAGCGTACAGAGAGACAAATCCATAATGCGGGCAAAATGGGCATCTATCAAATTTACTCCTGCTCCACTGTCTAGAAAGAAAGAAATAGTCTCCGTCTTAACACCAAAAACAACAACGCTGGCAACACAAATTGAGATGTTCGTATGGAGGAAACGTATACCCCCCGGCTGACATCCTCCACACAGCCTGGGGTTAGTAGTTTTCCGATGGTCTCTTGTTTTTGAGAAAGGAAGGACAGACATTAATGAAATGACCCCTCCCCCCACAGAAAAAACAAACCCCACACCTACGGCGAGCCTCCGGAGGACGGACCTGACGAGTAGTTCCTCCTAGCTGCATAGGCTCGTCTAAGTCCGTACAGACTAACTGCTGCTTGGGAGGGGTTACCAATTGCTCTGGATTTTTCAATCTGTCCCTAAGACGTCTATCTATTCTGATAGAAAGGGACATAACATCATCAAGGGAAAAGGGGGTCTCATACAGCGCAAGCGCATCCTTAATCCTTTCGGATAACCCAGAGCAGAACTGAGTCCTGAGAGCCGGGTCGTTCCACTGGGTATCCGTAGCCCACCTACGGAACTCTGAGCAATACTCCTCTGCTGGCCGCTCTCCCTGTAGGAGTCTCCGTAATTTTGATTCAGCCAGAGCGACTCGGTCAGGGTCATCATATATGAGACCCAAAGCCCCAAAAAATTCATCCACTGATCGGAGAGCCTGGGAATCAGTGGGTAAAGAGAACGCCCAGGATTGCTGGTCCCCCTGAAGCAGGGAAATAACAATCCCCACCCGCTGTTCTTCATTACCAGAGGAGTAAGGGCGCAGCTTAAAATATAACTTACAGGCCTCACGGAACGTCACAAATTTGTCCCTTCCCCCAGAAAATCTGTCAGGAAGAACAACCTTGGGTTCCGCAACAACCTGGTTACCCATAGCAACCGCTGGGCTTGCGGTCTGTTGCAATTGCTGCTGTTGCTGGAGGACCGACGCCTTCAATCCTGCCACCTCCAAAGACAGGCCTTGAAGTTGCTTTGTCAAAGCAGCAATTGGATCCATACTGGATTCTAAATAGGCAGAAAAAGTATTATTTTTATTTTTTTTATTTTTTTCTACCTACACAAAATAAGGGCCAGATATAATGTCATGACCGGCGTCACGCAAAGGGAGGGAAATGGGAAGGCCCTGTCCAAGGGAGAGGGAAAGGTGGTGACCCCTGACTCACCTTGAGGCTGGCACCTGACTGCCCTGACGTCCCTAGACGGGTTCCTCACCCGTAAGCCGATCACGTGCCTAAACCCTGGCTTTCCCTAAGATGAGCCCTACGTAGTGAACAGGGCGGTGGGATCACTAGTCCGCACCACTGACACTAAAGGAAAACACCAAGGAGAGGACAGACAATACAGACAAAACATATAATCCCAGGTGGGTGACAACAGCAGACAACAAAAGCCCAACAGGGATCCGGAGGGTAACGCTCTGGAACAACAACCAGGGATCACAGCTACTCAGCTCCAGTGGGTCAGTATAGAAGTCCAGGCAGGAAGCTCTATATCTGGCAACCAGAGAAGTGGGAGAGGGGAATATAAGGAGGTTGGGAGTGCTGGACAAGAAACAGCTGAGGAGAAGAAGCTACGGATCCCTGAGTGAGCCAAAAAGGGTTGCAAGGCAAACCCAGAAAGCTACCATTAGGAAACAGCACTATCTTTATACATAGAGCGCGCAGCCACCCGCTGCGACTTCCTGACCCCGGGTATAACGGAGTCAGACGTGGCTCTTGACACCCTCGTGACAGAAAGAGGCTTCATCGGGGAATATGACTTTGCCACAGTCCTCAGCAGTCCATTCACCATAATTTCTGCAGAAGATCAATATGTCCCTGATGTTTTTTTTGGAGAGAAGTGGCTTCTTTGCTGCCTTTCTTGACACCAGGCAATCTTCCAAAAGTCTTCGCCTCACTGTGCGTGCAGATGCGCTCACACCTGCCTGCTGCCATTCCTGAGCAAGCTCTGCACTGGTGGCACTCCGATCCCGCAGCTGAATCCTCTTTAGGAGACAATCCTGGCGCTTGCTGGACTTTCTTGGACGCCCTGAAGCGTTCTTAACAAGAATTGAACCTCTTTCCTTGAAGTTCTTGATGATCCTAAAAATTGTTGATTGAGGTGCAATCTTAGTAGCCACAATATCCTTGCCTGTGAAGCCATTTTTATGCAACGCAATGATGGCTGCACGCGTTTCTTTGCAGGTCACCATGGTTAACAATGGAAGAACAATGATTTCAAGCATCACCCTCCTTTTAACATGTCAAGTCTGCCATTTTAACCCAATCAGCCTGAAATAATGATCTCCAGCCTTGTGCTCGTCAACATTCTCACCTGAGTTAACAAGACGATTACTGAAATGATCTCAGCAGGTCCTTTAATGACAGCAATGAAATGCAGTGGAAAGTTTTTTTTGGGATTAAGTTAATTTTCATGGCAAAGAAGGACTATGCAATTCATCTGATCACTCTTCATAACATTCTGGAGTATATGCAAATTGCTATTATAAAAACTTAAGCAGCAACTTTTCCAATTTCCAATATTTATGTAATTCTCTAAACTTTTGGCCATGACTGTATATATATATATCTGATTGGCGGGGTCTGACACTTCGCTGTTTGAAGAGGAGGCAGTGCTCCATTCGAAGGCTACTCCTCTTGATTACACTGCCCGTTGTCTAGGAAGTGCAGTGTAATTATTATTAGATTATCACTATTACAATTACACCGAGCAACAATGATTTTGCTACTGAGAGAAAAACATGTGATTTATACTAAAATGAGCGTGCTGATTCCAAATATGAACTCGGAATTTGCCTGGCACGTCTAGATTTTAACCCCTTAACCCCTGGGATTTTCCATTTTTGCATTTTCGTTTTTCACTCCCAGCCTTCCCATAGTCCTAACTTTTTTATTTTTCCTTTCACATAGCCTTATGAGGGCTTATTTTTTGCGGGACAAGTTGTACTTTATAATGACACCATTTACGGTTGCATACCATGTAGTAGGAAGAGGGGAAAAAATTCCAAATAGGGTAGAATTGGGAAAAAATGCAATTCTGATAAAGGTTATTTTAATTATTTTTTACACTGTACACTATGCGGTAAAATTTACCTGTTATCTTTACTCTCCAGGTCAGTACAGTTACAACGATACCACACTTGTATAATTTTTCTTGCGTTTTAATACTGATTTTTTTTTTTAAACCTTTGAGGAATTTTTTTTTCTGACCCCTATAACTTTTTTGTAGTTATGTGTACGTAGCTGTGTGAGGGCTCATTTTTTGCAGGACGATCTGTTCTTTTCAGTGATACCAATTTGAAGTGTATGCGACTATTTGATCACTTTGTATAAAAAATTATTGGGTAGTTGAAGTGACAAAAAATGGCAAATTGGTTATTTATTTTTATTTTTTTCCCGTTACGCCATTTGCTGGATGCCATAAATAATGTCATATTTTAATAGTATGGGCATCTTCGCACGCGACGATGCCCATGATGTTTATTTTTTTTATTGTTTAAGTATTTTTATTTTAAAGAGGACCTTTCATCTGGCAAAACATTGTGAACTAAGTGTCATGATCTGTACAGCGGCGCCCAGGGATCTCACTGCACTTACTATTATTCCTGGGTGCCGCTCTGTTCTCCTGCTATGCCCTCCGGTATGTTCGGTCACTTGGTTATAGTAGGAGGAGACTGCCCTTGTTCTCCTGGGCATCTCCTTCTCCTAGGCTGTAGCGCTGGCCAATCGCAGCGCAGAGCTCACAGCCTGGGAGAAAAAAAACTCCCAGGCTGTGAGCTCTGCGCTGCGATTGGCCAGCGCTACAGCCTAGGAGAAGGAGACGCCCAGGAGAACAAGGGCAGTCTCCTCCTACTATAACCAAGTCCCCTAAGTCTCCGCCTACTATAATTAAGTGACCGAACATACCGGAGGGCATAGCAGGAGAACAGAGCAGCACCCAGGGATAATAGTAAGTGCAGTGAGATCCCTGGGCGCCGCTGTACAGATCATGACACTTATTTCACAATGTTTTGCCAGATTAAAGGTCCTCTTTAAGGAAAGGGGTGATTTTAACTTTTCGTTTTTGTAATTTTTTTATATTTGCAAAAACTTTGTTTAAGGCTACTTTCACACTAGCGTTTTTCTTTTCCGGCGCTGAGTTCCGTCCTAGGGGCTCAAATCCGGAAAAGAACTGATCAGTTTTATCCCCATGCATTCTGAATGGAGAGTCAGTCCTTCAGGATGCATCAGGATGTCTTCAGTTCAGTCTTTTTGACTGATCAGGCTTTTCAGAAAAACGTAGCATGCAGTATTTTTACCTCCGGCCAAAAAGCCTGAACACTTTGACTGAACGCCGGATCAGGCCTTTTTCCCATTGACTTGCATTAACGCCGGATCTGGCACTGTGTGTTCAGTCAAAACGGATCCGGCTTTTGCATGTTAAACCCGAAAAATGTGAAAAAAAAGTTAAAGTCCATAAATGGCGGATCCGTTTTTTCCAATGCATTTTTTCATTGTGATCAAAATCCTGATCAGGATTCAAATGTAATCCGTTTTCACACGTTTTTCCGGATCCGGCGGGCAGTTCCGGTGTCGGAATTGAACGCCGGATTAAAACAACGCTAGTGTGAAAGTAGCCTTACTTTTTTTTTTCTTTACTTTTTTTTAAGTCACCTTGGGTGACAATAACTGGCAATCATTAGATTGCCTATTGTGTTCATTGATCTCTATATAGACACCATTGGACACTTCATTTGCACTATACAATACAATGCTACCACCTAGTGACTAGTATAGTCATCTGATAGGCACTGAAGTCTGCTTGAGGCTTGAGCCTATTAGATCAATGTAACAGGTTCCCAGATCTCAGCCGGGGAACGCTGTTACCGGAGCGGAAGTGCGCGACTTCCGCTTCTGGACATTTGACCACGGCATCTGAAAGGGAAAATGTACCCGCGGCAAATGTATGCGATCATCATAAGGCTGATCGCATACATTTTCCCTTTCAGATGCCTTGGTCAAAGGGAAAATGTACCCACGGCACATGTATGCGATCAGCCTTATGGCTGATCGCATACATGTGCCGCGGGCCTTTGCTATTTAAAATAGCAGAAACCCAGCGGCTATGGTGCCCGCTGCACGTTTGAGTGGGCGCCATGTTTAGGGACTGGACTTTCGCACTACATGTAGGTCTTTAAGGGTTAAGGATTAAAGGGGTTAAGTTATACATGCAAAGCCTTTTTAGTTATAATATTAATCCATTATATTGGAGATATTCCAATGGACATGTCCAGACCTGTCCGGACACACTCAGGCTGATATAAGGCAAGCTGGACAGATTTTGATAAAGTGATCTGTTATAATGCTATCAGTTTTAAAACTTAAGATGGATAAATGCAAATGTGTTAACGATCCAGACAATTTCTGCTACATATGTGGCAAATACACTACTTATGATCAGTGCAAGAATCTGACAAAGCGAGTGCGTCTTGCAGCTTGGGATGCATTTGTGCTAGTAGTGCAGAACTTCCTTGGGAACAGACGAGATGCAAACTATGCTGAATTAGTAGAAGGAATGCTTACAGCATATGAACAACTTGGCTGCCGAATGTCATTGAAAGTACATTTCTTACAGTCCCATCTTGACTTTTTACCACCCAATTTGGGACATGTAAGTGACAAACATGGAGAGCGGTTCCATAAAGATATTTCTACAATTGAGAACAGGTATCAAGGCCGCTGGAATCCCAACATGATGGGGGACTACTGCTGGTTTTTGCAACGGGAAAATATGACCGTTCACAAACGCAAAAGCAGATGCCTGAAGAACTTTTAACAGTACTGGGCCTTGCTCAAGTAAGACTTTTAAATTGAAAAACGAGACTTTTTGAAATGTTGTTATTCCATTACATTTTCATACACTGTTTACTAAGCAAACTTTGATGTAGATCAGGTAATTGTTGGAGTAAAACTCGTTCTGTTCAAAATTATTCAATGCTTTCCAAGTGCTTAATTCATTTAGGCATACTTATGCATGGCAAAATTTGTAATCCGCACACTCGATTTAGTTTAGGACAAATGGTTTTTGCCCAGTAGCAGACAAAGTTTTGTTTTGTTGCGTGGTGTTAGTGTAATTCACTAAATTAGTGTAATTCTCTAAATTTGGGTAATTCACTAGAATGGAGTGAGTACTTGTAATTACACTGTGCCACCTCTGCAAGGGAGATGATGTGTGGTGTAATGAAGAGGAAACAGCGCTCTTATAGAGCAAGGCCTCCTCTTCTAACAGCTGATCGCCAGGGGTGGTAGATGTTTGGCGTCATTTGTAACATATTTAGAGAATATGTCATCAATGTCTGGCACCTATGTTGAGAATGGGGTCTTCAGACCCCTGTCCACCTGATGAAGCAACATATATGCATGGCTCTCTCAATCCACTTCTGTGGGAATAAGGTGTAAGAAGGTACAAAGAATGATTGTGGATGATAGGTACGTGTCACCGAGGTTCCTGGCCTGAGTGGAGTAAGAGCCGGTTTTCATGTGTCAGCAGAAGTTGCTGTTTGACACCTTGGTACTTAGTATGACTATAATAGCTGATCTGGGACGGCTCTTACTGGGAGTAGTCAAAGTGCTGGGTGGGTGACTATTCCCCATGTTCCAGGCCGGGTTTTGCCAGGCATAAAAACCAGCCAGCACTGCCAGGTGGAGAGGATTACCTCCGCCTGACAGTGGAGCTCAGGAGGTCTGTGTGCTGTGATCTGAGGGCTGTGTAGGGATCTGCGGCTTGAGCCGGGCTGGAGGGTTCAGACCCCTGCGAGGGCGAACAGGCCGCCTAACGCCTGCCTGTGGACTTGACAAGGCAGAACTCCAACAGCGTGTGAAGTAATACCCAGGAGAAAAGGTGACTGTTTTGTATATGAACTTTTCATGTGTGTGAACGATCACCAAGCAACTTGCGCTTTTGTTTTGCTTTCACATGTGAATAAAAACTGATGTTTTGAACCAAGAACTTGTACTTTGCCTCTGTGCTCCACCCGCTAATCCTAACTACCAGAGCGAATCCCCACATTTGGAGGAGGATGCGGTCAAACGCAGTGCGGCTGGCGTGAAAGCCAATATATTTTCTGGTTTGCATTTTTGGGCTCGGTTGTATGTCGTACATCAAACCAGCGGTATTACAACCCGTACCCCACGACAAAATGGAGGCTGTTGTGAAGGCCCTCATGGAAGCTAATCTACAGCAACGAGAGACCAACCTGCACCAATGGGAGGCTAATAAGCAGTAGCAAGAGACCAACCAGTTGCTGCTACAACACGTGATGGCTTTGCAGACAGCAGGAGTAACCCCAAGCGTCCACTATGCCGTAAAGAAGTCTGTGCAGCGATCCCTAAGATGGCATCCGCAGGCGACATCGAAACCTACCTGGCAATGTACGAGAAAGTGGCCACCAGGTAAAAAAGCTGCCCCAAGACCAGTGGGCTGAGGTCATCGCTAGTTTCCTGGCATCAGAGTCCCAGCGTGTATATTTCGACTTGCCGGACGATCAAGCGGCCGGCTACCTGAAGGTAAAGGGTGAGATTTTGGCAAGACTGGGGGAAAAGTGTTGTTCTAGGCCCAGCGGGTACATTAGTGGGGGTTTAAGCCGGCTGAGCCCGCGAGACCCCAGTATTATGACTTACTCCACCTTTTGCAAAAGTTGCTACAGCCTGATCTGCTGAGTCCCACGGCTATGCTGGATAGACTATTGGCTGACATATTCTCGAGGGCGCTGCCACCCCCTCTACAGCTCTGGATCGGCCAGGTGTCTCCTGGAAATGCCCTGGAAATGGTGGACCTAGTGGAACGCTATGAGGCCACTAAGAATCTTAAGGGGTATTCTATTGGGAGGGGGCAGGTAAACCCCAGAACTCCCCACCCCAGGCTCAACAGTATGAGCCGGTGAAACCCACCTGGGAGGTTCACACTATGGGCCGGACCCAGGTAATCTGCTGGCGGTGTCAGGAACCTGGCCAAAAAGGGCTGAGTCGGGTTGAGCCCATAGACACTAATTGTGGTTACTGTAAGTTACTGTATGCTATGAAACTGTGAGCCACAGGTACCCCAGAGGCTCTAGACCACTTGTGCCAGGTGGAAGTGGGAGACACTCAAGCTGAGGCGCTGCTGGAGTCAGGGAGCTTGGTGAGCCTAGTAAGGGCTACCCTAGTGCGGTCCACTGAGTATATTGGCCGGAAAGTTGGGGTGATGTGCATTCACGGAGACTTAAAAGACTACCCCACAGCAATGGCGACTCTACCCACGGTAGCCTGCAGGTGGACCCACGAAGTGAGAGTCGCCACAAACTTGCACTACGAACTCATAATAGGGAGATACTTTTTGGGTTTCCCAGCCCTATGGCCTGTTGTGAGAGTGACTGGTACCCCTGAGTCAGGGGTGAGCCCAGGAGATTGGCCTTGTTTAGGAGGACGGACAGAACCCTGGGTACCTGAGGCCGAAGGGCCAGCAGTAGGGGTGACCACCACCTCGGTGGAAGAGGGGGAGACAACCCTGCGTATGTTAATAGTGGGAGACATGGGGGAATTACCACTGGGACCTGAGTTGGCAGACCTCAATGTCTCCGGGGAGAATTTCGGTACAGACCAAAGCCAATACCCAACCCTATCCCGGGCTTGGGAGAATGTGGTAATAGTTGATGGGGTACCCAAACAACCTGGGGCCGAATCGATGTTTCCCCGTTTTGTAGTGAACTAGAAAATGCTATATCAGGTAAACCAGCTGCGGAGTGAACCCATTGAACAGTTGGTGGTGTCCCGGGCTTATCGAAAACTTGTGTTAGAGTTAGCCCTCCAACATGTTCTCGTGGGTCATCTGGGACTGCAGAAGACACAGGACTGGATACTACAACGGTTTTACTGGCCCAGTGTGTTTAGAAAGGTGGATGACTTTTGTAAGTCTTGCCCAACCTGCCAAACAACTAGCCCCCAGCACCTATTCCGCAGTCCCTTAGTGCCTCTCCCGATTATCGAGACTCCATTTGAAAGAATCACTATGGATCTCGTTGGCCCAGTAACGAAGTCCGCTAGAGGGCACCAACATATCTTGGTAGTCCTAGACTAGTAGTAGTAGTGAGGGGCAGGCACTCTAATTATGGGGTCATGAAGAAACCGTTTTGCATACAGGGTTTCATTGACAATCCAACACAATGGGCAGCACATTGAACACATTTTATAAGTGGTCAGAAACTTGTAAATAACTCATGAAAGAATAAAGTTACGTTAAAACCAAGCACACCATTGTTTTTCTTGTGAAATTCCCAATATGTTTGATGTGTCACATGACCCTCTTCCTATTGAAAAAACTAAAGTTGGATTCAAAATGGCCGACTTCAAAATAGCCGCCATGGTCACCACCCATCTTGAAAATTTTCCCCCCTCACATATACTAATGTGCCACAAACAGGAAGCTAATATCACCAACCATTCACATCTGCACTAATCCACCTTATTGTGTACATTACGAATATCCCAGATAGTTGAGTGTCCTCCACCCTGTTTTAGCTTTGCCACACCAATTATATTCTGCGACATCGGGGCGAGTCGCAAGGAGTGAGCACCACACCACTGTTCTCCTAGCAGGTTCAGCCACTTTTTCCTACACATTTACTGTTTCACCAATGTTGGCACTGTTAGTAGTCGTAGCAGCAATAATGGTAACAGCAGTGATGATAATACACTGCTCAAAAAAATAAAGGGAACACTTAAACAACACAATGTAACTCCAAGTCAATCACACTTCTGTGAAATCAAACTGTCCACTTAGGAAGCAACACTGAGTGACAATCAATTTCACATGCTGTTGTGCAAATGGGATAGACAACAGGTGGAAATTATAGGCAATTAGCAAGACACCCCCAATAAAGGAGTGGTTCTGCAGGTGGTGACCTGACCACTTCTCAGTTCCTATGCTTCCTGGCTGATGTTTTGGTCACTTTTGAATGCTGCCGGTGCTTTCACTCTAGTGGTAGCATGAGACGGAGTCTACAACCCACACAAGTGGCTCAGGTAGTGCAGCTTATCCAGGATGGCACATCAATGTGAGCTGTGGCAAGAAGGTTTGCTGTGTCTGTCAGCGTAGTGTCCAGAGCATGGAGGCACTACCAGGAGACAGGCCAGTACATCAGGAGACGCGGAGGAGGCCGTAGGAGGGCAACAACCCAGCAGCAGGACCGCTACCTCCGCCTTTGTGCAAGGAGGAACAGGAGGAGCACTGCCAGAGCCCTGCAAAATGACCTCCAGCAGGCCACAAATGTGCATGTGTCTGCTCAAACGGTCAGAAACAGACTCCATGAGGGTGATATGAGGGTCCGACGTCCACAGGTGGGGGTTGTGCTTACAGCCCAACACCGTGCAGGACGTTTGGCATTTGCTAGAAATCACCACGATTGGCAAATTCGCCACTGGTGCCCTGTGCTCTTCACAGATAAAAGCAGGTTCACACTGAGCACATGTGACAGACGTGACAGAGTCTGGAGACGCCGTGGAGAACGTTCTGCTGCCTGCAACATCCTCCAGCATGACCGGTTTGGCATTGGGTCAGTAATGGTGTGGGGTGGCATTTCTTTGGAGGGCCGCACAGACCTCCATGTGCTCGCCAGAGGTAGCCTGACTGCCATTAGGTACCGAGATGAGATCCTCAGACCCCTTGTGAGACCATATGCTGGTGCGGTTGGCCCTGGGTTCCTCCTAATGCAAGACAATGCTAGACCTCATGTGGCTGGAGTGTGTCAGCAGTTCCTGCAAGATAAAGGCATTGATGCTATGGACTGGCCCGCCCGTTCCCCAGATCTGAATCCAATTGAGCACCTCTGGGACATCACGTCTCGCTCTATCCACCAACGTCACGTTGCACCACAGACTGTCCAGGAGTTGGCAGATGCTTTAGTCCAGGTCTGGGAGGAGATCCCTCAGGAGACCGTCTGCCACCTCATCAGGAGCATGCACAGGCGTTGTAGGGAGGTCATACAGGCACGTGGAGGCCACACACACTACTGAGCCTCATTTTGACTTGTTTTAAGGACATTACATCAAAGTTGGATCAGCCTGTAGTGTGTTTTTCCACTTTAATTTTGAGGGTGACTCCAAATCCAGACCTCCATGGGTTAAAAAATTTGATTTCCATTTTTTTTTTTTGTGTGATTTTGTTGTCAGCACATTCAACTATGTAAAGAACAAAGTATTTCAGAAGAATATTTAATTAATTCAGATCTAGGATGTGTTATTTTTGTGTTCCCTTTATTTTTTTGAGCAGTGTATAAAGTGCAATATGCTAGTGGTAACAATGTTCCATTGACATTGTTTTAACAATGTCGGCACCGCTGGTAACAGTGATGGTAGTAATAAAGTACAATAGAGTGCAAAGCGCAATAGGATTTTTCCTTAATCTTCTATGCGCAGTGATATTTGAAGATAAAGTCACAGCAGTTCCTCAATAATGACAGTTCCTCTGTAATTTCGCTATTACTGAGGTATAGACCTTATTTGCTTTGCAAGAATATGTAGAATGATTTACTTACGGTTTGTCTGTCTCTGTGCGTGGCATCCCACACAATTTTAGAGAACAGACTGACCCGTATCCCGTTGATTTTAGAACCTCCGATCGCAGCTGTAATCCAGACTCGGCGTCCCACGTGTTTTGGCGGCGTCTCCGTCTTGCTTCGGATTCATCCGCTCATCCTTGGATTAGTAGTGGGTTTGCCTCCTCACTGTGCAGCCGGTGTTACACATGTAGCGCACCAGGAATGGGGTCAGATGGCCGTGAATATGTTTTTTATTCTTCTTGGAGCGCTCCACCAATATTATTCTGAATAATAGTATGCTTGTTCACCAGACATGTTTCAGAGCTAGGCTCATCAAGCTCCCTGAGTCCTAGACTACGCCACTCGGTACCCGGAGGCGGTGCCACTGAGACATACAGTCAGGTCCATAAATATTGGGACATCAACACAATTCTAACATTTTGGCTCTATACCCCACCACAATGGATTTGAAATGAAACAAACAAGATGTGCTTTAACTGCAGACTGTCAGCTTTATTTGAGGGTATTTACATCCAAATCATATGTGCCTCCCACTTGTGAAGGGACCAAAAGTTATGGGACAATTGGCTTCTCAGCTGTTTTATGGCCAGGTGTATGTTATTCCCTCATTATACCAATTACAATGAGCAGATAAAAGGCCCAGAGTTAATTTCAAGTGTGCTATTTGCATTTGGAATATGTTGCTGTCAACTCTCAAGATGAGATCCAAAGAGCTGTCACTATCAGTGAAGCAAGCCATCATTAGGCTGAAAAAACAAAACAAACCCATCAGAGAGATAGCAAAAACATTAGGCGTAGCTAAAACAACTGTTTGGAACATTCTTAAAAAGAAGGAATGCACCAGTGAGCTCAGCAACACCTCAGCTCAGCAACTGTGGTGGATGACCAAAGAATTCATTCCCTGGTGAAGAAAACACCCTTCACAACAGCTGGCCGGATCAAGAACACTCTCCAGGAGGTAGGTGTATGCGTGTCAAAGTCAACAATCAAGAGAAGACATCACCAGAGTGAATACAGAGGGTTCACCACAAGATGTAAACCATTGGTGAGCCTCAAAAACAGGAAGGCCAGATTAGAGTTTGCCAAACGACATCTAAAAAAAGCCTTCACAGTTCTGGAACAACATCCTATGGACAGATGAGATCAAGATTAATTTGTACCAGAGAGATGGCAAGAGAAGAGCGTGGAGAAGGAAAGGAACTGCTCATGATCCTAAGCATACCACCTCATCAGTAAAGCATGGTGGTGGTAGTGTCATGGCGTGGGCATGTATGGCTGCCAATGGAACTGGTTCTCTTGTATTTATTGATGATGTGACTGCTGACATGAATTCTGAAGTGTTTCGGGCAATATTATCTGCTCATATTCAACTAAATGCTTCAGAACTCATTGGACGGCGCTCCACAGTGCAGATGGACAATGACCCAAAGCATACTGCAAAAGCAACCAAAGAGTTTTTTAAGGGAAAGAAGTGGAATGTTATACAATGGCCAAGTCAATCACCTGACCTGAATCCGAATGAGCATCCATTTCACTTTCTGAAGACAAAACTGAAGGGAAAATGCCCCAAGAACAAGTAGGAACTGAAGACAGTTGCAGTAGAGACCTGGCAGAGCATCACCAGGGATAAAACCCAGCGTCTGGTGATGTCTATGCGTTACAGACTTCAGGCTGTAATTGACTGTAAAGGATTTGCAACCAAGTATTAAAAAGTGAAAGTTTAATTTATGATTATTATTCTGTCCCATTACTTTTGGTCCCTTAACAAGTGGGAGGCACATATGCAAACTGTTGTAATTCCTACACCGTTCACCTGATTTTGATGTAAATACCCTCAAATTAAAGCTGCCAGTCTGCAGTTAAAGCACATCTTGTTCGTTTCATTTCAAATGCATTGTGGTGGTGTATAGAGCCAAAAATGTTAGAATTGTGTCGATGTCCAAATATTTATGGACCTGACTGTACATCGGCCAAACTCATAGCAAAGGAGTTAATGGAGATGTTCTCCAGAGTGGGGCTACCTAAAGAGGTTCTAAATGACCAGGGGACCCCTTTTATGTCCAAGGTTATGCAGGAACTCTGTAAGTTGCTGAACATCAAGCAGATACGGATGTCCATCTATCACCATCTATCTTATGTTTGCAGTGTGAGAAGTGCCCCAGGCCTCTACTGGGTTCTTGCCCTTTGAATTCCTATATGGCAGACATCCACGTGGTCTGTTGGATATAGCCAAGAAGTGTGGAAGCAACAACCCACACCATATAAAAGCGCTATTGAATATGTTAATCAGATGCAGGAATGTATGGAAACCGTGTTGCTGCTGGTAAAGGAACATATGAAGGCAGCTCAACGAGCTCAAAGTCGGGTGTATAATCGGCAGGCTTGGGTCCGGATCTTTAACCCAGGAGACCGGTTTTTGGTTCTGGTACCGACAGTGGACAGTAAGTTACTGGCTAGCTGGCAGGGACCCTACGAGGTACTCGAAAAGGTTGGAGAGGTAAACTACAAGGTACACCAGGCGGGGGCGGCGGAAGCCAGAGCAAGTGTACTATGTGAGTTTGCTCAAACCTTGGAAAGATAGAGAGACCAGTACTGATGATAGCCCGCGCCCGAGCCTTCTCTCTAAACAGACTTAGGAGGCCAGGGAGTTCATCAGCAGAAACACGGATGTGTTCTCAGACCTCCCTGGATGCACTTCCATAATCCAGCATGATATTGTCACTGAGCCTCAGGCCAAAATCTGGTGGAAACCATACCGGGTACCTCAGGCTCGGCGACAAGCCATCTTGAAGGAAGTGCAGCTAATGCTTCAACTAGACGTCATTGAGGAGTCTAAAAGTGAGTGGGCCAGTCCGATAGTCTTAATACCAAAGCCGGATGGGTCGTTACGATTCCGTAACGATTTCGGGAAACTAAACAAAATCTCCAAGTTCGATGCGTATCCCATGCCCAGGGTAGACGAGCTGATTGAGAGGTTAGAACAGGCCGGTATTTTTCTGTTTTGGACCTCACCAAAGGGTACTGGCAGGTACCCCTAACGGAGGCTGCAAAAGAGAAAATGGCCTTCATCACACCAGAGGGGCTATACCAGTATAAGGTGTTACCCTTTGGTCTGCATGGTGCCCCCACCACTTTTCAAAGGCTAATGGACATTGTGCTGCGACCACATCGTCGGTATGCTTCGGCTTACCTGGACGATATTGTCATCCACAGTACCGACTGGGAAAGTCACCTGCCCAAAGTGCAGGCTGTAGTAGACTCCCTTCGAAAAGCTGGACTAACCGCTAACCCCAAAAATGCGCAATAGGGTTAGAGGAGACAAAATACCTGGGGTATGTCATTGGGGGTGGAGTGATCAAACCCCAAGTAAACAAAATAGAGGCACTAAGAAATTGGCCCCGACGTGTCACCACTAAACAAGTAAAGTAATTCCTAGGAATGATAGGCTATTACATGAGATTTATTCCCCACTTTGAAGTCGGCCCTGTGTGGGTCCCCGGTTTTGGGGACGCCCGACTTCATGCGAGATTTCATAGTACAGATGGACTCCTCCGAAGTAGGCCTCGGTGCTGTACTGTCTCAGGAAATTAACGGGGAGGAGCATCCCATTGTCTTCCTTAGCCGCAAGCTCACCCCAGCCGAGACCAGGTACAGTATAGCGGAGAGAGAGTGCCTGGCTATCAAGTGGGCACTCGAGTCTCTCCGCTATTATTTGTTGAAGAGAACATTCCGCCTGGTGACTGACCACTCCCCTCTCAAGTGGATGAGCCAGGCCAAAGAGAGAAATGCCCGAGTCACCAGGTGGTTCCTGTCCTTACAAAACTTTAAGTTCTCCGTAGAACACAGGGCAAGCCGGTTGCAGGGAAACGCGGATGCCCTGTCCCGAGTATGCTGTATGGCATGTGTTCACCCCCTCAGGGTTAAACAGAGGGGGGAGGTATGTAAGAAGGTACAAGGAATTATCGTGAATGTCACTGAGGTTCCTGGCCTCGGTGGAGTAAGAGCCGGTTTTTATGTGTCAGCAAAAATTGCTGTTTGATACATTGATACTTAGTATGGCTATAATAGCTGATCTGGGACGGCTCTTACTGGGAGTAGTCAAAGTGCTGGGTGGGTGACTACACCCCATGTTCCAGGCCGGGTTTTGCCAGGCATAAAAACCAGCCAGCACTGTCAGGTGGAGAGGATTACCTCCGTCTGACAATGGAGCTCAGGAGGTCTGTGTGCTGTGATCTGAGGGCTGTGTTGGGATCTGCGGCTTGAGCCAGACTGGAAGTGTCAGACCCCTGTGAGGGCGAACAGGCCGCCTAACGCCTGCCTGTGGACTTGACAAGGCAGAACTTCCAACAGGTTGTGAAGTAACACCCAGGAGAAAAGGTGACTGTTTTGTATATGAACTTTTCATGTGTGTGAATTTATCACCAAGTAACTTGCATTTTTGTTTTGCTTTCACGTGTGAATAAACACTGATGTTTTGAACCAAGAACTTGTACTTTGCCTCTGTGCTGCACCCACTAATCCTAACTACCAAAGCGAATCCCCACAAAGGGAACAGGAGTGGATCATAAAAGCAGAGATACAACTTTTCTCTTTTTTGAATTCACTCATGGTTTTGGCTTCCAAAACAACATCAGAAAATCTGTACCCTTACAGAAACAGCCAAGCACAATTGCTCATCTGTTTCTGTAATCCCCATGAGAATTCTGGTGCAATTCTATATGCCACATTCATTAAGTGATTTTACACCTTGTGCGTCTAGGGGTGTGGCTTATTAGGAAAAGGCATGGTTTAGTAAAAAAAGAGGTGTGGCTTAAGATGTGACACTGCATGCCAGTAAGCCAGCCAATAGGTGGTGTACAGTTAGGGCTCATGCGCACACGTTCTATTTTTTGCGGAACAGACATGCGGCCACAGAATGCACACGGGGTAACTTCTGTTTTTTTTCCGGACCCATTGAAATGAATAGTTCCGCATATGGTCCACAAAAAATAGAACGGACACGGAAAGAAAATACGTTTGTGTGTATGAGCCCTGGGACAAACGTGTCTAAAGATGCACCAAAATAATCATCTAGCCTGAGCCACTTTGATGGATTTGGTGCATTTTCAAACTGTCTAGTTTACACTGACTAAATGTTAGACAGGATTAGTAAATCTGCCCCATTAGGTCTCTTTTAGCAAAACTGTCCTGTTGCCCATAGCAACTAGTCAGAACTCAACTTTTCTTCTTAAAATACTTTGAGAAATTGAGAGCTTGTGATTGGTTGGTTGGTATGGGTAACAAAGCTGTTTTGATCATTGAGGCCCAATGCAGACCTGCCAACAGTCCAGATTTTTTGGGGGACTGTCCCACAGACTGGCTTGCTAAAGGGCAAGAAATATATTAAATGGGTTGTCCCACGGAAAATATTCCACAGTTTTCAAACCAGCACCTGTATCTGAATACTTTTGTAATTGCATGTAATTAAAAATTTAGCATAGCCACTGAGTTATTCAATAAAATGTATCTGTATAGCGCCACCTGCTGTTTGTTTTTTTCTTATTTCTTTGTCCTGCTCACTGAGATGGCCGCACATTCCCAGTTTCATTCTTCAGCTGCCTCCTGAGCTGTGATAGGGAGAGCATGGACACGTCCCCTGAGCTGCAGCAGAAAAGACACTTCCCTTATAAATAATGATATAAATCTAGCAGAGCAATGAATATGGAGATCTCTGGATCAATGTGAGGTGCAGGGCAGGTTCTAGATTTGTTATAAAGAGATTTATAACATATAAATCTTCTGCTCTGCTTACCCTGCCTGGTTGCTTTTTCTTCACCAGTCAGTGGCTTGCAACCCTGTGGGAGGGTGCCTGAGCAATAGGTTACTTTGCTTTCTAGTACCTGTGAAGGTGTGCTGTATCTATTTATCTGTCTGTCTGTGTACTGACTTCTGCCTATTGAGTGGACTCTGACCCTTCGCTAAATAATCAAGAACATATATAAAAGAATTTTATATAAAACTGTCCGGAATATTTTGTGCGTGACGGACTGCAAGGTCCTAAAAAGAATAGGTCTGTATTCTCACAGTCAAGCAATCTGCATTACTGGATACACTCCACAGGATCGTTCAGAGGACTCATAAGGAGCAGTAAGATCTTCTTACAAATTAAGAACAGCTACAAACAGCTCCTTCCGCCTCTACTAGCCTCTATTGTCCACTGTCACTGCTGCTCCTTGTTGCAATCGCTGGTGTGTGTTTTTTCTAATATCTTAGGGCTTCCAAGGACAGAAATCTTCTTTAACACCACTATGTTAAGTGTAATTCAATTTGCCCACTGGTTTCCTTCCTGAGGGTAGGTCCACTGGCGCGTGGTTACAATACACACAGTTATCAACCCTAATAAAGCAGGCATGATGTCTGCTAGGGTCGAGCCGGCAAATTAAAATGATAGCTGTCTTGTGAAAATTTATTGTGGCATTCCCAAGAAAAAAATATATACTTTTATTATTTAGGCAAATGAGAGCTGCAATTGCACTGAGGGTCATAGCCTAATCCCTTGCTGCAAACCAGCTCCTCGGCTTTCCATAGACTTTGAAAGGACAGTTTTCTCCTACTTAGTGGATAGGGAAACTTGTTCTAGCCAAAGAAACCCTTAAAGAACTTTTTCATTTTTTTGTGCATTCATGCATTAAAGTAATCAACGGAAAGAGGATTTACTCAGAAACGTAATCTGTACAAAGTGAAGCACAGACATAAAGTATACAACTCAATGCTTTTAGCAAAATTATTGTTTTTGTCATATAACAACCAGAGACCTTATACTATGACCTAAGGAGTAGATGCACAAAATGAGTGGACTTGAGGCTACTTTAAATCAGGACATTGAAATATTCCTGTCTGCACATTAAGGTAAGTTTGATCATCTGCCAAGATGTATAGACCTAGGGAACATGTTACAGTAAAAGGGCAGCCACTTTTAATTACAGTGGACTTCTATTAATGCAGTGATCTCCCATGGGGCTAGATAATTTTTTCCCTTTATTTTGTAAATCTATTCCCTCTCATCCCTATGGCTAAGACCCAGGCTGCATTGGAACTTAGAAGCCATCTGCTTCCTCTAGAAGTAATAAAGGGAGAAAAGACAAGAAATGAATCGCACATCCACTGCTAATGCTTTGATCTCATCCCTGCACTACTGCAGGAGACAGCACTAAATAGCGCATGTGTACCACCTCCTATGCTACCTGCTAAATGAGGCATTAGTGTACATTTTGATCAAAAGGCATAAGCCCACTCACCACGCCAAGGATGCCTCTATGAGTGGGTCCTAACCGAACATTGGCGCAGCGCTGCACGGCGACGACCGCCGCTGCGGCGCCATCCCGGCTGCCGGTGGGACCCAGCAGCCAAACAGCACCCCTGCTGCCTGACCATGCCATACCTAGCACTGGGCCCCACCAACCAGCCAGAAAAACAGCACAGTGGCCCCCGTGCAGCACCGCACCATGTGAACAGTTGTCAAAGCTCACCTCATCTGAAGCTCACAGGAACTCCAACTGAGAGCATGGTAGGCTAATTTAATCCCTACTAATGAATGCTTGGCTAATTAAAATCACCTGGCGTATGGAAGGAGTGCTGATCCAGGGACAGAATATCTATATAAGTAATAAAGGGAGAAAAGACAAGAAATGAATCGCACATCCACTGCTAATGCTTTGATCTCATTCCTGCACTACTGCAGGAGACAGAACTAAATAGCGCATGTGTACCACCTCCTATGCTACATGCTAAATGAGGCATCCTCTAGAAGAGCAGTCTGGCTTCATAAATTGTATGTCTTGCCAACTTCAGTATAGAAAATATACTAGTGCTAATGCTATATATAAATGTGAGATTCTTGGCAAATATATTGTATACAAATTCATTTGTGCCTGTTCACTACGGCAAGGTGATCTCTTTAGGACAGAAACCTACGCTAAATGCTACTTCATTTGGTGCCAGTAAATTCAGGGAAGGCAGGTTCCACATTTATGCTTTTGTACATGAGTGTACATAAGTTTTCTACTGAACCTTTGTATGCCTCCATACAATGTTGTACAAACTAGTTTGTTGTTTGGCAGTGGCGTAGTGTGTGGGGGGGCTGTGTGGGCCGTTGCCCCGGGCGCAAAATTGCAGGGGGCGCAGGCAGCAAGCACTTCAATGAGGGCCCATGGAGCCTATGGCTCCCGTCCCCTCCATTCTTATAGGCTGGTGGCCTGAAGCCTATGAGGCAGTATGATGTCAGGTGAAGAGGCAGAGTCTCGTCATCCAGGGCGCGGGGCATCAATATTTGCAGGAGATTTTACAGAGCACGTTGTTGGAGAGTGGAGGAGAGGCTGCAGGTCAGTGTGTGGAGGAGAATATTGACTGGTATATTTACTTGTGGGGCTTTTTGCAGGGGCTAAAGGGAGGAGGAATAATCCTTGTACTGGAGACTGTATGTTAGAGGGGTCTGAAGAGAGGGTAGTGGGGGTGATATTATTTACATGGGACTGTATGCTGGAGGGGCTGAAAGCAGGAAGAGTGGTAAATTTTATATGGGACTGTTTGCAAGAAGGGCTGGAAGGCAACGGGAGTGATGTATCTTATGGGACTGAATGCTGGAGAGGCTGAAGGCCAGCGGCGAAGAGGGGGAGGGAGATATTATTTATATGGGCTGTATGCTGGAGGGGCTGAAGGCAGGGGGAGGTTTGTATTTTACATGGGACTGTATGTTGGAGGGGCTGAAGGCGGGGAGTAATTTATTTTAAATGGGACTGTATGCTGGAGGGGCTAAGGCAGGGAAGTGATGTGTCTTACATGGGACTGTATGCTGGAGGGGCTGAAGGCAGGGGGGGTTGTATCTTACATGGGACTATATGCTGGAGGAGCTGAAGGCAGGAGAGTGATGTATCTTACATGGGACTGTATGCTGGAGGAGCTGAAGGCAGGGGGAGTGATATGTTTTACATGGGACTCTATGCTGGAGGGGCTGAAGGCAGGGGGAGTGATGTATTTTACATGGGACTGTTTGCAAGAAGGGCTGGAAGGCAGGGGTGTGATGTATCTTACATGGGACTGTATGCTGGAGAAGCTGAAGGCAGACGGCAAAGAGAGGGAGTGTGATATTATTTACATGGGACAGTATGTTGGAGGGGCTGAAGGCAGGGAAGTGATGTGTCTTACATGGGACTGTATGCTGGAGGGGCTGAAGGGGGGCATAATTATTACTATAATACTACAGAGGTGGCCATTATAATATTGATAATACTAATAATAATAATACAGAGGGGGAAATAATAATAATAATACAGAGGGGCCAGTATATATTTTAATTTTACAGAGGGCATTATACTTATGGGCACTACGGGGGGAGGGGAGGTCTGTTATCTGAGGATGATATTAAAGTGAGAAATAAAAAAAAATGTCTATGAAACTCTACAAAGGCGAGACCCGGCTGAAAGAAGGTATCATGGCGGTCTTATCTCCGAATAAAGATGCTGAGGAAAGTCTACATCACAGGAGATGTCACTGGATGTAACAGGTATGGTGCGGTATTCTCCTGTATATTTCATAGCAATGTATGTTATGTCCATCCAAATATCTGTTTTGGGGGGTGGATATAGAATTTGGGCCACACTGCCGAAGCCTGGCCCCAGACTTCAGGTCACACTGTTCGTGTTCTGAATTCTGGGGCCTCACACCCATCTACTACATTATCTGTACTCAGAGAGTTATAACTGTGTTATCTGTGGTGTTACATAGGACTGCAGGTGACATCTACTGCATTATTTGTAAAAAGGGGCATGGCCACAGGTTGGAAGGGGCGGCGCAATAGTTGGCTTACCCCGGGTGCTGGCAACCTACGCTACGCCACTGTAGTTTGGTTGTACATTTTCAAGCTTTTTTCATAGATCAGATGCCACTGTTTCTAAGTAAGTACAGTCTGGGTTAACTAGTCATTGATTCTCTCAAAATGGCAAGCTGTCCCAGTAGGGTTGTTACTACACATTTAGGTTACCTTGGGGACCTGTTGAAAGATTTGCTATGGGGCCATGAACA
The DNA here is from genome assembly GCF_905171765.1 of Bufo bufo. Taxonomy (NCBI): domain Eukaryota; kingdom Metazoa; phylum Chordata; class Amphibia; order Anura; family Bufonidae; genus Bufo; species Bufo bufo. The sequence continues at coordinate 92,381,155 of NC_053390.1, forward strand.
CCATTGTAAAATTAGACAAGATCTCAAACCAATAGCTTTTATTGCAATAATGAATTTTATAGATTCCTGAGCTGAGATATCCAAAGCATATGGTTTCAGTAGATGCTACAATAAACACAGAATCTACACTGATGCCACCACCACATTCACTAGAGAATACAAATTATACTTGTCACTCTGCCAGTGATATAAGACTAATATCCTCCATATTCAAATCTCCTACAAAAATCTTCAAGACTTCTCAAGACTTCTCTCATGCTGCACCTGTTCTCTGGAATGTGCTACACCAGACAATGGGATTCATTCCCAGCATCCACAGTTTTCAGCAAGCCCTAAAAACATATCCTTTTAGGCAGGCCTATTACAGCTTAGAACCTGATCCCTTAATTCATCAGTATCCTCCATGCTCCCTGCATACATATGCACTTTATATCTGCACAGATACAGGCTGGAGGCTGGATCATACCGTTTTATTAATATGTCACAATTTTATTTCTTAATTATTATTTTTTTTAATAAAAGATGGCTGGATCATTGCATGAATCAAGCAGTTTTTACCTATTGTGCCACCACTATTTCCTCATAGATTGTAAGCTCTTGTGAGCAGGGCTCTCATTCTTTAGGTTGTTACTCTTTTATATCTGATGTCTGATTTTATCTGTACTTGCGCCCTCTGAAATGTGAAAGGTGTTGAGGAATATGTTAGTGCTATATAGGTATAGATTTTATTATCAACCTCTTTTACCTTTCATTACTTGCCACTTCTATACAATTTAGTCCCTTTTAACACATATGTCAGAGATATACATTAGGAGGATTTTTCTGCGCGAAAATCAAATTGAAAGTTCCAACGTCTACCACTGTGTAGGCATAGACTGCAATACATCACCCAATGATATACATGTTTTTATTAATTGCAATAAATTGAATAGTCTACTAAACTATTTTATGAACATATCCGGTTGTATTATCTTTCACATAGCCAAGACGGATCCATCATGAACTCCACTGAAAGTCAATGGGGTACGGGTCAGTTTTCTATTGTGTCAGAGAGTAAACAGATCCATCCCCATTGACTTGCATTGTGCGCCATGACAGATCCGTTTTGCACTGCATCCCATGACGGAAAGAAAACTGCAGCATGCTGCGGTTTGCTCTCCAGTATAAGAACGCAACCAAACGGAACGGAATGCATTTTGGAGCATTCGGTTCTGTTCAGTTATGTTTTGTCCCCATTGACAATGAATGGGGACAAAACTAAAGCGTTTTTTTCTTTTATTGAGACTCTATGACGGATCTCAATACCGGAAAATAGAAACGCTAGTGTGAAAGTAGCCTTAAAGGGAACCTGTCACCTCCAAAAACCATCCCAAAAAGCGAGCAGTACCTGAGAGTAGCCAGCAGTGTGGTTCCGACGATCGTTTTCTTCCTGAAGGCAGACGATGCAAAAGCTCAGAAAATTTTCTTTTATCCCCTGCCCGCGTGATTTTCTAGTCATGCGGCCTCCTTGCTTCAAATCAAGTTAACCGCGCCCCCCTCCATGCCCCTTCGCTGTGACTGACAGCGCTTATGCATGAGAGTTCGGCTGCCTTTGACGAACAGCCGGCTGTCAGTCACAGGCGAAGGGGCAGGGAAGGGGGCATGGTTACCGTGACTTGAAGCAAGGAGGCCGCATGACTAGAAAATCACGTGGGCAGGGGATAAAAGAACGTTTTCTGAGCTTTTGCTTCATCTGCCTTCAGGAAGAAAACGATCGTCGGAAACACGTTGCTGGCTACTCTCAGGTACTGCTGGCGACTTGGGATGATTTTTGGAGGTGACAGGTTCCCTTTAATAGTTTTCTTTTATCAATTAACAAAATGCAAAGTGAATGAACAAAACATAAATCTAAATCACATAAGTATTTGATGTGACCACCCTTGCCTTCAAAACAGCATCAATTCTTACATGTACAGTTGCAAGAAAAAGTATGTGAACCCTTTGGAATGATATGGATTTCTGCACAAATTGGTCATAAAATGTGATCTGATCTTCATCTAAGTCACAACAATAGACAATCACAGTCTGCTTAAACTAATAACACACGAAGAATTAAATGTTACCATGTTTTTATTGAACACACCATGTAAACATTCACAGTGCAGGTGGAAAAAGTATGTGAACCCTTGGATTTAACCACTTAAGGACCACAGGTTTATACCCCCCTAAAGACCAGGCCCTTTTTTACAAATCGGCACTACACTACTTTCACCGTTTATTGCTCGGTCATGCAACTTACCACCCAAATGAATTTTACCTCCTTTTCTTCTCACTAATAGAGCTTTCATTTGGTGGTATTTCATTGCTGCTGACATTTTTACTTTTTTTGTTATTAATCGAAATTTAACGATTTTTTTTGCAAAAAAATGACATTTTTCACTTTCAGTTGTAAAATTTTGCAAAAAAAACGAGATCCATATAGAAATTTTGCTCTAAATTTATAGTTCTACATGTCTTTGATAAAAAAAAAATGTTTGGGTAAAAAAAAAATGGTTTGGGTAAAAGTTATAGCGTTTACAAACTATGGTACAAAAATGTGAATTTCCGCTTTTTGAAGCAGCTCTGACTTTCTGAGCACCTGTCATGTTTCCTGAGGTTCTACAATGCCCAGACAGTACAAACACCCCACAAATGACCCCATTTCGGAAAGTACACACCCTAAGGTATTCGCTGATGGGCATAGTGAGTTCATAGAACTTTTTATTTTTTGTCACAAGTTAGCGGAAAATGATGATTTTTTTTTATTTTATTTTTTTTCCTACAAAGTCTCATATTCCACTAACTTGTGACAAAAAATAAAAACTTCCATGAACTCACTATGCCCATCAGCGAATACCTTGGGGTCTCTTCTTTCCAAAATGGGGTCACTTGTGGGGTAGTTATACTGCCCTGGCATTCTAGGGGCCCGAATGTGTGGTAAGGAGTTTGAAATCAAATTCTGTAAAAAATGACCTGTGAAATCCGAAAGGTGCTCTTTGGAATATGGGCCCCTTTGCCCACCTAGGCTGCAAAAAAGTGTCACACATCTGGTATCTCTGTATTCAGGAGAAGTTGAGGAATGTGTTTTGGGGTGTCTTTTTACATATACCCATGCTGGGTGAGATAAATATCTTGGTCAAATGCCAACTTTGTATAAAAAAATGGGAAAAGTTGTCTTTTGCCAAGATATTTCTCTCACCCAGCAGGGGTATATGTAAAATGACACCCCAAAACACATTCCCCACCTTCTCCTGAGTACGGGGATACCAGATGTGTGACACTTTTTTGCAGCCTAGGTGGGCAAAGGGGCCCATATTCCAAAGAGCACCTTTCGGATTTCACAGGTCATTTTTTACAGAATTTGATTTCAAACTCCTTACCACACATTTGGGCCCCTAGAATGCCAGGGCAGTATAACTACCCCACAAGTGACCCCATTTTGGAAAGAAGAGACCCCAAGGTATTCGCTGATGGGCATAGTGAGTTCATGGAAGTTTTTATTTTTTGTCACAAGTTAGTGGAATATGAGACTTTGTATGAAAAAAAAAAAAAAAAAAAATCTGCATTTTCCACTAACTTGTGACAAAAAATAAAAAATTCTAGGAACTTGCCATGCCCCTCACGGAATACCTTGGGGTGTCTTCTTTCCAAAATGGGGTCACTTGTGGGGTAGTTATACTGCCCTGGCATTTTCCAGGGGCCCTAATGTGTGGTAAGTAGGTAAATGACCTGTGAAATCCTAAAGGTGCTCTTTGGAATATGGGCCCCTTTGCCCACCTAGGATGCAAAAAAGTGTCACACATGTGGTATCGCCGTATTCAGGAGAAGTTGGGGAATGTGTTTTGGGGTGTCATTTTACATATACCCTTGCTGGGTGAGAGAAATATCTTGGCAAAAGACAACTTTTCCCATTTTTTTATACAAAGTTGGCATTTGACCAAGATATTTATCTCACCCAGCATGGGTATATGTAAAATGACACCCCAAAACACATTCCCCAACTTCTCCTGAGTACGGCGATACCAGATGTGTGACACTTTATTGCAGCCTAGATGCGCAAAGGTGCCCAAATTCCTTTTAGGAGGGCATTTTTAGACATTTGGATACCAGACTTCTTCTCACGCTTTGGGGCCCCTAGAATGCCAGGGCAGTATAAATACCCCACATGTGACCCCATTTTGGAAAGAAGACACCCCAAGGTATTCAATGAGGGGCATGGCGAGTTCATAGAAATTTTTTTTTTTTGGCACAAGTTAGCGGAAATTGATATTTTTAATTTTTTTCTCACAAAGTCTCCCTTTCCGCTAACTTGGGACAAAAATTTCAATCTTTCATGGACTCAATATGCCCCTCACGGAATACCTGGGGGTGTCTTCTTTCCGAAATGGGGTCACATGTGGGGTATTTATACTGCCCTGGCATTCTAGGGGCCCTAAAGCGTGAGAAGAAGTCTGGAATATAAATGTCTAAAAAATTTTACGCATTTGGTTTCCGTGAGGGGTATGGTGAGTTCATGTGAGATTTCATTTTTTGACACAAGTTAGTGGAATATGAGACTTTGTAAGAAAAAAAAAATAATAATTCCGCTAACTTGGGCCAAAAAAATGTCTGAATGGAGCCTTACAGAGGGGTGATCAATGACAGGGGGGTGATCAATGACAGGGGGGGTGATCAATGACAGGGGGGGTAATCAATGACAGGGGGGGGATCAATGACAGGGGGGGTGATCAATGACAGGGGGGGTGATCAATGACAGGGGGGGTGATCAATGACAGGGGGGGTGATCAATGACAGGGGGGGTGATCAATGACAGGGGGGGTGATCAATGACAGGGGGGTGATCAATGACAGGGGGGTGATCAATGACAGGGGGGGTGATCAATGACAGGGGGGTGATCAATGACAGGGGGGTGATCAGGGAGTCAATATGGGGTGATAACCACAGTCATTGATCACGCCCGTGTAAGGCTTCATTCAGACGTCCGTATGCGTTTTGCGGATCCGATCCATCTATCAGTGCATCCGTAAAAATCATGCGGACATCTGAATGGAGCTTTACAGGGGGGTAATCAATGACAGGGGGGTGATCAGGGAGTCTATATGGGGTGATCACCACAGTCATTGATCACGCCCCTGTAAGGCTTCATTCAGACGTCCGGATGCGTTTTGCGGATCCGATCCATCTATCAGTGGATCCGTAAAAATCATGCGGACATCTGAATGGAGCTTTACAGGGGGGTAATCAATGACAGGGGGGTAATCAATGACAGGGGGGTGATCAGGGAGTCTATATGGGGTGATCACCACAGTCATTGATCATGCCCCTGTAAGGCTTCATTCAGACGTCCGGATGCGTTTTGCGGATCCGATCCATCTATCAGTGGATCCGTAAAAATCATGCGGACATCTGAATGGAGCTTTACAGGGGGGTGATCAATGACAGGGGTGTAATCAATGACAGGGGGGTGATCAGGGAGTCTATATGGGGTGATAACCACAGTCATTGATCACGCCCCTGTAAGGCTTCATTCAGACGTCCGGATGCGTTTTGCGGATCCGATCCATCTATCAGTGCATCCGTAAAAATCATGCGGACATCTGAATGGAGCTTTACAGGGGGGTAATCAATGACAGGGGGGTGATCACCACAGTCATTGATCATGCCCCTGTAAGGCTTCATTCAGACGTCTGTATGCGTTTTGCGGATCCGATCCATCTATCAGTGCATCCGTAAAAATCATGCGGACATCTGAATGGAGCTTTACAGGGGGGTGATCAATGACAGGGGTGTAATCAATGACAGGGGGGTGATCAGGGAGTCTATATGGGGTGATCACCACAATCATTGATCATGCCCCTGTAAGGCTTCATTCAGACGTCCGGATGCGTTTTGCGGATCCGATCCATCTATCAGTGCATCCGTAAAAATCATGCGGACATCTGAATGGAGCTTTACAGGGGGGTGATCAGGGAGTCTATATGGGGTGATCACCACAGTCATTGATCATGCCCCTGTAAGGCTTCATTCAGACGTCCGGATGCGTTTTGCGGATCCGATCCATCTATCAGTGGATCCGTAAAAATCATGCGGACGTCTGAATGGAGCTTTACAGGGGGGTAATCAATGACAGGGGGGTAATCAATGACAGGGGGGTGATCAGGGAGTCTATATGGGGTGATCACCACAGTCATTGATCACGCCCCTGTAAGGCTTCATTCAGACGTCCGGATGCGTTTTGCGGATCCGATCCATCTATCAGTGGATCCGTAAAAATCATGCGGACGTCTGAATGGAGCTTTACAGGGGGGTGATCAATGACAGGGGGGTAATCAATGACAGGGGGTGATCAGGGAGTCTATATGGGGTGATCAGGGGTGATCAGGGGCTAATAAGGGGTTAATAAGTGACGGGGGGGGGGGTGTAGTGTAGTGTAGTGGTGCTTGGTGCTACTTTACTGAGCTACCTGTGTCCTCTGGTGGTCGATCCAAACAAAGGGGACCACCAGAGGACCAGGTAGCAGGTATATTAGACGCTGTTATCAAAACAGCGTCTAATATACCTGTTAGGGGTTAAAAAAAACACATCTCCAGCCTGCCAGCGAACGATCGCCGCTGGCAGGCTGGAGATCAACTCTCTTACCTTCCGTTCCTGTGAGCGCGCGCGCCTGTGTGCGCGCGTTCACAGGAAATCTCGGCTCACGCGAGATGACGCCTATTGGCGTTAGCGTAGCCTGGGGGAGCCGCCGCAATGACGCCTTTCGGCGTTACAGTTGCGGGAAGTGGTTAATAACTGGTTGAACCTCTTTTGGCAGCAATAACTTCAACCAAACGTTTCCTGTAGTTGCAGATCAGACGTGCACAACGGTCAGGAGTAATTCTTGACCATTCCTCTTTACAAAACTGTTTCAGTTCAGCAATATTCTTGGGATGTCTGGTGTGAATCGCTTTCTTGAGGTCATGCCACAGCATCTCAATCGGGTTGAGGTCAGGACTCTGACTGGGCCACTCCAGAAGGTGTATTTTCTTCTGGTTAAGCCATTCTGTTGTTGATTTACTTCTATGCTTTGGGTCATTGTCCTGTTGCAACACCCATCTTCTGTTGAGCTTTAGCTGGTGGACAGATGGCCTTAAGTTCTCCTGCAAAATGTCTTGATAAACTTGGGAATTCATTTTTCCTTCGATGATAGCAATCCGTCCAGGCCCTGACCCAGCAAAGCAGCCCCAAACCATGATGCCCCCACCACCATACTTCACAGTTGGGATGAGGTTTTGATGTTGGTGTGCTGTGCCTCTTTTTCTCCACACATAGTGATGTGTGTTTCTTCCAAACAACTCAACTTTGGTTTCATCTGCCCACAGAATATTTTGCCAGTACTGCTGTGGAATATCCAGGTGTTCTTGTGCAAACTGTAAACGTGCAGCAATGTTTTTTTTGGACAGCAGTGGCTTCCTCTGTGGTATCCTCACATTAAATTCATTCTTGTTTAGTGTTTTACGCATCGTAGAATCGCTAACAGGGATGTTAGCATATGCCAGAAACTTTTGTATGTCTTTAGCTGACACTCTAGGATTCTTCTTCACCTCATTGAGCAGTCTGCGCAGTGCTCTTGCAGTCATCTTTACAGGACGGCCACTCCTAGGGAGAGTAGCAGCCGTGCTGAACTTTCTCCATTTATAGACAATTTGTCTTAATGATGAACAGCAAGGCTTTTGGAGATACTTTTATAACCCTTTCCAGCTTTATTCAAGTCAACAATTCTTAATCGTAGGTCTTCTGAGAGCTCTTTTGTGCGAGGCATCATTCACATCAGGCAATGCTTTTTGTGAAAAGCAAACCCAGAACTGGTGTGTGTTTTTTATAGGGCAGGGCAGCTGTAACCAACACCTCCAATCTCATCTCATTGATTGGACTCCAGTTGGCTGACACCTCACTCCAATTAGCTCTTGGAGATGTAATTAGTCTAGGGTTCACATATTTTTTCCACCTGCACTGTGAATGTTTACATGGTGTGTTCAATAAAAACATGGTAGCATTTAATTCTTTGTGTTTTATTAGTTTAAGCAGACTGTGATTGTCTATTGTTGTGACTTAGATGAAGATCAGATCACATTTTATGACCAATTTGTGCAGAAATCCACATCATTCCAAAGAGTTCACATACTTTTTCTTGCAACTGTATACTTGCACAGAGTTTTTGAAGGAACTCGGCAGGGAGGTTGTTCCAAACATCTTGAAGAACGAATCGCAGATCTTCTGTGGATGTAGGCTTGGTCAAATCCTTCTGTCTCTTCATGTAATCTCAGACAGATCTGAGATTTTCAGATTACGCTGAAGATGCTTCATAGGCCTCATGCACACGACCGTTCCGTTTTTTTGCGGTCCGCAAATTGTGGATTCGCAAAACACGGAAGCTGCCCGTGTGCCTTCCGCAATTTGCGGAACGGAACAGGTGGCCCATTGTAGAAATGCCTATTCTTGTCTGCAAAACGGACAAGAATAGGACATGCTATTTTTTTTTGTGGGGCCTCGGAACGGAGCAACGGATGCGGACAGCACACAGAGTGCTGTCCGCATCTTTTGCGGCCCCATTGAAGTGAATAGGTCTGCACACGAGCCGCAAAAACTGTGGCTTGGATGCGGACCAGAACAACGTTCGTGTGCATGAGGCCTTAATTAATAGGAAGACCATGGCACTCACAAAAGAATATTGCATAAATATCTTGTTTATTTTCATATATTTTCTTTTATATTTTTTTATACAGTACAGACCAAAAGTTTGGACACACCTTCTCATTCAAAGAGTTTTCTTTATTTTCATGACTATGAAAACTGTAGATTCACACTGAAGGCATCAAAACTATGAATTAACACATGTGGAATTATATACATAACAAACAAGTGTGAAACAACTGAAAATATGTCAAATTCTAGGTTCTTCAAAGTAGCCACCTTTTGCTTTGATTACTGCTTTGCACACTCTTGGCATTCTCTTGATGAGCTTCAAGAGGTAGACCCCTGAAATGGTTTTCACTTCACAGGTGTGCCCTGTCAGGTTTAATAAGTGGGATTTCTTGCCTTATAAATGGGGTTAGGACCATCAGTTGCGTTGAGGAGAAGTCAGGTGGATACACAGCTGATAGTCCTACTGAATAGACTGTTAGAATTTGTATTATGGCAAGAAAAAAGCAGCTAAGTAAAGAAAAACAAGTGGCCATCATTACTTTAAGAAACGAAGGTCAGTCAGTCAGCCGAAAAATTGGGAAAACTTTGAAAGTAAGGGCTATTTTACCATGAAGGAGAGTGATGGGGTGCTGCGCCAGATGACCTGGCCTCCACAGTCACTGGACCTGAACCCAATCGAGATGGTTTGGGGTGAGCTGGACCGCAGAGTGAAGGCAAAAGGGCCAACAAGTGCTAAGCATCTCTGGGAACTCCTTCAAGACTGTTGGAAGACCATTTCAGGTGACTACCTCTTGAAGCTCATCAAGAGAATGCCAAGAGTGTGCAAAGCAGTAATCAAAGCAAAAGGTGGCTACTTTGAAGAACCTAGAATATGACATATTTTCAGTTGTTTCACAATTGTTTGTTATGTATATAATTCCACATATGTTAATTCATAGTTTTGATGCCTTCATAGTCATGAAAATAAAGAAAACTCTTTGAATGAGAAGGTGTGTCCAAACTTTTGGTCTGTACTGTATATATGTATCCATCCGTAAAAAAAATTAGTTAATTAGTTAATTCATAGTGGTATACTGGCCAACGTTTCGGTCTAATCCAAGACCTTGTTCACGGCTTTGTTGAGGCATCGGATGGCGTCATAAATGCGAATAAATTTGCAGGCAATCAGACACCTCTCTGATGGTATTGCATGATGGATAAGTATCTGCCTGTGTTTCTTAGTACACCATCAATCCTGACCAAATTGAAATGCTGACATGCATTGTCATTAAGAACTATCTTCAGCATAAAGAAGAATAAGGAGTCCTGGAAGTGATGATATGATCCCCACAGAGCCCAGATCTCAACATCATCAAGTCTGTTTGGGATTACATGAAGAGACAGAAGAATTTGAGCAAGCCTACATCCACAGAAGATCAATGGTTAGTTCTCCAGGATGCTTAATGCAACCTCACTGTTGAATTCATTCAAAAACTGTGTGCAAATGTACCTAGAACAACAGATGCCGTTTTGAAGGCAAAAGGCGGGCACATGAACATATTGCAAATAGCAAAATGTGCTAAAAAAAAAGCTATTCAACATGCAGTACAGACCAAAAGTTTGGACACACCTTCTCATTCAAAGAGTTTTCTTTATTTTCATGACTATGAAGGCATCAGAACTATGAATTAACACATGTGGAATTATATACATAACAAACAAGTGTGAAACAACTGAAAATATGTCATATTCTAGGTTCTTCAAAGTAGCCACCTTTTACTTTGATTACTGCTTTGCACACTCTTGGCATTCTCTTGATGAGCTTCAAGAGGTAGTCCCCTGAAATGGTCTTCCAACAGTCTTGAAGGAGTTCCCAGAGATGCTTAGCACTTGTTGGCCCTTTTGCCTTCACTCTGCGGTCCAGCTCACCCCAAACCATCTCGATTGGGTTCAGGTCCGGTGACTGTGGAGGACAGGTCATCTGGCGCAGCACCCCATGACTCTCCTTCATGGTCAAATAGCCCTTACTTTCAAAGTTTTCCCAATTTTTCGGCTGACTGACTGACCTTCATTTCTTAAAGTAATGATGGCCAGGCCACTCGTTTTTCTTTACTTAGCTGCTTTTTTCTTGCCATAATACCAATTCTAACAGTCTATTCAGTAGGACTGTAAAAAACAATCAGACTGGCTCACAGTATTTTTGCATTTATTAAAATTACTTTATTGACCCAATACAATGTTACACATATCCTAGTTAATTGTCAACATAACAGCATATATAAATAGGTACTTTAAATGCGGAGCTCTCGCATATACCTAAATGACAGGAGTACTCCAAATATGACCTCTGGTTTTGCTATGTGGTGTCCGTCTGCTACGTATTGAGATAGAATATCTCTAGTGTTCAGATAGTTTATCTGTTGGTTTGTCTTGATCTAAACATAAATTGTTCAGCTACTATTCCGTTAGCGTTACACATTTGCCTACTGAGGAAGGAACTACGGTTCCGAAACGTGTCTAGTGCGAACTAGTGTGAACCTGACCCAGCTAGTGGTGCGTTATTTTTGCTTCAGCTTTCATCTTTTTTTAAAAAGATTTTTGCCTTGACCATCTCATCTGGATGCAGTTTGAAAAGGGTGAGCACGATATCAGCCATAACCTCAAGCGGTGCAAGCGGTATAATACCATTATAGTGGACTGACTTATTGGTGTGCTAATATTGACGTCTTTGCCGAATACACCGGCGCGGCTCTGCTACATCAACTTCCGCTACTTCGATCGGCGCAGGTGGATACCATCACCGACCAGCAAACCACTCTCTGGTCGGATCACGTGAGACGCCGCGAAGAACGAGCAGAGTGACTACCTCGTGGCAGGAGGTAGGAAACTAACCGCAATATTAAGCAACATAGTTGCTGAGACTATCTATCAGCGACCGCTAACGGAATAGTAGCTGAACAATTTATGTTTAGATCAAGACAAACCAACAGATAAACTATCTGAACACTAGAGATATTCTATCTCAATACGTAGCAGACGGACACCACATAGCAAAACCAGAGGTCATATTTGGAGTACTCCTGTCATTTAGGTATATGCGAGAGCTCCGCATTTAAAGTACCTATTTATATATGCTGTTATGTTGACAATTAACTAGGATATGTGTAACATTGTATTGGGTCAATAAAGTAATTTTAATAAATGCAAAAATACTGTGAGCCAGTCTGATTGTTTTTTACGGATTTACTTGGTTTTCAGTTGGTAACTGAAAGACTGGGCTCCAGTAGGTTGCTGGTGCAGCTTCTCTATATTGTTATATTCAGTAGGACTATCAGCTGTGTATCCACCTGACTTCTCCTCAACGCAACTGATGGTCCCAACCCCATTTATAAGGCAAGAAATCCACTTATTAAACCTGACAGGGCACACCTGTGAAATGAAGACCATTTCAGGGGACTACCTCTTGAAGCTCATCAAGAGAATGCCAAGAGTGTGCAAAGCAGTAATCAAAGCAAAAGGTGGCTACTTTGAAGAACCTAGAATATGACATATTTTCAGTTGTTTCACACTTGTTTGTTATGTATATAATTCCACATGTGTTAATTCATAGTTTTGATGCCTTCAGTGTGAATCTACAATTTTCATAGTCATGAAAATAAAATAAAACTCTTTGAATGAGAAGGTGTGTCCAAACTTTTGGTCTGTACTGTATGTCTACAGAATGTCTAACAATTATTTGGGACACTGCAGCCATACTGTTATTGAAACCCCACAGGAATCATTTTTTATAGTCCTGCATACAAAGATCGCCTCTATCTCTGAAAGACCTGGCATGCCTGTGCATTACATGGACAGATTATTGATTGCCATGGGCACCATGTATTGCTTGGCTCCTGTAGTGGAGCTACAAGAGAGCACTTGGTCAAATGTTAGTCTTTTTTATTTAAAAGTGATGAGTGTCTCTGTAGAATACAAGCAGCCACATAACAGAATTTAGCAAATAATTTTATGTCTTCCCTACACGATTGATCATAAAAGATAAGGCTGCTAGTGCATTATTTTTAAGCAAAAACCTACAAGAATGTGCTGTAAACATAGCTTGAATTACATTATCCGTGTCTGTATGTTCCTCTAGGCACTTTTGTTTCATCCAAGTGTCCAAGAACAACCTGACCCTAAGGGTCAAATTCTAAAGGAAAGTTTCAGGACATCTGTCCGTGAGCTGAATCTCAAGAGAACATAGGTCATGCAGCAAGACAACAACCCTGAGTACAAAAGTCCTTCTACCAAAGAATAATTAATGAAGAATAAAATTGAAGTTTTAGAATAGCTAAGTCAAAGTCCTAACCTTAATCCAATAGAAATGTTGTGGAAGGAACTGAAGTGAGCAGTTCATGGGAGGAAAGCCACCAACATAACAGAGCTCAAGCTGTTTTGTATGGAGGAATGGGCTAAAATTCCTCCAAGCCGATGTCCAGGGCTACAATTACCGGAAATGTTTAGTTGCAGTAATTCCTGCACAAGGAGGTCACACCAGATACTAAAAGCAAAGGTTCACATACTTTTACTACTCACAGACATATGATAATGAATCATGTCCCACAACTAATAAATGAACAGCTTTAATATTTTTTTATTTTTGTTTGATTTGGTTATCTTTATCCACTTTCAGGACTGAAAATCTAGATGTAGTTTTAGGTCAAATTTATGCAGAAATATCTACAATTCTCAAGGATTCACAAAAAATAAGTAATTGATACACTGGCGATTTTGCACGTTTTCCCACCTACAAAGAATGTACAGTAGAAGTCTGTAATTTTTATTGTAGGTACACTTTAACTGTGAGAGGCAGAATTCTAAAAATAAATCCCGAAAATTACATTGTATGACTTTTAAATAATTAATTTGCATTTTATTACATGAAATAAGTATTTGATACAATAGAAAAACAGAACTTAATATTTGGTACAGAAACCTTTGTTTGCAATTACAGAGGTCAGACGTTTCCTGTAGTTCTTGACCAAGTTTGCACACACTGCAGCAGGGATTTTGGCCCACTCCTCCATACAGATCTTCTCCAGATCTTTCAGGTTTGGGGCTGTCACTGGGCTACATTGAGTTTAAGCTCCCTCCAAAGATTTTTGATTGGGTTCAGGTCTGGAGAATGGCTAGGCCACTCCAGGACCTTGAAATGCTTCTTACGGAGCCACTCCTTAGTGTTGCCCTGTCTGTGTGTTTCGGGTCATTGTTATGCTGGAAGACCCAGCCACAACCCATCTTGAATGCTCTTACTGAGGGAAGGAGGTTGTTGACCAAAATCTCGTGATACATCGCCCCATCCATCCTCCCTTCAATATGGTGCAGTTGTCCTGTCCTCTTAGCAGAAAAGCACACCCAATGTATGATGTTTCCACCCCCATGCTTTATGTTTGGAACTGTGTTTTTTGGGGTTGTACTCATCCTTCTTCTTCCTCTGGATCATCCAGATGGTCATTGGTGAACTTCAAGTGTGCCTGGACATGTGGTGGCGTGAGCAGGGGGACATTGCGTGCCCTGCAGGATTTTAATCCATGATGGTGTTGTGTGTTACTAACGGTAATCTTTGAGACTGTGGTCCCTGCTCTCTTCACAGTCATTGACCAGGTCCTCCCTTGTAGTTCTAGGCTGATTCCTGACTTTTCTTAGAATTATCCTTACCCCACGAGGGGAGATCTTGCATGGAGCCACAGACCGAGGAAGATTGACAGTCATCTTGTGGTTCTTCCATTTTCTAATAATTGTGCCAACAGTTGTTGCCTTCTCACCAAGCTGCTTGCCTATTGTCCTGTAGCCCATCCCAGCCTTGTGCAGGTCTACAATTTGTCCCAGGTGTCCTTAGACAGCTCTTTGGTCTTGGCCATGGCGGAGTTGTTGGAGTGTGATTAATTGAGTGTGTGGACAGGTGTCTTATACAGGTAACGAGTTCAAAGAGGTGCAATTAATACAGGTAATGAATGCAGAGCAGGAGGGCTAATTAAAGAAAAAAAATGCAAATTAATTAGTTAAAAATCATACAATGTGATTTTCTGGATTTTTTTTTAGATTCTGTCTCTCACAGTTGAAGTGTACCTACAATAAAAATTACAGACCTCTCTATTCTTTGTAGGTGGAAAAACTTGCAAGATCACCAGTGTATCAAATACTTATTTTCCCCAATATATATATATATATATATATATATATATATACAGTGCCTTGAAAAAGTATTCATCATACCCCTTGAACTTTTCCAGTTTATTTACGTTACACCCACAAACTTCTTAAATGTATTTTATTGGGATTTTATGTGATAGACCAACACAAAGTAGCAAGTATGTGTGAAGTGAAAAGAAAATGATACAATTTTTTAAAAAAAATTAAAAATAAAAATCTGAAAAGTGTGGTGTAAATTTTTACTCAAGCCCCGGGTCCTTTGATATCCCTAAATAAAATCCAATGTGACTAATTGCCTAAAATCCAGTGTGACCAATCACCTAATTAGTAAATAGAGTCCACCTGTGTCAAAAAAAACCCCAGTATAACTACTGTTGTTCTGTGAAGGCCTCAGAGGTTTTTAGAGAACATTGGTGATCAAACAGCATCATGAAAACCAAGGATCACACCACACAGAACAGGGATAAAGTTGTGGAGAAGTGTAAAGCAGGGTTAGGTTATGAAAAATATATCTCAATCTCTGAACATTTTACAGGGCACTGTTCAATCCATTATCCAATAATGGAAGGAGTATGGCATAACTGCAAACCTGCAGAAAAGGAGAGCACTAATTAGAGAAGAGGCCCATGGTCACTCTGAAGGAACTGCAGAGTTCCATAGCTCAGGTGGGAGAATCTGTCCACAGGACAACTATTAGTCGTCTACTCAACAAATCTGGCCTTTGTGGAAGAGTGGCAAGAAGAAAGCCATTTTTGAAAGCAAGCCATAAGAAGTCCCGTTTGGCACAAGCCATGTAGGGGACATAGCAAACATGTGGAAGAAGATGGTCTGGTCAGATGAGACCAAAGTTGAACTTTTTGGCCTAAATGCAAAACACCATGTGTGGCAGAAAACTAACACTGCACATCACCCTGAACATACCATCCCCACTGTTCATGGACGCTCTCCATCCAATCTCATCGAGTTTGAATTATTTTGCAAAGAAGAGTAGGCAAAAATTACATTTCAGCCTCTAGATATGCTGGTAGAGACATACCCAAGAGACTTACAGCTGTAATTTCAGCGAAAGGTGGTCCTACAAAGTATTCACTCAAGGGGGCTTGACCACCCATACGTGTTTTTACAGCGGTCACTAAGAGGCCTTAGGCTGGGCCGCCGCTTTTTTACGGTGGCCCAGTCTAAGCGCTGCACGGGTCCCCCGTGCAGTGGGGACCTGGCTCTCACATGAGAGCTGCAGCCCTACTATAACAGCCCGGACCGGCAGGAGTGCTGATCCAGGCTGTTTAACACTTTACATGCCACGGGCAATGGCGCCCGCCGCATGTAAAGTGCTGACAGAGGGAGTGGACTCCCTCTGTCTTCCATCGGCACCCTGCAAATGCGATTGTGGGGTGCCGATGTGTCTGAAGGGTGCCTGGGGTCTGATGTAGGCCCCAGACCAGCCTTCAGTAATTTTCAGCAGGCTGCGCCTCTCTGGCGCACCCTGGTGGTCAATGTTAGAATAGCAATTAAACAGTTAGGATGTCGCACTAGGAAACCAGAACACCAAGCTAGGTGCTCCTGTCCTAACGAGACCACTCACTCGATAAAAAGGGGAAAATGCGTGAAAATATCCATATTTTCACGAATGTTAGAATAGCATTGCCATTAACATGCAATGCACTATAGGGATAGTGCATTGCATTTTAAAAGCAATCAAAAAGCCACTGAAAAATACTGCCACTGAAAAAAACGTAATAACAAGCGATCAAAAAGCGCCATTTACTCCAAAATGATACCAATGAAAAATAAAAGTCATCCTGCAAAAAACAAGCCCTCACACAACTCCATAGAAAGAAAAATAAAAAAGTTATGGGTCTTGAGAAGTGGCAATGCAAAAATATTTTTTTCTTTAAAAAAAAGGGATTTTATTGCAAAAGAAAGTAGTAAAATGTAAAAAAACTATATGTATTTGGTATTACTGTAATAGTACTGACCCAGAGAATAAAGATATCATGTTATTTATACCAAAAAATGAACGGCGTAAAATGTATAATGTAAAAACTCTGTGGCAGCATTGCTGTTTTTCCCCATCTACCTCCCAGAAAGAGTTAATAAAAGTTAATCAGAAAGTTATGTGTACCCCAAAATGGTGCCATTAAAAACTACATCTTGTCCCGCTAAAAACAAGCCCTCATAAAGCTATATAGACAGAAAAATAAATAAGTTATAGCTCTTGGAACGTGACGATGAAAAAGGAAGAAAAACGCTTGGTCAGTAAGGCCCAAAACAGGCTGGTCACTAAGGGGTTAATATAAATGCACGCCACACTTTCCAGATTTTTATTTATTAGAGATTTTGAAAACCGTGTATCATTTTCCTTTCACTTCACACAAACCAACACATAGTAGCAAGTATATCACATAAAATCATAATAAAATACATTTAAGTTTGTGGGTGTAACATGAAAAAAATGTGTATAAAAATAAAGGCGTATGAATACCTTTTCAAGGCTTCTCTCTCTCTCTCTCTCTCTCTCTTTCTCCCTATATATATATATATATATATATATATATATATATATATATATATATATATATATACCACTCAAGTGACCCTTTTTTGGAGGGACAGTCCCTCTTTTTTAACCAAGTCCATCTGTCCCTCTTTGATGCTTAAATGTCCCTCTGTTTGACTTGGAGAACTGATGCATAAATGTGCATTTGTTTACTAAATTGCTCCTTACTAAAGTGTCTGTATGGTTTCTACCTGTATATTAGAACTTCATTATTTGGTGCAATTTGGACCTTAAAATATCTATAATCTAATGATTTATGTGCTAATATTTAAATGGATACTGAAGCACAAGAAAAATATTTTCCCAGGGGCTCCACATGCTGTAAAAAATAAATAAATAAATAAAGGATCTTATACTCACCTAACCAATCCCCAGCTGTTATAGTTGTGACTCAGTAAGTAATGAGGCTTTGGGCGGAGTTAGAGGTGTGAAAAAAACTGCCATGTTGCGCACCATTGTCCCTCTTCACGATTTTCAAAAGTTGGGAGGTATATACACTCACCTAAAGAATTATTAGGAACACCATACTAATACGGTGTTGGACCCCCTTTTGCCTTCAGAGCTGCCTTAATTCTACGTGGCATTGATTCAACAAGGTGCTGATAGCATTCTTTAGAAATGTTGGCCCATATTGATAGGATAGCATCTTGCAGTTGATGGAGATTTGAGGGATGCACATCCAGGGCACGAAGCTCCCGTTCCACCACATCCCAAAGATGCTGTATTCAGTTGAGATCTGGTGACTGTGGGGGCCATTTTAGTACAGTGAACTCATTGTCATGTTCAAGAAACCAATTTGAATGAATGATTCGAGCTTTGTGACATGGTGCATTATCCTGCTGGAAGTAGCCATCAGAGGATGGATACATGTTCTCATTCTGTTTACACCAAATTCAGAGTCTACCATTTGAATGTCTTAACAGAAATCGAGACTCATCAGACCAGGCAACATTTTTCCAGTCTTCAACAGTCCAATTTTGGTGAGCTTGTGCAAATTGTAGCCTCTTTTTCCTATTTGTAGTGGAGATGAGTGGTACCCGGTGGGGTCTTCTGCTGTTGTAGCCCATCCGCCTCAAGGTTGTGCGTGTTGTGGCTTCACAAATGCTTTGCTGCATACCTCAGTTGTAACGAGTGGTTATTTCAGTCAACGTTGCTCTTCTATCAGCTTGAATCAGTCGGCCCATTCTCCTCTGACCTCTAGCATCCACAAGGCATTTTTGCCCACAGGACTGCCGCATACTGGATGTTTTTCCCTTTTCACACCATTCTTTGTAAACCCTAGAAATGGTTGTGCGTGAAAATCCCAGTAACTGAGCAGATTGTGAAATACTCAGACCGGCCCGTCTGGCACCAACAACCATGCCACGCTCAAAATTGCTTAAATCACCTTTCTTTCCCATTCTGACATTCAGTTTGGAGTTCAGGAGATTGTCTTGACCAGGACCACCCTCCCTAAATGCATTGAAGCAATTGCCATGTGATTGGTTGACTAGATAATTGCATTAATGAGAAATAGAACAGGTGTTCCTAATAATTCTTTAGGTGAGTGTATGTATATATATATATATATATATATATATATATTTATTTTGTAAGACAGTGACAGGTAGAGTGATTGATAGCAGGTACTTTTCCCTCAGAATCCTGTCATATGCAGCTTAAAGGGATTCTCCGGGAATTAAGAAAATGAAAATACTTAAATATTCCTTTATTATAAATACATTTCACAAATACCTTTTGATTATTTATAATGGCTAATCAGGGGAAACAAAATGGCTGCTGTCCCATCAGTTCACACAAAACCTGTCCTGATCACACATGAGGACAAGTTATTTTACAACACTGAGATAAAGAGCTGCCTCATCCTCCTCTCTGCTCTACTTTTCAGGGATTATGATCCTGAATACACATGATAAGAGCTTTAGCTGAATCTCTGGGGAATTTACTTCATGAGGAGACATGAAGTACAGAGAGGACGGACAGGACAGACTGTGGTAATGGAGACTAAACAAATGCTGCTGCTCATTAGCCACACCTCACCCTCCTCTCATGTCTCTTGATCATCTCCATTCCCACAGAGATTCACCTGCATTCAGGATCATGATTCCTGACAAGCAGAGCAGAGAGGAGGATGAGGCAGCACTATGGCTCATTGTGGTAAAGTAACGTGTCCTCCTTTGTGATTAGGAGAGGTTTTTGTGTGTACTAATAGGACGGCGGCCACTTTTTTCTCCTAATGATTACTCCCCTGACAAAACAAGCCATTCTAAGTAATGAAAGGTATTTGTAAATATATTTATTATAAAATAATATTTAAGTAATTTCATTTTTTTATTTCCTGGAGAACCCCTTCAAGCTCGAGGGAATCCCCAGTATGTAGTGGAGAGTCCAAGCTTTCCTGAAGTGGCTTTGTAGAAAAGCCGGTATAGGGCCTGGAGTTTTGGATTGGGAAAGTTCCCCCATTGGCGGGTTCAACAATCCTCGGTACACTTCGTCCCAGTGCGAAACTGATCCATGGGGCCGCCTCCCCTTGGCCCCCCCAACCTGCCTCCACCCCATCCACCCCCCACCCCCACTACCTCCCCTACCAGTGGTGTAACTATAGTGTTATGGGCCACAGTGCAAAAATTTCTACAAAGAAGCAGCAGATTTTATTACTAAGGGCTCCTTCCATGCGTCTTATCCGCTGCGTGAATGAGTGCCAAGCCCCATTCTGATTACTTACTAACAAGGACCCTATCTGGGAAGGGTTTAATTACTACTTAAACACTATTGCCTTCTCGGCTATCTAACCACTCTTGTCCCAGACTAATAAAACGTAACTTTTACTTGTTCATGTTTAAAAAACAAAAAAATTTATTATTGTGAGCTACCTATAGGGTTAAAAACACTGTACCCCATGTGGCTTACTTTGTATGAAGAATCACTGGGTGTATGAATTGGCGGGAGTGCACTAACACCGCTCAGTCATACATCATATTCCCTGTTATATAAACATGTTCAAAAACTGCCTGATAACTGCTTGGCCCCCATGTCTGGGGAATAGCACACCAAGGTTAAATGTACTTTGGAGTAACATATAATGTGGTATCAGGCACACAAAAGCACTGTAATGTCACAGTAGGGTCAGCAAGTTAAAAACCTAAAATCCGCCCCCCAACATGTTTCGCCAGCTAATCTGGCTTCATCAGGGGTGTCGGGCAGACTTGAATATCTGACGCTGGTGGAGGAATTTAACCTCTCAACTATCATTTCCAGTGCGGATAATGCACCAATCTGCAAGCTGTTTGGATCATGATCGTTACTTTTAGCCTATCATTGCACACATTGTTGCAACGACAGGTATTGTGGCGTCACTTAGGAGGCGGGACCAGGGAGACCCGATGTGCAGAACGAACCGCCGCACACACTTACCTTTCCTGCAGGTCCCATATATATCGTTCTGCGCATGCGTTGAAAATTAGGCAGTAGACAACTCACCTCAATGCGCTGTGCCGTTCCCCACATTGACCTCTCTTCGGATTGTACTGATATCCTGCGCATGCGCACAGACTTGGGAAGGGAGAGGCACAATAATCCTTACATGCCTCTATCCTCATAGCTACATTTACATCACTCATAAGAGACCAGAGAGAGAGATATAAATAGGAAACCTACACTCTGCCTCTGAGTGTCATTATTAGTTATTGATGCGCATACTAGCAAGTCTGAGAGGGAACTTGGACTAAATAGGGTACTACCTCTGCTCAAATATTGCATTCCTATTGCCACCACATCATATCTATTTGCATTCACAGGGCAGGGACAATGATGTACCCTACCACAGATATTTGCATTATTAATGCACATATCTATATTGCAAAATCCTGCTAATTTACCAGTAATAAATGATCCTGCGGATTATACGCCCTCCCACACTCCTTATCCTATAGTGATAATTATTCCACTGCTACTTTTAGTTATGTTGTTTTTTATTTTTTTATTTTTTATTTTTGAAAAAAACATCCTGACAATCAGCTTATCCCTTTCAAGAGTGACCTCCATATATTATGAAGTTTATTAGCTATATAGCTAGTAGCTCCTATTATCACTATTGTCAGACCATTGGTATGGGAAGGTGTTAGCCCATCTGGGAATGACTATATCCAGCTCTATTTCCCACTTCACAAAGGGGAGGAATTGTATATTCCTCGTAAATTTAGTATCCAATTTTGGAACTGTTATTATCGGATTTTATAAACCAGCGTCAATATCTGCTCACATAAACGTCTATTCATTTCAAAAAATTATATAGTATTGTGTTCTGTCCTCATTTTACAAAAAAGATGTATAGGTGAAGCCTTCGTTTAAGCCATTTGGGCTAAGGCTATTCAGGCGGTAAATCCACCTTGTTTCTTCTTTTAGCAGGATTTGATCTAGGTTCCCTCTCCTTGGCCCCAAAGTCCTTTTACAGACACCCCAAAATTTTAGGGTTTTTGGGTCAGCATTGTGAAAAGTTCTGACGTGTCGTGATATTGCTGTGTCAGACTTAGTATTTATGCTGCTTATATGTTGGCAAATTCGTCGTCGGAATTCTTGGGATGTTTTGCCCACATACAATTTGGGACACGGGCATTGTGCAATGTAGACAATGCCTATTGTTTGACAATTAATAAATTCCCTAATCTCGTATTTTCTGTCATCCAGGGGGTTCGTGAAAATCTTAAGTTTTTGTATATATGGGCAAAAATTACATCTACCACATGGGTAGGTTCCCACTATACTGGACTTAAGCCAGGTGGTTTTTGGTGGATCCGTGCTATGGAAACTATGCACTAAAAAGTCCTTTAGATTTTTACCCCTCCGATACGTAATCTTAGGTTTGTATGACACAACCTCCTTTAAATCATTGTCACTACTTAACACATGCCAGTGTTTGCCCAAAATTTGGAAAACCTTCCGGTGTTGTGCATCAAACGTACCAATACATCTTATTGGTGACGTCTCAACCGTCATTTGTTTATTTACTAGGAGATCTACTCAATTGGTACTCTTAGCCCTACTAAACGCTTTATGTAGGGTCTTTTTTGGGTACCCTCGTTGGTGAAAGCGGTCCAAAAGGGTATTGCATTCACGAGCAAAACCCACATCATCCGAACAATTTCGGCGAGCACGTAAATATTGGCCTGTGGGAATTCCTCTTTTTAGAGGTAGGGGATGGTAGCTCTGCCAATGTAAGAGGGTGTTAGTTGAGGTTGGTTTTCGGTAGACCTCTGTCCTGATGCGGCCGCCAGATTCCAAGGAGATTCTAAGGTCAAGAAAAGTCAGCGTATTCTGATGAATTTCTGAGGTAAATTTCATACCTACATCATTTTGATTAAGGCTGGCAACAAAATTGTGAAAAAGTGTTGTTGTGCCATCCCACAGAATCAGAACATCGTCGATATAACGACCCCAAAAAATAATGTGCTTGGTGTATTGTGTAAACTCATCGGTGAAAACTAAAGTGTCCTCCCACCAACCTAAAAATAAGTTAGCAAAATTTGGTGCGCATTTACTCCCTATAGCAGTCCCGACTAACTGTAAATAAAAGTGCCCATTAAATAAGAAATAATTATGTGTGAGGAGAAAACGTAAAAGTGTGAGTATTAACTTATTGTGCGCGTGAAATTGTGTGCCTTTGGTAGAGAGAAACGATGCTACTGCATTGATTCCCAAGTCATGTTTAATGTTAGTGTAGAGAGCTTCAATGTCCAAGCTAGCAAGTTGGGTATGTTCTGTAACCTGAATTTCCTGTAATCTGGCGACCGCATCCTTTGTGTCTCTGACATAAGACGGTAAAGAGGGAACAAACGGCGAGATGAATTTATCCACATATTCACTGATATTTTCCATAAGACTGTTATTACCCGAAATAATCGGTCTCCCTGGTATCGGATATCTCTGCTTATGGATCTGGACAGCAGAGACACGGAGCAGTAACATGATTGACTGTGATCTTTTTACTACAAAATCACGGTGACAACTTTATCTCACTGTGATTTTGTAGTAAAAAGATCACAGAGAGGCACGGAGCATTATCAATCATGTTAATGCTCTGTGTCTTTGCTGTCCGGAACGGGGCTTGGCTGTCTTTCACGCAGCGGATTACCCGAACGGGATCCGCTCGTGTGAAAGAGCCCTAAGCCCAATGCATGGCTACACTCAGTCCTAATAAAATCTGGTCCTACCTCATCCAGGGTGTCGCTAGCGTCGGCATGATGTCCGCTGGATCCAGAACAAGGTTCCTGTGGTGAGAAAAAAATAATAATCACATAAGGAAGGGATGGTGACTGCCCCTATGAAATCACCAGCAGGGCGCACTGTGCTGGCCTGTATGACTGAGCCATGCCAATGTATAGCAGGGTAATATAGGACATTTCCCCTAAGTGCAACCACAAAGTACTAATGCCCACCTTGTGGCCCCTCACAGTAGTTATGCCCACCTTTGTTCCTGTCACAGTAGTTATGCCCAGATATGTGCCCCCTCATAGTAGTTATGCCAAATATGTGTCCCCTTACAGTAGTTATGCCCAGATATTTGCCTCCCTCACAGTAGTAATGCCAGATTATGTGTCCCCTTACAGTAGTAATGCCCAGTTATGTGCCCCCTCACAGTAGTAATGCCAAATATGTGCCCCCTCACAGTAGTAATGCCCAGATTATGTCCCCTCACAGTAGTATTGCCAGATTATGTGCCCCCTCCCAGTAGTAATGCCAGATTATGTGCCCCTCACAGTAGTAATGCCAGATTATGTGCCCCTCACAGTTGTTATGGCAGATTATGTGTCCCCTCACAGTAGTTATTGCAGATTATGTGCCCCTTCACAGTATTTATGCCCAGTTATATGCCCCCTCAAAGTAGATATGCCCAGATATGTGCCCCCTCAGAGTGGTTATGCCAGATTATGTGCTTCTCACATTAGATGTGCCCCTCACAGTGGTTATGCCAGATTACATGCCCCCTCACAGTAGTTATGCCTTCATATGTGCCCCCTCATAGTTATGCCTTCATATGTGCCCCCCTCACAGTAGTTATGCCAGATTAGGTGCCCCCTCAAATTAGTTATAGCAGATAAGGTGCCCCTCAGTAGAGATGCCCACTTTTGTGCCCCCTCACCTCACTCTAGTTGTGCCCATCAAACACCCCCCCCCTGCCCCCAGTCTGCAGCATTAGGAAAGAAAAAAAAACACATACTTACCTTCTTCCCTGATGAGGCAGATTCCCGGGCTTTCAGCTCTCCTCCCACAGCTAGCAGTGCGATGTGGTGCCAGAAGGGGGAGGCACTGAGCTCTGAAGATCAGTGAAGCAGGGAGCAGAGAGGTTTCCTTGCTTCACTATGGAAACGGAACTGCCCGGCCGTGTGAGTGAGTGAGTGCGCGCTCCCCCCCCCCCCATATTATACATGTAATGGAGGCATGGAGCGCTCTGATGGGGCCCAAAATTGCCACTGTACTTCATGCTGGGCCCCATCAGAGCGCTCAATTACATGTGAGTACAGCGGGGCCCCTGCCAGCGGCCTGGGGGGGTCCACAGGCGGCTGGGCCCCCTGGAATGCCAGGCCCGGTTGACACAACGACCCCTGCGACCCCTGTATGTACGCCAGTGGGTAAGAGATCTAGCCTGCTGCCTGATTAGCTGCACCTGCAGCACTTGCATAGAGAGAACCCTGGCAGAGAGTCTGGGCCTGAGAGCTAAATGATGTCTGGAAGTAGCTTGACGTGGTGAACTTTAGTGCTGACAGTACAGTACCTAGTACAGTTAGGAAATCCTGTTTAGTTAGTGCTCAGACGAGCAGGATTTGTTTTGTGTTTTGCCTGAAATGTAAAGCCCATTCATTTTTGCTGTTTAAACCATAATAAAGTGGAACTTTGTTCGGACTTTATCTTGTGCGTCACTGTCTCTGACTGTCCGCAAGCCGGCCAATCCTGCCTCTATCAGAGCTAACTCCGACATAATTTTATATATATATATATATATTTATATATATATATATATATATATATACTAGCTGAGGGACCCGGCTTTGCATGGGTATATTTCATCTATTTCATTTAATGTTTGTGTGTCATTAAAAGATATCTACAGTATCCATTATAACAGTGACATCTACAGTACCCCACCCCTTTAACAGTGACCTCCACAGGGGCCTGCCCCCTCCTTAATAGTAACATCCACAGCGCACTCCCCTTCAACAGTGACTTCCACAGCGGCCGCCCTTTTATTAGTGACCACCTCAGTACCCCGTCTCATTAACAGTGATTTCCACAATAACCCGCCCCCTTAACAGTGACCTCTCAGAGCTCTGTTCCCTTAAAATGTGACCTTCACAACACCCTGCCCCTTAACACTGACCTCCTTAGTGGACCGTCCCCTTAACTGTGACCTCCACAGTTCCCTATCCCCTTAACAGAGACCTCCACAGCGCCCGCCCCTTTAACAGTTACCTCCACAGCATTCCGCCCCCTTATTAGTGATCTCCACAGCAGTCTACTCCTTTAACAGTGACCTCCACAGCGGTGGCCCCTTTATTAGTAACCTCCACAGTACCCCATCTCCTTGACACTGATTTCCAAAACACCCCGTCCCCTTGACAGCGGCCTCTACAGCAATCTGCCCCTTAACACTGACCTCCATGGCGGACCGTCCCCTTAATGGTGACCTCCACAGCAGCCTGCCCCTAGGGTGGCCAGAGGTCTGGTTTCAGGCTGGACAGTCCGGCTTTCAGACTCCCTGTCCTCCGTCCAGCGCAGGGCCTGGACAGACACAGGGATGTTCCTTTGAACAATTCACTCTCAGACAGCAGCACTGTTCTGTCTGAGCGTGAGCTGCAGGGAGAAAGTCACCGTCCCTCCCAACCCAAATGGCTGGGTTGTTATGGAAACCTGGCATAAAATTGTGTTTGTGGAGACTGCGAGCTTCTATTGGCTGATAAGGGTCATGTGACCAGGCTTCTATTGGCTAATGCATTTTTTGGGAATATCTCACGCAGGGATATCCTTTTGAACAGCTCACTCTCAGACAGCAGCACTGTGCTGTCGGCTGTGGAGTGGGAAGGGGCGTGGCTTAGCATAACCTGGGGGCGGAATTTTTAAGTCCCTGAACTGTGACCTCCACAGCACTCCACTCCCTTAAGGCTACATTCACACGTCCGCAAGTGTTTTGCGGTCCGCAAATTGCGGATCAGCAAAGCATGGAACGCACATGGCCGGCACTCTCATAGAAAATGCCTATTCTTGTCCGATATAGTGGACAAGAATAGGACATGTTCAAATTTTTTGCGGAAGTGCGGAATGGAAGTGCGGATGCGGACAGCACATAGTGTGCTGTCTGCATCTTTTCCAGCCCCATTGAAAATGAATGGGTCCGCACCCGTTCCGCAAAATTGTGGAACGGATGCAGACCCATTCATGCGGACATGTGAATGGACCCTAACAGTGTCATCCCCAGCGCCCTACCCCTTTAAAGCTGACCTGCAGCAGTGAAGAAAAATGGCTGGGTTGTTATGGAAACCTGGTTTAAACCTGTATGTATGTGGAGACTAAGGACCTGCGAGCTTCTATTGGCTGATAAGTTGGGATATGAAGAGAAAGACCTGAAGGCTTCTATTGGCTAATGTAGGTCATATGATGTGCCATATTTGCATTTTTTGGGAATATCTCAGGAACGGTATGTGCTAGAGAGCTGAGAACCTTCCCGGACACCTGATGTACCTGTGTGCCAAATTTCGTGATTGTAAATGCGACGGTGTGGATTCCTTTAGCGGACATACATGCATACATACACACAGTCCACTTTATATTATATATATATTGTAAGAGAGTGTCTGGAGTGGTAGTGGATGGAAGATACGTGCCACCGGGGGTCGTGGCCCCGGTGGAGTAAGAGCCGGGTCTTTTGTGTTTTGCCAGCAGTGAGTACTGTCACACAGCGGTCCGGGCCGGCTCTTACTGGGGACAGGCAAAGAGAAGGGTGGGTGTCTGTTCCCCACGGACCACCACGGGGGGGACGGGTTTCGGTTGTTGGTGTCAGTCTACACTGATCCTGGCAGGTTGGTTATCTCTGGCCTTAGTTGGGTAGGGAAGGAGTTAATCCTTCACTATGCTCGGTGGGTGTGGTCTGCCTGCTACACCCAGGGCTGTGAATATAGGTTTGATGCTCACTGACTGTGGGGCTGATGAAGTGTGGTCTCCTGTCTCACTGCAGGGAGCTGTACGGGAGGCTGACCGCACAGTCGGGCTGAGCTCTGTAGTCCGCTCGTCTAACAAAGATTGCCTAATTGCTGCAGGCTCAGCGAAGGACCAAAAGAAGGGATCCTGTGGCCGGAGCCAATCCCTTGTCCAGGCCGACACGTGGCCTGTCTAACTTGCACGAACTTGGACAAACCCGCCCCCAACAAGGTGTAGTACTGATCACGAATGTGAGAGACTGTGTGAACAGGCACCAAGACGCCTGCAGCGTTTGGGGCTCCGTTGTGGGAGGTGGGGTTTATGAACATTGCTGTTGTGTGAATTGCACAGTTTTGATGTGATGCACTGGAGTGAATAAAAGAGCACGGTTTGGACACAAAGCCTGTCTCCTGAGCCTCTATACTGCCACCACTACCACCTGCCTACCAGAGCAATCCCCACAATATATATATACTAGCTGAAGGACGCGGCTTCGCTTGGGTATGTTTAATCTATTTCATTTAATGTTTGTGTGTGTCGTTAAAAGATATCAACACTATCCACTATAACAGTGACATGTACAGCACCCCGCCCCCTTCAGACTACCTGTCCTCCATCTGGCACAGGGCCTAAACAGACACAGGAAGAAAGTCACCATCCCTTCCACCCCTGCAGCTCACAGAATTAGATTTTTAACTTCATTTTTTCAATCCTTGTCGGCTGAGGAGTGGGAGGGGCGTGGCCTAACCAAATCGGGGGCGTGACTTAGCAGGACCTAGAAGTTGATTTTTAACTTCATTTTTTCAATCCCTGTCGGCTGAAAAGTGGGAGGGGGCGTGGCCTAACCGGATCAGGGGCGTTTCCTTTTGAACAGCTCACTCTAAGACAGCAGCACTATGCTGTCTGAGTGTGAGCTGCAGGGAACCAGTCACCGTCCCTCCCACCCCTGGAGCTGACAAAAGTTGACTTTTAATTTCATTTTTTAAAATCCCTGTTGGCTGAGAAGTGGGAGGGGGCGTGACCTAACCGGATCAGGGATGTGGCTTAGCGGGACCGGGGGGTGGGATTTTAAGTTCATCTTTTGAGGGTGGACATATTGTGGCAGGGGGTGTGTCTGGGCTCCTTCCTGCAAGAGTGACGCCCATCTGGGCACCTTACTGGCTCATTTGCATACCAAATAAACTGGATTTTCAGAGGATAAAAACATCTATTGCTGTAACAAAGGCACATCTGGAAATAAGGTACTAAGTGCTATTAGGCCATGGCTTTACTTTAATAGCGATTATCCTGGTGACAGATTTCCTTTAAAGCTCACCTACAGCAGTGAAGAAAAGTGGCTGGGTTGTTATGGAAACCTGGTGTAAAGCTGTGTGTGGAGACTGGCCTGTGAGCTTTAATTGGGTGATAAGGGTCATGTGACCAATCTTTTATTGGCTAATACATTTTTTAGGAATA
Organism: Bufo bufo; assembly: GCF_905171765.1. Lineage (NCBI taxonomy): Eukaryota > Metazoa > Chordata > Amphibia > Anura > Bufonidae > Bufo > Bufo bufo. The sequence goes on from NC_053390.1 coordinate 92,410,226, forward strand.
TCTCAGGAACGGTACGTTCTAGAGAGCTCAGACCTGGTCTAAAACCTTTCAAGACACCTGATGTACCTGTGTGCCAAATTTCGTGATTGTAAATGCGACGGTGCGGATTCCTTTAGCGGACATACATTCATACACACACATACACTCAGCTTTATACACTGCCTGTCCCAAAAAAAAGTCACCACCTGGATTTAACTAAGCAAATAGTTATGAGCCTCTTATTAGATAATTACTACATGGGCGATTATCTTTCAGCTGGCAATAAGTTATTTAACCCCAACTGGTGCAATGAGTTGCTTCTCATTTCTTAAACAACCATGTCGAAAGACACATCTCGTCGTCGTGGAAAAGATGTTCGTCTGTTTGAGAAGGGTCAAATCATTGGCATGCATCAAGCAGAGAAAACATCTAAGGAGATTGCAGAAACTACAAAAATTGGGTTAACTGTCCAACACATTATTAACCCCTTCCCGACCTATGACGTGTATACTCGTAATGGAGCACTGCTACTTAGCGCTCCATGACGAGTATACACGTCATGGCATTAAAGTGTCACCATGTCTGCAGACATGGTGACAGCGCTGAGACCCCGGCTGTTACACACAGCCAGGCACCTTGGGTCAATGCCGAGGGGGGTCCTGTGACCCCCCCGTATCGGCGATCGCTTCAAACCGCAGGTCAATTCAGACCTGCGGTTTGCAGCGCTTTCTGCAGTTTCGGTCAGGGACGCGGGGATCCGAAACGTTAAAATGCCGAAAATAATGATTTTTCACCCTCCCTGCACCCCTGAATGATTTTAAGCCGGCGGGTGGTGCAGGGGGTGGGGGGGTGCAGGCGGTGCGGGCGGTGCGGGAGGCGGGCGGTGCGGCAGGCGGGATCGCGATCCCCCATCCGCCTCCTCTTGAATATTCATTGGCGTCCATTGGGTATACCAGACTGTCAGCACATTGCTGACACTCTGGTATAAACGGCTGACATCTGTGCTGTGATGTCAGCCGTTTAACCCTTTCCATACCGCGGTCCGTACGGACCGCTCTATGGAAGACGTTAACAGTCAGGGAGCTCCCTCCTTCTCTTATCGGGGGGCTGCTGTGCCCTTGCAGCCACCCGACAGGAAGGGATCACAGAGGGAGGGGGCCCCCCTCCTTCCCCATCACCCGCTGCTCTGTTCTGGCAGACGGGGAAGGTTCCCATGGCAACAGGAAGCCTTCTCAGGCATCCTGCTGTCCATGGTGCTGAACAGATCTGTGCTAAAGGCAGAGATCTGTTCCGACAAAGTGTAAGTAAAATACAGTACAGTACACTATATAGTGTACTGTACTGTATTATACAGACATTAGACCCACTGGATCTTCAAGAACCAAGTGGGCCTGGGTCAAAAAAAATGTAAAAAAAAGTAAAGATAAAAAAACATTTATCACTGAATAAAAAAAATAAAAATAAAATACACTACACATATTAGGTATCGCCGCGTCCGTAATGACCTGATCTATAAAGCGGTCACCAATTAAACCGTCACCTCATCCCACAAAAAATGAGCCCCTACATGAGACAATGGCCCAAAAAATAAAAAAACTATGGGTCTCAGACTATGGAGACACTATAACATGATTTTTTTTTGTTTCAAAAATGATATTGTGTAAAACTAAAAAAAAACAAAGAAAGTATACATATTCGGTATCGCCACGTCCGTAACGACCTGTTCCATAAAAATATCATATGACATAACCCCTCAGGTGAACACTGTCAAAAAAAAAAAAAAAACTGGGCTAAAAAAACATTTGTTTTGTCACCTTACGTCACTAAAAGTGCAACACCAAGCGATCAAAAAAGCGTATGCCCCCCACAATGGTGCTAATCTAACCGTCATCTCATCGCGCAAAAAATGAGCCACTACATAAGACAATCGCCCAAAAAATTAAAAAAAAATATGGCTCTCAGACTATGGAGACACTAAAACATGTTTTTTTTGTTGTTTCAAAAATGATATTATTGTGTAAAACCTAGATAAATAAAAAAAAGGTAGACATATTAGGTATTGCCACATCCGTAAGAACCTGCTCTATAAAAATACTACATGACCTCACCTCTCAGGTGAACACTGTAAATTTTTTTAAATAAAAACGGTGTCAAAAAAGCTATTTTTTTGTTACCTTACATCACAAAAAGTGTAATAGCAAGCGATCAAAAAGTCATATGCACCCCAAAATAGTACCAATCTAACCGTCATCTCATCCCGCAAAAATGATACCCAACCTGAGACAATGGACTAAAAACTGAAAAAACTATGGCTCTCAGACTATGGAGACACTAAAACATGATTTTTTTTTTTTCAAAAATGATATTATTGTGTAAAACCTAAATAAAATAAAAAAGTATACATATTAGGTATCGCTGCGTCAGTAAGAACCTGCTCTACAAAAATAGCACATGATCTAACCTGTCAGATGAACATTGTAAATAATAAAAAATAAAAACAGTGCCAAAACAGCTTTTTTTTGGCAAATTTTCCATTTTAATCCATTTTTTCCCCATAACAAAGCAAGGGTTAACAGCCAAACAAAACTCAATATTTATTGCCCTGATTCTGTAGTTTATAGAAATGCCACATATGTGGTCGTAAACTGCTGTATGGCCACACGGCAGGGCGCAGAAGGAAAGGAGCGCCATATGGTTTTTTGAAGGCAGTTTTTGCTGGACTGGTATTTTGACACCATGTCCCATTTGAAGCCCCCCTGATGCAACCCTAGAGTAGAAACTCCAAAAAGTGACCCTATTTTGGAAACTACACTCCTCAAGGTATTCAAAACTGATTTTACAAACTTTGTTAACCATTTAAGTGTTCCACAAGAGTTAATGGCAAATGGAGATGAAATTTCAGAATTTCTATTTTTTGTTACTTTGCCTCACAAAAAGTGTAATATAGAGCTACCAAAAATCATATGTACCCTAAAATAGTACCAACAAAACTGCCACCTTAGGCCTCATGCACACGACCGTTGTGTGCATCCGTGGCCGTTGTGCCGTTTTCCGTTTTTTTTCGCGGACCCATTGACTTTCAATGGGTCCGTGGAAAAAACGGAAAATGCACCGTTTGGCAGCCGCATCCGTGAGCCGTGTTTCCTGGCCGTGAAAAAAATATGACCTGTCCTATTTTTTTCACGGCCAACGGTTCACGGACCCATTCAATTCAATGGGTCCGTGAAAGAACACGGATGCACACAAGATTGGCATCCGTGTCCGTGATCCGTGGCCGTAGGTTAGTTTTTATACAGACGGATCCGAAGATCCGTCTGCATAAAAGCTTTTTCAAAGCTGAGTTTTCACTTCGTGAAAACTCAGAACCGACAGTATATTCTAACACAGAAGCGTTCCCATGGTGATGGGGACGCTTCTAGTTAGAATACACTACAAACTGTGTACAAGACTGCCCCCTGCTGCCTGGCAGCATCCGATCTCTTACAGGGGGCCGTGATCAGCACTATTAACCCCTCAGGTGCCGCACCTAAAGGGGTTAATTGTGCTGATCACGGCCCCCTGTAAGAGATCAGGGCTGCCAGGCAGCAGGGGGCAGACCCTCCCCCCCTCCGCAGTTTGAATATCATTGGTGGCCAGTGCGGCCCCCCCCCCTCCCTCTATTGTAATAATTTGTTGGTGGCACAGTGTGCGCCCCCCCCCCCTCCCTCCCTCTATTGTAATAATTCGTTGGTGGCACAGTGTGCGCCCCCCCCCCCTCCCTCCCTCTATTGTAATAATTAGTTGGTGGCACAGTGTGCGCCCCCCATCGGCCCCCCCTCCCTCTATAGCATTAACAACATTGGTGGCCAGTGTGCGGCCTCCCATCTCCCCCCCCCCCCCCCATCATTGGTGGCAGCGGAGTTCCGATCGGAGTCCCAGTTTAATCGCTGGGGCTCCGATCGGTAACCATGGCAACCGGGACGCTACTACAGTCCTGGTTGCCATGGTTACTTAGCAATAGTACAATAGTAGAAGATTCATACTTACCTGCTGCTGGCTGCTGCTGCGATGTTCGTGTCCGGCCGGGAGCTCCACCTACTGGTAAGTGACAGGTCTGTGCGGCGCATTGCTAAATGAACTGTCACTTACTAGTAGGAGGAGCTCCCGCCCGGACACGAACATCGCAGCTCCCAGGTAAGTATGAATCTTTTACTATTGTACTATTGCTAGTAACCCGCTGCCACCAATGATCGGGGGGGGGGGGGGGGGAGATGGGAGGCCGCACACTGGCCACCAATGTTGTTAATGCTATAGAGGGAGGGGGGGCCAATGGGGGGCGCACACTGTGCCACCAACGATTTATTACAATAGAGGGAGGAAGGGGGGGGCGCACACTGTGCCACCAACGAATTATTACAATAGAGGGAGGAAGGGGGGGCACACTGTGCCACCAACGATTTATTACAATAGAGGGAGGAAGGGGGGGGCGCACACTGTGCCACCAACGAATTATTACAATAGAGGGAGGAAGGGGGGGGGCACACTGTGCCACCAACGAATTATTACAATAGAGGGAGGAAGGGGGGGGGGGGCCGCACTGGCCACCAATGATATTCAAACTGGGGAGGGGGGGGAGGGTCTGCCCCCTGCTGCCTGGCAGCCCTGATCTCTTACAGGGGGATATGATAGTACAATTAACCCCTTCAGGTGCGGCACCTGAGGGGTTAATTGTGCTGATCACGGCCCCCTGTAAGAGATCGGATGCTGCTAGGCAGCAGGGGGCAGTCATGTACACAGTTTGTAGTATATTCTAACTAGAAGCGTCCCCATCACCATGGGAACGCCTCTGTGTTAGAATATACTGTCGGAAATGAGGTTTCACGATCTAACTCATATCCGACAGTATATTCTAACATAGAGGCGTTCCCATGGTGATGGGGACGCTTCAAGTTAAAATATACCATCGGACTGGAGAAAACTCCGATCCGATGGTATAAAAGGGACTCCAGACTTTACATTGAAAGTCAATGGGGACGGATCCGTTTGAAATGGCACCATATTGTGTCAACGTCAAACGGATCCGTCCCCATTGACTTGCATTGTAATTCAGGACGGATCCGTTTGGCTCCGCACGGCCAGGCGGACACCAAAACGACTTTTTTTTCATGTCCGTGGATCCTCCAAAAATCAAGGAAGACCCACGGACGAAAAAACGGTCACGGATCACGGAAAAACGGAACCCCGTTTTGCGGAACGCAAAAAAATACGGTCGTGTGCATGAGGCCTTATCCGGTAGTTTGGGGCCACTTTTTTGGAGTTTCTACTCTAGGGGTGCATCAGGGGGCTTCAAATGGGACATGGTGTCTAAAAACCAATCCAGCAAAATCTGCCTTCCAGAAACCATATGGCGCACCTTTCCTTCTGCGCCCTGCCGTGTGCTCGTACAGTAGTTTACAACCACATATGGGGTGTTTCTATAAACTACAGAATCAGGGCAATAAATATTGGGTTTTGTTTGGCTGTTAACCCTTGCTTTGTACACTGGAAAAAATTGATTAAAATGGAAAATTTGCCAAAAAATTTAAATTCTGAAATTTCATCTCTATTTGCCAATAACTTTTGTGGAACACCTAAAGGGATAAAGACATTTGTAAAATAATTTTTGAATACCTTAAGGGGTGTATTTTCTTAGATGGGGTCACTTTTATGGAGTTTCTACTCTAGGGGTGCATCAGGGGGGCTTCAAATGGGACATGTGTCCAAAAAAACAGTCTAGCAAAATCTGCCTTCCAAAAACCGTATGGCATTCCTTTCCTTCTGCGCCCTGCCGTGTGCCCGTACAGCAGTTTGCGACCACATATGGGGTGTTTCTGTAAACTACAGAATCATGGCCATAAATAATGAGTTTTGTTTGGCCGTTAACCCTTGCTTTGTAACTGGAAAAAAAATATTAAAATGGAAAATCTGCCCAAAAAGTGAAATTTTTTAATTGTATCTCTATTTTCCATTAATTCTTGTGGAACACCTAAAGGGTTAATGGCATTTGTAAAATCAGCTTTGAATACCTTGAGAGGTGTAGTTTCTAGAATGGGGTCATTTTTGGGTAGTTTCTATTGTGTAAGCTTCACAAAGTGACTTCAGACCTGAACTGGTCCTTAAAAAGTTTTTTTTTTTTAATTTCTGAGAAATTTCAAGATTTACTTCTAAACTTCTAAGCCTTGTAATGTCCCCCAAAAATAAAATGTCATTCCCAAAATGATCCTAACATGAAGTAGACATATGGGAAATGTAAAGTAATAACTATTTTTGTAGGTATTAAAATGTATTATAGAAGTAGAGAAATTGAAATTTGCAAATTTGCTAATTTTTCCAAACTTTTGGCAAATTTTTTATTTCTTTTATAAATAAAAATGAATATTTTTGACTCCATTTTACCAGTGTCATAAAGTACAATATGTGACGAAAAAACAATCTCAGAATGGCCTGGATAAGTCAAAGCGTTTTAAAGTTATCACCACATAAATTGACACTGGTCAGATTTGCAATAAATGGCCTGGTCCTGAAGGTGAAAATGAGCCCGGTCCTTAAGGGGTTAAAAACTGGGGGACCCATCGTATTCGAGGAAGAAATGTGTCGGGGAAAAAAATCCTGAATGATCGTGATCGGCGATCACTTAAATGTTTGATGAAATCAAATCGAAGAAAAACAACAGTAGAACTCAGGGCTATGTTCAATAGTGAAAGTAAGAGCATTTCCACACGCACAATGCGAAGGGAACTGTGTAGCCGTAAGAAAACCACTAATCAGTGAGGCAAACCAGAAAAAAAGGATTCAATTTGCTAGGGAGAATAAAGATTGGTTTCTGGAGCAATGGAAGAAGGTCATGTGGTCTGATGAGTCCAGATTTTCCCTGTTCCAGAGTGATAGGCGCATCAGGGTAAGAAGAGAGGCATTATTACAAGTAGGTTACACAAAACATAGACATACACATAAACGGTAATTAGATGTACTATGTTAAATAGACCCGGAAAAAGTAAGTAAAAACTCAATCAGTGTACATAGATACACCAAACAACGAGAATGAACTGAGATTAGACGGGTATATCATCAAAAATAAATCCTTTATTGAATAAATAACATATATAGACGAGAACGTGAGACAACAGATAAAAAATGGCTACATCTGAGGAGGCATATCAGCGCAAGAGAAACATAAAGGGGAGGGATGGAGTACAAGAATGGAGGCAGAGAAAGAGAGTATAATGCCTCACTAAATTCTGCATGTACTTCTGTAACCACAATTACTCAGTATATGGGGGCAAAAAAACCCACTAAAAATACTAAGGTGCAAGTGCAAATGATAAAACATCACATCAATAAATGGTTACAGACTACACCGCAACGTATGGATGTGTCATAGTTCCATACAACAGCCAAGAGAAAATTAAAGTGCAAGTGCATAGAGAGTCACCACATCAATGGTCCAATATCACAATGGAAACTGTGGTGACAACTTAGAACTCCATATACATAAAGATATGGCTCAGGTGCACGGCAACATCCACCTATGGATAACCCAATGGGTATAGTTAAGCACCAGAGCCAGTAAACACATCCCCAAAAATCCACAAGAGCATTACATATCTACATACCCATAGTATGGGGATATACACCTCAGGAGAGCCACGTAACCCCAACGTGCGTTTCGGCAGAAGGCATCAGAGGAAGGCATCCGCCGAAACGCACGTCGGGGGTACATGTAAAAACTCAGTGGCAATATTGCTATTCTTTTTCCTTCCCCTCCCCATTGAAATAGTTATTAAAAGTTAGGCCTCATGCACACGAACGTATTTTCATTTCGTGTCCGTTCAGTTTTTTTTTGCGGACCGTATACAGAACCATTTATTTCAATGGGTCCACAAAAAGACGGAAGGTACTCCGTGTGCATTCCATTTCCGTATGTCCGTATTTCTGTTCCGCAAAAAAATAGAACATGTCCTATTATTGTCCGCATTATGGACAAGGATAGGACTGTACTATTAGGGGCCAACTGTTCCATTCCGCAAAATATGGAATGCACACAAACATCATCCGTATTTTTAATGGATCCGTTTTTTGCAGACCGCAAAATACATACGGTCGTATGCATGAGGCCTTAATCTGTATGTCACCCCAAAATGGTGACATTAAGAACTACAACTTTTCCCACAAAAACAAACTTTAATTCGACTACATTGGCAAAAAAATTAAAAAGTTACAGCTCTTGAAATGCAACAATGAAAAAATGAAAAAAAAAAAAAAAAAACCTTGGTCACAAAGGCACAAACAGGCTGGTCACTAAGGGGTTAAACAATAATTTATGCCAATTTCTGGCGTAAAAGATAGTACATTTGTCAGCAGGCCGTGCACTTTCTACTAAGCTACACTCACTTTTGCAAGGAGGCAAAAGAAGTAAAAAGTTGCGAATTCTGGCAATTTGCAACTGTTTTGCACCACAATAGTGGCATAAATGTCTCTCTGTTATGGATCAGTAAGTGTGGACCCCTTGGGCTAAACTCTAAGGATATTATTCTGGCGATCCCCCAATCCCCTGGTATTCACCCTTTAGAGCCTGTACCCGGATCTGCACTTCCCTGCAGGGGAGCAACCAGAACGCTACCTCTTTAGATAGTCCCTGTATAGTTGGCAGCTGACCCACTGGGGTCAGGGACTTTGGTGCAGAATCTCTAGGCACAAAAAATGTACTAGAACTTTAGATACAGTCTGTACAGCCATTTATGCTAATTTTGTGGGTTTTGGCAGAACCAGACTGTAGGTAACTTAGCTGGAAGGCAGATATACATGGAAACCGCACCACAATCGCAAAGGCAGTCAGAACAGTCTCTAATACTGGAACTACAGATATTTGCAACACTGAACTGGATACACTAGGAGAGCTTGCGGGAAGGGCGGTGGTGGATATAGGAACAAGGCAGGCAGGAACCAAGAATGAAGCAAAGACAGGGCAGACAGACTGGGAGAACTTAAACATGGACTTAAATGAACTGAAATCTGGCCTTTGAAATCAGGAGTACACAAGCAGGATAGGTACATGGCAGGAACACAGATAGGAACACTGGCAGTATAACAAAGGTAAACACTGAAGCACTAAGTCTTCCAAACACATGAAACCTTAAAGGTCAGGCACCCTCTGCCTGGAGAGGGTGTCTAAAATACCAAGGGATCCTTAGACATAGGCTTGGGAAGGTTTAGTGAGTGCACGTAAGGGCATACTAGGCAAGATGATGAAGACTGCAACATGAAGAGCATGCTGGTGACCAGGACATTGGATGGCATGGTGAGTGGTGCGGTGTCCACATCCACAAGGGACAGAGGAGAGTGGTTGGCATAAACACCCTCATTGTGTGCTAATTATGTTTTTTTTTATTTTATTATGTGAGGGAAAGCACAAAAAACAATTGACACAATACCAGCCTGTAGAAAACTTTCTTGCATCGGGAGGTTGCTTTGTCTCTGTGCTTTGCTGTATTTGCTAAGGAGATTCAATCATCTAGGATGATGACTTTCAGGCACACTAAGGTTGGATTTACAGGTAGCGGTATTCTGCTGCACACTCAATTATATGTGCAGCAATTTATTTATATTTTTTTCACATTTCATATGTTAAAACTGCAGGGCCAATAAACTCATGGCAAAACTATGGCAATTTGGAGTAAAATACGTGCTAATCAGTATTTGGCCACATGGAACACGATTGACTCATAAGAACCCAGCCTTTAGGCTTACTGGTAATCTAGGATGTCAGTAAAGCGGATGAATGACTGTACATTGCCATTGCTCATGTGACTGCTGTCCGCCTGGATAGCTGAAAGAGAATAGGGTTAGAACAGGTGCTGGGGCACAGATGCTGAATACAAACTGATGTGCACAGCTGCATGTGGGTGTTTCTATAACAGAATGCATGCAAAATCTATCAACCAGTTTGCACTCAAATAAAAATATTTGCTCTGCTATGTAGCTGCTGTTCAAAAAAAAAAAAAAAGACTTGTCAGTATGTTTAGTGGCACTCCCTCATCTTTTAATTGTGAAAAACATTCCAAGGATAGTGATGAAAGCTGGGCTCTCCGTGAGTAAACTGGTGTGAGCACTGGGGGGAAAAAAACTCTGGTGGCATGCCGAAACTTTACCACACCTCCTGACCTCACCCCTATCATATTGGTGCCCACCAAATATGCAAACCTAAGATGTTAATTCAAATCTTCTAATCCAGCTTTCTGTCTGCCATATTACTGAGCTACAGTGGGGGTACTTAATTTTGCACTTGTCAACAGTTCAAGAGGGAGATAGATGACTATGTGGTGCTACAGAGCACAGGACCTCACATCTGATATAGATGTGTCTTTGCCACCCAGTGCATAAATGCAATGGATTTGCCAGGCAAATTATGGTGGCTATCTAATGATGTAAAAATTCACCATTTATTTGTATAGCGCCCCCGCAAACGTATTCCACAGTGCTGTACAATGATTGTCAGCACATTTCAAAAAGCCTTTCTGCATGTTTTTGGACTGTGGGAGGAAACTGCTGTACCTCAAAGAAGCCAATTGCAGTGGACCGAACCACAGGGGCAATATGTGAGTGCACGGTGGACTGATGGGAATAGTAGTCGTACTCACGGTTTTGCAGCTCCCTGGGTTGGCGTACAGTGATGAGGAAGACATCAGTAAATCCTCCGGGGCACTCTCTATTGCAGGGAACACCAGCCAGATGGAAGTTGAGGTGCCCTTGATGGTAATGGATATGCTTAGGGTGCTTTGGTGGCTGGGCCCCTGTGTTTGTGACGCCAGCACCGTGAGGTGCAATTAGGAGATGATGTGGAATAAGGAGACCAAGTTTCTTAACAAGATCCCAATACTTTACTGAAGCTGATTCAAAGGTCATCGATATACAGTACAGACCAAAAGTTTGGACACACCTTCTCATTCAAAGAGTTTTCTTTATTTTCATGACTATGAAGGCATCAAAACTATGAATTAACACATGTGGAATTATATACATAACAAACAAGTGTAAAACAACTGAAAATATGTCATATTCTAGGTTCTTCAAAGTAGCCACCTTTTGCTTTGATTACTGCTTTGCACACTCTTGGCATTCTTGGCATCCTCGGCGCACTCTTGCCACGATGATGCATCACCTGAAAAATATAAAAAGAGCATGCATGTATATACACAGTACCATTACCCTATTCTTGTGGTTTCTCTTCTTTGGCTATAAGTGAATTGGGTTAGGCATATACAGTGGATATGAAAAGTCTACACCCTTCTGTTAAAATGTCAGGTTTCTGTGATGTAAAAAAATGAGACAAAGATAAATCATTTCAGAACTTTTTCCACCTTTAATGTGACTTATAAATCTTTTAGGTGGAGGAAAGAAAAAAATAATAATAATATGGTTGCATAAGTGTGCACACCCTCTTATAACTGGGGATGTAGCTGTGTTCAGAATTAAGCAATCACATTCAAAATCATGTTAAATAGGAGTCAGCATACACCTGCCATCATTTAAAGTGCCTCTGATTAACCCCAAATAAAGTTCAGCTGCTCTAGTTGGTCTTTCCTGAAATCTTCTTAGTCGCATCCCACAGCAAAAGCCATGGTCCACAGAGAGCTTCCAAAGCATCAGAGGGATCTCATTGTTAAAAGGTATCAGTCAGGAGAAGGGTGCAAAATAATTTCCAAGGCATTAGATTACCATGGAATACAGTGAAGACAGTCATCATCAAGTGGAGAAAATATGGCACAACAGTGACATTACCAAAATTGATGAAAAGACGAGAAGAAAACTGGTCTGGGAGGCTACCCAGAGGCCTACAGCAACATTAAAAGAACCGCAGGAATATCTGGCAAGTACTGGCTGTGTGGTACATGTGACAACAATCTCCCGTGTTCTTCATATGTCTGGGCTATGAGATAGAGTGGCAAGACAAAAGACTTTTCGTACAAAGAAAAACATCCAAGCCAGGCTACATTTTGCAAAAACACATCTGAAGTCTCCCAAAAACATGTGGGAAAAGGTGTTATGGTCTGATGAAACCAAGGTTGAACTTTATGGCCATAATACCAAAAGATATGTTTGGCGCAAAAACAACACTGCACATCACCAAAAGAACACCATACCCACAGTGAATCATGGTGGTGGCAGCATCATGCTTTGGGTTGTTTTTCTTCAGCTGGAACTGGGGTCTTAGTTAAGCTAGAGGGAATTATGAACAGTTCCAAATACCAGTCAATATTGGCACAAAACCTTCAGGCTTTTGCTAGAAAGCTGAACATGCAGAGGAACTTCATCTTTCAGCATGACAACGACCCAAAGCATACATCCAAATCAACAAAGGAATGGCTTCACCAGAAGAAGATTAAAGTTTTGGAATGCCCCAGCCAGAGCCCAGACCTGAATCCGATTGGAAATCTGTGGGGTGATCTGAAGAGGGCTGTGCACAGGAGATGCCCTCGCAATCTGACAGATTTGGAGTGTTTTTGCAAAGAAAAGTGGGCAAACCTTGCCAAGTCAAAATGTGCCATGCTGATAGAATCATACCCCAAAAGACTGAGTGCTGTAATAAAATCAAAAGGTGCTTCAACAAAGTATTAGTTTAAAGGTGTGCACACTTATGCAACCATATTATTTTATTTTTATATTTTTTCTTCTCTCTACCTAAAAGACTTCAGTTTGTTTTTCAATTGAGTTTTACAGTTTATATGCCACATTAAAGGTGTAAAAAGTTCTGAAATGATTTATCTTTGTCTCATTTTTTTACATCTCAGAAACCTGACATTTTAACAGGGGTGTGTAGACTTTTTATATCCACTGTACATTAGGAGCATCACAATATAGCATGGGTGACAAGGGCCGTAGTTTCTCTTGTAACTGGGGATTAGAGGCTCTGACCTGGCACAGCGGAAAGTAAAGATCAGGATAGTCCATAATGTTAACAAAAAGAAAATTTCTCAGGAGGCTCACTCAGGGTAATGAGTTAGTTCCCTGGGCATGAAGCATGATGGTTGTAGAACATCACGGAGGGCTTTAGAAAGTCCATCTCCGGGCACATTACTTGAACATTGCAGTTGCTTTCTGTGTCTCCATAGCTTGAGCAGCTCTGGGTCTGCATTCTTTCTGCGGATTCTTTCTGGTGTTCTTCCACTAGTAAAGAAATCTAGTGGCTCACCTAATACTCGACTTTTGGCTTGCAATTTGATCCACCTTTCTTTCTCAACTTGGGGTTCTGGATTTCTCTGCTGTTGGAAGTTGAGGACTTCTTTACCTTTGATGGTGATAACATCTTGTTGGGCAAAATGTTTGTAAAAAGCTGGCCTCTCTACCTCTTCCGATATGTCTTCCTGTTCAGTAGGGTTTTCTCTGGTAGGCAGGCGGGCTAAGGCATCTGCATTTTCATTTGACTTGCCTGTCCTGTACTTGACCACCAAGTTGTAGTTGGCAAGACGTGAGGCCCATCTTTGTTCTAAAGCTCCTAACTTGGCTGTGTTGAGGTGCGCCAGTGGGTTTTTATCAGTATAGGCAACAAACGGTGTTGCTGTAAGGTAGTCTTTAAATTTTTCAGTGACAGCCCACACGAGTGTGAGAAATTTCAGCTTGAAGGAACTGTAGTTCTGGTCATTTCTCTCATCACCTTTAAGAGATCGGCCAGCATAAGCAATTACTCTCTCCTTACCTTCTTGCAGTTGAGACAGGACCGCTCCTAGGCCTTTCTTACTGGCATCAGTGTAGAGATGGAATGGCTGTTGGTAATCTGGAAAGCCTAAGAGAGGTGGTTTGATCAACTTCTTCAGGAGTTGGAAAGCGATATCTCTATCTTCATTCCATTCGATTGGCATCTGGGCTTTCTGGTACTTCTTGGGATGTCTTCTCAGGAGTTCTCGTATCGGTTCAGCAATCTGGGCGAGGTGAGGGATGAAACGTCTGTAGTATCCTGCAAAACTAAGACAACTTCTCACTTCTTTTACTGTGGTAGGAGTAGGCCAATTCTGGACTGCAGCTATTTTCTCTTGATCTGGCTTGACACCTTTAGAACTAACAACATGTCCCAGGTACTTGACTTCTGGTTTTAGTAGGTAGCACTTAGAGGGTTTGATGTTGAGTCCGTGCTTGATGAGGACTTGAAAAACTGCAAGATGTTTTAAGTGGTCTTCTTAGGATTTAGAGTAGATGATGACATGATCTAAGTATAACAAGACAGTTTCAAAGTTCTTATGGCCTAAACAGTGTTCCATTAGTCTTTGGAAATATCCAGGTGCATTGCAAAGTTCAAAGGGCATGTAGTTAAATTCAAATAGGCCCATAGGGGTAGTAAATGCTGATTGTTCACGGTCTTCAGGAGCCATGGGTACCTGCCAGTACCCATTGGTTAAATCCAGAGTTGAAAGGTAAGCTGAGGACCCTAATGCTGTCAAGGACTCCTCCATTCTTGGTAAAGAATAGGCATCCTTGTAATTTGATTAATCTTCCTGTAGTCCACACAGAATCGAATGTTACCATCTTTCTTTCGGACAAGGACTAGAGGTGCAGCCCATGGACTATGGCTGTCTTTGATGATGTTTGAATCTTTCATCTCCTGGATCATCTTTTTCACAGATTGGTTCATAGTTGGTGGTATAGGCCGGTAGGGATGGTGTGCTTGATTACACTGACCTCTCCATAATTTGAAGGATGTTTACTGAAGGCTTGATGATGTTCTTTCACGACTTTTAAGACTCCTTCAATTTGTTCCTCAGGTGTAGAAGTATCTCCCACATTGAGTTCTTTCCACCATAATGTACTTGGAGTATGATCTTGAGTATTCAGCTTCTGGGTAGACTGTTCAGTTGTAGCTGCTGGTACACTGATAACATCTTGAAAAGTGACTTGTAACAATTGAGAAACAGGGTAGTGCTTGGTTAAGGTTATACTGTTACTACTTAAGTTCAGGAGACGAATTGGCACTTTACCTTGAGCAGGGCCGGATTAAGAGCATCATGGGCCTGGTGCAGAAGATTTTAATGGGCCTTTTTATAGAAAATGAAAACGCAACGCAGAGCAACTTTTTATAGCACAAATAAAGTGTGAATTTACGCAAAATTACACATGTGAAAATATGCATGCATAAAGTTTGAAGTGTGAACGGGTCTGCGTAATCCCATTCAAGTCTATTGGACTAAAGTTCATGCGTAATTTTGAAGCAGATTTACGCACGGGTTTGCGTGTGAAAAATCTGCTGTGTGAACTTAGCCTAAGTGTACATCTCTGGCCACAGTTTAAATATACAGCCATCTATATAGATGGCTGTATTATGTATAGCCACCCCCCAAGGAGTTAACTAGTGCTGCTGGATATGTCATTCAGGAGCATGAAAAGCTATTCACGTCTAGCTTTTCCATGCTCCTGAATGGCACATGTGTTTATAAAAGCTAATCTATTATAAGCAGATATGCCATTGAGGAGCTTGGAAAAGATAGGTAGGCAAGAAATAGTCACCTAGCTTTTCCATACTCCTGAATGGCATATCTGCTTATATGCATACATGTTTATAATAGCCAAGCTATTATATGCAGATCTGCCATTCAGGAGCATGGAAAAGCTAGGTGACAATTTCTCACCTTACCTTTCCATGCTATGCTCCTGAATGGCAAATCTGCCTATAGGCATATCTGTTTATAATAGCTGATCTATTATAAGCAGATATACGACTCAGGAGCATTGAAGAGCTAGGTGACTATTTCTCACTTAGCTTTTCCATGCTCCTGAATGGCAGATCTGTTTATAATAGATCAGACTCAGCTATTATAAAGATATATATGCCTAAAAGCAGATATGCAATTCAGGAGCATGGAAAAGCTAGGTGAAAAATAGTCACCTAGCTTTTCCATGCTCCTGAATGGCAAATCTGCCTATAGGCATATCTGTTTATAATACCTGATCTATTATAAGCAGATATACCACCCAGGAGCATTGAAGAGCTAGGTGACTATTTCTCCTTAGCTTTTCAATGCTCCTGAATGGCATATCTGTTTATAATAGATCAGGCTCAGCTATTATAAAGATATATATGCCTATAAGCAGATATGCAATTCAGGAGCATGGAAAAGCTAGGTGAAAAAAATCATCACCCAGCTTTTCCATGCTCCTGAATGACATGTATAAATTATACAGTATACAGTATAATAGGTGCCTAGCTCCGGTTGGCCTATGTGGACAGGGCCGGACTGGGGATAAAAACCAGCATTGTGTCCTTATTTACTTGTTTATAAAAGGCGAAAGCATTCATTTTAAAACACGAATATGAATTTTGCCCCACAATAGCTCTTTTGTAGAACCCCCATGGGGGGGGGGGGGGGGGGGGAAGCATGTAGCAGAGCTAGTATAGCATGTAGTATAGCATGTAGCAGAGCTGTGTGTAGCATGTAGCAGAGCTAGTATAGCATGTAGCAGAGCTGTGTGTGTACAAGGTGCATGCAGCAGTGTAGCAGAGCAGGAAGCCTGGTAGGGACTCAGTGACACCATTCTTTTAACTAATAAACTCTCAGACAATTATCTGAGTCCCTGCAATAACTATAGCCACTACATCACAGTCTGCTCCACGGCATTCACTGCAGCAGAGCTGTGTTTGCCAGGAGCCAGTCCCTCCTGACCTTCGGTTCACTTGAGAGCCGACTCAGGCTACTTTCCCACCTGCGTTCGGAGCTCCGCTCGTGAGCTCCGTTTGAAGGGGCTCACAAGCGGTCCTGAACGCAGCCGTCCAGCCCTAATGCATTCTCAGTGGAGGCGGATCCGCTGAGAATGCATCAGTCTGCCAGCGCTCAGCCTCCGCTCCGCTCAGTGAGCGGACACCTGAACGCTGCTTGCAGCGTTCGGGTGTCCGCCTGGCCGTGCGGAGGCGAGCGGATCCGTCCAGACTTACAATGTAAGTCAATGGGGACGGATCCGCTTGAAGATGACACTAAATGGCTCAATCTTCAAGCGGATCCGTCCCCCATTGACTTTCAATGTAAAGTCTGAACGGATCCGCTCAGGCTACTTTCAGACTTAGAAATTTTTGTGAACGGATGCAAACGTCTGCATTATCGGAGCGGATCCGTCTGATGAAACATCAGACGGATCCGCTCCGAACGCTAGTGTGAAAGTAGCCTCAGCAAGTGAACCGAAGATCTGATTCATGAAAAAGATCGGAACTTCCCATCTCTAAGAGCAGTGACGCAGCCGCGGTGACAGAGTGGGAAGGGGGGGGGCGTGGTGTAGTGACAGCGTGGGGAAGAAGAAATTACAGAGCTGGAGGGGTGGAGCAATGAAAGGTTCTGGGGGAGGAGCAGTGACAGAGCCAGGAGCATTGATAGAACTTTCACCTCTGCCAGCACCCCTCAGAGGACCCCCTTTCTGCATGTGTTGTCAAACTGGGAAGGTGAGGGGGTCCTTTCCATGCCACATCAGCAGCTAGTTTGCCTAAACCACCTAGAGGTACGGGTAGTAATGTGCTAAGATTAGCAAGAGTGTGCACTAAACTAATTGCTGTGATCACATTAAGGCCTCGTTCACACCAGGCAGTGCGTTCCGGCCTGATTCTGTCCAGAATGCCCTGCACCGTGCCATTCACTTCAATGGATTGTCACGCCCCCTCCTGCCCCACAACATAGTGAGCCGGCCGCGATGTAGGCATTCTAGACAGAATCATCTGGTGTGAACGAGGCCTAAACTTAGTCATTTCACACCACAAAGGCTGGAACGCAAGCCAGCCACCCATCCCTGCATAAGAAAGCGTGGCGGTGCATTGAAATAAGTTTTTGATTTAAAATTATTTTTTGTATCAGGACAAGTAGGTTGTCATGAGGAACAAGTAGATCGAGCCCCCGCTTTAGTCCTTCGACAAGTAGTTTTTTTTTAAATTTCCACACCCCTGCACTGTTATGGGGGATCTGCGTATGGCACTGTTATGAAGGATCTGCGGATGGCACTGTTATACAGGATCTGTGGATGGCACTGTTATACAGGATCTGTGGATGGCACTGTTATGGAGGATCTGTGGATGGCACTGTTATGGAGGATCTGTGGATGGCACTGTTATGGGGATCTGTGGATGGCACTGTTATGAAGGATCTGTGGATGGCACTGTTATGAAGGATCTGTGGTTGGCACTGTTATGGGGGATCTGTAGATCACGCTGTTATGGAGGGGATCTATGGATGACAGTGTTATGGGGATCTGTGGATGGCACTGTTATGGGGATCTGTGGATGACACTGTTATGGGGATCTGTGGATGGCACTGTTATGGGGATCTGTGGATGACACTGTTATGGGGATCTGTGGATGGCACTGTTATGGAGGATCTGTGGATGGCACTGTTATGGGGATCTGTGGATGGCATTGTTATGGGGATCTGTGGATGGCACTGTTATGGGGGATCTGTGGATGGCACTGTTATGGAGGATCTGTGGATGGCACTGTTATGGGGGATCTGTGGATGGCACTGTTATGGAGGATCTGTGGATGGCACTGTTATGGGGGATCTGTGGATGGCACTGTTATGGGGATCTGTGGATGGCACTGTTATGGAGGATCTGTGGATGGCACTGTTATGGGGATCTGTGGATGGCATTGTTATGGGGATCTGTGGATGGCACTGTTATGGGGAACTGTGGATGGCATTGTTATGGGGATCTGTGGTTGGCACTGTTATGGGGGACCTATGGATGATGCACTGTTATAGGGGATGTGTGCTATGACTGTACTCTGTACTCAGCCTCCGAGTCCTACCTGATACACAGCCCTGAACAGCCGGATGACAGCTCTGCACAAGCAGCAGCTAGCAGGCTGAAGGACCTTCGGTGATGTCATGATCATGTGATCAGTCACATGTGTGGGAGGAGTCAGGCTCCGGGCAATGTCCCTGCTGGAGCCTGCTGTTGGGGGCGGGGCCGGGGGATGGGCTCCTCTCTCTGTCAGTCCCTCTGTGTAATACTGCACCAGTCAAGGAGCCTCCTCGCTGTCGGCACGGCCGGCCGTGCAGCAGTCAAGGTTACCGGCCTAACGGGCCGTGCCAGTCCGGCCCTGTATGCGGGCTGCTGGGCCTATTTTCATGCAGGGGCCTGGAGCTGCAGCTCCATCCGCCCCTACGTTAATCCGGCCCTGACCTTGAGAAACGGTCACTAGTCTTCTTGCAGTTTGGACTAGAGGATGGTCCTCTAGGTTGATAGGTTCTACTAGGGCTTAGTAGTCTTTACCTTGAATTGCAAGAGCAGCTCGGTACCATAGGAGTGTTTCAGTATTGGGTTTCAGTATAACTGGTTGGTTACCTTTGATGTGAGCACAGAAAATCTCTCCTTTCTCATTAGCACATTTCTGTTGTGTACTTAATACACGGATGGTCTCTTGTATCACCTTTTTGGAGGCTGGTGAAGCGGTAGGCATGGAATTATGTAAAGCTTCAAGCATTTCAGTATAGCAGTTCCTAAGGACGTTCATTCCTAGGACTACTGGAGGGTTGTTATCTTCCCTGATTTGCACAACGATGATACCTTGTTGGGGTAGTGTGGTTCCTCCCACTTGAAGAGTTGGCTCCCAGTACCAATGCACTGGCATAGGTTTGCCGTGGCTGGCTTTAATGCTCAGCCAGGATTCGGGTGTCTGTGTCAGCTGGTTGTGTCTTGAAACCAGGTGTCCAATAAGGCAACAAAGGGAACCCCATTTATTCGGAGAACCACTTCTGGACAGGGTCCTACATATCTGGGCATCCAGCTGGGATCTTCTGGACCTACTGCTTTACCTCCCGAGGGGTCGACCTTTTAAACTGCCAGCACATCCTTTCTGTATGGCCTGGCTTGTGACAATATCTACAAATAGGTCACTTTTGCTAGTTAAAGCGGTCAGTGGGGTGTCTACAATGGTTTCTGGGATAAGTCTCTCTACCATCAGGAGGGAAATTCTTCCTTGGTAATGATATCTCATCCTCCAGCAATAAGGGTTTCTCCGACTGTTCTAGTTTTCGGCATACCCTTTCCAGACTTTTGGTTAGGAAGTTAACTTGATCTGTCAGGGCAGCAACTGCATCAGGAACTGGAGCTTGGGCCTCATGACTAACTATAGGGTGACATTTTGGACATATAGCTGGCTTATTCACAGACATTTCAGCAGGCCTAGCAGGCTCTGGTTGTGGGTCTTTGGTAGCTAGCTCTTTGAAGTCTAGGAATGTAGAACTTGGGACCTGTGCAGCTAACATCTTTAACTGGCTCTTTAAGGTTTTTGTCCTAACACCTTCAATGAATTGTTCTCTCAGCGTTTTATCTTGATCCTCTGCTTCATGGGGGTCTACTTGTATAACAGCTTGTTCAAATATCTGCTCCACTGTTCTTTTCTCTGAGCTTGGCCATGTTTTTTACTTCTCTGAGGGCGGCTCCTTCCAATTGTGCAATGAGGATTTCCATTTGCTGTTCTGCTAACTCAGGGTACAATCTAAATATAGCAAAAATATATATATTTAAATTCCCTTAAAGTATGAGCTTCCCCAGCATATCTTGGCAACCAGGGTGCTCCTAGAAAATAAGTCATTGTTAAGGGCATCATGCTTGGTGCTGCAGCAGTTGGTGCTGCGCCGCACCTAGCTGCGGCTGCTGCAGGGAACCTGCTACAGTCAGGCTGCTCACTATCTCCTTGTTCAGACATGGCAGTGACAGTCTATTAATATAATGCAGGTTAAATACAGTTTTACACACTTTTTGCATTGCGTTGCTATGGGCAACCGCTACTTTGTAGGTGTCTGGCCCTTTAAGAGTCACAGTGACAGCTTAATATAGATGAGTATGGTGCTCTGTACGGCAGATTGTAATCCCAAACAGTCTTTATTATGGTTAATTTTTCCCAGCTGCACTCACTCTTCATGGATGATTCTAAGGCTGCAGGGGAGTTGGAACTCTATTTTTTTTTTTCTTTCAAGGTCAAGCTGCTTTCACTTCCTCTATGGGTACAGCTGTTTTTTCTGTCCTCCTAGGAACTTGCACTCAAACACTTTTGTTCCTCTGTGGAGGCAGGCTGTTTGTCTCCCTCAGTATGTGGAGAGCAAAAACAAGATGACTGATTAACTCCTGTTTTACCAGCAGCAAATAGATGCAATACAGTCACTTGCATGGGGTTTTTACAGATGCTGTAAGCTTCAGCAGTGATCTGAGAGCACATGTATATTGTTTATACTAAGGCACAAAGGATTTGGATCCTGTTCGTGATGCC
The DNA here is from genome assembly GCF_905171765.1 of Bufo bufo. Classification (NCBI taxonomy): domain Eukaryota; kingdom Metazoa; phylum Chordata; class Amphibia; order Anura; family Bufonidae; genus Bufo; species Bufo bufo. The sequence goes on from NC_053390.1 coordinate 92,431,452, forward strand.
AAAATTATGCATTGGACCGGACCGCAGGGGCAGTATGTGAGTGCACAGTGGGCTGATGGGGGTAGTAGTCGTACAGCACAAAATCCTCCTGGGCACTCTATATTGCAGGAAACAGCAGCCAGATGGAAGCTGAGGTGTCCTTGATGGTAGTGGGTATGCTTAGGGTGCTTTAGTGGCTGGGCCCCTATGTTTGTGATGCCAGCACCATGAGGTGCAATTAGGAGATGATGTGGAATAACGAGACCAATATAGTACCAAAAAAACTGCCACTTTATCCCATAGTTTCTAAAATGGGGTCACTTTTTTGGAGTTTCTACTCTAGAGGTGCATCAGGGGGTCTTCAAATGTGACATGGCAGTTTAAAATTATCCCAGTGAAATCTGCTTTCCAAAAACTGTATGGAGTTCCTTTCCTTCTGCGCAATACTGTGTGCCCGTACAGCAGTTTACAACCACATAGGGGGTGTTTCTGTAAACTACAGAATCAGGGCCATAAATATTGAGTTTTGTTTGGCTATTAACCCTTGCTTTGTAACTGGAAAAAATTGATTCAAATGGAAAATCTGCCAAAAAAGTGAAATTTTAAAATTTGATCTCTATTTTCCATTAATTCTTGTGGAACACCTAAAGGGTTAACAAAGTTTGTAAAATCAGTTTGGAATACCTTGAGGGGTGTAGTTTCTAAAATTGGGTCATTTTTGGGTGGTTTCTATTATGTAAGCCTCACAAAGTGACTTCAGACCTGAACTGGTCCTTAAAAAGTGGGTTTTAGAAATTTTCAGAAAAATTTCAAGATTTGCTTCTAAACCTCTAAGACTTCTAACGTCCCCAAAAAATAAAATGGCATTCACAAAATGATCCAAACATGAAGTAGACATATGCGGAATGTAAAGTAATAACTATTTTTGGAGGTATTACTATGTATTATAAAAGTAAAGAAATAGAAATTTGGAAATTTGCTAATTTTTCCCAATTTTTGGTAAATTTTGCATTTTTTTTAAAATAAAAATAATATTTTTTAACTCAATTTTACCACTGTCATGAAGTATAATATGTGACGAGCAATCTCCGAATGGACTGGATAAGTAAAAGCATTTTAAAGTTATCACCACATAAAGTTACACATGTCATATTTGCAAAAAATGGCCTGGTCCTTAAAGTGAAAAATAGCAGGGTCCTGAAGGGGTTAATGTGCTTTGAATAAAGAAAATATGGAGCTGCCAGAGGATTATTCCGGATTTTGGTGATACAGTGTGTGGTAATGTGTATGGTAAAGTCCTGGAAGGGGTGTATATCTCACCCAGGTTCCTCAAGTAAAATCCAGGAAGATGGCGCTGGCTTCAGCAAACATAGTTGCTGGAGCTATTTGTTTGTTAGTGCAAGGGCTGGATTGTATCTGTACTGGGAAGGTAGATTTGGTAGTGGCACTTTCCCAGTCCACCCACAATCCAGGGCATGTTTTCCCCTAACCTGGGGTGATCACAGGTGAGGCCTGCTTTAATCAAGAAGGGATAAAACCCTGAGCGGACCTGCTAAGGGTTGGAGCCTGAGAACCTGTGTATAAGCTGTGCTTAGAGGTGAGTCAGTGAAAAGAACTTTGTGTTAGTTAGTGCCCAGACGGGCAGGAGTTTATTTCATTATGTTTATCTTTGTGCTGGTCCCAAAATAAAGCATCATTTGGACTTTAAATCTGTTGTCTGATGAGATGTCTGTGATTGCGACCCCCTGAGAGAGAGCAATCCCTTACAAGTGTAAATAGGCCCAGATAGTGAATTGACTTATCGATCTGGAGGGGCCCATGTTTTGTGCTCTTACTCTGCCACTGCTTATGTGTGTCTGTAACCATTCTACTTTTGAGCCTCATCTGAGATCTGTAACCATTAAGAGTATTGAACCTTCTTAATATAATCACAACCATAAATTATTACAATATGTATATTTTGAAGATAATTAATAAAAAAATTGTATTAATAGTACTCTATGTGACTGAAAATATGTTCCATATATCTGTACCATATGTCGTTTCTGCAGAAAGCACATAGATTTCTTGCAGGACCCATTTAGATCAAAGGAACAGTTGTAGAAATTTCTGCAACAAATCTGCCATTTGTTCTCCAAGACGTTTTAAAATTTGGCAGGGATCAGTGTAAAATGAAATAAATAAATAAATAAAAATCCGATCTGCTCCAGTCACCATTTGGCCTGCTGCAATAACAGGTTGTTCATCGTTCCGGCTACCGCTGCAGCCTATCACTAGCTTCATGCACACGTGACCACTGAGGCCAGCGATTGGCTTCAGTAGTCACAGGAAAAATTAACATGACATCATTACTACCGGCCCAGGGGAGATGAGAGTGGCGGTGTGGCACCAGTGGAACATTTAAAGAAAATGTTGTTTTTTTTTATACAGCCCCCTGATCCCTACAAAATGTTAAAAAATCTTGGAGAACCCCTTTAAGTTAACTTTTGTGGGGGTCACTTAGTTTAATTTTGTACCTATGTTTTTGGTTCTTTTATATTTAGCTACATTTTGTGTTTTTATGTTTACTTTTATTCAGTTCTACTCAAAATCCTATCCATCTCACCTCTTCATAGATAGTATTAATTACTAGGGAGCATTCATCTCCCTGCAGTGTTGTGGTGGTGCACAATAATAATAAGGTATGCTGAGGTATCTACCATCTGTCCTGTTCCAAATAAGAAGAGGTGTATTTCCAGCCCCTAAAATGAACTGCAGCCATTTTAATGAAGTGGGGTGGAAGATGCTTACATTATCTGCTTGCTTGAGCGTCTTCTAATCGTATGTATAATATATGAAAATCACAGGCTATAATTTATCTGTGTGCTTCAGATTTCATCAATACTCCCTAGGTTTCAGGGACACATACACAAAGGAGGTTCCTGGACATAAAAAGAATATCATCCACCCAAAATATCATTGTTACTATTAATATTATCTCTATTATTTATTACAAATAGTATTATGGAAGGAGATTATGCTTTTGAACAATAATGCAGTTAAAGTATCCTAGACATGTCTTCCACAAAAGCGTATTGATCATTTTGCTGGGTGTGTATATAGAGACCATATCACCTCCTGGCAGAAGATCAACTTGATCAACAAGTAGTACAGACACTGCTGTAACATTTAATTGCAACAGAGGGCACCAGATCCTTGGTCACAACAGTGAGGGAAGGAGATTCAGCCTGGACAGGAAGTGAGTGTAGAGCTGTTCCAGTCAGTGCACCTGAGAGCAGAACTGTTCAAGAGGGAGAACATGTGAGCTGTTTGGTTGCTTTGGGCAAATATCCCAGTCTCCTCCATTGCCCTTATTCATAGCAGTAGGTGTTGCCATCCAGTGTAAATCAATGTCTTTCCTGACCATACAAAGGGTTTCTTAGAGGAAGATGCTTTATTGATGCAGTCATTAAAAGTCATGTAATACACCACATTTTGGATGGAAAAATGTTGGTTCTATAGAGAGTCTAGCGCCCACGTGACAGTACCAAGGCAGTCCACACCATCAAACCAATATCTAGCAGTATGATCCCAAGCCTATATCCAATGCCAGAAGTAAGCTCCTTCTGGTGGCATCTGTAGCACTCAGATGTGGGAATATTTTGGGATTTATGACAGCTGGAAATGTATTAATAAAATAGTAACTAGATGTCGCCATTTCCCTTGACAATAGGGTTTGTACCTCCACAATCTGATGCTGTCAACTGTGATTGGACGGTGTAAAACGATGTAGGTAGAAATAACAGAGGTGCTCCTTCAGCAGAACAGTCTGGATAAACCGATGGGTGACAATACAGGGCACGGGTGGCCTGATTTATGCCTCCTTTCATTACTGGCCGCCTTATGGTAATGAATGAAAGGCTGCTGTCTCATTCTCCTATTCTCACTGCTGTCACCGGTATTCTTTTTATCATAAAACCAAGGACTGATGACAGTGGAGGGGACAAGTCCTCATGTGTATGGAGCCTTAAGGGGAGTTTTTTGTGATTCATTGGACATCTCTTCATTGACCCCTTCTTTAAGTGATCTGAATTACTTATATCCCATTAATTTATATTCCTGAGAAACACACCGTATATACTTTTCATCATTACACAAACTGCTCAAGGTCATTGCCCCTGTAAGCAGATTGTGCCTGATTTACAAATCCTTAATCTATTAAACGGAATGGGCTCCATGTAATCAGTCTCTGCTGTACAGAGCCTATCCCTGGTGAGATATGTATACTAATGAGGTATTTATCAGTGTCAGACAGAGATATCCTTAAGTCGTTGCCATCTGAACCTGCAGTTTGATTAAACAATTATAAGGGTTATATCTGGAAGCAAAGTAATACACTTTATTGTTACTGTTGCCTACCTCCTCTGCTAATCGACAACGCACCGCTATTTTTGTATGACCTCCGGGATTCACATCTATATTATTTCATTTTTCATTCTTTCTATATAATACCTAGGAGAAAAGGTAAATGAAATTACATATACACTCATTGATAAAAAAAATATATATATTGCACCCAGATAGAAATGTCAGATTGCTACAAAACTCTGCATTACAGATATGTAAATGATTACAGATGTGGTCTGATTAGACACTATTTCTTGCCACAAGAGGGCATAAAAGTGCTTTCTCTGCTGCCCTATAAAAAGGCTCTCAGAGGATACTTTTGGGTAGTGTACATCTTGGTGAGTGATCGTTAACTGTTAGGCAAGTCTCTGTGATGCACTTGACGTTTTGCCCAGTGGACAGACTTAGGGAGGGGGTCTACTATTGCACTAAGAGAAGTAGCATGGTCGTTTTGACAAATTGCTTGTCATCTAGGCCATTCTGACTTAGCTTTATGGAGGTATTGGGGCAGTGGTTACGTGAGGGCACACACACATGACAAACAGGCTCTGGATGACCCAGACAAGCCACCTGTAGAGAGGACCATTTGATCCACAAACAAGCATGAACAGCTTCCATAGTTTCGTTGTCCACCATCCAGACAGAGGTGGCACCTTCATTACACACCCCTGTCTCTGCCCAGACCATTTTCAGGAGGCCTCATGGCAGGCATTTTAATCCTGTGGACACACTGCCCCAACTGCAGATGTGGTGATCTGGGGAACCATCACATATGACAGTCAGTCACCCCTGGTAGGGACACTAACAGCTCAGTGATATGTGCAGGCATCCTGCAGTCACGTGTTTCCTCTCATGGCATTTTTCAGCAGGATAACACTCACCCACACACCAAGGGTTTCTCAGGAATGTCTCCTCCAGACTACAGCACTTTCTTGGCCTGCCCAGTTGCCATATTTATGGGACCAGCTGGATTCCAAAGCTAGATTCAGCATCCAACAAGTGTGCAGCATCTTCAGCCCAACTGCAGCATCTAGTGGCAAATGTGCCACAGCATACCATACAGAACCTGTATGCCTCCATGCCCAACTGTATCTCATCTTGTATCCAAGCTAGAGGCCTCCTAACAGGGTCCTAGAGCCTCCTTTCAGTTGCACAGTTTTTCCAAATCAGGGTCCATTCTCACGTCCGCAAAATGGGTCAGCATCCGTTCCGCAATTTTTCGGATCAGGTGCAGACCCCTTTATTTTCAATGGGGCCGGAATGTGCTGTCCGCATCCGCATTTGCGAATCCGCACTTCCGGATCTGCATGTCCTATAGAACATGGGAACGCACATTGCTGGTGTCCGTTTTTTGCTGATCCGCAATTTGCGGATCCACAAAGCACATACGGACATGTGAATGGACCCCAAACGTATCCTTTCTTTCTAATATCGTAATCCCTTCATCCCTTGCCATCACTACATTCACACACAGAAAGTGTCATTCCATTCCAACAACTCCTTCTTGGTGCAATATGATTTGTTTTTTGTCAATGAGTGTATTTTTTGTGGGAGGTCTTTTTAGGCTGGATTCACACATAGCATATTTGTTGCAGAAAACAAGTACTGTGCACTATAACTGGCTGAGATGTAAAAATTCTGTAGCATGTGAGGGGGTCAGATGTAACAGAAAATGGTCTTTTTGGCCCTGAGTGGTATACATGGTTCCCTGCTCTAGGATAGATCCTGGTGGATCACTGCTAAAAGAGTTACTATTGTGGATTACTGTTAAAAATATTTATATGCAGGTTCACTAAATGTTTACTGTAATGATAATGTATGCACTGTGAACCCTAAAAGGTTATATTTAGGTGGGAAGAATTTAATGTGGCAGTCTTTAGTTAGTTGTCAGGTGACAGGCTGGTCCTGCCCCCACCTGACTTGCAGAGTAGAGAGTGTCTAGCCAGCAAAACTAGAGACAAGACCTGTTTATGTATGCTGCTGAAAAGGCCTTATCCAGAAAGACACCATTGGAAAACTGCCAGAAAGCAATCTTGTTAAGTATCATTCCTCTGGGAAAAAGAAGTCATTGAATGTTCATCGAAGGTTTGAGGACCCTGAGGGGAAGAAGGGTGGCACCCCTTCCATCACTCCACGGCCTGGGGAGTCCCAGTGTGAGGACTTCCACTGTGAGTGCTACTACTTCAATCCCTTGCCACCGCATCCACTCCTGTCCTCTCTGCTCCTGCCTTCCCTGCAGGCGCGCTGCAGACAGTTGTAAGAGTAGAGAGGGTCTAGCCAGCAAAACTAGAGACAAGACCTGTTTATGCACCATTTCTGAGAGTGGAAAACTGCCAGAAAGCAATCTTGTTAAGACCTCATGCACACAGACGTATATTCTTTCCGGGTCCGTCCAGTTTTTTTTGCGGACCGTATACAGAAACATTCATTTCAATGGGTCCGCAAAAAAAACAGAAGTTTCTTCGTGTGCATCCGTTTCCGCATCTCCGTATTTCCGTTCCACAAAAGAATCGACAAGGATAGGACTGTTCTATTAGGCGCCATCTGTTCCTTTCCGCAAAATAAGGAATGCACACGGACGTCATCCGTATTTTTTGCGGACCGCAAAATATATACGGTCGTGTGCATGAGGCCTGAGGATAATTCCTCTGGGAGAAAGAATACATTGAATGTTCACAGGAGGTTGAGGACCCTGAGGGGAAGAAGGGTTTCACACCCCTTCCATCACTTCACGCCAGTGTGAGGACTTCCACCATGAGTGCTACTACTTCCATCCCTTGCCACCACATCCACTCCTGTTCTCCCTGTTCTTGCCTCCCCGTGGGCGTGCTGCAGACAGTTGTAACTTAAATAAGATGGATTCTACTTATGTGGGGTGACAAGCTTATGGTTACAAAAAGCAAAAAGCTTAGTAGATACGGTCTGTCAATGAGGGCACAGAATTAGTTAGAAGTAACAGATAATTGCCTATCAAGTTCGTACACTGTCTCTTTACGTGGCAGCAGACCAATATGACACTGTCCTTTAAGAGGTAACAATTCACCCTCTGGCTTGTGTTGCACCCAAATGAATACCTAGGAGTTATCACTCCAGTTCTGGTCTCCTCAAATTGGCAGCAATGCGGATGGCTGAATCTGTATTTATCACCATGGCTTTCTCTCCACATGGCGCACCAATGCACAATCTGCACAGTCTCCAACTGGAGCTACCGCACTATTTTGAGTGGCGGTATCTCTTCCACGTGATCTACAGTATGAAGCACAGTCTATCACACAGTGTTTCTCACAGGCTGCAGGCTGGCTAGTCTCTATTACAGTTGTGTACTTTTTGTCCTGTTCGTGAGAATGTGAACATACCTGCAACCTAATCTTGCTTACCTATCCATTATAGATAAATAGACACAAAAAATACAACCCTCAATATAACTAAAATAAATCACTTACCAGTGTCAGATACACTGTCATAGAGAGATAAGATGCTACTTGACATTCACAGTGGTTCTATACTTCCCTCCCTAGAATGTGAGATATTCTGTATAACAGGTTAAACATAGAAAATCAACATCAACATCAACTATGTACTATACTATACCATACCTCCCACAAAAAGACTACAGGAGCCCCCCGTCAAATTTTATGCTAAGCCACACGGCAAGAAAGAAAATAAAAATGTCCATTTTTTTCTTTAGACAATCATTTCATTAAGTAGAGTGCCTTGCAGTTATTGCATCTCCATAGCAGGATTTACCCACATTGATCATATAATAAGCTTAATTTTGGGATATTTGTTCCTGTCATTTTTTCAAATTTTTTAATATTGATCATTGGTCATTGCATATTTTACCTGTCTCATATGTATGAATGAAAGGAATTGGGGAAGATGATTCTAGACAAAAATATGCCTTTTATTAAGAAAGCAATAAAAGTTGAAATTTATGGCACCTTGTCATCTATCCAAAAATAAAAAAAGGGAGTAATAGGAAATGGATTTCACAATCTAAGGGCTCGTTCACACGACCGTTGGTGTCCCGTGCCTGTGCTGTGAACCGCAAATTGTGGTCCGCAATGCACGGGCACCTTCCGTGGGGCAGGCGCATGGGGATCGCAGACTCATTCACTTGCATAGGTCCACGATCCCTCCATTCCGCAAAAAGATAGAGCATGTTCTATCCTTTTGCGGTGCGGAGGCACGGAATGGAAACCCAGAAAGCACTTCGTAGTGCTTCCGTAGTGTTCCGTTCCATGCTTCCGTTACGCACCGGTACGCATCTCCGGATTTGCGGACCCATTGAAATCAATGGGTCTGCATCCGTGATGCGGAATGACAATGGAACGGTGCCCGTGTATTGAGGATACGCAAATGCGGTCCGCAATACGGGAACGGGACACCAACTGTCGTGTGAACGAGCCCTGAGGCAAATGGGATAATGTAAAAGTAAGAAAATCCCTTCAGTGAAATCACTGAAAGAAAATGACTCTCAATGTGGCAGTCTCATCAGCTGCATGAAAGCCACATACCATCTTCATTGTCTCACCCAGCATGAAGCACACCATAAGCGTTCAGTCGTGGCAGAGCCCAGCCGCTCTGCACCATGGCGGTGCCATCTACTGCTCCGCTCCCCCCCTCAGCGGACAGCCATTTGTTGTGTTTACCAAGTAAATGACATAAATGAAGATGCAGTCCTGATATGTTCACATTCCCCGCAGCTGTTTTTGCCAATAGATCTTGTCCAGCCACGGGCTCATAAATGTATCATTGTTTTACAGAGAGGGGAAATGTACAGAAACAAGGCAGCAGAGGTAACGTAGGTTTTGTAAAATTGCTGGTGGCGTGCAATAAATTATATGCTATTAATGGCATTTGGAAAAGACAAGAGGGAGGAGGAGGAAGAATTGTTCTAGGTATGAAAAATGATTGCATTCTGGCGAGTACTGGGGAATGCTATTACAGCTGTGACATAGCAGGGGGTTTTGTTTGGGAAGGCAGGTATTTTCCTCCCAACATGGGCGGCTGGGCTGACTTCCAGCCAGGTGAGATCAAATACCGGACCGGAGTTTAAGTGCCGGTCCGGGTTTTGGCAGCACCTGGCTGTCCTTTAAATAGACAGCTGGGCTCAGAATCAAGGTCTCTGTTTTGGGATCTGAGGCATGGCGCCGTGCTAGAGGGCTGAGAGCCGCATGCGGGTAAACAGGCCCTCTAAAGCCTGTTGTGGACGCTGAAAAATACTGCTAAGGCCTCATGCACACGACCGTTGTGTGCATCCGCGGCCGTTGTTCCATTTTCCGTTTTTTTCCGCGGACCTATTGACTTTCAATGGGTCCGTGGAAAAATCGGAAAATGCACCGTTTGGCTTCCGCGTCCGTGATTCGTTTTTCCAGTCCGTGAAAAAAATATGACCTGTCCTATTTTTTTCACGGACAACGGTTCACGGACCCATTCAAGTCAATGGGTCCGTGAAAAATCACGGATGCACACAAGATAGTCATCCACGTCCGTGATCCGTGTCCGTGATCTGTGTCTGTTTTTCCTATCATTTTCAATGCAAACTTGACTTAGTTTTTTTTTTTACTTTTCATGTCCGTGGATCCTCCAAAAATCAAGGAAGACCCACGGATGAAAAAACGGACACGGATCACGGAACAACGGAAATCGTTTTTGCGGACCGCAAAAAAAAACGTCCGTGTGCATGAGGCCTAACAAGGTGACTGTCTTGTTCTTTGGACTTTCCTTTGAGTGAACGAACACTAAGACTAAAAAATGTTGCTTTGTTTTTTCCTCCTGTGTGAATAAACACTGAAGTTTTGTTTTACAAACTGTTTCTTTTACTTCTGTTCTGCGTCCGCTTACCCTGCCTACGAGAGCGAATCCTTACACAGCTTATTATTATAAAAAAAAAACAACAGTGAGAATGACAAAAAAAGTTCTACTTAATCTGCAATTGTCCCTTTTGTGTGTGAGAGTCAATGCATGGCTGCTTTCATAATTCTGCAAATACATTATTACTAATCTGATGTGAAAATATCATATATTAGATTTTTATATATAGAGAGAGAGATGAGCAAATTGATTCTAAACTAATTGGATTCACAAACATTTGTCTGCCAATGGAATCTAAAGTTTTTGCAATAGTTTGGGACGAATACCTTAAAAATGGCGGCCAGCGCCATTTTACTGTGAATATTGGTGAGGAAAAATATGGAGGATCACAGGACACTGGGAGGAAGTGAGGTGGGGGAAGGCTTTCTCAGAGTCTTACAGACAACCTGATCAGCCAATCAGCGGCAGGATTCAGGGAGGTCCTTTGCTGAGAACATCATACAACCCCATTCTGTCTTCAGCTTGTGACCTGGAAGGATGTGTTATGGCTGGGCCTGATAAGAAACAACTGCAGACACAAGCCACTGTGACAAGGACACTATAAGGATAGTAAAGGGAGAAAATAAGGAGATATGATTGGGTATATTTTAGGGACTTTGATCAGAGAAAGCATATTTAAAGTGAGTTAGGGACATAATTGTGTGTTTAATATGCTGGCTCTCTGCTAGTTCTGCTCATTACAGGATCCTGTAAGAAGAAACTAATTAAAGGGGTTGTGTCGCAAAACATATTCTAAATTTTTCAAACCACAGTCTGGATCTGAATACTTTTGTAATTGCATATAATTAAAAATTTTGTATAGGCAGTGAGCAATTCAACAAAATGTATCTGTATAGTGCCACCTGCTGTTTGTCCTTTTCCTTATTTCTTGTCTGTCTCACTGAGCTGGTCAATCGTCAATCTGTCACCTGCCAAATCTTCTGTTAGAAGCTGTGGCAGTTACAGGAAGAGAACTGCAGCAGAAAGGGCATGTCTTCAGAGCTGCCAGGATGAAGAAAATGTAGCAGAACAATTGGAGTAATGAATGAGAAGATCTCTGGATACATGTGTGGCATGGGGGCTAATTCTAGCTTTGTTGGAAAGGTATTGCCATGTACTACATGATGTCTGATTTTCTTTTTTTGGCATAACCCCTTTAATGTTCTTCTGCATATGAGCAGCCATCCAGATTTAAAAAAACAACAACTCAAGTCTCTACAGTTCTTAGGCTACTTCCAGCAGGATAATGCACCATGTCACAAAGCTCGAATCATTTCAAATTGGTTTCTTGAACATGACAATGAGTTCACTGTACTAAAATGGCCCCCACAGTCACCAGATCTCAACCCAATAGAGCATCTTTGGGATGTGGTGGAACGGGAGCTTCGTGCCCTGGATGTGCATCCCTCAAATCTCCATCAACTGCAAGATGCTATCCTATCAATATGGGCCAACATTTCTAAAGAATGCTATCAGCACCTTGTTGAATCAATGCCACGTAGAATTAAGGCAGTTCTGAAGGCAAAAGGGGGTCCAACACCATATTAGTATGGTGTTCCTAATAATTCTTTAGGTGAGTGTATATATATAATATATATCATTTTTTATTTTTCCTCTTTTATTTGCCCTACACCTTTGCATCTCTCTGCTGGTCAGAGCAATAATTCTGCTTCCACACACTTCACTGTCTGTTTAGACACTCACTTACTTACTGCTCCCTATGGGGAGGGTGGGAACAGCCCTACCTAGCTACAGTTACTTAGGCTATAATGGCTGCAGTAGTAACTGTACAAAAAGGAGCTGTTGCTATCATGTGTGTTGCCTGGATTTAGCTTTGCTGGAGGTGTTATCTTTCATTGTAATCTAATCTTCTCATCATGAGCAATATGTATGTACGCTCGTTAGCCATAATCTTCTCGAACATTGGGCAGTGTAAAGGGCCCTTTAGGCTAGTTCCATATATGCGTTTACCTGATCCGGCACGCTGTTCCAGCAGAGTCGGATACTGCTGTACACCACCAGATCCCGATGACTACAATGGCATCTGCAATGGGCGCCTCCCCCTACGGCCCTCTATATATAGAACGTGCGTCCCAGATGTAGGAATGCCTAGTTGTATAGTGCGGCCTAAAATATCTCTCTATGTGTGTCACGGTGCTCCTACCTGGATACCGCTGGACCCCAGGCTTTGGCACCAAAGCAATAAATAGGGGGAATAATTGAGGGATTTGAAAGAAATATTGAGTCCAGACCTTATATGTAGCTGAACAGCAGTAACACTCTGGGGTGTTACAAATCCAGAGGGGATTCGGCAGGTTTCTGGATGAGTGCCGGATTTTGGCTGGAGGAAAACCAATACATGCATGCCCTTAGTGTACACAGTACCTGCTGATGGGTCAGTCCATACGGTGGAATTTGCCGGTGGCTGCATGGTGTCCACCTCCTATTCTGGGAGGCAGCACAGTTCATGGGCCAGTGGCTTAACACAGCACCCCCACTAAGGAGGGACAAGCCATGGCTGTTGAACGCTCATAGGCTAACTCCATTCAATAGATCTAAGGCTACTTTCACACTACCGTTCAGAGCGGATCCGTCTGGGGTCTGCCCAGACGGATCCGCTCATATAATGCAGACTTTGGATCCGTTCAGAACGGATCCGTCTGCATTATATTGTAGAAAAAATTCTAAGTCTGAAAGTAGCTTCAGACGGATCCGTCCAGACTTTACATTGAAAGTCAATAGGGGACAGATCCGTTTGAAGATTGAGCCATATAGTGTCAAATTCAAACGGATCCGTCCCCATTGACTTACATTGTAAGTCTGGACGGATCCGTTTGCCTCCGCACGGCCAGGCGGACACCCGAACGCTGCAAGCAGCGTTCAGGTGTCCGCTTGCTGTGCGGAGCGGAGGCTGAACGCTGCCAGACTGATGCATTCTCAGTGGATCCGCATCCACTCAGAATGCATTAGGGCTGGACGGATGCGTTCGGGGCCGCTTGTGAGACCCTTCAAACGGAACTCACAAGCGGAGCCCCGAACACTAGTGTGAAAGTAGCCTAAGCCGCAAGCATGTCCGCAGCATTTAAAGCAAACAACTGTGGCAGAAACAGTGTCAAAATCTGCCATTTGAACCTACCCAAAAAGTGATCTCTACTAAAGAAGAAGTTCCAAGCTATTATGAGACTCAGTGAACAGTGTGAAAATGAAAGCATTATTTTCTTATACAAATAGTGACATAACAAAAATTAACGTTTTGTAAAAAATATGTTAATCATAAAAATAATTGGTCATTTTTTGATTGTAGATTATTTTTCAGTGATGTAGTGCAGTGGTGTTAATCATTTCTGAAAAGATCCCCCTTTTCAGAAATGTGCAATGAATAGCTAGCTGTGTGTTACATGGACTCTTGAAATGCATTCTCATATCATAAGACATTATTTTGCATGTGTCAGAACTCCAGTGAACCTTTATGCGTGACTCCCACTGAGATCATCATCCGTAATTTGGGATATATTAGTATTTAAGGCAACGTTACCCTGTGAAAACAACCTGTGAATGCCTCTGCTGTATTTTACATTTAAATAAGAAAAAATGGGACGGCTCACTCTCTATATACAAGGATTGGTGCCTAGGTCCAAATTAGAATCACCCCTTCAAAATAGTAACAATCTAAGTAATATTGGACCTGCACTCAAACATATGGGTTCACGCTGAGCAGTATAGTTTTGTAAATAGTGCAATTTAATAAAACATAAAATACATATAAAAACATATAATACACACAATAGTGGGGTATGAGATAATGGTTGAATTAACTCGTAATAAAGTCCATACAATGCAGTTGGTAAATAGTTAATGTCCCATGATTCTACGATTAAGTAGATAGAAAAAATCGAGAGAAAAAATCGAAAGACAAAAAATCCAAAAGGAGAAAATCAATAGCAAGCAGTCTTTGACTATATTGAGTAAAATACTCACTTTTTGCGCAGTTCTGTGGCGTCCCACGTGTAAGAGCGCTTACCTGGGTGTCGCTTTAATCAAATACCGGTGGCAAAGTGTAGTTACTTAACTGACATTCTAAAATCAGATCTCCATATGATCGCTTCGATTTTCGCGAGGTGAGCTGTTTCTTTTCCTTTTTCTTTTCAGATAATACAGACTCTATCAATCGCGGTTAAAGTCGTAATGAAGCTTCGATCTTTTGGATCATGAATTTTTGTCAGTCACCAGCCGTTAGTGAAATCGATCACCAGACAGTTTGCTTGCATTCGTTTTGGATGATAATTTCCAAGGTCTCTTTCAATATTGCATGGCCATGCTTCAAATTTCGGACTCTTAATGAATATCCCATCAATCCCAATTTCTTCCTCAGTGGTTATGTCCATATTCAAGAGTCCAAGACCTTATATACCTGTCTGTTGATTGCTGGGGCGGAACCCAGCAAATCAAACAGAATGTGCAGCACATGGGTGGGTCAGCGCTAATTCACCACCTCTTTTCTGTCCAAAAATCACATTGCGGTAATAGTGTGTTTTCGATGCGTTTTTTTCGCATACATGCGTTTTTTCGGGCATAATTGCAGAATAACATATTAATATCAACCAATAAATCAAAAACATATTCCCACTTTTAGTTTTTAAGATAAACAATTAAATATGAATATATTGCACTTAATGTCAGTAAAATCTATATGAGCACATACACTATACTGATTGCAGATCTTCCTACGTACAGAAACATAATAAAATTGACATAAAATGATAAAATTTGTAAAAATGGTTTATAAAATTTGGAGTAGCTTCTACGATGGTGATGTGTGGAGGTGCCCATCACCAAGGGGACACCCCAGTGCTGATGATTGAGTCTGTATTATCTGAAAAGAAAAAGGAAAAGAAACAGCTCACCTCGCGAAAATCGAAGGGATCATATGGAGATCTGATTTTAGGATGTCAGTTAAGTAACTACACTTTGCCACCGGTATTTGATCAAAGCGACACCGAGGTAAGCGCTCTTACACGTGGGACGCCACAGAACTGCGCAAAAAGCGTGAACCCATATGTTTGAGTGCCGGTCCAATATACTTAGATTGTTACTATTTTACATGTAGACCTGTGTCTGGAAGTCACTTTTTTATGTTTGTTTGCTATTGATATAATTATGTTTTGCTAACAACAATTAAAAATCATTGTTGTAATTATCATGGGGACCTCTGGGATTGAACAGCTGCTGCTCTGGATTAAAGGGACACTTACAGTATGTATTTTGTTTTAAAATAATTTTAGACTTTTTAAAATTAATTTTGGCAGTGCTATCCTATTAAAGATGAAAAATAAAATATTGTCCTTCTGTAGCAGCCAGCACAAATGATTAAACCTCCTAAGTAAATATTTAACCCATTTTCAGTTTACTGCGGCTATGAGGGGAAGATGTTATCTGAAAAGTAATACTCATTATTAATAGTCCATGTAGAATTGCGATAACAGTAAGAGAGATCCATTGTTCTCTTGATAGTCTTAGATAAAGATGCCCACAAAAGAACATTGCCTTTATCAGTGTAATGTGTGGTGCTGTGATAGTGTGATGTAATGTGTGATGCTGAGTCACACTGCCCATCTATGGCCACAGTGATGGTCTGTCTGAGAGAGTCGAGTGAGTGAGACTGTCTGCTGTGCTGAATGTTCAAACAAAAGAGCCAGGGCAGGAAGTAGAACACTTGAAGTGACTTCAGATCTGATATCCAGAAACCCATCCATCAGTTTTTTATTTATTTAAAAATTTACATAGAATGTTCACATATAAGTTGTTAATAAGTGACAACAGATTGATGGAAGTTTCACTTAAAGTAAGGGTTATCTACTATTAGGATAACAAGAGGAGTTTTTATTATAGTTATTTATAAATTTGTTCAATGCTAGGAATGGTGACAACATAAAAGAAGGCATGCTCACATGGCCTCAAACACCCTGCACCAATTCTCTCCTCTGGTCTTTGTTTATGTGGCTGTAATGTCGTGACGTGCCTTTATACTACCAAGTCTAGATATTGGCTGTAGTTGTCATGTCCAGGCACATGGACTGTGAATTTCTTTCTGAGACCATCCAAAAGTTTGCACACACCTTTTCATTCCATGGTTTTTCTTTCTTTTTTTTCCCTACATTCTAGATTCATACTGAAGACATGAAAATGATGAAGGAACACATATGGAAATAAGTAGTAAAGAAAAAAATTGTTCAACAAACAAGAACATGTTTTATATTTTAGATTCTTCAAAGTACTCCTCTTTTGCTTTGATAACAGCTTTGCACTCTCTTGGCATTCTCTCAGTCAGCTTCATGAGGAAGTAACCTCAAATAGTTTTCAATTAACAGTTATGCCTTGTCACGAGTGGGAGATTCAATTTTTTAGTGGTACAGATAGTGGTCTGTCACAAAGACAGAGGTCACTGAACAGTGTTTTGTCTTGGTGCTCAAGTTCGACATATTGCAGATCAGGTTGATAGATTACTGGGAGGAGCTGGTGAAGACCCAGCAGTCATAGTGCACATTGGCACCAATGGCAAAATAAGAGGTAGGTGGAAGGTCCCTAAAAATGATTTCAGGCACCTCAGGTTGCAAGTTCAAGGTAAAGACCTCAAAGGTATTATTTTCTGAAATACTACCAGGACCACGAGCCACACCAAAAAGGCAGCAGGAGATTAGGGAGGTTAACAAGTAACTCAAGAACTGGTGTAGGAAGGAGGGGTTTGGGTTCCTGAAAAATTGGGCTGACTTCTCTGTCAGCTATAGGCTCTATAGTAGAGATAGGCTGCACCTCAATGGGGAAGATGCAGCTGTCTTGCTGAATAAGATGACTAGAAGGTTGGAGGAGTGTTTAAATTAAGAATTGAGGAGGAGGATGACCACCTTATAGAAGGGGAAGATAGTTCAGACAGTGACTGGGGCAAGCTAATGGAACTGAGGTGAAATGGAGGGAGGGACTACAACAGTTTATAAGGAAAGGTGTAGCGTAAAAAATATCCAAAAACCTCTTAATTGTATAAATACTATTACCAGAAGCCTGACTAATAAAATTGGAATTTTAATTGGAATTAGTAATATCTAAGGAGGACTATGACATAGTGGGGATAACATAGTGGCTGGATGGTAGCTATGACTGGGTGGTTAAAGGGTTTCTGTCACCCCAATATTTGCTATTAAACAGGCTGACATTATAGATGTGAAAATGTCACCTGAATTTAACTCTGCATTTCTTTTATTTAAGTATGCCCCCGTTTTTTGTGTAATTTTAACTTTTATTATATGCAAATGAGCCTCTAGGAACAGGGGGGCGTTGCGCCTGCTCCTAGAGGCTCTGTTCGCCCACCTCATTTCCACGCCCTTCTGTCTTGATTGACAGGGCCAGGCCAGCGTTGGTTCTCCTGCTGGCCCCGTCTGCCGTGTAAATCTCGCGCCTGCGCCGTCCCGTTCAGTATTCGGCGCAGGCGCAGTGAGAAAGCCGGGTGCCAGAGAGAGCATTTAAAGAGTGATGAGGGAGAAGTTGTAGAGAGTGATGAAGAGAAAGTGAATTTATCAAATATATGTATCTCCACTGTATTGACTGAAGAAACTGAAATGTCAGATGAAATGCAGATTGTCAGTCAAAGTAAACTCCCCATTAAATGTGGCCTGTCTGACCCAGGAAGAAATGCAGTGGACCACAGATCTACTAACTATGTATAATAAATCCATATATAAGCCAATACAGAGATTTCTCCTATGATCTATTTAGAGCCATGACTATGACCGTGATAAGGGGACATCCTCTACGTCTAGAAAAAAAATAGTTTCTACACCAAGATAAATAGGGGTTCTTTACTGTAAGAGCAGTGAGACTATGGAACTCTCTGTCTGAGATGGTGGTGATGGTGAGTTCACTAAAAGAGATTAAGAGGGACTTGGATTCATTTCTGGAGTGTTATAATATTACGGGTTAAAGTTATTAGAAATTTGGAGATGGTCCGTTTATCAGGGAGTTATTCTGATTGCCTGATTGAGTTGGGCAGGGTTTTTTTTCCCCCTAAAAT
The DNA here is from genome assembly GCF_905171765.1 of Bufo bufo. Taxonomy (NCBI): domain Eukaryota; kingdom Metazoa; phylum Chordata; class Amphibia; order Anura; family Bufonidae; genus Bufo; species Bufo bufo. The sequence continues at coordinate 92,449,735 of NC_053390.1, forward strand.
GAGGAAAATTGGATAATAAGCTGAACTGGAGGGATGTACCGGGCTGAGGCATCGGTTTAAAGTCATCAAGTTCGCAGATGACACCACACTCGTGGCCTGATTAGCGACAATGATGAGCAGGCCTACCGTAAGGAAATTGACAGGGTCAGCAACTGGTGCGACGCGCACAATCTGGTCCTAAACACCACAAAGACGGTCGAGCTGGTCATCGACTTCAGGAAGAGAAGGGCAAATCCGCCCCCAACCTACATTGACGGATCTAAAGTCGCAAGGGTACCCAGCGTCCGCCTCCTAGGCACGACAATCTCTGAGGACCTATCCTGGCGTCCCAACATCTCGTCTATCATAAAGAAGGCTCACCAGCGGCTCTTCTTCCTTCGACAACTGAAGAAGTTCGAATAATATTCGCTATTCGAATATTCGAGCCCAACACTATTAGTTACCAGCCTCAGAAATCACAAATTAACAGCATCTCAGATTAGAGCCTACATAAATGCTTTATATCTCAACGTCAACTGTTCAGAAGACAATCAGGCCTTTATGGTTCAATTACCGCAAAGAAGCCACTAGTGAGGAAAAAGAAGAAGAAGAAAATTGTTTGGGCAAAGAAACACAAGGAATGGACAATAGACCAGTGAAAATCTGTACTTTATCTGATTTGAGATTTTTGGTTCCAACCTTCATGTCTTTGTGAGATGCAGAAAAAATAAGCAGATGGTTTCTACATGTGTGCTTCCCACCTTGAAGCATGGAGAAGGAAGTGTGATTGGGTGGGGGTGCTTGTAGGTAACACTGTTGGTCATTTACTAGAAAAAGGGGAATGATGATTGAGGAGTCCACACTATAGCATCTTTAGATTATTTGGAATGCAAATTTGTAGGAATGTTCATTCCCGATAATAGGTCCAAACATTGGGCAGTGCAAATTTAGCTTTATTCTGCTTTTAATGATATCACCTATGTGTACAGATAAGCAGGTAACTGCAGTAAAGTGATCTAAATAACGTCATTAATAATTCTTTAAAAATGATAAACATAAAAATGTGATTTAAATAATAGGTCATTTTCTTATAACACATTCCTTTTAAATATTGATGACCTATTCTCAGGATACAGTATCTGATCCATGAGGGTTTGACTTTTGGCACCCCTGCTGATCATCTTTTTGATGGCAAAATGGCACTCAGCTGAGCTCTGAGGTGTCTTCTCTGTATACCAACCACAATGCTGTACAAAGTATAGGAACTGACCGGTCGGGCACTTCGGACGTGGTCCAAGGCCTGGCTGGGATGGGGCCCGCCACAGCCGTGCACATAAGATAATCTGCATGGACTGCAAAGTTATTCACCCGGGGGGGGGGGGGGGGGGGATTAATACTGTTGGGGCAGTGTTGGGGACAATTGGTACTGTGGGGGCAGGGTGGAGGAAATTGGTACTGTGAGGGCAGTGTGGGGGAAATTGATACTGCGGGGATAATTGGTACTGTGGGGGCAGTGTGGGGATAATTGGTACTGTGTGCGCAGTGTGGGGGACAATTGGTACTGTGAGGGCAGTGTGGGGGACAATTGGTACTGTGAGGGCAGTGTGGGGGACAATTGGTACTGTGGGGTCAGTGTGGGGGACAGTTGGTACTGTGGGGCAGTGTGGGGGACAATTGGTACTGTGGGGGCAGTGTGGGGGACAATTGGTACTGTGGGGGCAGTGTGGGGGACAATTACTACTGTGGGGGCAGTGTGGGGGACAATTGGTACTGTGGGGGACAATTACTACTGTGGGGGCAGTGTGGGGACAATTACTAGTGTAGGGGACAATTACTACTGTGGGGGCAGTGTGGGGGACAATTACTACTGTGGGGGCAGTGTGGGGGACAATTACTACTGTGATGGCAGTGTGGGGGATGTCGCTATTGGGTAGGAACTTTAGGGGGCATTTCTATTTACAAGGACATATTAGGGGACATTATTTTCCAGGGACACTATACAGGTATTATTACCTGTATCACAATATAGGATGTTATTATTACTGGGGATACTCTAGGGGACATTATAATTGCTGTAGACAACATAGGGACATTTGGGGGTCATTTATCAAACTGGTTTAAAGTAGAACTGGTTTAGTTGCAACCAGATTCCACTTTTAATTTTAGACAGCGCCTTTTGAGACTGAAAGGTGGAATATGATTGGTTGCTATGGGCAACTAAGCCAATTGTACTATATACCAGTTTGATAAATTACCCCAATTATGAGAAATCTAACATGTCTGTGTAACAAACTCTGTAGAGACGAGATGCGACTGAAAGAATTTGTCATGGCGGTCTGGGTCAAACGGAGGAGAAGAGGAAAGAGAAGATCTACATGACAGGAGATGTCACTGGATGTAAGAGGTATGTGGTGCTGTATTTCCCTATATGTAGAGCTAGCTCACTACTGTGACCTGTGTCTCATCTTCTCCTCCAAGTGTTTTTTTTATTATAAAGCTACTATCACACTAGCGTTAAAGTTTTCCGGTATTGAGTTCTGTCATAGGGTCTCAATACCGGAAAAAAACGCTTCAGTTTTTTCCCTATTCATTGTCAATGGGGACAAAACTGAGCTGAACAGAACGGAATCCTCCAAAATGCATTCCGTTCCGTTTAGTTCCGTTAGCAAACCGCAACATGTTGTATTTTGCTTTCCGTCCTGGGATGTGGAGCAAGACGGATCTGACACAATAGAAAACGGTTCGATCCCCCTCTGACTTTCAGTGGAGTTCATGACGGATCCGTCTTGGCTATGTTACAGATAATACACCCAGATCTGTTCATAATGGATGTATTTTATGTATTTTAAATTTGGCAACTAAAAATGGAATTTTTGCAGTCCTATGTAACACTACAGATAACATAAGGTAAAAGGGTTCTCTGGGATTTACATTGTTATAGGTGATGTGGGCAGTGCGATATGTGGGTGTGGCTTGAGGGTGGGAGGGGACACAGGGGCCCCATAATCTCCTATTGCCCGAGGGCCCATGAGTTGTCAGTCCGCCCCCAATAGGAAGTATGCTTGGTATTGGTGCATCGGACCCCCACAGGTATTGATAGCCTATCAGGAGGATAGCTCATTGATATTTAAAGGGGTTATCCAATTTCTCAAACAGCCCCCCATGTGCCGGGCCCCTCACAGGTAATATACTTACCCAACTCCCTGCACTGCTCCTGGTCCCTGCATTGCCGCTGCTGCTTCTCCCTGTACAAGATGAAAACATCCGGTGTTGGGGGATGGGGGCAGGCGGGGATGGGCCTTCGCATTGCTGATGCTAGGGAGGCTTGTCCTGGCCTGCCATTGGCTGGTCCCCCACCTGACACCGGAGTTTTCATCCGTGTACAGGGGAGAAGCAGCAGCAGAAGGTGCGGGGACCAGGAGCGGCACAGGAGCGGGGTAAGTATATTACCTGTGAGCGGCCCGGCAAATGGGGTCTGTTTGAGAAATTGGGATAACCCCTTTAAGTCCCTGAAAAGCCCTCTAATACTGATGTACAGGGCAAGTGCCCAGTAACCCCTCAACTGTGCAGCATATAACAGAATCCATAGGGCCCCATAGCAAAACTTAGTATTGGCCCCTTCACCCCACCCAGTTTCTCAGTATATGAACGTCAAACACTGGACAGCTCGGGATTCAAAGCACGACTTCCCAGATTATGTAATAAAAAAAGTAACCCTCTGCTTCACCCACTTTATCTGGACTTCTATGTCAGAAGATAGCTAATGTCATATCTGCAAGATGAAGTTTAGCTGAGGCCCTAGATACATGTTTGACCTTATTTCTTTTTGATAGCAATGCAGGCCAGAGGATGCAACCCTCTCCTGTTGTAATAAATAATAGCAAAACCTGAATAATCACCTCTTCTTCCACATATTACAATTTTAAATTGTGGGTATTGTTCAGCACCATTATGTAAGCAACATATGACAATATTATTTAGACAGAGTATGGAACCATTATTGGACACTTTGAAGGATTAAGTGAACAATGTGCAGCCTTATGGCCTTATTTTTAGACCTTGTATGGTATTAGTATATTGCCATGATATGGTGCTATTATTTGGTGTGAATATTGCATTGAATGAACAGTTTTATATTTGTTAATGAGTGCACATACTGCATGGCACCATCACCAACCTAGATATACACTCACCTAAAGAATTATTAGGAACACCATACTAATACAGTGTTGGACCCCCTTTTGCCTTCAGAACTGCTTAATTCTATGTGGCATTGATTCCACAAGGTGCTGAAAGCATTCTTTAGAAATGTTGGCCATATTGATAGGATAGCATCTTGCAGTTGATGGAGATTTGAGGGATGCACATCCAGGGCACGAAGCTCCCGTTCCACCACCATCCCAAAGATGCTCTATTGGGTTGAGATCTGGTGACTGTGGGGGCCATTTAGTACAGTGAACTCATTGTCATGTTCAAGAAACCAATTTGAAATGATTTGAGCTTTGTGACATGGTGCATTATCCTGCTGGAAGTAGCCATCAGAGGATGGGTACATGGTGGTCATGAAGGGATGGACATGGTCAGAAACAATGCTCAGGTAGCCCGGGGCATTTAAACGATGCCCAATTGGCACTAAGGGGCCTAAAGTGTGCCCAGAAAACATCCCTCACACCATTACACCACCACCACCAGCCTGCACAGTGGTAACAAGGCATGATGGATACATGTTCTCATTCTGTTTACTCCAAAATTGGACTCTACCATTTGAATGTCTCAACAGAAATCGAGACTCATCAGACCAGGCAACATTTTTCCAGTCTTAAACAGTCCAATTTTGGTGAGCTCGTGCAAATTGTAGCCTCTTTTTCCTATTTGTAGTGGAGATGAGTGGTACACGGTGGGGTCTTCTGCTGTTGTAGCCCATCCGCCTCAAGGTTGTGCGTGTTGTGGCTTCACAAATGCTTTGCTGCATACCTCGGTTGTAACGAGTGGTTATTTCAGTCAACGTTGCTCTTCTATCAGCTTGAATCAGTCGGCCCATTCTCCTCTGACCTCTAGCATCCACAAGGCATTTTCGCCCACAGGACTGCCGCATACTGGATGTTTTTCCCTTTTCACACCATTCTTTGTAAACCCTAGAAATGGTTGTGCGTGAAAATCCCAGTAACTGAGCAGATTGTGAAATACTCGTCTGGCACCAACAACCATGCCACGCTCAAAATTGCTTAAATCCCCTTTCTTTCCCATTCTGACATTCAGTTTGGAGTTCAGGACATTGTCTTGACCAGGACCACACCCCTAAATGCATTGAAGCAACTGCCATGTGATTGGTTGACTAGATAATTGCATTAATGAGAAATAGAACAGGTGTTCCTAATAATTCTTTAGGTGAGTGTATATTCTTCCCTTTGATTTATGAACCAAAGTTATTGAACTAATGAAAATGTATATTTGAGAGGGGAGAATATTGTACTCTTAGCTAAGGGCATATGAGCTACATATGCTAAATAGTGATGTCGCGAACATAAAATTTTCCGTTCACGAACGCCGAACGCGAATTTCTGCAAATGTTCGCGAACCTGGGGCGAACCGCCATAGACTTCAATAGGCAGGCGAATTTTAAAACCCACAGGGACTCTTTCTAGCCACAGTAGTGATGGAAAAGTTGTTTCAAGGGGACTAACACCTGGACTGTGGCATGCCGGAGGGGGATCCATGGCAAAACTCCCATGGAAAATTATGTAGTTGACGCAGAGTTGGATTTTTAATCCATAAAGGGCATAAATCACCTAACAATCCAATTTTTTTTTGAACAACGTGGTTTAAAACATCCAGTGTGTGTATACGATCAGGTATGATGTTGTATCGATCAGGTAGTGTAAGGGTTACGCCCGCTTCACAGACATTGACAGACCAAACTCCTCTTTTAATGCACCGCAAACAACCGCAAACAGTCCATTTGCCCAACCGCAAACTCCCCATTTGTTCAAGGTTGGATACCAAGCTAGCCATGTCCCGTTGATGTCATTGAAATTCCCGAAAGGTGAATTGAATTGATTTTTCGAACGGGGAGATGGCTAAAAAAACGCTGGCTCCCTCCCCTTTGTTTGAATCCACGGTCACTGCGTCTGTGCCATGCAATTTACTGCCCCACCCGATATGAGTGGTATTTTCTGTAGTTCTCTCTTCTCATCAGTTTAATCCCTGTTACGTCCCCAATCTGGGGTCAATTTATTAAATAGATTTTTCGAACGGGGAGCTGGTTAAAAAAAATGCTGGCTCCCTCCCCTTTGTTTGAATCCAAATTGCTTGCAAATGGGATTAGATCACAGAAAAAAATTAAATAGAATTTTTTTTTTATCTGCGAGGTATTTGTGAGTAAATGACACCCTGTAACGGTATAAGTGGAGGTCTAGCCACTAGCCAGTGGCCACAATACAGTCTGTGTGGGCCTGACACACACGGGCTTGCAAATGGGATTAGATCACAGAAAAATATTAAATAGATTTTTTTTTATCTGCGAGGTATTTTCTGTCACACCCTGTATGAATGGTGTGCACACAGTACTGTCTGTGACTGAGCCTGCAGCCTCTCACACACGGGCAGGCAACTGCAATATATGTATATATAAAATAAAATAAAAAAAGCAGACTGATGTACCAGCCCTGAAAAGGGCTTTTTGGGGTGCTGTCAGGACGCTGTCCTTACAGCAGATGAGTCTGTGGACACAGAACACTGCCCTAGCTAACGCTTTCCCTATTAAATCAGCAGCAGTTACAGTCTCCCTCCTCTCTCTGTGAAAGCAGATTCCGAATGAATCTAAAATGGATGCTGTCCAGGAGGTGGGAGGGTGTGGAAGGGAGAGTCTGCTGCTGATTGGCTGGAATGTGTCTGCTGACTGTGAGGTACAGGGTCAAAGTTTACTCAATGATGATGTATAGGGGGCGGACCGAACATCGCATATGTTCGCCCGCCGCGGCGAACGCGAACAAGCTATGTTCGCCGGGAACTATTCGGGCCATCTCTAATGCTAAACGTCAGGCATGCCCAACCTGCCCTCCAGCTGTTGCCAAACTACAACTTCCATCATGCTCTGCTGTAGGCTGTTCCGGGCATGCTGGGAGTTGTAGTTTGGCAACAGCTGGAGGGCCGCAGGTTGAGCATCACTACTAAACGTAATTTAGGGTGCGGTTTCAAAAGTATTTACTAGCATGGAAATTTCTATCTATTTATCTATTTGTTTATGTATCAGTCTTCTATGTAATATCTATCTCTCTGTCTATTATTAATATTTATTATTAAAGGGCCATTCATTCCATGGCGCTATACATATGATAAGGGGTTTACGTACATAATTAAAAAAAAAAAAGTAAAATAAGCATGAACAAGACGAGTTTCTATCTATCTTTTTTAAACTATCTGTTTATTTATTTCTTTCTTTCTTTAATAATCTAATGTCTATCTATCTATCCTCCTCAGCATTGAAATTTCATATCTATTTATCCTTCCCAGTTCTGTTGAGATCAGGCAGCTTCTATGAATGTCTGTTACTTGAGTGTAATGGTCACTCTGCTTTTTAATACCATGCACTGTGTTATATCCATGATGCTGTCTGTGCTGCTTGGAACCGATTGCCGACATGACAGATAGCGTTGTCAGTGTTGTCGGTGTCTTTCCCGATTGCACTGATATGAATGTCACTAGGTAATGTATTTGTATGCTGGCGGTTTACCTTTCCTGTGCTTATGAAGCTTTCCAGCCTCTGTAAACATCCTCTCGGTCATTGTGAATAATAAGTCCAAATATTTAAAGTCCATTTAGTATTAGACTCGTGTCATAAGTAAACTGCAATGTCTATTTATTTAATGCTGGCCAAGTCTCAGCACAAAATTATTAGAGGTCAAATCTGGTGCCTCCTCATTTTTAGCAAACATGATTTACATAATATCAATAATATTTAAGTATCATTTGGGAAAAAGGTTACATTCAGTCAATAGAACAAGCTTAGCATGGAAACAAGAATGACACAATGTTCTAAAAGAAGCAGAAATCTTCTGTTTCTGCTGAAAATAGTAAACCAGAAAATATCATGAAATAATCTAGGCCACAGCATCTTGTCGGTGGACTACCACAGATTACTTGGTCCAGAAATATATTTTCCTGTGAAGGTTGACATGTTAAATTGCAATCAGGTATGGACTGGGAATTTAAAGTGGCCCTGGGAAAAATAAAAAATAAAAGTCAAGCCATTTTGCAAGTGGGCCCAAATTGACAGAGGGTGGGGCTGACATAAGTAGACAGGGTCAACTGAGAAGATGGGGCCAACAATACTACAGAGGTACACCAGGGTGCAGCACAATATACTGCCCCAGCAGAACCAACTATCACAGTGCAGCACAATATACTGCCCCAGTAGACCCAAATATCACAGTGCAGCACAATATACTTCCCCAGTAGACCCAAATATCACATTGCTGCAAAATATACTTCCCCAGTAGACCCAAATATCACATTGCTGCAAAATATACTTCCCCAGTAGACCCAAATATCACAAATACTGTACTGCAGAAAAAATAGAGCTTCACTTATAATAATGCCCTCTAAACTGCCTCCATTAATAATAATAATGCCCCTATAATGCCCCTTATATTAATAATAATCCCTATAGCAGTGCTCCTTATAAGGCCCCACCTGAACCCCACCGTCTTCTGCAATGCAGGCCTCAGACCTCTTCTGTGGTGATATCGTGCTGTGGGTATCTTGGCGCAGGTGATTGTGATGACATCAACACAATGCCTGGAACTCAGGACATTGCTTTGCAACGGCCTGCATCGATATGCTATGCCACTTCAGTATTCAACTGCATCACCATCCTGCGGTGTTCTAGTTTAATCCAGGGGGGATCGGTGACCATAAGTAACTAGTGCTCCCAACCATGCTAGGGCTTGAATGGCCCATTAGGCATTGGCGCACCAGGAATTTCCCCGGTGGGGTCAGACCGCCCTTGGCTATAATTTAATTGGTACTAGGAGCAGGCTGGCTGATAATGAGAACTTTGTGGTTGGTAGTGACAAAATTCTACATGTCTCTGTTTTGGCATGGACTTCTACCTCTGGTGAGGCCAAGGCATCATTATAATTACCTTGAATAAAAAGTTATCAAAAAGTCATACACACCCCAAAATGGCATAAAATGCATAAAATGGGCCCTGGCACAGCTCCATATAGACATATATATAAAACAGTTATGGGGGTCAAAGTATGGCTTCCCACTGCATCGTATGCAATATTAAATGATGCCATTAGAAAGTACAACTTGCCCCACAAAAAACAAGCCCTCCTATGGCTACATGAAAAGAAAAAAAAAAAGTTATGGCTCTGGAAAAGCAAGGAGTAAAAAAGCAAAAACTCAAAAATGGAAAATCACCATGTCAGGAAATAAGTGCTCTAAAAGGAGTTGCATCTTCCCATACTGAGGCCTTCTTAAGAATTAGAAGGGTAAAAAAATAAAATAAGGAAGAAATGACTGGACAAGTGTCATGGCCATCCGGTCACAGATGATACACCATTGTCTCTCGAGTTCCCCTGCCGGTGGCATGAGCAGCAGATTGGAAGTCTCTGCAGATGAGTCATCCTCCAGTTTCTCTCTTTGCTCATAATAGACTCAATAAAGAGGTTCCAATTTCAGCGCTGAATACATTGAATAAAAAGTGATTAAAATTCTAATAATACAAGATCTTTAACTAGAGCCCAGTTTATGCTTTTTATGTTTAGTTGGAAAAAAAAGAGAAGGAACCGCTGCTCTGGAAAGCACGGCATCCTTTGTTGGTAGCTATGGAGACACATTAATCACTATTTGACTGTAGAGTCTGAACTCCGCTAACAATGAATATAAAAGGCTTTCCTCGCTCAAGCAAACAGGATATCCTGCTTATATCTCAGCTATTAGAGGAAGTCTGCTGAAATCAGCTTTCCTGGACTTCACCAGTTCATGGTTTACACAGGGCTAAGGTTGCAGGAGCACCCACTCTGCGCTGCCATAAATTGCAGCAGCTTCCTTCCCAGCTACTCTCTATACAGAACCTGTGATTGAGGCTAATAGGGTCACTGATCCCCGGTAAACGACATCACATCTGAGGTTGTTTATTCCTCTTGGCTTTGGAGCTATTTTTAAGTTTGGAGAGAGATGCACACTTCAGCCTGTAGGTTCTGGCTAGCCTAGTGCCCTTCTTATTCCTTTTACATGGCATCTCTTACACACCCACTGAGACCTTCCAGTATATATTTGTGCAGCGAGACCCTGAGAAGCTAGTGTAGAGGATAGGAGTGGGAGTGGACATGATGAAGCGTTGTGTCATGGTGTCCTACCTCAGGCCGTTGCTCCCTGGGGATCGGTGCAGTGGAATTCTAGAAGTGAAGAAGGAGGCCAGAGTTGAACGTAACAAAGCCTTGACTAAGTGCATTGTAGAACTTGAAATACATACAGTAGAAGCAGGCTTTAAGTGCAAGTCTTCTCTGGCACCAGCAAGGATATGGAGGCAGGTTGGGTGATGCCAGCTTTAGGGGCGTAGCAAGTGGGGGCATCGGGTGCAGAGGCTGGGGTGCACCGCCAGGTGGTTCGTTTACATGGTGAAGCAGGGAGGTGTTCGCTCTCTGCTTTACCCTTCTACTAAGCTCCGGCACTCCTCAGCAGCTGCACATGGCCCTGCTGAATGTGTGGGAGGAGCAGGAAGTCCAGGAATCGGCCTCCTGCACAGCCAGAAGCTGCTGCTGGGAACATCAGATGTGCCCGATCATCAGGGAAACAGGTAAGTATTTGTGTTTTTTTTTTATGGGACTGGAGAGGTCACTAGGGGCCAAAGGGGGCCACAAGGAGAACATAACTACAGTGAAGGGGCACAAGGAGGATATAACTACAGTGAAGGGGCACAAGGGTGGGCATTACTACTGTGAAGGGGCCACAAGAAGAACATAACTGCTGTGAATGGGCCACAAGGAGAACATAACTACAGTGAATGAGCCACATGGAGGATATAACTACAGTGAGGGGGCACAAAGGTTGTCATAACTACTGTGAAGTGGCAAAATGATGGGCATAACTACTGTCAATAGTAATGAGCGGCAGGGGCAATATTCGAATTTGCAATATTTCGCGAATATTTGGTTGAATATTCGTCATAAATTTGCGAATTCACCATTATTTTGTTGATTGCGGAAATCGGCAATGTAATGTGCGCGTATTGCGCGCGCAATACAGACGAGGGTCACTTTTGCTACATTTTCCAAGCTGCTAGAAGTTTCCCGAGACTGGAGAAAATGGTTGGCACGGCAGAACACTACAATAGCTTTATATGAAGATAGTGCTCCAATATATTCGCGATCGCGCAAATCAGCAATTAATGATGCGCATATTTTGGCGCAATACGTGCAACTTCACATTTTAGGTCTGACTACACTATCTCCCACTAACTATCTGTATTATATATGTAAGCTATCTAACTACTAACTATCTAATGTAATGAGTGGAAAGCACAGAGCACAGCAATGACACTGCTGTCTCTCTCAGATCTGCAAAAAACTGTAGAAAATGGCTGCTGGGGAGGTTCTTATATAGTAAGTGGTAAGGCCAACTTTCCTATGGTTGCTAGGATGTTGCTAAGCTCAGACAAAGACATTGCAGCCTTCTCATTGGCCCACAAGCAAGAAGCAGGGAGGGATCATGGGATTCAGATGGAAAAAAATCCTGAATATTCGCGAATACGAATATGTAGCACTATATTCTAAATCTTTGCGAATTCTCGAAGTGGCGATATTTCGATTGAACCACACTGACACATTCATTTCCATGGGGTCATGCACATCTTCATCTGTATTTTTTGTGGATCGGTGTGTCTGTACTGCAAACAGGGGTGCGCCACCAATGAGGCCAGGTGAGGCAATCGCTTCAGGCAGCACCAGGTAGGTGCAAGAGGGGGGCAGCGGAAGGGCCATGGGCAATGAGTGCTTTCATTGTGCAAAGGGGTTAGATCAAGAAATTGGCATGGGGAGGGCCGTTTCAGTTTTCACCTTAGGCAGCAGAAAAGCTAGGCGCACCCCTGACTGCAAATTATAGACTATCTCCTATTCCAGGCTATATTGCAGACAAGACTAACCCTATTTGTGGGAATGAGAAAAATGCAGAATGCACATGCTCATGGATCAAATCGCCCCGTGTAAACAAAAGTGCTGCGGAAAGATATGGAACTGTATGCACCCAAACAATCGCATGTTCAACCCGTCTGTGCCGAAAATTGCTCCTTGTAAACGGAGCTACGTGAGTGCTAATCAACTTGTTCTGTGACCGATTGGTACTCATAAAAGGACCCTAAGCTATGATCAAGACTGGCAAGCTGCAAGGATAGCCATCTTGATTGATATCTGGGTGTTGTAATTCCATTGTTGATTTGGTGCGTCCTTAAACTATCAGAAACTTTCCAATCAGTGCTGCCGGTATCAGCATGGGAAGGGTTACAGTCTGTTGACAAAGGTAATGCTTAGTTGTTAATTTCATCCAGGAAAATAATAGAGGAATGACACAGTATATTCTCAGAAAATAAGCTCCAGAAGTATTATTTTATTGTGGAAAATGCAAGTATTTAGTAAAAAATAAAATAAAATACATGTTAGGAGACCAGCCAGGTTCTCGATAATTTATCACTTTAACGTAACTAAGATATAGACCCCATCCATAGCCCCCGCACCCTGTCCTCTGTGTTACTGAACTCCTCCAAACAACATCAAATAATCCAGACTTTGCAATCTGCACTTCAGGGCATCTGTTTTCACTAGAAGATGGATATTTTGCACACAATGGATATTGGCACCAGATCCTCGGTTCCATAATCATACATTTTACACAGCGCATAATATACAATTAGTGTGAAGCTAATTACAAATGCGGCTTCCTGATTTCTTAAGTAAACATGTCAATGCTTATTTTTAGATGAAAACTTTCTTCTTTGGTCCACAGAGAGTTGGAGGTTAAAAAAAAACAACAAAAAAGTGTTTTATAAAAAATAAGTCTCAAGCCAAAAAACACACCTTCCTCTCCATCAAGTCATTTACTATTGTAAACAAATAGAAAAAAAATAGAGTAGTCCATTATGACCTTGCTCTATGAATATATTAATTGATCTACCTCGTCAGATAAATGCTGTAAAAAAAAAAAAAACCTCTGCCAGAGCAGCCAATGTTTCTCACAGCGCCTCTCAAAAAGCATAATATTGAGCAATCAAAAAATTGTATCTTCCCCAAAGAAGAACCATTTAATAGATACAAGTTAAAAAGGGTATACCTATCTCAAGGCTTTTTGGCCTTCACTTATATCGGTGAACATGGTCCTCCTGAGGAAAGTGGCCGCACCAGCTGCTTGTGGCACCAGCTTCACTGATACTTGTTAGGTCCTAGCTCTGTTGAAATCTGGTGGAGCTGTGTAAAGAACAAGGCCACTTGGTCCATCAGTGTCTCTGGAGAGGTGACCACTGGCACGGCCTGGCTCTTCCATAACTCTCATCGACTTTAATAAGAGAGAGCTGTGTGCCATTGTAACCAACTCTCCATTGAGGCCAATGCAGTTGACGGTCATTTTGTATGAACAAACAGGATCAGAGGACCACTCTTCTGCTGATGGATGGGGACCCAGAGGACCCATTTCTGTAAATACTTAACATAGAAATTCCCCACTCGCCCATCTTCTAGTTCTGTAGGTCACATTCCTATGTCACCAGAAGCATGCCGTGCATCGGGCTCGAATGATTGGTGTTTGTAGGCATATGAACACCCCCTTAAGGCGATCTTCCTCTGTCCATAAATGTGCAGATGTCTCATGAATGGCGATAGTTATGGGGATGCCTGCCTTGGTATCCATTTTGCCATCATAATCTTAATACCCCATATACATTAGATTATCGTCAGCGGAACAAGGTGATTACAGCAGGACCTGTCGACTATGATAGTAAGCTCTTGACTCAACCCCCAACAGATGATTTAGGGGAAAATACAGTAAGGATGGGGTAAGGTAAAATTCAATGGCCTTGCTCTGGCAGTAGATCAGCCGCCACCAAGGTGACCTGGCAGCTGCTTTCTCATCTCTTGCCATTCATAGCACATGCATACCTTGACCGAACCGAGCATGCCTGTGTATGAGGGAGTCGGGAGGCTGGATGACAGCAATAGAAGACATATGAGCCTCTTTAGAACTGAAAGATGCTAGTCTTCTGTGATGTGTATCCAGCAGTCTCAGTGTTTTTTTCCTTGTATTGCTATGTATAGTACTTTGGTCTGTTTTGTATTAATTGATGTATGGATTAGTTAATGCTACATATATTACCTCGCTTTTATATTGGTTTTATCCAGTCATCCTGTTAATATTCATCCTTTGGTATATAAATCATACATACCTGTATCCTAAAGTCTTTGTACTATAAATAATGTATTGCCGTATCTCACCGTTACTCATCGGCTCTTATGTCAGAATCCAGATTGGTTGCAGTCCATCATCCCAGTCAGAATTCTAATTCCATTTCCATACACAAAGTTCAGTCTTCTCTTATTAGACAGCGACTTTGGACGGGCAGACACAAGGGCATCCAAATTTGTGATTGTCTGACAATATAAACAACTCTGAAGCTTATCAGCGCTCGCATGTGTGATATAAGAGCAGCTAAGGGGTGCTTATTGTTTGTCTCTATGGCATATGATCAGATATGACATGTGCTGTCTTCATCTTCTTGGTGCCATTTATGTTAAAGGAGTTATCCAAGACCTATAATGCCCCCCCATATGCTTGGGCCCCTCATAGACGTTGTACTTACCTTGCTCCCCGGAACCCGCGTCGCTTCTGATGCCGGCATGGCCGCTGCAGCATCTCCCCACCGCGTAAATGCAAACATCCGGCGTTGGGGTGGGGTGGGGGATGGGAGGTAGACAATAGCATCACCCGCGATGCTAGAAAGGCTCGTTCCAGTAGCAGCCTGCTATTGGCTGGACCCTCCCCCTGCCCCGCTGGATGTTTTCATTACATTTTTCAGTGCTAGAAGGAGGTTTCCGCCTAGCAGTGTTCCCGGTGACATCACTGGAAGAACTAATGGACAGGCTTTAGTGCTGCCCTAGCCATTTTACAGGCTAGGGCAGCACTAGAGCCGGCCCATTAGTGCCGGTGACATCACCGGGCTCACTGCTAGGCGGAAGCCTCCACCTAGCAGAGCCCGTTATATCACTGGATCTAATAAACAGGCTGTAATGAAAAGCATGAGGAGCTGCCTGGGTGAAAAGAAGGATATGTCTGGGTTCAGCTCTGAACCCCTTTAAGGCAAATTGGCCACATACTTCAGCCCTAAGGCTGAGGCTTAATGAGGCTTAAACTGAGGCTTAAGGCCCCTTTCAACGGGCGAGTATTCCGCGCGGGTGCCATGCGTGACGTGAACGCATTGCACCCGCACTGAATCCGGTCCCATTCATTTCAATGGGTCTGTGTACATGAGCGTTGTTTTTCACGCATCACTTGTGCGTTGCGTAAAAAATCGCAGCATGTTCTACTGTATATTCTGCGTTTTTCACGCAGCCCTGGCCCCATAGAAGTAAAAGGGGCTGCGTAAAAAACGCATTGCATCCGCAAGCAAGTGCGGGTGCGATGCGTTTTTCACTGATGGTTGCTAAGAGATGTTGTTTTTAAACCTTCAGTTTTTTATCACACGCGTGAAAAACGCATCAAAACGCATTGCACCCGCACGGTGCAAAAAACTGAACAACTGAACGCAATCGCAGACAAAACTGACTGAACTTGCTTGCAAAATAGTGCGATTTTCACTGAACGCACCCTTAAGGCCCCTTTCACACGGGCGAGTATTCCGCGTGGATGCGATGCGTGAGTTGAATGCATTGCACCCTCACTGAATCCTGACCCATTCATTTCTATGGGGCTGTGCACACGAGCGGTGATTTTCACGCATCACTTGTGCGTTGCGCGAAAATCCCAGCATGCTCCTCTTTGTGCGTTTTTCATGTAACGCAGGCCCCATAGAAATGAATGGGGTTGTGTGAAAATGTCAAGCATCCGCAAGCAAGTGCGGATGCGGTGCGATTTTCACACACGGTTGCTAGGAGACGATCGGGATGGGGACCCGATCATTATTATTTTCCCTTATAACATGGTTATAAGGGAAAATAGCATTCTGAATACAGAATGCATAGTAAAATAGGGCTGGAGGGGTTAAAAAAATAAAATAAAATTTAACTCACCTTAATCCACTTGCTCGTGCAGCCCGGCATCTCTTCTGTCTTCTTTTTTGCTGTGTGCAGGAAAAGGACCTGTGGTAACGTCACTCCGGTCATCACATGGTCCGTCACATGATATTTTACCATGGTGATGGACCATGTGATGACCGGAGTGACGTCACCACAGGTCCTTTTCCTGCACACAGCAAAAAAGAAGACAGAAGAGATGCCGGGCTGCACGAGCAAGTGGATTAAGGTGAGTTAAATTTTTTTATTTTATCTTTTTAACCCCTCCAGCCCTATTGTACTATGCATTTTGTATTAAGAATGCTATTATTTTCCCTTATAACCACGATTTTTCTTACGCGAGTGCAAAACGCATTACACCCATGTTCCCGCAACACACCCGCATCTTTTCCCGCAACGCCCGTGAAAGAGGCCTAACTCATCCGGACCTAATCCGTCACGCTCGTGTGAAAGGGGCCTAATAGTGACTATTGCATTAGGGCATGCCACAAACATTACATAAGGTTGCAAGTGCTTTTTTACACAATTTGTTTATTTGTCCGGATGCGATGTGTGTTGCGAACGGATATAATCCAGGCTGAATCCTGACTCCTTTATTTCAATAGGTCTGTGCACATGCACGTTGATTTTCACGCATCAACTCTGTGTTCAGGAAAAATCGCTCTATATTTTGTGTTTTTCACCCAGTCCTGGCTCCATAGAAATGAATGGGGTTTACGTGAAAAACGGAAGACATCCGTATGCAATGTTTTTCACTGATGGTAGCCAGGAGATTGTCATTCTTCCGTTTTCTTCACGTGTGTGAAAAACACATCAAAACTGATTGCGTCCGTGTGGCAAACTGATTGAACTTGCGTGCAAAACCTCCTGTTTTTCCCCGAACAGATCCTGATACAATCTGTATCGCTCGTGTTAAAGAGGCCTTACATGCACTTTTTGACGTAAAACTGAGTGGGATAGAACTTATTAAATACAGGCCATCAGTATTTTGTCTGACCCCTAGGAAACCTGTCGATCAGCTAAAGGAAGGGACCAAGGCACTGCTCACCCATGATCAGACATTGATGGCATGTCATTAAGATAGGCCAGGAATTATTTGGGAATTTCCGTTATGGCAATCGCCAGCTTTAGATTGCGTAACTTACCTATGATAAATCGGCAGATCACTCTGACAGTGTCATGGATTAGTCACCGTAGACATTAAGCACAGACTAAAGATAGAGCTGAACCGGAATATTTCTGCCCGCGGGCACATCTGACACAGAGATGCCCAGGTGCTCCAGGGACAGATACTGAGGAACGGACACTGATCACTTCTGAATGGGACATTCAAGTCTTTGACTGACGCTGGCAGCTGAACATCTGCTGCTTTAATTCTCGCTTTTTTTGCTGTGTGCATGACAGGAAACATGAAGTATTGTTACACAGCCTGCTTTTGGTACAATGTGTGACTCGCATGTTTGTTATTACTGCGACATGTGAATTGCAAAAAATAAAACTGCTGTTTTTTTTCAACTTACGTGTAGCAGTTGTAGCAAACGTGCTGCAAACCCATTCCTACGGCTGCCCTGCTACACTTTGGTCACACAACAGTTGTCACGGGAAGATCGCTGTGTAGACGTACCCTCTGTGTGCTATAGTAACGGCTGATCTGGCAGACCCAGACTTTGCATGACTCTTGACTTGCTATCTATGTGCTGCTGTCAATAGAGATTTGAGAAATAACAGCACAAAAAATAAAAATCTGCATTGCAGTCCATGGCATAGCTATAGCGGGTGCAGAGGTAGCCGTCACACTTGGACCCTATTGCCTGAGGTTGTTCCAAGACCCTTCTGCCACCTAAAAAGACTTGTTGGCAGTGGCGTTACTAGAACTCACTGGACCCCAGATAGGGTTGCCACCTTTCCTAACAAAAAATACCGGCCAAGCTAAGGCACACCCCAAAGGGGGTTTGGCTGTGGGGCGTGTATTAACACAGGGTGTTAAGTCGCAATCATACTGTGGCTCCCAATAATATTAATGCCCCCATTAGTGCCGCCCAGAATTAATACTGTCCACATTAGTGCCCCCAGTAAGAGTAATGGGCCCATTTGTGCCCCCAGTAAAAATAATGCCCCCATTAGGGCACTTCAGAATTAATGCCCCCCATTAGATGCCCCCCAAGAAGAAGAATGCCCCCCATTTGTGCCCCCAGGAAGAATAATGCCCCTATTTGTGCCCCCCAGGAAGAATAATACCCCCATTGGTGCTCCCCAGCAGTGATGGCCAGTTCGCCGTGTTCGCCCGCGAACACATGCGGGCTGCCATCTTAAATCACAAGTCCGGCGATGCACAGGTAAGTCCTTACCTGTGCCTGCGCCGCGAGCCGGTCTGAAACAAATGCGGTCACCGGGAGCAGGCAGTTCCGAGAACAGCCACCGGGGGTCTTCATCGGGCTGTTCTCGGAACTGCCTGCTCCCGGTGACCGCATTTGTTTCAGACCGGCTTTCGGCGCAGGCACAGGTAAGGACTTACCTGTGCATCACCAGACTTGTGATTTAAGATGGCAGCCCGCATGTGTACGCGGGCGAACACGGCGAACTGGCCATCATTGCTCCCCAGGAAGAATAATGCCACCATTAGTGCCTCCTGTCAGAATAATGCCCCCAAGTTAGAATTATGCCCCCAAGTTAGAATTATGCCACCAGTTAGAATAATGCCCCCCATTAGTGCCCCCCAGGAAAAGTAATTACCCCATTAGTGCCCCAGTTAGAATAATGCCCCCATTAATTCCCCCGTTAGAATAATGTCCCCCATTAGTGCCCCTAGTTAGAATAATGTCCCCCATTAGTGCCCCCCAGTTATAATAATGCCCCCATTAGTGCCCCCAGTTAGAATAATGCCCCCATTAGTGCCCCCAGTTAGAATAGTGCCCCCAGTTAGAATAGTGCACCCAGTTAGAATAATGCCCCCATTAGTGCCCCAGTTAGAATAATGCCCCCATTAGTGCCCCCAGTTAGAATAATGCCCCCCATTAGTGCCCCCAGTTAGAATAATGCCCCCATTAGTGCCCTCTTCTCTGTTTCTGCAAAAAAGAAAAAAAAAAGCACTCACTTTCTCCATTCGCTCGCGCCGCTGTGAACGCCCCCTGCTAACTGGAAGCTCAGGACAAGACCTGCGCTCCAGCGTGACGACATCTCGCAGGTCCTGTCCTCCAGTCAGCAGCGCGAGCAAATGGAGGATGTGCGTGATTTTATTTTTATTTTTTATTAACAAGGGGAAGGGGGGGGGGGGGGGATCGAAGGTAAAGGCTGCACTAATTAGCGCTCCGCAATGGAAGTGCTCATTAGTAGCAGTCCTGTTACTGGCATTGCTCATAGAAAAAAATTACCGGCACTGGCAGGGCCACTAAAATACCGGCCTTGCCGGTGAGATACTGGCCGGGTGGCAACCCTAACCCCACAGCAAATTTTTGGAACGGGCCCACAACCCCAAGCAACCCCTTCCTTCTGTGCAACCCTCACTTCTGCAGCTAGTCAAGATAGTTCTCTCATACCAGGCCCGGCACCCGCTCCGTCCGTTTCCTACACGTATATACTGTTTATAGTGTCACTGTATATAACAACATTGTATAATACTGTTGAAGGGGGCCTGACAATAAGATATTTCAGCTCTCCTCCAGGGCGGGCCCTTTCTGAGTTTGGGCCCCGTAGCAGCCGCTTCCCCTGCTTCCACTAAAGCTACGCCCCCCACCTGTTGCAGATTTTGCATAGGGATCCCAGAGCTCCAAGTTCTTCTTCTGAATAACAGCATCCAGGGGCGGACTGGGAATTTAAAGTGGCCCCATGTTGTAGGTGGGTCCAAATTGACAGAAAGCAGGGCTAACACAAGTAGGTGGGGCCAAAATACCGCCCCAGCAGAACTAAATACCTCAGTGCAACACAATGAACTGACCCAGCAGTATCAAGAAATACAGTGCAGCATAAAATACTGCCCCAGCAGGACAAAATACCACCTCAGAAGCTGCCCCTTTGTGGTGGCCAGCACCAGCTGCCACATTCTGTGCACCTCCACCAAGTGCCTCAGGATGGGAATATAGTTGAATTCAGGAATCAGGAGGGCACCTGTGTTCGCTGGTCAGGTACCTAACTACAGTACTTGACGCCCCCAGCATTAATTAACTCTGGGAGTGACAGATCATTACTTACTTGGCTGGAGGCCAGGAGGATGGCTCCGGTGGCTTCCTGGGCATTGGCCCACCAGGAAATATCCCTGTAGAGTCTATGGCCAATCCCCCCCGACAGCATCACAGAGTCCGCATAGGAACTTACAGTATAGCATCAGGAACCAGCACTGCTTGCTTTCTGGTTTTCCCGCACTACATATTACATAACGCAGCCACGGTGACTTTGCAGATCAGTTTCTGAGCAGTAAAATGTACCAGGCAGCAAGTTTCTCCTAATTCTATTTTTGTTGTGCAAATGCCGAGCTGGCTGATGAAATGTGATGAGATAAAACAGGAGGGAAACATCATAGAGGAAGTATAATCCAGGTCAGGATTCGCCTCTGCCAGGAGCACATTTTTTTAGCAGAGCAGAGAAAATAGATGTAGAAACTGCTCCAGATAACTCTGGAAGGAAAGTTACACACAGAAATAAAAGCATAAAAGCTACAAAAAATGTCTATACGTCAGGTCATCATATAAAGCATTAATCATATCTTTATGTTAAAAAAATATAAATCCATATATACAGATGTAGCAGAGCTGCTAAGTTAGAAAGACTAGATATACTATTGGGGGTAGGGAGAGAGGGGCTTGCATTGCATCCTGTTTCCAGGGCATGCATGTGGGATGTCATGTGAGCATTCTTACCCCATGGTAGTAAAGTACTATTGCCAAACCGGCACATAAGGCAAGGCTCCTGACTGCAGAAGCATGAAGCACAAAGGCAGGGATTCATGAAACAGGATACACAAGTTTTCTGGCATACAAAAGTAGCACATTTTGACACACACTATGTTTGCATGAAAATTTGCAACTATTTTTCATGCTTTGGCGGCTGCAAGCTGCAAAACTGTTATTTTTTTTTTTACTTTACGGGTATGGAGGGGAGCTCGAGCTCTGTATTCAAAAAATGTACAGTAACTCTGACCCCAATATAGAAATTAAAAAATTAATCATCACAGAATAAGATTATGATGTGAATTAGATATTTAAAGAGGACCCGTCCCCTCTCCTGACATGTATGTTTTAGTAACTACTTGCATCTCCTATGTAATAACAATATTTTTATGACTCTATGATATCTTATTCCAGATGGGAGTTCCGGGGGGGTATCCCTCCAGAGTCAGCCATTATCCAATCACAGCTGTCAGTGTCAGACTGTACAGGGACAACACCCAACTGGTAACTCCTATCTGGACCTTTATTGCAAACTGCTAGCACTTCATTCAAAACTACTAGTGGGAATAATAAAGTAATGGCCCAACAAAAATAGATACTCCAGCTTTGTTATTACATGGGGAATGCAAGTAGTTGTGCAGTGACTCAGGGGATCACAGCAAAAATGTTAAAGTAATCAAAGAACACTGAAAAAGAGCAAATTTTATGCTAAACAGTTAATGTTGAGATTTATTGTTAAAGTATTCATTTCCTTATGCACTGTGTACCCCTAATGGTTGCCTATGGACAGAAAATAGTTAAAACTGGCAGTCTTAGTCCAGTTGCCTGTTTGATGTTCTGGTTGGTCTTTGCTGATCAGGTCTAGAGTGAGGACGTTCATGTGTGAGCTCCTGAAAAGTAGGCCTAAGGCCTCTTTGACACGGGCGAGATTTCCGCGCGGGTGCAATGCGTGAGGTGAACGCATTGCACCCGCACTGAATCCGGACCCATTCATTTCTATGGGGCTGTGCACATGAGCGGTGATTTTCATGCATCACTTGTGCGTTGCGTGAAAATCGCAGCATGTTCTATATTGTGCGTTTTTCACACAACGCAGGCCCCATAGAAGTGAATGGGGCTGCGTGAAAATCGCAAGCATCCGCTAGCAAGTGCGAATGCAGTGCAATTTTCACGCATGGTTGCTAGGAGACAATCGGGATGGAGACCCGATCATTATTATTTTCCCTTATAACATGGTTATAAGGGAAAATAATAGCATTCTTAATATAGAATGCTTAGTAAAATAGGGATGGAGGGGTTAAAAATTTTTTTTAATTCACCTCATCCACTTGTTTGCGCAGCTCAGCTTCTCTTCTGTCTTCTTCTTTGATGCCCAGGAGGAAAAGGACCTGTGGTGACGTCACTGCGCTCATCACATGGTCCGTCACATGATCCATCACCATGGTGCTGGATCATGTGATGGACCATGTGATGAGCGCAGTGATGTCATCAAAGGTCCTTTACCCAGCTCCTGAAGAAAGAAGAGGAGATCCGCTACGTGAACAAGTGGATGGGGTGAGTTAACTTTGTTTATTATTTTTAACCCCTCCATTCCTAATTTACTATGCATTCTGTATTAAGAATGCTTTTATTTTCCCTTATAACCATGTTATAAGGGAAAATAATAAAATCTACACTACACCTAACCCAAACCCGAACTTCATTGAAGAAGTCCGGGTTCGGCTATGGGTACCAAACATGATGATTTTTCTCACGCACGTGCAAAACGTATTAGAAACGCTTTGCACTTGCGGGGAAAAATCGCGCATTTTCCCGCAACGCACCTGCATCTTTTCCCGCACGTCACCTGCAACGCCCGTGTGAACCCAGCCTAAGGGCTCATTCAGATGACTGTATGTACGGGTCCACACCCGTTCTGCAATTTTGTGGGAACAGATGCAGACCCATTCATTTCAAATGGGGCCACAAAAGATGCGGACAGCACACTGTGTGCTGTCGACATCCATGATTCTGTTCCGCGTCTCCGTGGAAAGGATAGAGCATGTCCTATTCTTGTTCGCAATTGTGGACAAGAATAGTCATTTTCTATTATGGTTGCGGCCATGTGCGTTCCGCAAATTGCGGAACGCACACGGCCGGTATCCGTGTTTTGCAGATCCGCAATTTGCGGATCTGCAAAACGCTACGGCTGCCTGAATGAGGCCTAAGGAGAAGCCTGGTCCAGGGAACTCTATCCCTGAGACTGAAAACTGCCAGAGATTAACTGCACAGACTACCCCTGAGAGAAAGAGAACAGACTTTTATGAAAGGTTGAGAATCATCAAGGAAATTCTAGGGGGATATTGCTTTGGTGCCCACCACAATTTGAGATGGACTGGCCATCTAAGATCTGCACGCTGTAACCTGGGCATTGCAGAAAGAGTTAAAGGGGTTATCCAAGCCTGGAAATGCCCCCATATGCCCGGGCCGCTCATTCTACTTACCTGGCGCCCCACTCCCTGCGCTGCTCTTGGTCCCCGAACGGCTGCCACTGGCTCTCACCATGCGCGGATGAAAACATCCAGTGTGTGTGGAGGGGGGGCAGGCGGTGACAGGGACGAGCCTCCCTAGCATTGCGGATGACGCTATGGGGGGACATTCCCTGGCTTTGATAACCCCTTTAATGAGAATGAATTGAATGCCTGTGGTTATTTGGGAAGATTGCAAAGTGTAATTACAGCAAGACTCAGGGAGTACTACTACTACCATCATTGCTACTGCTTATATACAACTATTGGGACAAACCTACTCTGTGATATACCTCAGAATGATGCCTTTTGCTTCCATATGTATTGCAATTCCCCTCATCTTTTCAGTCAAGAGAAACTTTTGGGTTCATTTATCAAACTGGTGTAAAGTAGAACTGGCTTAGTTTCCCATAGCAACCAATCAGATTCCACCTTTCATTTTCCAAAAAAAACTGTCAAAAATGAAAGGTAGAATCTGATTGGTTGCTATGGGAAACTAAGCCAGTTCTACTTTGCACCAGTTTGATAAATGACCCTATTTATTTATTGGAACCTAACAGGCCTGGTCATTGACTCCACCATCCATCCACTGGCCCTTTTAACCTGTCCTTCTGCCTTGCACTCATCTACCTAACATCCACCACCAAGCAGGAACCCCCAAAGGTTCTGGGTGTGCCCCAAAGGAAAAAAGGGTGCACCCTCCACTCACTTCATATGCAGAGCCTTGGGGAGAGGAATTAGCCTACAATCACCTTCATGGCCACCGCCACCATCCCCTTCCTCTCCAGCTCCAGCCACTGCACCTTCTCCCATCTCGGGCCCAACACGCTGCAATTACTAAAACGGATATGTCAAGAGAGGTTATAGGTCCTCTTAAAAGATTTTCTTTTTTTCTTTTAGGAAGAAATGCTCTTTGAAAGGTTATGTAGTTCAGAAAAACATTTTCAGAAATTAGAAGGTTCCTCTGTTCCTCATTTCATCAAGGATCCTCATCTTGTGGCCATTCTGGAGAGCAGTCACCAAGAGCGTCTCTTGCTCTGGAGGACCTCTTCTGTCCTGTATAATATAGCACATTCCATTGTTTTGAATGGGCATGGTGTAATGCCTTGTTTCTCCTCTGGGGCTGCTGCTGAGAAATTCAACACATACTGCCTGGTTTCTGAACAGATTATAACAGACTGCTGGGGACCACTTTATGATGAGCTTATTGTCAAAGGACCCTTTCAACAAAAAAACTGCTTAAAGCAGAAACCCCCCTTAATGTACTTTACAATCACTACATTTCCATAATCCTAGATTTACCTTTACTCTTAGCATATACAAGTTACAGTGCCCACATAAAAAGCATTACTTCCATAACAATTAAAACCTGTCATCAAGTTGTCCTTCTTTTATGCATGAGCTGATGATTCTCTAGACTTTTCATCCCAGGTTTGCTTATAATAACCTATGTCAGTCGTTTTGTACAAATCCTCTGGTAGACATGTTTATAAGATGAAGCTTATTTTGTGGAGGTCTCAGGTACCTGCAGCAGGTATGTTTATTCTCAGCTGAGCCAAATACAGCAGCTGGTCGGAGAGTTGGACAAGGTGGCAGGTGACATTGTTGATGAGATAGGAGACATCCAATGCAGGGCTCTGCATATATAAGTGCTTGTCATTTTTCTGTCACTAAATGATTTATAGCTCAATTTCATTAATATTGAGTGAATAAAACATTGGTGTCTTATTCAATATTCATTTATATTTTACAGTAATGAGATTAAAACTGGCTTATCCTGTAAGGATCTTTAAAAGTATAATTAAGCAAAAATAAAAATTCTAGAGTTTGGCTACCGCAGAAGGCCACTTTATGATTTATGTATAGAAATAATCGACAGGTTAGAGTCACTTACATATACATATCTTATACTGATCCGGATTTACAGCCTGTATTGCAGCCCAGAGCCGAATCCATAAAAGCTTAGCTGAGCTCCTATAATTTAATAGGATACAGGGGCGCACCATTGATGAGGCAAAGGGAGGTGGTGGCCTCAGGTAGTGCTCTGCTAGGCTTCCAGGGGGGTGGTGATGTATCCTCTAGCCTTGCACTCCTGCATCTCACATAACTGTATTCAGGGCAGTGCAGGGATGGAGGTAAAATTGTAGTGTTTATTGTACATTGCGTCTTTCTCAGGTTTTTTTTTTTAAAATTTGCACAAAATGCTATGCATAATAATCCCTGGAGATCGTTGTATTCAGGAGTGATGGGACAGTAGATGATTGCACAGTGCCTGGTGTAAAGGCTACACTTCCTGACACGAATATCATATACTAATCTCTGTACAGACATTAGCAGGCAAGGAATGTTGTGAGCGTTCACCTCTGAAGCCAGAAGAATTGTGAATGCAGGTTGTGACTCAGGAGCAGTTACTCAAGTATCCTGAAGTCACATGTGAGCAGCAAAGTTGGAACAGGCAGCAGGTGAGCAAAACAAGTACTGGGCACTATATCTGTGTGGACAGTACCGTGTTTAGGCACTATGGATAAAATTGGGAAGGGTGTCTGACACTCTATTTTAGGACTATATCTGGGACTGTGCAGCTGGAATTTAGGTACTTTGGCTTCTTAGCAAGATAGGAAACTATTGTGGCACCAAGAATTATTAGAACTTGGTTATTCACAGTGGCAGTCTTTACACTGGTGCTCGCTAGGGCCGGGCAGTGATAAGAGGGTTCACTGTTTCTTCTTTAGGGGCAGGTCCTGAAGTTAGGGTTCCTGCCTCATGGTAGTTGGGTTGCCCTTAGTGTTATGAGGGCTGTACAGGTGCAAGGTAGAAGAGATGTAGGTGCTGTGGCCGGCAAATGGTGCTGAAGTCAGTAACCAAGCAAGTTGTAGAAAATAGACAAGTCTCTTTTTACTAAAGTTTAGAATGGGAGTTGTAGTACATCCAACAGTATCAAACACAATTCCAACCAACTCACAGTGCAAATCTTCCCTGGTAGCAAAGTATGGTTTTAAGCAAGGATGGAGGTTGTAGTACTCCTTACCTCTATCTCTCCAAAGTCTCTCTCTCTCTCTGTAGAATCTGAGACTGGCAAGAAGGTTCTTGCAAAAATTGTCTTTAAATTCCCAGCTGAGGAGTACAGGTTTAGGATGCAGTTGGCCAGAATCGTGTTAAAAGTATGGAAGGGTCTTTTTAGCAATGCCCGTCTCACTGCAGTAAAGTTTATATTAGCCTTAAACAGCGAATACCTTACTGGCTCCAATGCTTGGCCATGCAGATTCTGGACCTTTTTGGTTTGTTGTTTCTTTTTCTTTTTGGAGTACTGTAAAGTAGTGATGGCTTTCTTGATGCAAAGCTCCAAGGAGTGAGCACATGTAGCTCCTCTTGCTTCCTCAGCTAAGGCTGAGTTTACATCATTTAGGACTAGGAGCAGGAGAACGGAAAGGACAGATTTGGCACATAACTGAGCCAAATGGAGCCTACGAACCCCATAGACTATAATGGGGTCCATTAGGTTTCTGCTCAGAAGATGATTTTGGAGCGGAGACAAAAGTTGTGCATGCAGGACTTTTGTTTCCGCTTCAAAAATCTTCCTCTGAGCGGAAACCTAACGGACCCCATTATAGTCTATGGGGCCCGTGGACTCCTTTCGGCTCAGGTATGTGCCGAATCCATCCTTTCCGTTCTCCTGCTCCTATAACGGAGCAGGAGAACGGAAAGGCTGAACGCTGATGTGAACTCAGCCTAACACACACTAGACTGAACTAGGGACAGATCCAAGTCCATTTCCCTGCTTACTACAAGGGCACAGTCAGGGCTTATCCATACAAAGCCATACTGTGTAGTACAATACATTAAAACATTAAATGACAAGAGTAATTTGCAAGTACCCTGTTCTGGGGTACTGTACCAGCATCCTGATATTGTCTGACTACATAATCGTGATTTGTGATGTTTGTGATATTTGGACGCCATGGGACATGCAGTTATAGAGGTCCTGCCTACAGACAGTCATTTCTAAATTAAAGATGAATGACAGACGCTGGGTTGTTCTTGTCTCAAATACAAATGTGGCATTGGGAAAATAGGACACACAATGTGGGCTAGGTTAGGGAGTATTAGGAATGATTTAATGTGTTTATAATAGCTGAAACAGCTTGTCCCATATTTCTTGAAAGTGCTTCATTTTAATAATAAGAATAACACAGTGAAACCTCTTCAGAAGACCACCTCTGTGAGAAGACCACCCATTTAGACCAGATTTTTCTCTGACAAATTTCTCTGTCTACCCTATCTTCTTTAGAGGACCACCCCCTAGAACACTATTATTTCTCATACTTTTATGTACCACACTTATTCTTATAGCACCAGGATATTCTACAGTATGCTTTTCCTTTTTTCACATAACTTCTATATCACGGACATATAAAAACATATACAAAAGGGCCAGGTTCCTAGGGAGATCATTACAACTATGGTTTATGGAGGACGGGCATGAGCTAGAATACATACTCTGTTGCTATTTCTAGTTACTATGTGAGTGCTAAACTGGAAGCCATTGTGTCACCATTGGACAATGCCAATTTTTCTGCACCCATCAGGTGCCAGCCGTGGTGGAGGATCTCCACCTGTGCACCATTAGGTTTTCCTTTTACTTGCATTGCCCTATTATCATACAGTAACATCCAGGGATTTTCACAGCCTGGCTGGTTTCATAACGCTGTTGGTTCATTAAGCTAAATTTTACTTCCACTCAGGACTCATCTCAATAGATATTCTCCGGGGTCCAGTGTTCAAAATTATTTCTTCTCCATTTCATTTCACCTTAATATTTGTTTATCAGATCCACAGCTACAAAAATGTTTGCCGTATTGAGCTCCTCGGTCTTCCTGTAGCTGGAGGACATTAATTGGGATCCCTTAGTGGCTGAGAAAATGTCAATTAAACAAACATGATGTCTCTTTCCCAAATATTCATTATTCACACATACATTTTTCTATACTCTGCTTTCATTATACCTTCTAATTCTATGAACAGAGCACCTTTTTCTTCCATCCCACGAGACTCTTCTTCCACCCTACAAGTCATCTACTAGAAAGTGATCTTTCAATTAAAGATATCACCACCCTATTGAAATGTGCAGTTTTTCTTCCAGGTTCCCATAGAAACTTCTCCATAGTAGAGCAATCCAATTAAAGGAGGGATATATTTAGATAACGGGTTTCACCTCAGTGAAATGTAGTATTGATACGTTTCTACAACTCTGAATTGTCATGGGATACTACCATAGCTGATACACGTAATTAAACTGCCATATACTGCAGCTAGACCATCTGAAAACTGCAACCTGTGTCACAATGTCAGGCACAGGTCGGATATTGCTTAGAATTGATTGAAACAAAGCTTGGTACTGTACACTGGATACAGGAAGATACTGGAACCTTATAAAGTTCACGACAATCAGATATAAAATATACAATTTCATTGAACCTTGTAAAATTCATGTTTAATTGGATATAAAATATCTATTTCAGCTTCTATATAAAGATGTTGGGGTTCCCTGAAATGTAGAGCTTACATCCATAGTAGAATGGGTTTTGTAGTATTTAGTGTTGAATCATCTTTACTGCAACTGATACATCACGGGTAATACAGGGCAAACTGGGGAATAGGAGTCTCAGTACCCAGGACCCTTCCCCTGAGGAGTTCGGGAGAAAACACTACATACAGATTTATCATTGGACTAATTCACTAAGAGCTGTATAGATAATAACTAGCAACATCTTCACCACGTACCACTAGATATATTAGATACTAGTGGCTTAGACACTCCTAGACCATGGATGTCAAACTCTTGGCCCTCCAGATGATGCAAAACTACAACTTCCAGAATGCCCTGATAGCGGCAGGCTGACTGGACATGAGTAAAGTTTTCCAACCACTGGAGGACCATGAGCTTGGCCTTCCAGCTGTTTCAAAACTACAACTCCCAGCATTCCCTGATAGTGGTAGGCTGTCTGGACATGAGTAAAGTTTTGCAACAGCTGGAGAACCATGAGCTTGTGTCACTACCAGAGCTTTGGGATGTTCTCACAGCTCTGTTTCTCCACCCGTGTGATGATGTCACTACTAGAGCTGGGAGGAGTTCTCACTGCTCTGTTTACTTTTGGTTTCCTTCCTCCCAGCTGTTCCTCATGCGTTTGATTTCCCTCTCTTTATATCACCCCTCCTCCTATTGTAGGGCGTAGATTATAGTTCTCATTTCAGTTGTAGCTCTTGCTTTAGTATCTTCACTTGTAGCTATCAGTTCTCTGGACCTGTGTTCTGCTGCAGCAAGCACTCCGGATATTGCCAGCTGTCCTTGGATCCGTCTTCTCTGCGGCTGCAACACCTTCAGCTAAGTGTACAGACATTGTTGTGTACCTGATCATTTTCTGACTGGATCTGAGGTGGCCACGGTTCCCTCCATATACTGAGTAGGGCACCGGTGGCCGTGCCCCTTCCACTATTGTAGGGGTTACAGTGGTCATCAGTCTTAGGCACGTGGGCATGCCTCGTTCCGCCATTTGGATCCGGGCATGTGCTTTAGCAGAATAGGGAGAGCTTTGAGGGTCTGACAGGGGTCACCCTTTATCCTCCCTAGTTTGGGTCCGGTCAGTAGCTCTTTTACTGTGTATACTATTGTTGCTCACATACAGCCGTGACATTATAATCCACCAAAACCGTCCTTTTTTGACATGGATCCGCTTTCTGGCCTGGTTGATCGCATGCAGGGTCTTTCTTTGGAAGTAGCGGATCTCCGTCAATCTATGACTCAGCTTCAAGCATTGGGCTCTGCTCCGGCTCATGGAGTCTGTTGCGAGCCAAAGGTCTCACTTCTGGAAATGTTCTCCGGGGGCAGTGAGAATTTTGTTCGCTTCAGAGAGGCATGCAAACTCCATTTTTGCTTGTGTCCCCACTCCTCTGGTAAGGAGGAGCAGAGGGTGAGGATTGTCATCTCCCTGCTCAGGGGTAATGCTCAGACTTGGGCTTTTTCGCTGCCATCAGGGGATCCCTCCCTTCGATCCGTGGAAAGATTTTTTGTGGCCCTGGGGCAGATTTATGATGACCCGGATCGTGTTGCTCTGGCCGAATCTAACTTACGTGTTTTATGCCAGAACAAACTGTCTGCGGAGCTTTATTGTTCTGAATTTCGGAGATGGGCAGCTGATTCGGGTTGGAATGATGCTGCACTCCGGAGTCAGTTCTGTCATGGTCTCTCAGAGAGATTGAAAGATGCGTTTGCTTTCCATGAGAGACCAACGTCCTTATAGTCTGCCATGTCATTGGCGGTACGCCTTGACAGGCGTCTAAGAGAAAGAAACGAGACCTCTCTGTCCAGCCATTGTCAGTCTAGGGGCAGTGGTGCGGACTCATTCAGTGTGCAGGGGCCTCATCCTGTCTCGCTCCCCTCTGAGGAGGAGCCCATGCAGCTAGGTCGACTTGCCCCTGATAAAAGAGGATTTAGTCCTCAGAGTATGGTGTGTTTTTGTTGTGGGGGCATAGGTCATTTGGCAAATGTTTGTCCCTCTAGGAGATTCTTGAACTGTACTAAGAGCGATAATAAGAGAAAAACCTCAAAAGGTAAATCATCAAATTCTGCTTCATCTGCTACTTTGGGCAAAGTTGATGTAGGAATTGATGCTTTTCCTCTGACCTGCAGTTCCCGTTTTCTCCTGTCTGCCAGGGTGGCGCTAGAGAGCAAAGTCATTTCTTGTGAGATTTTTGTCGATAGTGGAGCGGCCGTCAATCTTATTGACACTCAATTTGTAGCCATGCATGGTTTTCAGGTTTGCACATTAGAAAAGGATACACCTGTTTTTGCTATTGACTCTGCTCCACTCTCACAGAGATCTCTGAAGGGCATTGTTCACAATATCCGGCTAGCTGTAGGTGACACTCATGTGGAGGATATATCTTGTTTTGTCCTTAACGGATTGCCTTCTCCTCTAGTTTTGGGGTTACCCTGGCTCACTAGACATAACCCCACTATTGATTGGCAAGGAAGGCAAATAAATGAGTGGAGTGACTTTTGTAGAGAGAATTGTCTCACAGCGACTTTTGCAGAGGTGTCTACTAAAACTGTGCCATCATTTCTCTCTGATTTCTCGGACGTGTTTTCCGAGAGCGGTGTTCAGGAGCTACCTCCTCACCGGGAGTTTGACTGTCCCATTAACCTCATTCCCGGCGCCGAGCTGCCAAAAGCACGCCTCTACAATCTCTCACAACCGGAAAGAATCGCAATGCGAACTTATATCTCCGAGAGTCTCGAGAAGGGGCATATTCGGCCCTCAAAGTCACCTGTGGCCGCGGGGTTTTTTTTTGTTAAAAAAAAAGATGGCTCTCTGAGACCTTGCCTAGATTTTAGGGAGCTGAACCGTATCACGATTCGCGATCCCTATCCCCTTCCTCTGATCCCGGACCTCTTCAACCAAATTGTTGGGGCCAAGGTGTTTTCCAAATTGGATTTGAGAGGCGCGTACAACCTGGTCAGGGTCAGAGAGGGGGATGAATGGAAAACGGCCTTTAATACCCCTAACGGGCATTTCGAGAATCTCGTTATGCCTTTCGGCCTGATGAATGCTCCGGCCGTCTTTCAGCATTTTGTTAATAGTATTTTCTACCATTTAATGGGGAAATTTGTATTGGTGTATCTTGATGATATTTTGATTTTTTCCCCTGATGTTCAGACCCATCAGGATCATCTTTTTCAGGTTCTGCAGATTCTGCGGGAAAATAAATTGTACGCCAAGCTGGAGAAATGTCTTTTTATGGTATCGGAGATTCAATTTCTGGGTTTTCTCCTCTCTGCTTCTGGTTTTCGCATGGATCCGGAGAAGGTCCGTGCTGTACTTGAGTGGGAGCTTCCTGAGAATCAGAAGGCATTGATGCGCTTTCTGGGTTTTGCGAACTATTACAGAAAGTTCATTTTGAATTATTCCTCTGTTGTCAAACCCCTTACTGACATGACAAAAAAGGGGGCGGATTTTTCCTCTTGGTCGGAGGAGGCACTTGCAGCCTTTTCTAAGATTAAAGAGAGTTTTGCGTCTGCTCCCGTCTTGGTGCATCCCGATGTTTCCTTACCTTTTATTGTTGAGGTGGATGCTTCCGAGGTGGGTGTGGGTGCGGTTTTGTCCCAGGGCCCTTCTCCTGCCAAATGGCGACCCTGTGCCTTTTTCTCTAAAAAACTCTCCCCGGCAGAGAGAAACTATGATGTGGGAGATAGGGAGTTGTTGGCCATCAAGTTGGCTTTCGAGGAATGGCGCCATTGGTTGGAGGGGGCCAGGCACCCTATCACCGTTTTTACCGACCATAAGAATCTGGCATACTTGGAGTCGGCCAGGCGTATGAATCCAAGACAGGCCAGATGGTCTCTGTTCTTCTCCAGATTCAATTTTGTTGTTACATTCCGACCTGGGATAAAAAATGTGAAGGCTGATGCTCTCTCTCGCTGTTTTCCGGGAGGAGGAAACTCAGAGGACCCGGGTCCCATTTTGGCGGAGGGGGTAGTTGTTTCTGCTCTATATTCCGATTTGGAGGCCGAGGTCCAGGCTGCCCAGACTGAGGCACCTGCCCGTTGTCCTTCTGGGAAGTTGTTCGTGCCTCCTGAGCTACGTCACAAACTCTTTAAGGAGCATCATGATACGGTTCTTGCTGGTCACCCCGGGAGTAGAGCCACGGTAGATCTCATTGCTCGGAGATTTTGGTGGCCGGCTCTTCGTAAGTCGGTGGAGGGTTTTGTGGCTGCTTGTGAGACGTGCGCTCGCGCTAAGGTCCCTCGTTCACGGCCTTCAGGGTCCCTTCTCCCGTTACCCATACCTTCCCGTCCTTGGACACACCTGTCCATGGACTTTATCACGGATCTTCCTCGTTCCTCGGGGAAGTCGGTGATCCTGGTGGTGGTGGACCGTTTTAGCAAGATGGCTCATTTCGTACCTTTCCCTGGTTTACCCAATGCTAAAACGTTGGCGCAAGCTTTTGTCGACCATATTGTTAAATTGCACGGCATTCCCTCTGATATTGTTTCCGATAGAGGCACGCAGTTTGTGTCCAGGTTCTGGAAGGCTTTCTGTTCTCGCCTGGGGGTTCGGCTGTCCTTCTCTTCTGCTTTTCACCCGCAGTCGAATGGTCAGACGCTCAGCCTCAATCAGAATCTGGAGACATATTTGCGCTGTTTTGTGGCAGAGAACCAGGAGGATTGGTGTTCATTTCTCCCTCTTGCTGAGTTTGCTCTGAACAACCGTCGTCAGGAATCTTCTGATAAGTCACCATTCTTTGGTGCATATGGGTTCCATCCGCAGTTTGGGACATTCTCGGGAGGGGCTCTTTCTGGTTTACCTGAGGAGGAGAGATTTTCCTCGTCTTTGTCTACCATTTGGCAAAAGATTCAGAGTAATCTTAAAAAGATGAGTGAGAGGTATAGGCGTGTGGCTGATAAGAGACGTGTGCCTGGTCCGGACCTGAATGTGGGTGATCTGGTGTGGTTGTCTACAAGAAATATTAAACTGAAGGTTCCCTCCTGGAAATTGGGTCCCAAGTTTATTGGGCCTTATAAAATCTTGTCAGTCATCAATCCTGTTGCCTTCCGTCTTGATCTTCCACGGGTTTGGAAGATACATAATGTATTTCACAGATCTCTCTTAAAACCATATGTCCAGCCCACGGTACCCTCCTCTTTGCCTCCTCCTCCGATTTTGGTTGATGGCAATCTGGAGTTTGAGGTTTCCAGAATTGTGGACTCTCGCATTGTCCGCGGTTCTCTTCAGTACCTCGTTCATTGGAAGGGTTATGGTCCTGAGGAGAGGATGTGGGATCCGGTGTCGGACATTAAAGCCACTCGCCTCATCAGGGCATTTCATAGGGCTCATCCTGGGAAGGTTGGTCCTGGGTGTCCGGAGTCCACCCGTAGAGGGGGGGGGGTACTGTCACTACCAGAGCTTTGGGATGTTCTCACAGCTCTGTTTCTCCACCCCTGTGATGATGTCACTACTAGAGCTGGGAGGAGTTCTCACTGCTCTGTTTACTTTTGGTTTCCTTCCTCCCAGCTGTTCCTCATGCGTTTGATTTTCCTCTCTTTATATCACCCCTCCTCCTATTGTAGGGGGTGGATTATAGTTCTCATTTCAGTTGTAGCTCTTGCTTTAGTATCTTTACTTGTAGCTATCAGTTCTCTGGACCTGTGTTCTGCTGCAGCAAGCACTCCGGATATTGCCAGCTGTCCTTGGATCCGTCTTCTCTGCGGCTGCAACACCTTCAGCTAAGTGTACAGACATTGTTGTGTACCTGATTATTTTCTGACTGGATCTGAGGTGGCCACGGTTCCCTCCATATACTGAGTAGGGCACCGGTGGCCGTGCCCCTTCCACTATTGTAGGGGTTACAGTGGTCATCAGTCTTAGGCACGTGGGCATGCCTCGTTCCGCCATTTGGATCCGGGCATGTGCTTTAGCAGAATAGGGAGAGCTTTGAGGGTCTGACAGGGGTCACCCTTTATCCTCCCTAGTTTGGGTCCGGTCAGTAGCTCTTTTACTGTGTATACTATTGTTGCTCACATACAGCCGTGACAGCTTGGCCCTCCAGCTGTTGCAAAACTACAACTCCAATCATGCCCTGATAGCGGTAGGCTGTCTGGACATGAGTTAAGTTGTAGTTTTGTAACAGCTGGAAGACCATGAGTTTGACGCACATGCTCAGTTTAAATCTTTAATTGCTATCAGCTGTATCTATTGTTAGAATCTGTGACAGTTACAGGGGAACAGGAGCAGAAAGGAAACACCCCCTGAGAAGTGACACGCCTCCTGAGCTGCCAGCCTAAAATAAATCTAGCAATATAACAAAACAATAACAAACATAGGTGCACTCTGCAGTCTCACTAATTCTCAAACTGATTTTAAAATTGAGAGATTAGTCAACATGTCCTACGGTGTAGAACATGTCTTAAGCCCGGACACCACGACAAGGTTTCTCAAGTAGCCCGGGACCCTACACTCTCCTACCTGAGCCATATGGGCAATACCAGGAGCCAGTGGGCAAATTACAGGCGCATAGGGCCGACTCGCAAACAACTCACCAGTTACCTCCAGCATGTGGCCATGCCTGCAATGGGAGGAGGGAGGAGTCTGTGAGTCCCACTCAAGACTTGCTGATATAGCCCAGGCTTCACAGGTGCACCTAAATGTGACCTGTAGATGGAAAACAGGCACATTTAAATAGGAGTTTATACACCTCCAGGAATCTATATATACAAACTAAGAAGACAGGTTGGCATCAGCAGGAGCTGCTCAAACCCACATGCAGTTGTGGGCATCCTCCATTGTATGCATTTTGCTGGGGATTGCCATTAGCAACGGGCCACAAGTGCAGGATTTGCTCCCCTATATATATGCACAACTGCATGTGGGTTTGAGCAGCTCCTGCTGATGCCAACCTGTCTTCTTAGTTTGTATATATAGATTCCTGGAGGTGTATAAACTCCTATTTAAATGTGCCTGTTTTCCATCTACAGGTCACATTTAGGTGCACCTGTGAAGCCTGGGCTATATCAGCAAGTCTTGAGTGGGACTCACAGACTCCTCCCTCCTCCCATTGCAGGCATGGCCACATGCTGGAGGTAACTGGTGAGTTGTTTGCGAGTCGGCCCTATGCGCCTGTAATTTGCCCACTGGCTCCTGGTATTGCCCATATGGCTCAGGTAGGAGAGTGTAGGGTCCCGGGCTACTTGAGAAACCTTGTCGTGGTGTCCGGGCTTAAGACATGTTCTACACCGTAGGACATGTTGACTAATCTCTCAATTTTAAAATCAGTTTGAGAATTAGTGAGACTGCAGAGTGCACCTATGTTTGTTATTGTTTTGTTATATTGCTATATTAATTATCACATCCGCACTTGTTACCTTGTGTAGGATGTCTATTGTGGTACTTGTGGTTCGCCGCGGGCATCCTCCATTGTATGCATTTTGCTGGGGATTGCCATTAGCAACGGGCCACAAGTGCAGGATTTGCTCCCCTATATATATGCACAACTGCATGTGGGTTTGAGCAGCTCCTGCTGATGCCAACCTGTCTTCTTAGTTTGTCTAAAATAAATCTAGCAGAGCATTTGGAGCAATGAATGGGGAGATGTCTGGATCCATGTGAGGTACAGGGCTGATCCTAGCTTTCTTAGAATTGTCACGTACTATATGATCTCTGATTTTCAATATTTACTTTAGTTGTGGGATAACCCATTTAAACCCTTAAGGACC
Organism: Bufo bufo; assembly: GCF_905171765.1. Classification (NCBI taxonomy): domain Eukaryota; kingdom Metazoa; phylum Chordata; class Amphibia; order Anura; family Bufonidae; genus Bufo; species Bufo bufo. The sequence goes on from NC_053390.1 coordinate 92,486,651, forward strand.
CAGGATGAGAATGCTTGTCCTAAAGGGCCGGTACTTTGAGCCCCAGGACGAGCATTCTCGTTCTGCGGTCCTTCCTCCCCCCCACGTGCGGTGCCGCGATCAGCGGCAGAGATCCGGCTGTTACTGACAGCCGGATCCTTGCTGCATCCACCAGCATCGGTGATAACGCAGATGCCCATGGATTAACCCCTCATATGCCACGGTCAGCACTGACTGCGGCATATGAGCGGTTTGCGCTCCCTCACCTTAGCCATCGAGTCCCCGCGCTGCTGTGGCGAGGACCTGATGGTTGCCATGGCAGCCCCATGCCATTCCAAGGCCTTGGGGCCTGGCATGTACGGAGGCCCAGCCCACAGGCTGGGTCTGATAGGCAAACTATCAATGTATTACACTGTGTAATACACTGATAGTCAATGCAGTACAATACAGATGTATTGTGCTGCATTGAAACATGGATCAGACCCTGTAATGTTGACAAAAAAAAGTGAAAAAAATAAAGTTTTAAAAAAGAATTACAAATAAAAAAAACAAGCGTCATTTTCCCAAAATAAAGTTAAAAAAAATTGTAAGTAATAGGGGGAAAAAAAGTTGACATATTAGGTATCTCCACGTCCGTATCGACCGGCTCTATAAAAATATCAAATAACCTAACCCCACAGGTGAGCACTGTCAAAAAAATAAAATAAAAACTGTGCTAATAAAATAAATTTTTGTCACCTTACATTACTAAAAGTGCAGCACCAAGTGATCAAAAAGGTCTATGCCCCCCAAAAAAGTACTAATCTAACCGTCACCTCATCCAGCAAAAAATTACCCCCTACCTAAGACAATTGCCCAAAAAAATTAAAAAAACTATAGCTCTCAGACTATAGAGACACTGAAACATGATTTTTTTGGTTTCAAAAATGCTTTTATTGTGTTAAATGTAAAACAAATAAAGTAGACATATTAGGTATCTCCGCATCCGTAACAACCTGCTCTATAAAAATACCAAATGACCTAACCCCTCAGCTGAACACCTTAAAAAATTAAAATAAAAACGTCAAAAGCCATTTTTTGTCACTTTACATAATAAAAAGTGTAATAGCAAGCGATCAAACCGTAGTGCCAATCAAACCGTCATCTCATCCCACAAAAAATGAGCCCCTACCTAAGACAATCGCCCAAAAAAGAAAAAAACAATGGCTCTCAGAATATGGAGACACTAAAACATGATTAAAAAAAATAATAATGATATTGTATGAAACTTAAATAAATAAATAAATAAAGTATACATATTAGGTATTACCGCATCTGTAACAACCTTCTTTATAAAGATTTTACATGAACTAACCCCTCAGGTGAACACCGTAAAGAAATAAAAATAAAAACTGTGTAAAAAAAGCACCTTACATCACAAAAAGTGTAATACCAAGCAATCAAAAAGTCATACGCACTCCAAAATTGTACCAATCAAACTGTCATCTCATCCCGAAAAAAATGACACCCTACCTAAGACAATCGCCCAAAAAATAAAAAAAAACGATGGCTCTTAGAATATGGAGACACTAAAACATGATTTTTTTTGTTTCAAAAATGGTGTTATTGTGTAAAACTTAAATAAATAAAAAAAGTATACATATTAAGTATCGCCGCGTCCATAAGAACCTGCTGTATAAAAATATCACATGAACTACTAACCCCTCAGTTGAACACCGTAAAAAAAATAAAACTGTGTAAAAAAAGCCATTTTTTATCACCTTACATCACAAAAAGTGTAATACCAAGTGATCAAAAAGCCATATGCACCACAAAATCATACCAATCAAACTGTCATTTCATCCTGCAAAAAACCCTACCTAAGACAATCGCCCAAAAAAAAATAAAAAAAAATATGGCTCTCAGAATATGTAGACACTAAAACATGATATTTTTTTTGACATATTAGGTATTGCCGCGTCTGTAACAACCTTCTCTATAAAAATATCACATGATATTTAAAATAAATAAAATAAAAACTGTGTAAAAAAGCCATTTTTTGTCACTTTACATCACAAAAAGTGTAATACCAAGCGATCAAAAAATCTTATGCACCCTAAAATAGTACCAATCAAACCATCATCTCATACCCAAAAAAATAAGCCCCTACATAAGACAGTCGCCCAAAAAATAAAAAAAACAATGGCTCTTAGAATATGGAGACACTAAAACATGATTTTTTTTTGTTTCAAAAATGGTGTTATTGTGTAAAACTTAAATAAATAAAAAAAGTATACATATTAAGTATCGCCGCGTCCATAAGAACCTGCTGTATAAAAATATCACATGAACTACTAACCCCTCAGTTGAACACCGTAAAAAAAATAAAACTGTGTAAAAAAAGCCATTTTTTATCACCTTACATCACAAAAAGTGTAATACCAAGTGATCAAAAAGCCATATGCACCACAAAATCATACCAATCAAACTGTCATTTCATCCTGCAAAAAACCCTACCTAAGACAATCGCCCCAAAAAAAATAAAAAAAAATATGGCTCTCAGAATATGTAGACACTAAAACATGATATTTTTTTTGACATATTAGGTATTGCCGCGTCTGTAACAACCTTCTCTATAAAAATATCACATGATATTTAAAATAAATAAAATAAAAACTGTGTAAAAAAGCCATTTTTTGTCACTTTACATCACAAAAAGTGTAATACCAAGCGATCAAAAAATCTTATGCACCCTAAAATAGTACCAATCAAACCATCATCTCATACCCAAAAAAATAAGCCCTTACATAAGACAGTCGCCCAAAAAATAAAATAAACTATGGCTTTCAGAATATCGAGAAATGCTTCATTATGTAAAACTGAAACAAACAACCAAAAAAAGTAGTTATATTTGGTATTGTCGCGTCCGTAACAACCTGCTCGATAAAAATATCAGATGATCTAACCTGCCAGATGAACACTTTAAATAAAAAATAAAAACAGTGCCAAAACAGCTATTTTTTGTTACCTTGCCTCACAAAAAGTGTAATATAGAGCAACTAAAAATCATATGTACCCTAAAATACTACCAACAAAACTGCCACCTTCAGTTTCCAAAATGAGGTCATTTTCTTGGAGTTTATACTCTAGGGGTGCATCAGGGGGTCTTCAAATGTGACATGGCAGCTTAAAATTATCCCAGTGAAATCTGCCTTCCAAAAACCATATGGCTTTCCTTTCCTTCTGTGCAATGCCGCGTGCCTGTACAGCAGTTTACGACCGCATATGGGGTGTTTCTGTGAACTATAGAATCAGGGCAATAAATATTGAGTTTTGTTTCGCTGTTAACCCTTGCTTATAAATTTCAATCTCTCTACTTTTATAATAGATAGTAATGACTCCAAAAATAGTTATTACTTTACATTCCCCATATGTCTACTTCATGTTTGGATCATTTTGTGAATGCCATTTTATTTTTTGAGGACGTTAGGAGGCTTAAAAGTTTAGAAGCAAATTTTTCCGAAAATTTCTAAAATTCACTTTTTAAGGACCAGTTCAGGTCTGAAGTCACTTTGTGAGGCTTACATAATAGAAACCCAGAAAATGACCCCATTTTAGAAACTATGACCCTCAAGGTATTCAAAACTGATTTACAAGCTTTGTTAACCCTTTAGGTGTTCCACAAGAATTCATGGAAAATGGAGATGAAATTTCAGAATTTTACTTTTTTGGCAGATTTTCCATTTTAATCTTTTTTTTTCTGCTAACAAAGTAAAGGTTAACAGCCAAACTAAACTCAATATTTATTGCCCTGATTCTGTAGTTTACAGAAACACCCCATATATGGTTGTAAACTGCTGTATGGCCACATGGCAGGGCACAGAAGGAAAGAAACGCCATATGGTTTTTGGAAGGCAGATTTCACTGGGATAATTTTAACTTGCCATGTCACATTTGAAGACCCCCTGATGAACCCCTAGAATAAAAAAGTAAAAACTCCAAAAAAGTGACCCCATTTTAGAAACTACGGGATAAGGTGGCAGTTTTGTTGGTACTATTTTAGGGCACAGATGATTTTTGGTTGCTCTATATTACACTTTTTGTGAGGCAAGGTAACAAAAAAATTGCTGTTTTGGCACTATTTTTTATTTTTTTTATTTACAATGTTCATCTGACAGGTTAGATCATGAGCTATTTTAATAGAGCAAGTTGTTTCGGACACGACAATACCAAATATGACAGTTTTTTTTGGGTTGTTTGTTTCAGTTTTACATAATAAAGCATTTTTGAAAAAATTATGTAGGGGCTCATTTTTTTCAGTTTGAGATGACGGTTTGATTGGTACTATTTTAGGGTGCATATGACTTTTTGATCGTTTGGTATTACACTTTGGCTTTTTTGACACCGTTTTATATAAATTTTTTTACGGTGTTCATCTGAGGGGTTAGGTCATGTGATATTTTTATAGAGCAGTTCTTTACAGATGCGGCAATACCTAATATGTATACTTTTTTTTTTAATTTAAGTTTTATACACTAATATTTTTGAAACCCAAAAAAATCATGTTTTAGTGTCTCCATATTCTGAGAGCCATAGTTTTTTTTATTTTTAGGGTGATTGTCTTAGGTAGGAGCTCATTTTTACGGGATGAGATGACGGTTTAATTGGTACAATTTTGGGGTGCATATGACTTTTTGATCGCTTGCTATTACACTTTTTGTGATGTAAGGTGACAAAATGGCTTTTTGACACAGTTTTTTTTTACGGTGTTTACCTGAGGGGTTAGGTCATGTGGTATTCTTAAAGAGCAGGTTGTTACAGACGCGGCGATACCTAATATGTATACTTTTTAAATATTTTTTACATTTAACACAATAAAAGCATTTTTGAAACAATCATGTTTTAGTGTCTCCATAGTGGGAGAGCCATAGTTTCCTTATTTTTTAGGCGATTGTCTTAGGTAGGGGCTTATTTTTTTTGCGGGATGAGGTGACGGTCAGATTGGTTCTATTTTTGGGGGCATACACCTTTTTGATCGCTTGGTGTTGCACTTTTAGTGATTTAAGGTGACAAAAATTGCTTTTTTGGGCAAAGTTTTTTTTTTCTTTTATGGTGTCTATCGGACAGGGTGGATCATGTAATATATTAATAGAGGCAGTCGTTATAGACGCGGCGATACCTAATATGTGGGTTTTTTCTTTTTTTCTATTTTTTATTATAAAATCAGGGGAAAAGGGGGTTTGTTTTTCTTTTTTTAACTTGAAACTTTATTTTTTTTATTGAAAACACTATTTTTTTTTTAAAATTTAAACTCATTAATTTCTGTGCCACTCTGGGACTTTAACTTTTGGTGGTCTGATCCCCACTGCAATGCATTACAATACATCTGTATTGTAATACATTGCCTTTTAATGTATTGCACAGAGTAATTCACTAACAGGTTGCCTAGGAGACGCAGCTGGATCTCCTGGGCACCCGTAAAAGGCAGGTCCCGATGCCGTGCAAGGCATTGGGCAGCCTCTGGATGGCATCGGGCTGCCATGTGACACATCGGGTCCTACGCCACAGCAGCGCGGGGACCTGATGCACTCCTTCTCCCGCCGCAAACCACTTCTATGTCGCGGTCAGCGCGGACTTCGGCATAGAAGGGGTTAATCCGCTGGCATAGCTGTAAACAGCGATGTCAGCGTATACAGCAGGGGCCCGGCTACCAGGGACCCCTTCAGTGATTGGGCGGGCGCAGTTCCTGCACTCGCCCGATCAGCCCGCTGTGCATGCACGGCGGAATGCGTTCTGGCACAGCTTCCCCCGACGTACATGCATGGCATTTTGCGTTAAGGGGTTAAGGTGTTAAAAAATATTTTCTCATGTAATAAAAGTAATTTCCCATTGATATTGAGCTTTGCCCAACAATGAAGGGCACGGCCTGGCCCCTTTATCCAGCTGACTGAGGTGGCTTCGGGGTGCTCCTTAAAGAGGACCTTTCACCGCTCCTGACATTTCTGTTGTAGTGACTTCATGCATTCCCCGTGTAATAACAATTCTGTAGCATCTATTCTTATGGCTCTACGTTGTGCCATTGCTTTATTATTTCTACTAGAAGTTATGGATGAATTGCTAGCAGTCTGCAGTAAGGGTACAGAGGGGAGGTAACCAGTCGGGGGGGTGTACTTGCACAGTCTGAAAATGGAAGCACTGATTGGATAGAGTGAGACTGTGCAGGTACACTCCCCAACTGGTTACTTCCCCCCCCTCTGTACCCTTACTGAAGGCTAATAGCAATTTATTCATAACTTCTAGTAGTAAAAATAATAAAGGAATGGCACAACATACAACCTTGGTCATTTATTAAGACTGGCGTTTTAGATGCCCTGTCTTAATAAAGCCCCTGTGCTGGCTGTGGATAACCGAAGTTACAGTACATAGGAGGCGATGGCCTCTACATAACTTCGGCGCATCCAGTGCCGCATCTAAATCTAATACGGCTTCCTTGCTGTCTTAAATTTAGACCATTTTCTACGCCTAAACCAGGCGTAGAAAATAATGAATGAGATGGACCTGCCAGCCCGCCCCCTTCCCTGCCCACGCCATGCCCACTTTTATAGACCTGGCGTAAGTGGGGAAAAGTTGCAGATTGCGGCACTACTAACCATTGCGCCGCAATCTGCGTCTAAAATACGCCTAATATGGGCATATATTAGGTTAATAAATGACCCCCAATGTAATTGTTATGGAATGGAAAGCAATATGGCTCTTGTGAGTGCAGGCACCTTCAAGGAAGCTTGTACTTGGTAAATTCATTTTGACTAGGGAACAATGGACAGATTTCTAGAGCCTTAAAGGGGTATTCCCATCTCACTAGGATATGCCCCCAATGTCTGATAGGTGCAGTCCCCCTCTTTGGGGCACCTATCTCTAAAACAAAGCCTAACATGAGGACGGCAAAGTGGTGGCCGTGCTTGGCTATTTTTGGAATCCCCATAGAAGTGAATAGGAGCGCACCGCACTTGCGCAGCCACTGCTCCCATTCATTTCTATAGGACCGACGGAAATAGCGCTCAGCTATTTTCAGTGGCCCCATAGAAATTAATGGAGGGCAGCCACGACTTTGGGGACTTTGCCGACTCCATTTACGAAATACAATATCAGACAATGGTGGCATATCCTAGCAATATGCCACCATTGTCTGAAATGACACAAACCCTTTAAAAGCTGGTGTCACACCATTTTTTTTTCTGGTATTTTTGAGTGCTTCTGCATTTATTTATTTTTAATGACATTTTTGCCATCATTTTATAGGCAAAAAAAAAAACTCTAGCTCCATATGTTGTATAGAAGTCTATGTGTCATGTCCCATGTCTTTGTGCTTTCATATGCATTATTGCTGTTATTGCACTGTGTTCACGTGTGAAGTTTGTCCCTACAATCTCCCTGGAGCAAGGGTAATCGGCCCCTTCACTCCAGTGTGTGTGGTACCACTGTAGTTTAAGGTACAGTACTGTACACATGTCCTGCTGAACCCTAGCAGAATCATCTTTTCATCTACTGTTTTGTGCATTATTACAAGGGTTCATCCCGGAATAAACCTTGCTGGATTCTTCATACATGGCAGATATGTGGGGCTGAACCTGTCTGAATAGATATGAGGTAAAATGGATCAATACAGGCAACATAGCCGTATTGTCTCATGAGCCCACATTTCAGTCTGGGTATTGGCTTCGGAACACTATGGGAAATATTAAAGGGGTTGTCTCCACTCAGACACTGGGGGCATATCGCTAGGATAAGCCCCCAGTGTCTGATTGGTGCGGGTCCCACCGCTGGGACCTGCACCTATATCGAGAATTGAGCCCCAAAAGTGTTGGAGGGCGCACTGTGCATGCACAGCCACCCTCTATTCATTTTCTATGGGGCCGCCGAAAATAGCCCTGCACTGGATCAGCTATTTCCGTCGCACCCAAAGAAGTGAATGAGAGTGGTGGCCGGTCATGCGTGGTGCGCTCCCATTCAAGAGCACTAGGTGGTGGCCGGAACGGACTCCTACAGCCACCACTTTGCGGGGCTCTATTCCCGATATAGGTGCGGGACCCGCCGCTGGGACCCGCATCCATAACATTTTGTCTGAGATGAGACAACTCATTTAAAAGCAGGAGAAACAGGCATTTTTTTTTTTTTTTTGTAGTGCCATTTTTTGGATCAATGTTTTTTTTATTGTAGCATGCACTCGACCTGCTGTTTGTCTCACACAGATATTTTTTGTCCTATTTTTAATCCTATTTTTGTGTGTGTGTGTTTTACCAATGATTTATCCCATACAGCTCTCAAAAAAAGAAAAAAAAGTGACATTAAAAGGGGTTTTCTGAGACTTTTCCACTAATGACCTATTCTCTGGATACATCAGATACATCAATATCTGATTGGTGGGGGTCTGACACCTGGGCCCCCTGTCGATCAGCTGTTTGAGAAGACAGTGGAGCTTGCAGTATGCCCAGGCCATGTGACGTCACGTTTAGGCTCCATTTACACATCCGCAATTCCATTCCGCATTTTGCGGAACGAAATTGCGGACCCATACATTTCTATGGGGCCGCACGATGTGCAGCCCCGATCCGGAATTGTGGACCTGCACTTCCGGGTCCGCAATTCCGATCCTGAAAAAAATAGAACATGTCCTATTCTTGTCCGTAATAGCGGACAAGAATAGGCATATTCTCTTAGTGCTGGCAATGTGCGGTCTGCAAAATGCGGAACGCACATTGCCGCTGTCCGTTTTTTGCTGTCCGTGGATCCGCAAAACACACACGGATGTGTGAATGGACCCTTATTGGTCGTGTGGCCTAGGTGCAGCTCAGCCCCATTGACAGGGCCGGTGCAAGGATTTTTGCCAACACAAGCGAAGCTACATTTTGGTTCCCCCCCCCCCCCCCGCAGCTCATACCCGACCCTGGTCCCGTCTGCATCAGCTGGCTTCTCTTCTGTGTGGTCCACGTATCTTCGGTCTGCTTCAGACAATCGCTGGTTTGAGGACCGTATTTTTTGCCCTATAAGACGCACCTAGGTGTTAGAGGAGGATAATAAGAAAAAATATATTTTCCATTACACCTCAGGTCAGACCAGCAATCAGACCTCAGATCAGACCCCCAATCAATGCCTCAGATCAGCTCCCCATGTCAGCCATCAGCCCCCCATGTCAGCCATCAGCCCCACATGTCAGCCATCAGCCCCCATGTCAGCCCTCAGCCCCCTATGTCACATTTCTCCCCCTCAATGTCACATTTCACCCCCTCAGTTGTCACATTTCTCACCCCTCCATGTCACATTTCTCCCCCTCCATGTCAAATCTCCCCCTCCATCCATTTTGTCACATTTCTCCCCCCTCCATCCATGTTGTCACATTTCTCCCCCCTCCATCCATGTTGTCACATTTCTCTGCCCTCCATCCATGTTGTCACATTTCTCCCCCTCCATCTATATTGTCACATTTCTCCCCCTCCATCCATGTTGCCACATTTCTCTCCCGCTCCATCCATGTTGTCACATTTCTCTCCCCCTCCATCCATGTTGCCATATTTCTCTCCCCCTCCATCCATGTTGTCACATTTCTCCCCCCTCCATCCATATTGTCACATTTCTCCCCCCTCCATCCATGTTGCCACATTTCTACCCCCTCCATCCATGTTGTCACATTTCTCCCCCTCCATCCATATTGTCACATTTCTCCGCCTCCAGCCATGTTGTCACATTTCTCCGCCTCCAGCCATGTTGTCACATTTCTCCCCCTCCATCCATGTTGCCACATTTCTACCCCCTCCATCCATGTTGTCACATTTCTCCCCCTCCATCCATGTTGTCACATTTCTCCCCCTCCATCCATATTGTCACATTTCTCCCCCCTCCATCCATATTGTCACATTTCTCCCCCTCCATCCATGTTGCCACATTTCTACCCCCTCCATCCATGTTGTCACATTTCTCCCCCTCCATCCATATTGTCACATTTCTCCGCCTCCAGCCATGTTGTCACATTTCGCCGCCTCCAGCCATGTTGTCACATTTCTCCCCCTCCATCCATGTTGTCACATTTCTCCCCCTCCATCATGTCCATTTTACCCCCCATGCCACATACATTTCTCCCTGCGGGCCGCACAGACATTTGTCCACACAGTTACTCACCAGTTTCCAGACCTCCGCTCCCCAGTCTACACCAGTTGCTGCTGTCTGCCGCCTGCCGCCGCAGCGCCACTCGGCAGTCACACACCCCTGACCCTGTGACTGTCTGTGTTGCTGAAGCCGTGCTGCTGCTGAGCCTGCATGCCGCTCTGTGAGGAGGTGAGGGCCGGGGCCGCACGGCACACTTGCAGGCTGGGGCGGACGGCCGGGCCCGGTGGCGCAAGTCTGCAAGATATGTATTTAAAGAAAATAAAAATTATATTTCCACCCTGGCGCCACCCCCCCCCCCCCCTTCTCTGCACCCTCAGGTGGCCGCTTGGTTTGCATTATTATAGAGCCGGCCTTGCCCATTGAATTGAATGGGGCTGACCTGTTATAACAAGCACAGCTACTATCACATGTACATCACTGTGCTTGGTGAGCAGGGAGAAGGCTGCACCGCTACTGCGAGCACCGTTGCCTTCTCATACAGCTGATCAGCGAGGTCCCGGGTGTCAGACCTCCACCGATCAGATACTGGTGACTTATCAAGAGGATAGGTCATCAGTAGAGAAGTCTTGGAAAACCCTTTTAAACATCTAAAAAAGCCAGGCAAAAAAACACTCCAAAAATGATACAAAAAATGCTGATCAAGTCAGGAATATTTTGTGGAATTTTTTGGGGCTTTTTGTGGCCTAAACGCCACCATAACCAAAACTGTACAAGAAGGAGCTCTATATCTGCCTATTTAGTCAATGTGGGCTATCAGAGATTTGTTGAAAACTGGTTAACCATCTGGACAGAGAAAGAATCTTATTTTGCTAGTGATGTTTTATCATAGAGAGAAACGCTTCTTGAGTATTTTGAAAACCACTTCAAAGGAAATTTCTAATATTGCTGTAGAAATGTTCCATGGTTTCCTCTAGAGAAATAAGACTCTACCATGTTGGTTTCCTGGCACCTCATGCCTGAGCCTCGAGGGTCATGCACCTCTGGTATACACTATTGCCGAGTATTAGTAATGATCAGACAGAACCTCATGCTGTTGACTTTGGGTCACAGATCTCTTTCTTCTACTAGGTAGAACTTCACACCTCACCAATGGTTACTCCTGACCTGTGAACATGTAGTTTCCATGGCGATGGCGACTCCTGCCATCAGTAAACAACTTGATTGAACTTCTAGCCTGTGAGGTTATTTTTGCTGAAATTTCTATGATCGATTTATAATGCTTTACTGCAGGAATGGATGTATGGCTCTGAAATACAATTAAATCACAGATGCTGATAAATCGGCTTCTAGAAAGCCAAAAATGAGAAAGGAAGAAACAAATATGTAATCAGGTTGAAAGTATAAAGGGATAAGTTAAATGCAAAAACAAAAATTGAGGGGTTAAAGAATTTATTTCCTGTGGCTAATAAAGGGATACTCTGTCTGTGATGTCTATGATGGGGTACTGGTTGTCACTGAACAGACACAGTGGTATATGGAGACTTATTTACAGGCAATGCCCCATGGGAAGAATGTGCAAATTCTCCTCTAGAAAGAGACTGAGGATTAACTGGTTTAGTGGCCCAGAGTGGGCCCTACCATTCCTACACCCTGCTACTGTCTCTAATGGCTAACCAATAATGTCATCTCTGTATTTATTACAGGTCCTTCACACTGTGTATTCATAATATTGCTATGTAACTGTTATGTTCATGTAATGTACCTGGTTCACCGGCAGGTGGCAGTGTATCTGGCAGAGTCAGATCTTTAGACACAATGGAACTTACCATTCCATTCTCCCCCTTTTGGGAAAACGTGGGCTAGTCCTTCCTACTAAGGCAGAGATTGGAGGAAGCTAGAGTCAGTTTAGATTTGATAGTGGAGCTGAGAAGACAAAAGATTGCGCAGTGAGGTGAACGACCCCCCTCCTGCTGCAGGAGTTTGCCAAGGGAAGCAGCTCATAGAGCACCATGACTCCTTACAGATACAGATGAAGTATCATGAGGGGGTCAACAGCCAAAGGCACCCCACTCAAAAAGTACCAGCACTGTCATAGAGTCCAGCTACCAGACCGCAGCCAGAGTCTAGCACAGCAGAGAAAGATAAAGCAAGGTATCAAAGTTTGCCTGGCAGTTTACCCCAAAACCTGCTGGAGACAAGAGAACGACTACTTATTGTCTGGATGAATGTTTATTCAAGAAAGCTGTTGAACTTTATAAAGTCTGGGCTCGACTTATTCTCCACCTCCTACAACTCTCCCTTTTATTGCTTTGGAGCCTAATCCTGGGGAGCAACTGTATCCAAGTAGGAGCACCGTGACACACCAAACTAGTAAAGCTGCATCACCACTCCGCATTCCTAAAAACCTGGGACACGATCGACCCTGGGGGGCAGAACGTTGCACTGGTATGAAGTCGTTTTCTCTCTTCTGGAGGAGAGCTAATGTCATAAAAGAGCATATGGATTGGGACAATCCAGTTAGGACAATCACTTAAGGCATGAAGAACAGCAGATTGTCAGGAAGGAAGCGTTCCTTCCCAACAGTTGGTTGCTCGTTTAGTTGGGGTGAAGCATTTACATGCAGCAATCACCTTCACAGTATGAGAACAAGGGATCGCTATTGCTCCTTCTCATACATCTTTATACGCACTTCAGAAACCATTACCCCCATCAGGATAAAACACCAAACTAATCAGTTCCTATGTTCATTCAAATACTACAGGAAACTGCAAAGTAATGGAAATGAGAATTTCTTGTACCTTACCATCAATTCTCTATTTCTTTTGACATCATCCAATAGAAATATATAAGGGAATCAGTAGGGGTATTCTGCAGGGCCTCGTACCCTGCAGGACACCTCAAAATAAACAGGTCAAGTTCTGCACTGCCACACCACACCTCTATGGGACTGCTGGAGATATCTAAGGGACCTTCTGTACCTGCCTATGTATGGAGAGGCAGTGCACATGCTCAACCTGCTGCTCAATTTCAGGGGCCCTGTGGGGTAGGGGGCCCCTGTTCTCATGATCATAGGAGTCTAATCAGTAGGACCCCTACCGATCTAATAATTATCCACATCCTGTGGATAGGGGATCATTTAAAATTACTGGCGTACCCCTTTACTATTAAAGTATTAAGTATTACAGTTTCAGCACATAAGGGCTGTTCTTCGTAAAATGAACATTTTCCAGTATGCTTTCTATATGAATATCTTGTCATTTTAAGATCTCTGCTTGCAGTCATTGACTTAGAACCTTTATTGTTTAGTTCCACGGGATGGAAATCTTTCCTAATCATGTTATTTTCTATGGGATTTCCACCATAGAAAATATCTTGCACTTAAATCTCCTTTAAAAACTAGTGTTCTGAACGCAGAAATGGGAGTCAGAGTACAAGTTGTCCCTTTTCTGGCTAGTTTTATGGCCCGGCCATAACATTCTGCATCTTAAGGGGGCTTTTCATGGTATGGAAGAAAGAATTCTAATGGTTTACATGTAGCTTGAAAGGAGTCCTGTTCAGAAATTAAGGGGTACTGTCTTGTGCCAAGGACTGGGACCCACTGTTCATGTATTGGATAAGATCCCAATTTACTGATATGTCAGAAATGAACAAAACCGGAGAACCCCTTTAATTATGTATACATTTGCCTATATTACCGTACTTTATGCGTTATCCGTGTGTGGATTGTGAAAATAAATAATGTACATACATAATATATGCTGTGAAATTACCTATTGAAGCAAGCCACCGCTCTGAATAATTCACAGTGACGTCCTGAGCAATGCCAATCTTATCCTGGTGATTATGGTTCACGCTGATTTTCCTAGTAGACAGTATGACCAGTCTTGGTTCAGGTCACATTTTTTAAAATGAATAGTAGAAGCTGTCCAAGCCTGGTCCCTGAAGACGGCTGTCAGGCTGGACTGTATGGAAGGATCTCCACATGCACAACAGCAAATGAACCCGTATTAACATTTCTGCCGGCTTCACACACGGCACGGCCTGATAAATGAGAGGAGCTGACGTCCTCCTGCCAGAGGGCCACCTCCCCATGTCTTTTTATGTGTCACTAGTCCCTTGGCAGTCAGTGCATTAATGAAACCCTTAATCTCTCTCTGTCTCCATCTTATTTTTATTGTATGCTTTGTGTAGAAGAGAATAACATTTTATCCGGGGCCGCCGGTTTAGGCCTCTGTAGGGAAGACACACTTTATATTACTAGATAGTAGTATAGATACCGTAAGTGTTGAAGTAATGTGTACCCTGTCCTTAGGACCGAGTAAACTGGCAGATTAGAAATGGGGCTGTAAGGCTATGTTCACACAGAATGCCAAATGATGTAATGTTAGCATCCTCCCCGCAGGCATGTGTTAGAATATAAAAAAAAAAGAAATGGGATACTGTAATCTGCTGCTTTCTCCTGTAAAAGGGCATTCCAGAAAAAAAGTTGGATTTTGTTCATACTAGGAGCCTATGGGTGACGTGTGCCACTGCACGCTTAGGTGAGAGGAGGCAAAACCAATATGGTTCCCAATCCTGATAATGGTCTAGCACCCTTGGACCTCTCTTAGTGTTAGGCTGTACTCACATCTGTGTTGCGACCTCCATTTATATCGGAAGTCACAATACTGTGCCAGATCTGCCACACAGTACACACCAGCCTCGCCATTCGCATATCATGGGGTCCATTTGGGTTCCGCTGAAGTGTCCAAACAATACTACTGCTTGGTGGATTCTTGATGGAGGATACTACTGGAGGGTCCAGCCCAAATGTGAACACAGCCTAAAACACTTCCAGCAGCACTGCCAGTACTGGTACAGAAGCTGAATTAGGCCTGGATTACAACAGATTATTTGACCAATATCTGTCCAATCAGACCAATAGTTTGTGTGTATAACAAAAGCTCTGTGTGTGTAATTGACCATCTGATGTAATATACACTCACCTAAAGAATTATTAGGAACACCTGTTCTATTTCTCATTAATGCAATTATCTAGTCAACCAATCACATGGCAGTTGCTTCAATGCATTTAGGGGGGTGGTCCTGGTCAAGACAATCTCCTGAACTCCAAACTGAATGTCAGAATGGGAAAGAAAGGTGATTTAAGCAATTTTGAGCGTGGCATGGTTGTTGGTGCCAGACTGGCCGGTCTGAGTATTTCACAATCTGCTCAGTTTCTGGGATTTTCACGCACAACCATTTCTAGGGTTTACAAAGAACGGCGTGAAAAGGGAAAAACATCCAGTATGCGGCAGTCCTGTGGGCAAAAATGCCTTGTGGATGCTAGAGGCCGACTGATTCAAGCTGATAGAAGAGCAACGTTGACTGAAATAACCACTCGTTACAACCGAGGTATGCAGCAAAGCATTTGTGAAGCCACAACACGCACAACCTTGAGGCGGATGGGCTACAACAGCAAAAGACCCCACCAGGTACCACTCATCTCCACTACAAATAGGAAAAAGAGGCTACAATTTGCACAAGCTCACCAAAATTGGACTGTTGAAGACTGGAAAAATGTTGCCTGGTCTGATGAGTCTCGATTTCTGTTGAGACATTCAAATGGTAGAGTCCGAATTTGGCGTAAACAGAATGAGAACAAGTATCCATCCTCTGATGGCTACTTCCAGCAGGATAATGCACCATGTCACAAAGCTCGAATCATTTCAAATTGGTTTCTTGAACATGACAATGAGTTCACTGTACTAAAATGGCCCCCACAGTCACCAGATCTCAACCCAATAGAGCATCTTTGGGATGTGGTGGAACGGGAGCTTCGTGCCCTGGATGTGCATCCCTCAAATCTCCAACTGCAAGATGCTATCCTATCAATATGGGCCAACATTTCTAAAGAATGCTATCAGCACCTTGTTGAATCAATGCCACGTAGAATTAAGGCAGTTCTGAAGGCAAAAGGGGGTCCAACACCGTATTAGTATGGTGTTCCTAATAATTCTTTAGGTGAGTGTAGACTTTAGAGACATTGTTACTCAATGATAATAGCCTTGATAAGTTGGTGCTAATATGAAACACTTTGGGGCACATTTATCAAGCTCACCTGTTTTTTGGTGTACAATTAGACAGGTGTATTTGATTCATGTGTCGGTCTTTTCCCCTTTACACGGCCCGAAAATCCCACAGACAATCGCTAATAAGCGTTCATAGGAATGCTCATTAGCAATTATCTGGCGGTGTAAAGGTGTCATTGATTACCCGATGAACGAGCGGGTACTAAATCATTCACGCGGTCACAAAAATCGTTGCTGGCAAACAGCAAGTCTGTATGAGGGCAATAGATAGCATTATCGATCCCTCCTTCCCATACAGTGGAGGAGATAGCTGCATGTAAATGTACTGGTCTCCTCCGCTGGTGATCAGCAGATTGTCGGGAAGGAACGTTTTCTTCCCAAAAATCGCCTGCTGTGTTGTCCCGTGTCAAGGGACCTTTAGACTGGTAAGATTAGTATGTGCATGAAAAAAGGCGCAAATGAGCTGTGAAATGTTGCGCGTCTCCCTGAAAACAAAAAAAAGTCACACTTCACCACTCAAAACTGATGAAGACGCCAGCCTTGGAGTGCAGTAGAAATAAGACTGTTTTTGTGACAAATTCAGGAATAAAAAAGAAACACCTACATAAATAAATTGGATAAAAGTTGCAGACGTTAGAAAACTTTTGAATTAGTCTAAAACTTCAAAATAGTCAAACGAGATGCAAAAGCCTCCAAAACAGATGCAATTTCAGTAGTAGATGCGATTGAAAAATTTGACTAAAACAGCATGCAGACACTAGAGTAAATGTGCCCCTTTATTTTGTATTTTAGTAAGCTAATTTAAATCACAATGTTTAATTACCGTGAGAGAGCGTGCGACATTGAACACGGTGTCTGAGCTGCAGGCAGTAGGAGCTGAGCAGACTGACATATCATTTTATGGAAACAGATTCAGTGAAATGTGTAATTTATTGAGATTCCTGCACATTCGGTACATAGGAGTCCAGTGGGCGGTACTATTCATTGATGGAAAGCAAGCTCTGTATACTCATTCATACAGGGATGCATGGGGGTAGCTATAGGGGGTGCAGAGGTAGAAGGCGCTACCGGGCCCTGAGGGGGCCCAAAGAGCCTTGTGCCACATAAGAAGCCACCGGTATTATAGAAGGTGCATGCTGGTCAAGTTACACCTCTGGCTGGAGGGAAGGGGTGAGGTCAAGATTTTGGCATGGGGGGGGAGTAAAATTTTTGCCTCAGACAGCACGAAGGCTATGTGCTTTCCTGCCCCTGGCCACAAAGCACTGAGGGAAGGGGGGCCCAAGCTGAACTCTTGCACCAGGGCCCATGAGCCTTTAGCTACGCCCCTGCAGGGATGGCTGCCAATCATTTAGTAGGGCCGTCCACTGGACTCCTAAGCATAGAATATGTCAGGTTGTCAATCAATAAGTTATACTGACAATTATACTGAACCTTTTCCCATAAAAATGTACACCGATTTTGTTCTGCTCCTCTTGCTCTATATAATGAAACCAGCAGATTGGATATCATTTTCATAGAGGCAGGCTTCCTTTAATCTTTCCTACCCATGGTGGAGCTTTATATGGGGATTATGTGTTCTCACAACAGCATAAGGAATGGCAACAGGATACACCTGACAAAGCGAGTCAATAGCTGTAAGGCTGGCTTCACACGGGCGTTGCGTATTCGGGCCGGATGCATTCAGAGTGCGTTCAGTGAAACTCGCACTATTTTGCAAACAAGTTCAGTCAGTTTTGTCTGCGGTTGCGTTTAGGCCCCTTTCACACGGGCGAGTATTCCGCGCGGATGCGATGCGTGAGGTGAACGCATTGCACCCGCACTGAATACCGACCCATTCATTTCTATGGGGCTGTTCAGATGAGCGGTGATTTTCACGCATCACTTGTGCGTTGCGTGAAAATCGCAGCATGCTCTATATTCTGCGTTTTTCACGCAACGCAGGCCCCATAGAAGTGAATGGGGCAGCGTGAAAATCGCAAGCATCCGCAAGCAAGTGCGGATGCGGTGCGATTTTCACGCATGGTTGCTAGGTGACAGTCTATTCACTGTATTATTTTCCCTTATAACATGGTTATAAGGGAAAATAATAGCATTCTGAATACAGAATGCTTAGTAGGTGATCAATTGAGGGTTAAAAAAATAAAAAATTAACTCCCCTTCTCCTCTTGTTCGCGTAGTTCCCGTCTCTTCTTTACTTCTCAAAAGATGAACTATCGGCTAGGACCTGTGGTGACGTACCATGTGATTGGAGCATGTGATCTGATGTCACCAAAGGTCCTTTAGCCGATAGTTCATCTTTTGAGAAGTAAAGAAGAGACCGGGAACTACGCGAAGAGGAGAAGGTGAGTTAATTTTTTTTTTTTTTTTTAACCCTCAATTGATCACTGTCACGGAACCATGAACCAGACGTACAACAAGAGATAAGTGAAAATAAGAAGGCTTTATTGAAAATAAAGCTGTAAAGCAAAAGTCCAAACGGATGGTGAAACCGAGCAGAGTCTTTGCGAAGCCAGAGGTCAGGAACCAGAAGGGTAGTCAGACGAAGCCAGGATCAGGAACCAGCAGGGTAGTCAGACGAAGCCAGGATCAGGAACCAGCAGGGTAGTCAGACGAAGCCAGGATCAGGAACCAGCAGGGTAGTCAGACGAAGCCAGGATCAGGAACCAGAAGCAGAAGCAGTCTTAGAAGCATGTGAACACAAGAGGACCAAGCAAGGAACTGAAGCCACAGACCTCCTATATATATGAGCTAGGCATCCAGCTCCTCCCAGGGGAAGGAGGAGCCGCAGGGTGGAAGGCTACAAGAAACCCAGAAACCAAGATGGCCGCCAGCACATGTCAAATGAAGGAGAGCAGCAAGCAGGTAAGACCATGACAGTACCTCCCCCTCAAGGGCCCCTGCTCCGCGGAGCACAAAACGGTTTCTGAGGGAAGCGTGCGTGGAAGGCTCGGAGCAAGGCAGGAGCATGGACATCTGCGGAGGGAACCCAGGAACGCTCCTCTGGACCATAACCACGCCAATGGACCAAAAACTGCAACCGACCGCGGACCAGGCGTGAGTCCAGGATATTGCTCACCTCATATTCCTCACGATTGCCCACTTGGACCGGACGAGGCCGAGGAACCGAGGAAGTGAAACGATTACACACCAGTGGCTTCAACAGGGAGACATGAAACACGTTGGAGATCCGCATGCCAGGAGGAAGCGCAAGGGCATAGGCTACCGGGTTTACCCTGCTAAGCACTCGGAAGGGACCAACAAAGCGAGGCGCCAGCTTGGGAGTGGGCACTCGAAGGTTGAGGTTGCGGGTGGACAACCATACACGGTCTCCGACCTGGTAGGAAGGAGCAGGCGCTCGTCTGCGATCAGCCTGGAGTCTCTGGCGCTGCGCAGAGACCTCAAGGGACTTCTGGATCTGTACCCAAGAAGCACGTAGGACGGAAAGGTGATCCTCCACAGCCGGAATATCCTGGGGAGAGAATACCTCCGGTAACACGGCAGGTTGGAACCCATAATTGGCCATGAAGGGAGACGTCCCAGAGGAAGAGTTCACTGCCGTGTTCCTGGCAAACTCAGCCCAAGGCAGGAGGTCAACCCAATTGTCTTGGTGATCGGAGACATAGCAACGAAGGAATTGCTCCAAGGCCTGATTGGATCGTTCTGCGGCCCCATTGGACTGAGGGTGGTAGGCCGAGGAGAAGGAGAGATGAATCCCCAACTGGGAGCAAAAGGCGCGCCAGAACCTGGACACAAACTGACTCCCCCGATCCGACACAATCTCCTTAGGCAAACCGTGCAACCGGAAGACCTCCCTGGCAAAAATCGTGGCCAACTCTTGTGCAGAGGGTAACTTCTTGAGAGGAACACAGTGGCACATTTTGAAAAACCGATCCACAATCATGAGAATGACCGTATGGCCTCGGGATGCAGGGAGGTCCACAATGAAATCCATCCCCAGGTGTGACCATGGGCGCTCCCCGGTGGCTATGGGTTGCAGAAGGCCCAACGGAAGGTGCCGAGGGGACTTACTCTGGGCACAAACGGAGCATGCCGCTACATATGCGGCGATGTCGGAACGTAGGGAAGGCCACCAGAACAGACGTGAAACAGCCCAGGACAGCTGATTCTTTCCAGGATGCCCCGCGGTCTTGGAGTTATGGTAGGTTCGCAACAACCGAGTGCGCAACTCCTCAGGCACAAAACATCTGCCGTTGGGTCTCCCAGAGGGAGCACCAGATTGAGCCGCCAAAATCTGCTCACCCAGGGGAGAGGTCAGGCTGGTGCGAATGGCGGCCAGGATCTGATTCGGAGGTATGACCGAAGTCGGAATCGACTCCTCCCTGGACAGCTCGGAGTACTGCCGTGATAAGGCATCCGCCCTGATGTTCTTGGAACCGGGTAGGTAGGAGACCACGTAATTAAAACGTGACAAGAACAGAGCCCATCTGGCCTGACGTGGTGTCAATCTCTTGGCCTCAGAAAGGTAGGTCAGATTCTTGTGGTCCGTCAGGATGAGAACCGGAACCACCGAACCCTCGAGCAAGTGCCTCCATTCTTTAAGGGCCTGCACGATGGCCAATAACTCCCTGTCACCAATCTGATAGTTGCACTCCGCGGAAGACAGTTTCCGGGAGTAAAACCCACAATGAAGCAGAGGACCCTCTGGTGTTCTACGCTGAGACAGAAGGGCGCCTACTCCCGTCTCAGACGCGTCCACCTCGAGGACAAAGGGCAACCCAGGGTTGGGATGCGACAGAATCGGAGCCGACACAAAGGCGGACTTTAGGGCCTCAAAAGCTCGGATGGCCTCGAGCGGCCAGACCTGGGAATTACTGCCCTTCCTGGTCAGATCCGTGAGAGGCTTGGCCAGCATGGAAAAGTCCCTGATGAACTTCCGATAATAATTGGCGAAGCCCAAAAAGCGCTGCAGGGAACGAAGACCACTGGGCTGGGGCCACTGTAAGACAGCCGAAACCTTCTCAGGATCCATGGAGAACCCCTCAGCGGAAATGATGTAACCTAAGAAGGTTACCTGGGATCGGTGAAATTCGCATTTCTCAAGCTTACCGAACAGCTTGTTCTCTCGTAACCGTTGCAACACTCGTCTGACATCCAGAATGTGGGCCTCCATGGATTCAGAATATACCAAGATGTCATCCAAATAGACTACCACACACTGCTGCAACAGGTCACGGAAAACATCGTTGATGAATTCCTGAAAGACTGCGGGCGCATTGCACAACCCAAAGGGCATAACCAAGGATTCGTAATGACCGGTCCTGGTGTTAAACGCGGTCTTCCACTCATCGCCCGCCTTGATCCTTACCAGGTTATATGCCGCCCTCAGGTCGAGTTTGGTAAAGACCGTGGCCCCTTTAAGGCGATCGAACAGCTCGGAAATCAAGGGTATCGGGTAAGCGTTCTTGATCGTGATGCGATTGAGACCCCTGTAATCGATGCAAGGCCTCAACTCACCGCCCTTCTTTTTCACAAAGAAAAATCCAGCCCCTGCCGGGGACGAAGATTTGCGAATGTGTCCGCGTGAAAGCGCCTCCCTCACGTACTCCTCCATGGCCTCATTCTCCGCTACCGACAGTGGATAGACTTTGCCACGAGGAGGAACGGCACCAGATTGTAACTCTATGGCACAATCGTATGGGCGGTGCGGAGGTAGGGCAACCGCGCGCACCTTATCGAATACATCCCGGTACTCCTCGTATTCAGGAGGCAACAGAGAGTCCGAGGAAGTACACAGCAACTTGACAGACCCATGGATGCAACTAGCCCCACACTGCGGTGACCACGAGAGGATCTCGACCGATCTCCAATCGAAAGTCGGATTATGCTTCTGGAGCCAGGGGTACCCCAAGACCACCGAGTAGTGTGGAGACGAAATAACCTGGAGGCAGACCGACTCTCTGTGAACGGCACCAATGGCTATCCCCACTGGAAGGGTCTCATGAGTCACGTGTGGCGGCAGAAGGGGTCTGCCGTCTATCGCCTCAAGAGCCAGTGGGGAACCTCGAGCCTGCAGAGGAATGGAATTGGCGGCAGCGAACACACTATCAATGAACAAACCACCAGCACCAGAGTCCACCAACGCCTGGGTCGTCACCGAGCCCCCGACCCAGGAGAGGACAACAGTGATCAGTGGTTTGTCAACACGGGAAACCGGGGACGAGGAGACTCCACCCAAGATCTGCCCCCGACATGATCTCAGGGTACGAGCGTTTCCCGGACGGTTCGGACATGCCAACCGAAAATGCCCACCGAGACCACAGTACATGCATCGGCCCTCGCGTCTCCGGAGTGCCCTCTCCCCCTCGGACAGGCGAGCAAACCCCAGCTGCATGGGTTCACCCCCAGACAAGTCATCCCCAGGAGGCGTGGGAGGAGAGGGAGGCACGGGTGGGACAGCAAACGTAGGCACCAATCTGTTAAAAGACCTCCGCAGGTTCTCCTTAAAGGAAGGTCTCTCCCTGAGTCTGGTGTCAATCAAAATCAGGAAAGAAATAAGAGACTCGAGCTCAACTGGTAGGTCCTTAGCTGCAACCTCATCCTTCAAGGCATCCGAGAGACCATGAGAGAAAGCAGCGACCAGAGCCTCATTATTCCAGCCCACCTCTGCTGCCAGGGTACGAAACTCAATGGCGTATTCAGCTACGGATCGTGAACCCTGTCTGATGGACATAAGGAGCTTCGCAGCAGAGGCAGCACGAGCCGGCACATCGAATACCTTCCGAAGAGAAGCAACAAAACCGGAAAACTCGGCAACCACCGGATTGTTGTTCTCCCATAAAGGGCTGGCCCAGGCCAAGGCCTTGTCCGAGAGCAGCGAGATCAAGAAGCCCACCTTTGATCTCTCAGTAGGAAAGGCATGTGGCAGCAACTCAAAATAAATGCCCACCTGGTTAAGGAAACCTCGGCACTGAGTTGGCTCTCCCCCAAAGCGCTGTGGAAGAGGGGCAGAACCGGTCATACCCCGAAACACCGCAGGCGCAACAACAGGTGTCGGGGTAGACTCTGGCGCAACAACCGGAGCGGCAGTAGGAGCGAGCCCAGGAGCGACAACCGACCCATCGGCAACGGGAGCGAAATGAGCCGTGCGTTCAAGCAGGGTTTGCAACGCCACAGCGAACCGACCCAACAGGTGATCCTGCTGATCAAGTCTGGCAACCAGCGTGGGTAGCGAGGATGGCCCTGTACTGTCAGAATTCATGGCTTGGTCCTAATGTCACGGAACCATGAACCAGACGTACAACAAGAGATAAGTGAAAATAAGAAGGCTTTATTGAAAATAAAGCTGTAAAGCAAAAGTCCAAACGGATGGTGAAACCGAGCAGAGTCTTTGCGAAGCCAGAGGTCAGGAACCAGAAGGGTAGTCAGACGAAGCCAGGATCAGGAACCAGCAGGGTAGTCAGACGAAGCCAGGATCAGGAACCAGCAGGGTAGTCAGACGAAGCCAGGATCAGGATCCAGCAGGGTAGTCAGACGAAGCCAGGATCAGGAACCAGAAGCAGAAGCAGTCTTAGAAGCATGTGAACACAAGAGGACCAAGCAAGGAACTGAAGCCACAGACCTCCTATATATATGAGCTAGGCATCCAGCTCCTCCCAGGGGAAGGAGGAGCCGCAGGGTGGAAGGCTACAAGAAACCCAGAAACCAAGATGGCCGCCAGCACATGTCAAACGAAGGAGAGCAGCAAGCAGGTAAGACCATGACAATCACCTACTAAGCATTCTGTATTCAGAATGCTATTATTTTCCCTTATAACCTGTGTATTCTAACCCCCAGGCAAGCGTCCCCGTCCCCATGGGAACCCCTGGGGGTTAGAATATACCATTGGATCTGAGTATATCCGGCGTATAAGACGACCCCCGACTTTTGAAAAAGAAATTTAGTGTTAGAAAGTCGTCTTATACGCCGGAATATACATAATAACATCTACACAACACCTAACCCAAGCCCGAAATTCTGTGAAGAAGTTCGGGTTTGGGTACCAAACATGCGTGATTTTTTTCACGCGAGTGCAAAACGCATTACAATGTTTTGCACTCGCGCGGAAAAATCGCGGGTGTTCCCGGAACGCACCCGCACATTTTCCCGCAACGCCCGTGTGAAAGGGGCCTAAGTTGTACAGTTTCTTCCGCGCGGGTGCAATGCGTTTTGATGCGTTTTTCACGCGCGTGATTAAAAACTGAATGTTTACAAACAACATCTCTTAGCAACCATCAGTGAAAAACGCAACGCACACGCACTTGCTTGCGGATGCAATGCGTTTTTCACGCAGCCCCATTAACTTCTATGGGGCCAGGGCTGCGTGAAAAACGCAGAATATAGAACATGCTGCGATTTTCACGCAACGCAGAACTGATGCGTGAAAAACAACGCTCATGTACAAAGCACCATAGAAATGAATTGTTCAGGATTCAGTGCGGGTGCTATGCGTTCACGTCACGCATTGCACCCGCGCGGAAAACTCGCTCGTGTGAAAGGGACCTAACAGTTCAGAGAACACATTCAAATACACTTGAAAATTTGTCGCAGTTGCCCATTTTTCAAAGAAGAAAATAACAGCAGTGTTCATATACAGTTGCAAGAAAAAGTATGTGAACCCGTTGGAATGATATGGATTTTTGCACAAATTGGTCATAAAATGTGATCTGATCTTCATCTAAGTCACAACAATAGACAATCACAGTCTGCTTAAACTAATAACACACACAGAATTAAATGTTACCATGTTTTTATTGAACACACCATGTAAACATTCACAGTGCAGGTGGAAAAAGTATGTGAACCCCTAGACTAATGACATCTCCAAGAGCTAATTGGAGTGAGGTGTCAGCCAACTGGAGTCCAATCAATGAGATGAGATTGGAGGTGTTGGTTACAGCTGCCCTGCTCTATAAAAAACACACACCAGTTATGGGTTTGCTTTTCACAAAAAGCATTGCCTGATGTGAATGATGCCTCGCACAAAAGAGCTCTCAGAAGACCTACGATTAAGAATTATTGACTTGCATAAAGCTGGAAAGGGTTATAAAAGTATCTCCAAAAGCCTTCCTGTTCATCAGTCCACGATAAGACAAATTGTCTATAAATAGAGAAAGTTCAGCGCTGCTGCTACTCTCCCTATGAGTGGCCGTCCTGTAAAGATGACTGCAAGAGCACAGCGCAGACTACTCAATGAGGTGAAGAAGAATCCTATAGTGTCAGCTAAAGACTTACAAAAGTCTCTGGCATATGCTAACATCCCTGTTAGCGAATCTACGATACGTAAAACACTAAACAAGAAGGGATTTCATGGGAGGATACCACAGAGGAAGCCACTGCTGTCCAAAAAAAACATTGCTGCACGTTTACAGTTTGCACAAGAGCACCTGGATGTTCCACAGCAGTACTGGCAAAATATTCTGTGGACAGATGAAACCAAAGTTGAGTTGTTTGGAAGAAACACACAACACTATGTGTGGAGAAAAAGAGGCACAGCACACCAACATCAAAACCTCACCCCAACTGTGAAGTATGGTGGTGGGGGCATCATGGTTTGGTGCTGGTTTGGTGCTGCTTTGCTGCGTCAGGGCCTGACGGATTGCTATATCAAAGGAAAAATGAATTCCCAAGTTTATCAAGACATTTTGCAGGAGAACTTAAGGCCATCTGTCCACCAGCTGAAGCTCAACAGAAGATGGGTGTTGCAACAGGACAACGACCCAAAGCATAGCAGTAAATCAACAACTGAATGGCTTAAACAGAAGAAAATACGCCTTCTGGAGTGGCCCAGTCAGAGTCCTGACCTCAACCCGATTGAGATGCTGTGGCATGACATCAAGAAAGCGATTCACACCAGACATCCCAAGAATATTGCTGAACTGAAACAGTTCTGTAAAGCAGAATGGTCAAGAATTACTCCTGACCGTTGTGCACATCCGATCGGCAACTACAGGAGACTTTTGGTTGAAGTTATTTCTGCCAAAGGAGGTTCAACCAGTTATTAAATCCAAGGGTTCACAAACTTTTTCCACCTGCACTGTGAATGTTTACATGGTGTGTTCAATAAAAACATGGTAACATTTAATTATTTGTGTGTTATTAGTTTAAGCAGACTGTGATTGTCTATTGTTGTGACTTAGATGAAGATCAGATCACATTTTATGACCAATTTGTGCAGAAATCCATATCATTCCAAAGGGTTCACATACTTTTTCTTGCAACTGTATAGTCCTTCGTATTTGTTAAACTCATAATAGAGAGGTAAATATATAAAACCCAAATTCCATAAAAGTTGGGACACTGTAAAAATTCTATAAACAGAATTCAATGGCGACATGTTTATTCATGATAAAACATAGATCAGATGCTGAAAGTTAGACATTTTACCATTTTTCAGCCTTTTGTTAACCCTGTCCCAACTTTTATTTTTAGATGCGTTGCTGCCATCAAGTTGTAAATGAGATATTTTTTCAATAATTTAATAATCTGATATGTGTTCTATCATCTATTGTGAATACAATATGGGTCTATGGGATTTACAAATCATTGCTTTCTGCATTAATTCACATTTATTTACAGCTTACACAGTGTCCCACCTTTTTTGGAATATATATATATATATATATATATATATATATATATCGGTGTGTAATACATCTATCTATTATGTATCTAATATTTATCTATCTGATATTTATCTATCATCTATCTAATATCTATCTATATCTATCTACATATTTTCTATCTATCTCATATGTATTTAATATCTATCTATTTATCTATCTACTTATCTATCTAATATCCATCTAATATCTATTTATCTATCTATTAAGCTACTTTCACACCTGCGGCAGAGTGATCCGGCAAGCTGTTCCATCGCTGAAACTGCCTGCCGGATCCAGCAAAACGCATGCCAACTGATTGCATTTTAAGACTGATCAGGATCCTGATCCGTCTTACAAATGCATTGCAAGAACGGATCCGTTTCGTATTTTTTTCACATTTTTACCAGTCTGCGCATGCCTGATCAGTCAAAAAGACTGAACTGAAGACATCCTAGTGCATCCTGAACGGATTACTCTCCATTCAGAATGCATGGGGATAAAACTTATCAGTTCTTTTCCCCTAGGACGGAACTCTATGCCGGAAAAGAAAAACGCCAGTGTGAACCGCTATCTATGTATTATCTATCTCATATCTTTTTAATATCTATCTATCTATCTATCTATCTATCTATCTATCTATCTATCTATCTATCTATCTAATATCTAGAGGTAAAGAATAGCCAGCAGCACTCCAGGAGATAAAGGCAAAACGGTGGTTTATTAGACCCAAAGTCAAACAAGCGACGTTTCGACAGCTTATTGCTGTCTTTGTCAAGCATAGTGCACATGTGACTCAAACGTAGTATAAATAGGGGTGTCAATCCAAAACATATTAGCATCAATCATATGTATCATGATATAGATAAACATCTTACAATCTGAGGGTGATTACAAACTATACATGTGTTAAAATGCCAATGTCTGGCAAACATAGTGCATATACTGTATAATAATAAAGTACAAATATAATGTGTCCTGTATAATGTGGAGGGAAGCATAATTAGTGCAGGTGACAGTGTTAATTAAGTGAATTAAAAACCTCACTGTCCGGTGGGGAACTGCATGTTGCATGGATCGTACGCAGTGGCGTCCCGGTTCTCACACTGCGCATGCGCGAGAGCGGTAAATCTCGCGATAACCGCGGTGGTCAGAGGCCGGGAAACAGCCTATACCAAAATGGCCACAGCGGTCTCCCATACAATGTGCGCATGTCTAGTACGTAATTGGTGCCGCCCAGGTGAATGCTGGGTGCCGCCCAGCAATCACTATGTTGTCGTAGTCATAGAGATGAATAATGAGCACTCGCACCAGGTAAATAATAAAAACTAGCAGCAGATAATGCGATCCGAGAAAAGAATCGGCGATACTGTCCACGGATCCACCAGATAAACTTAGTGAGGTCACCGGGCAGACGCCGATCCATACTGTGATCGCAAATAAAAGAGAGAGTGTGTCATCCAATAGTGACGGATCATAATGAGAGCCATCAGTATAGGAGGGAGAGATGAGCGTCACCGGGATATACCCACGGACTGTCATCTATCCCTCCTCAGGGGGCGCCACAATCTCTCAAAAAAGGAAAAATTATAATAAATATCCAAATTTTGTGAAAAATGTAAATATATTAACTAGATGGGTGGACATCCAATACTCAATAGACAACAATATGCATAAGCACTATATAGAAAATAAATTGCATTATATATAACAAAAATAGGCGGAACCGGAATAATCCACTGCAATGACGATATATGACGTGTCATACAGAACCCCAATCACGGCAGTGAAGTTGAAAAAAACCTAAAAACAAAAGAGAATATTTTAGTATATACCTCATGGAAAATTACTTGATTAGACATATATGTATATGTACATGTGCAATAAATCCACAGCAGGAAATAGGATTACAGCCGTCACAAGAAAGAGACATTAATTGTGAACAGTAAAAAAACCGTCACACCTTAAAGTCCACATTAAGCCCATTGGGTCTCAACGTATTTAACGTGTAAATCCAATACAATTCTCGTTTTTTGAGGAGAGCTTGTCGGTCTCCCCCCCGTCTCCCTAATTCAATTTGCTCCAAGATGCGGAATCTCAGATCATTCTGGGTATGTCCCGCTTCCTTAAAATGTTTAGACACGGGTAGATCAAATTTTTCTTTCCTGATGGAATAACGGTGTTGGTTTAGCCGTGTTTTTACATCCCACGTGGTCTCACCAACATACCACTTCCCACATGGGCAGGTAAGTTGGTAGACCACGTAGGATGAATCACAGGTCAAAAATTGCGTAATTTTCATCATCCCATTGGATGCCGGATTAAAGAATGTATCACCCTTGAGCATCAATTTACAGTTTATGCAATGGTAACAGGGGTAGCAACCAGTTCGAGTGGAGCCACACATTGTCCTCACACTGGCCCTGGTGCTACCCACATCTGCCCTCACCAACCTGTCCTTCAAATTCCTCCCTCTCCTATAGGAGAACAAAGGGGGGGTTTGAAATTCAGCGACAAGGGGGAAACTATTCCCAATCAATTTCCAGTGTCTCCGAATGACGCCCGCTATTTGTGAGCTGTCAGTCGAAAAGCTGGAAATGAAAGGGATGCGAGGAATTGGAGGGTCACTCTGGGGTTTATTGATGGTAGACTGAGTTTCAACTTTTTTGATACTATCCCTAATTAATTTCTTAGGGTATCCACGTATGGCAAATTTATTGCCCATTTCCTCAAATCTGGTGTGTCTCACCTGCTTGTCCTTAACTATCCGTTGTACTCGCAGGAACTGGCTGAATGGTAGAGACCGGATCATGGGACGGGGATGGTGGCTATCATAACGTAGCAAGGTGTTCCTATCTGTAGGTTTCACAAATAAATCTGTGCTTAAACCTCGTCCCATGATCCGGACCTCCGTATCAAGGAACTGAAGTTTGTCATTGGACTGGACCATGGTAATTTTCACAGTGGGGTCAATCTGATTAAGGAATGCGTGGAAAGCGGCGAGGCCCAACGTGTCGCCCGTCCACACCAAGAAGATGTCATCAATATAGCGCCACCACCCCAGAACTTGTCTGAAGTAGTGGCTGCCATAGATGAATGACTCCTCAAGGTGGGCCATATAGATGTTTGCATAAGTGGGCGCCACGTTGGACCCCATTGCGGTTCCACGCATCTGAACAAAGAAATCATCCTGGAAAAGAAAATAGTTCTTGGTCAGAACAAATCTTAACAATACAAGAAGAAAAGTACGACATCTCAGGGAGTATTCTGAGCTGGCAAGGCACTCCCCTACAGCTTGTAGGCCGCGCTCGTGGTCGATCGACGTGTACAAGCTGCACACGTCGAACGAAACTAGGACCGCGCCCCCAGGGATTTCAAGGTTATCTATCTTAGATAAAAAATCACCCGTGTCTCTGATGAACGATTTAGTGGAGGAAGCAAAACGGCTCAACATTTTGTCCAAAAAGATGGCAACGTTGTAAAAAAGGGACTCTCTGCCGGAAACAATTGGGCGGCCCGGCGGGGGCGACACCCCCTTATGGATTTTGGGCAGGGTGTATAATAAAGGCGTGCAAGGTTTATCACGGTACAAATAGCAAAACAATTTATCATCAATAATGTCTGCCTCACGGGCCTGATTTAAAATGTCACGTAGTTCCCTTAATAGACCAAATTTAGGATCCTGTGTTACACGTTTATATACATCTGAATCATCCAACTGGCCCTGGACCTCCCGGATGTATTCGCTGGTATCCATGACCACAACCCCACCACCCTTATCCGTAGATTTGATGGTGAGGCTGTGGTCGGAGGCCAGAGAGCGCAACGCGGCGATCTCACTGCCAGTGATGTTAGCAAATCTAAGATCGTTATTATCAGAAGCACGTTTTATTTCATTGAGGTCCCTCCGTATAGCCAAAGAAAAAGCTTCAATGGCAGGGTGATCTATGACAGGGTTAAAATTGCTTTTAACATAAAGCCCTGTATTGCTCAATGATAACTCAGTTGGTCTGTCCCCTTCACATCTCGCAACCTGGTTCTGTGTGGAGAACCAAATTTTTAGTTTGATACTCCGCAAGAACCTATGTATGTCAAGCTCTATGTTAAACCAATCAGTCCTGGACACAGGGCAAAAAGAAAGACCCCTGTCCAGGACGGATTGCTGTGCATCGTTCAATGCCAAAGAAGAAAGGTTTACCACTATGTCCGTTTCTTGTTCACCCCCTTCTGACGCTGGGGTCTGAGATTCTTGTTCTTGTCCTCGCCATTTTCTATGGCGTTTCCCGCCCCTCCTGGTTCTATGGGATCCATGCCCAGTCCTAAAAAAAGGTTTTGATGATGTTGCTTGTAGATTGGATTCTCCCCGTTCATGACTTTTACTGCGAGATTGAGGTTGAGATCGTGTATATCTTTTATCCGCGGAGTAGTTCTGTCTTCTATCACCTCCTCTAGAGCTCCTCGGATCACGCTGCCATACATATACAAAACCTTGTGTATAGTCCTCCATGTCACGTGACCATTTTTGACGTTTTTTATCTTGCAAATCACTTCTTAATTTGTCAAACTGTGGTGATCAAGACGCAATATATACAGCATAATCTTCAGCTGACATTAGTGCCTTCAATGCCACTGTAACTTTTTGTAAAGAATCTTGTATAGATACAATCTCCTTCTGCAAGAATTCAATATTGAGCAATATCATGTCAAATGCAAATTTGTTGCATATATGGGAAAATCTGGTACAGAAATCGGCATCATTTGGAAATAAATCCGGTCGCAACTGTGACCTCATACCTCGTGGGATCCTGTGGTTTTGATGATATTCACACAGCGTGATCATATGGAGCTCCAGATTGATGAGACGTTTGGAATCGTACTCAAAGCGTTTCTTGGTATCCAATAATGAGGGCGTGAACAGGAAGGTCGTGTCTCTCTCTGTGCGCTGTAAAATCCTCAGTTCGTCCTCCTTGCTGTAGGTGAAGACATCTGGGTCAAGGTTTTCAATAGGTGTAGCCATGGTAGGTGCAGAGCGTCCTCTGGTGCAGAAATCCAATTGAAAAAATGAGGATAATATCTATCTATCTATCCAGGGCCGTTTCTAGAGGCGGGCGAGGGGTGCGACCGCACGGGGCCTATCAGAGGCCGATGCAGGCGGCGCGATGATGTCATCTCGCCGCCTGAGCCGTACAGAGCGGGACACAGGCTGGAAGAGGCCTGCATCGCATCACTGACAGCAGCATAAAATAAGTATATGTTTTTATTGTTTTTATTATTTATTGTATACTGTGGCAAGAAGGGGGGTGGAGGCCCTATATACTGGCACAATATGGAGAGGCACTATGGAGAAGAGGGGAAGCACTATGGGGGCCACTATGGAGAAGAGGGGAAGCACTATGGGGGCCCTATATACTGGCACAATATGGGGGCACTATGGAGAAGAGGGGAAGCACTATGGGGGCTCTATATACTGGCACAATATGGAGGGGCACTATGGGGACCCTATATACAGCCAAAATATGGGGGGGCACTATGGAGAAGAGGGGGAAGCACTATGGGGGCCTTATATACTGGCACAATATGGGGGGCCACTAATGGAGAAGAGGGGAAGCACTATGGGGGCCCTATATACTGGCACAATATGGGGGGCACTATGGAGAAGAGGGGAAGCACTATGGGGGCCCTATATACTGGCACAATATGGGGGGCACTATGGGGACCCTATATACTGGCACAATATGGGGGCACTATGGAGAAGAGGGGACACATCTACGGGGGCCCTATAAACTGGTACTTATTATGGGGGGCTCTATGGAGAAATGGGGGGTAAAGGAGCACTATGGGGGCATTTACTGGGGGCCCTATTTACTGGCACGCATTATGGGGGGGCACTATGGAGAAGTTAGGGAGAAGAGCACTATGGGGGCATTATATAGGGGCATTTAATACTGACACACAACGGGGAATTTTTTGCACTGGCGCACACTATAAATAGAATTATTACTACCAGGGGCATTATGGTGGGCTTTATTACAACTGGGGGACTATGGGAGCATTATTACCTCTGGGACACAATTACTGTTGGGGACACTGTAGGAGCACTATTACTACTAAGTGCACTCTGGCACAGAATTATCACTATTGTTGGGATTTTTGGGAGCACTATTACTGTGGGGGCACCATAGCACAGTATCAGCATGGCACAGTTATTTTTGTGGGAAATTATGGTTACACTATTAGTGTCAGGGACACTATTTGCTGGGTGCAGTTATTTTTTAGAGCATTGTGTTCCAATAATTATTGAAGGGGGCGCTATCTATGGGACTCAGGAGGTAATCTGGAGGTGGATACAATCTAAAAAAGTGAACAGTCCTCAGTGAACCATTCAAAGTATTTGCTAAAGAGCATTTAAACTAGGAAAGGGGGACAAAAGAGTGATAATCCAGCAGTCCGACTGCCCCCCGGAACAATGCCAGAAGATGCCAGTAGCACATAGGTTAAGAATTGACAAGCTCAGAGTCTTGTCTACAAATTCTCGCAGTTTAGGGAATAAGATCAATGAACTTGAGTCTATAATGGCATCTGAGAATATAGATTTAGTGGCTGTTACTGAGACGTGGTTCAATGGGAATAATGACTGGGATATAACAATACCAGGGTTCTCTCTATATAGGAAAGACAGAGAGGGGTGAAGGCAAGAAAGGGGGAGGGGTGGCCCTGTATGTGAAAGATAGCATAAAATCTAATTTAATACAAGTTAGCGAGACCAATTTTGAGTCAGTTTGGGTTACCTTGCAGCTTGATAATCATAAGGTAACTCGTGTAGGTGTGATATATAGACCACCTAGCCAAGTCAAAGAATTAGATGATCTACTAGTTGAGGAAATAGCTAAAATGACATTGAAAGGGAAAGTTATCATTATAGGAGACTTTAATCTTCCTGATGTAAACTGGAAAACCAAAATAGCTAGTTCTGCCAGGAGTACAAATATTTTTAAATTCCCTACTGGGATTATCTCTACAGCAAGTAGTGGAGGAGCCAACCCGGAAGGAGGCCATTTTAGATTTAGTATTCACAAATGGGAATTTGGTATCTGATATTACTGTAGGTGAAAGCTTGGGATCTAGTGATCACCAGTCAGTGTGGTTTACTGTGAAGCTGAATTTCCTCGTGCTTCATGGTAGCGAATAAATTTAACCTGAAATAGTGTAAAAAAAAAAAATCATACTTACCTCCTCCATTTGCTCACGACGGGCCGGGCGCAGCCATCTTGATTGAAGATCTCGGGTGAAATCCCGTGCGTGGTGACGTCATATGTGACAGCATCATATCGGGCCACGTGAGATTTTGCGCAAGATCTTCAAGCAAGATGGTGCGGCAGGCCCATCGCAAGCAAATAGAGGTGGTAAGCATGATTACATCTTTTTTAATGTTAATTTTGCACTGTATTAAATGTATTATATGTAAGAACGCAGCATCTGAGGGGTACAATGACGGGGGGGGGGGGGGGGGGGGGGCGCTATCGCAGCTCCCTATCATTGCACCTGCTACTTACAAAAAAATGCACTTCGGAAGAAAGTAATTCGTCACAAAGCAAATTTTTTTGCATAACTCGGCAAAGCAGCCAAATCGAATTTTCCGAAACTTCGCTCATCTCTAGTAGTGACCATACATGCAGAGTTGAATACATACCATACGACATGTGTCTTGATACATGTAAATGCAGGATGCCAGTGCATCTGGTAGCCATGTGCTTGTAATGTCATTGATCTATTACTAATGTTTACTAATAGAGTTGAGCGGACACCTAGATGTTCGGGTTCGACGAGTTCGGCCGAACTTCAAAAAAAAAGTTTGGGTTCGGGACCCGAACTTGACCCGAAGTCAATGGGGACCCGAACTTGTGGGCACTAAAATGGCTCTAAAATAGTCCTGGAAAGGGCTAGAGGGCTGCAAAAGGCATCAAAATTTGCTTAAGAGCATGGCAACTGTTCTGCAAACAAATGTGGATAGGGAAATGACTTAAAATAACATAAAATACAGAAAAATTAAAAATAACAATCTGGATCTAGGAGTAGGAGGTTGAGGAGGCGGTGGATGGGTGGATGTGGCGGTGTAGGTTGACGTGGCGGTGTAGGTGGAAGCGGCGGTGAAGGAGGAATAGGTAGCCAACACTGATTTGTGTTATTTTTTATTTTTAAATTGGGGTATCCCCCAAAATATTGGGACATATAACAAAATAAAACAAAGAATAAGTGCACTTGAGTACAAGAATGGATGGTTGAGGATGGTATAAATGTCTATTCTGCACAAGGTACGGACAAGTCCTGTGGGATCCATGCCTGGTTCATTTTAATAAACGTAAGCTTGTCCACATTGGCTGTGGCCTGTGATAATGATCTCTGCCATGCTAAACACACGTTCACACTATACACTGGCTGCAGGGCAGGTCAGCACCTCCAAGGCTGACAAAGCTTTTCCACAGATTTAGGCACCTGTCACCCAGGCACAGCTGGGGTTCGGCAAAAGGGGGTTCTTGTCACCCAGCAATAGAACAGAGGATTTTGAGAGATTTAGGCCCCTGTCACCCAGGCACAGCAGGGGTTCATTCACGGCAAAAGGGGGTTCATGTCACCCAGCAATAGAACAGAGGATTTTGAAAGATTTAGGCCCCTGTCACCCAGGCCCAGCAGGGGTTCATTCACGGCAAAAGGGGGTTCATGTCACCCAGCAATAGAACAGAGGATTTTGAGAGATTTAGGCCCCTGTCACCCAGGCCCAGCAGGGGTTCATTCACGGCAAAAGGGGGTTCATGTCATCCAGCAATAGAACAGAGGATTTTGAGAGATTTAGGCCCCTGTCACCCAGGCACAGCAGGGGTTTATTCACGGCAAAAGGGGGTTCATGTCACCCAGCAATAGAACAGAGGATTTTGAGAGATTTAGGCCCCTGTCACCCAGGCACAGCAGGGGTTTGTATACGCCAAAAATGGTAAAATATCACCCGACAATTGAAAATTAGAATTTTTTTCAATTTAGGGCACTAAAATTGGCACTTTTTTGCATTAAAATGGCTCTAAAATAGTCCTTGAAAAGGCTAGAGGGATGTAAAAGGCAGTAAAATGTGCTTAAGAGCATGGCAACTGCTCTGCAAACAAATGTGGATAGGGAAATAACTTAAAATGAAATAAAATAACTAAAAATTACTAATTATTAACCTGCAACTCAGAGAAGGATGTGGATATGGAGTTGGAGGTTGAGGAGGCGGTGAATGTGGTGTTGTAGGTGGAGGCAGCAATGGAGGAGGAGGAGGTAGCCAACAATGTTTTATTTTTTATTGGGGTAGGTAGCCCCCAAAATATTGGGACAAATAAAAAAAAAAGAAAACAAAGAATCATTGCACTTGACTTGAGTACAAGAATGTATGTTTGATGGTGGTATAAATATCTATTCTGCACAAGGTACAGACAAGTCTTGTGGGATCCAAGCCTGGTTCATTTTAATGAACGTGAGCTTGTCCACGTTGGCTGTGGACAGGCGGCTGCGTCTGTCTGTAATGAGGCCTCCTGCCGTGCTAAATACACGTTCAGAGAGTACACTGGCTGCAGGGCAGGCCAGCACCTCTAAGGCATACAGGGCAAGCTCTGGCCATGTGGACAATTTGGAGACCCAGAAGTTGAATGGGGCAGAACCATCTGTCAGTACATGTAGGCGTGTGCACAGGTACTGTTCCACCATGTTGTTCAAATGCTGCCTCCTGCTAACACGCTCCATATCAGCAGTTGGGGCCAGTTGTTGCGGCGAGGTGACAAAGCTTTTCCACATGTCGGCCATGCTAACCCTGCCTTCTGAGGTGCTGGCGCTGTCACAGCTGCGTTGGTGACCTCTTCCTCCTCCCCTGCCTTCGCCTTGTGCTTCCACTTGTCTCCCGGAGTCAGTCGGGAAAGCTCTCAGGAGCGCATCTACCAGCGTGCGCCTGTAGTCGTGCATCTTCCGATCACGCTCCAAAGAGGGAATTAAGGACGGCCCATTGTCTTTGTACCGGGGATCCAGCAGGGTGGCCACCCAGTAGTCAGCACACGTTAAAATATGGGCAACTCTGCAGTCGTTGCATCAGGCACGGCAGCATGTAGTCGCTCATGTGTGCCAGGCTGCCCAGAGGTAAGGACAAGCTGTCCTCTGTGGGAGGCGTCCTCCGTATCCCCCCAGCCACGCACCAGTGATGGGCCCGAGCTGCGTGGGATGCCACCCCGCTGTGAACATGCTTCATCCCCATCCTCATCCTCCTCATCCTCCTCCTCCTCCTCCAGTAGTGGGCCCTGGCTGGCCAAATTTGTACCTGGCCACTGCTGTTGCAAAAATCCTGTTTCTGAGCCACTTCTAAAAGACTGGCCTGAAAGTGTTAGAGATGACCCCTCTTCCTCCTCCTCGTCCTGGGCCACATCCTCTTCCATCATCGCCCTAAGTGTTTTCTCAAGGAGACATAGAAGTGGTATTGTAACGCTGATAACGGTGTCATCACCACTGGCCATGTTGGTGGAGTACTCGAAACAGCGCAACAGGGCACACAGGTCTCGCATGGAGGCCCAGTCATTGGTGGTGAAGTGGTGCTGTTCCGCAGTGCGACTCACCCGTGCGTGCTGCAGCTGAAACTCCACTATGGCCTGCTGCTGCTCGCACAGTCTCTCCAGCATGTGCAAGGTGGAGTTCCACCTGGTGGGCACGTCGCATATGAGGCGGTAAGCGGGAAGGCCGAAGTTACGCTGTAGAGCAGACAGCCGAGCGGCAGCAGAATGAGAACGCCGGAAGCGCGCACAGACGGCCCGCACTTTATGCAGCAGTTCAGACATGTCGGGGTAGTTGTGAATGAATTTCTGCACCACCAAATTCAGCACATGCACCAGGCAAGGGATGTGCGTCAAACCGGCTAGTCCCAGAGCTGCAACGAGATTTCGCCCATTATCGCACACCACCAGGCCGGGCTTGAGGCTCACTGGCAGCAACCACTCGTCGGTCTGTTGTTCTATACCCTGCCACAACTCCTGCGCGGTGTGTGGCCTGTCCCCCAAACACATTAGTTTCAGAACGGCCTGCTGACGTTTACCCCTGGCTGTGCTGAAGTTGGTGGTGAAGGTCTGTCGCTGACCGGATGAGGAGGTGGTAGAAGAGGAGGAGGAAGCCGAGTAGGAATAGGAGGCAACAGGAGGCAAAGAATGATGCCCTGCGATCCTTGGCGGCGGAAGGACGTGCGCCAAACAGCTCTCCGCCTGGGGCCCAGCCACCACTACATTTACCCAGTGTGCAGTTAGGGAGATATAGCGTCCCTGGCCGTGCTTACTGGTCCAAGTATCTGTGGTTAGGTGGACCTTGCCACAGATGGCGTTGCGCAGTGCACACTTGATTTTATCCGATACTTGGTTGTGCAGGGAGGGCAAGGCTCTCCTGGAGAAGTAGTGGCGGCTGGGAATGACGTACTGTGGGACAGCAAGCGACATGAGCTGTTTGAAGCTGTCCGTCTCCAACAGCCTGAATGACAGCATTTCAAAGGCCAGCAGTTTAGAAATGCTGGCATTCAGGGCCAGGGATCGAGGGTGGCTAGGTGGGAATTTACGCTTTCTCTCAAAGGTTTGTGAGATGGAGAGCTGAACGCTTCTATGTGACATGGTGGAGATGCTTGGTGACGGAGGTGGTGTTGTTGGTGGCACATCCTCTGTTTGCTGGGCGGCAGGTGCCAACGTTCCTCCAGAGGCGGAGGAAGAGGCAGAGGCAGCAGCAGAAGAGGGAGCAGGAGGGGCCTGAGCCCTTTCTTGGTTTTGAAGGTGCTTACTCCACTGCAGCCCGTGTCTCGCATGTAGATGCCTGGTCATGCAGGTTGTGCTAAGGATCAGAACGTTAATGCCTCGCTTCAGGCTCTGATGGCACAGTGTGCAAACCACTCGGGTCTTGTTGTCAGCACATTGTGTGAAGAAGTGCCATGCCAGGGAACTCCTTGAAGCTGCCTTTGGTGTGCTCGGTCCCTGGTGACGGTGGCCAGTAGCAGGTGAACTGTTTTGGCGACGGCTGCTCTGCTTTTGCACCCTGCTCCCGCTTTTGCTACGCTGTTGGCTCGGTCTCACCACTACCTCTTCCTCCGAACTCTGAAAGTCAGTGGCACGACCTTCATTCCATGTGGGGTCTAGGATCTCATCGTCCCCTGCATCGTCTTCCACCCACTCTTCCTCCCTGACCTCCTTTTCGGTCTGCACACTGCAGAAAGACGCAGCAGTTGGCACCTGTGTTTCGTCATCATCAGAGACGTGCTAAGGTGGTATTTCCATTTCCTCATCAGGAAACATAAGTGGTTGTGCGTCAGTGCATTCTATGTCTTCCACCCCTGGGGAAGGGCTAGGTGGATGCCCTTGAGAAACCCTGCCAGCAGAGTCTTCAAACAGCATAAGAGACTGCTGCATGACTTGAGGCTCTAACAAATTCCCCGATATGCACGAGGGTGATGTGACAGACTGAGGGGCATGGGTTTTAGGCGCCACCTGTGTGCTTTCTGCAGAAGACTGGGTGGGAGATAATGTGAACGTGCTGGATCCACTGTCGGCCACCCAATTGACTAGCGCCTGTACTTGCTCAGGCCTTACCATCCTTAGAACGGCATTAGGCCCGACCAAATATCGCTGTAGATTCTGGTGGCTACTGGGACCTGAGGTAGTAGGTTCAGTAGCACGTGTAGCTGTGGCAGAACGGCCACGTCCTCTCCCTGCACCAGAGGCTCCACCAACACCACCATGACCGTGTCCCTTATTAGATGTTTGCCTCATAGTTAGCATTTACAAAGCAAAGTAAAAAGTGGTTAAATCTGTTAAAAATAATTAACCGCCAATAAAAACCCTGATGTAGGGTATTGCACTCAAATTTATTTTTTAACTCTATATGACAGCGGTATTTGTGGCCTAAATGTGACACTCACTTATGCATGTCTTATCCCAGATGTGCAGTATATCAGAGGGTTTTTTCACCCCAGTAACCAAAAAGCCGTATTTCTGGCCTAAATGTGACAGTCACTTATGCTTGTCTAATCCCAGATGTGCAGTATATTAGAGGGTTTTTTCACCCCAGTAAGCAAAAAGATGTATTTCTGGCCTAAATGTGACAGTCACTTATGCAAGTCTTATCCCAGATGTGCAGTATATTAGAGGGGTTTTGCACCGCAGTAACCAAGAAGCCGTATTTCTGGCCTAAATGTGACACTCACTTATGCTTGTCTAATTCCAGATGTGCAATATATTAGAGGGTTTTTTTACCCCAGTAACCAAAAAGCTGTATTTCTGGCCTAAATGTGACAGTCACTTATGCACGTGTAATCCCAGATGTGCAGTATATCAGAGGGTTTTTTCACCAGAGTATGCCAAAGACGTATTTCTGGCCTAAATGTGACACTCACTTATGCACGTCTTATCCCAGATGTGCAGTATATTAGAGGGTTTTTTCACCCCAGTAACCAAAAAGCCGTATTTCTGGCCGAAATGTGACACTCACTTATGCTTGTCTAATCCCAGATGTGCAGTATGTTAAAGGGGTTTTTTCACCCCAGTAACCAAAAAGCCGTATTTCTGGCCCAAATGTGACAGTCACTTGTGCACGTGTAATCCCAGATGTTCAATATATTAGAGGCTTTTTTCACCACAGTATGCCAAAGCCGTATTTCTGGACTAAATGTGTCAATCACTTATGCACGTGTAATCCCAGATGTGCAGTATATTAGAGGGTTGTTTCACCCCAGTAACCAAAAAGCCGTATTTCTGACATAAATGTGACACTCACTTCTGCACGCCTTGTCCCAGATGTGCAGTATATTAGAGGGTTTTTTCACCACAGTATACCAAAGCCGTATTTCTGGCCTAAATGTGACAGTC
Organism: Bufo bufo; assembly: GCF_905171765.1. NCBI lineage: Eukaryota > Metazoa > Chordata > Amphibia > Anura > Bufonidae > Bufo > Bufo bufo. Next base: position 92,527,280 of record NC_053390.1, read on the forward strand.
ACTTATGCTTGTCTAATCCTAGATGTGCAGTATATAAGAGGATTTTTTCACCCCAGTAAGCAAAAAGATGTATTTCTGGCCAAAATGTGACAGTCACTTATGCACGTCTTATCCCAGATGTGCAGTATATTAGAGGGTTTTTTCACCCCAGTAACCAAAAAGCCGTATTTTTGGCCTAAATGTGACACTCACTTATGCACGCCTTATCCCAGATGTGCAGTATATTAGAGGGTTTTTTCACCCCAGTAAGCACAAAGCGTTATTTCTGGCCTAAATGTGACACTCACTTATGCACGTGTAATCCCAGATGTGCGCTATATTTAACATATGTATTTTTTAAACCCCAGTAAGCAAAAAGCTGTATTTCTGGACTTGCAGACATGCAAATAGCCTGTGCTGGTGGACTATCGTTACATAAAATGTCTGACGATTATGTATTGATATTGACTAACTGAAGAAAAAAAAATTGTTTTCAGAAGTAGTTGGCTCAGGGCAGGCTTAAAAAAATTGTGCACTGCACCCACAAAACACATTTGCTGTAGATCGCTGAGTAAAAAAAACAGTTCTTGATAAGATTTCTCCCTGATCTCTCCCTCACAGCAGCTGCAGCCTCTCCCTACACTAATCCGAGCAGAGTGACGGGCGGCGCTACGTGACTCCAGCTTAAATAGAGGCTGGGTCACATGCTGCAGTTGGCCAATCACAGCCATGCCAATAGTAGGCATGGCTGTGATGGCCTTTTGGGGCAAGTAGTATGACGCTTGTTGATTGGCTGCTTTGCAGCCTTTCAAAAAGCGCCATAAAAATCGCCGAACACCGAACCCGAACTTTTCCGTAAATGTTCAGGTCCGGGTGCCGAAAACCCTAAAGTTCGGTACGAACCCGAACTTTACAGTTCGGGTTCGCTCAACTCTATTTACTAAGGCTTTTTGTTATTACAGAGGTGAAATACGGTTATATTATTCAGTCAGACGGCTGATTCATCCGCTTACTGGAAGTCAGGATGTATATATACTGTATGTACCTCCCTGGCTGCTACGTTCCGTATATCATGAAAACGCTAGACTGTGTAGATGAAGACGGGCTGTTTCACACAGCATTAGTCACCAGGTTAGTCACATTCACTTTTCATACCCTGGAGCAATGACTCTTTACATAAGTTATTTTCTATAATATCCTGCAGACAAAGTACTTGTTAAATGTGTCTCATCCATGTGGTGTATATTAACAGAGCTGAAAAATTCTCATGGTGCAGAGTGAGTAGGACGCTGGCAGCAGACCCCGTGTTTCAGTTCTCACACTCTTAAACATACTTTAATGTGTGTTTTGGGTACAGGGCTTTCTATGGTGGCATATACGTTTTGCCTCTGTTTATACATGGCACTTGCTATGGGGGCATTTATGGCTGACATACTCTTATAAAGGCATCTGCGGTTTGCCTTCTTAGGATCGGTGGGTGCATACGAAACATTTGTTCTGCAAGCTAAATGCCAACCACATATTCCACAGTAGTGTTAGGCTAGATTCACATCCAGTATGTCGCAGTCATGATTTAGTCGAGTCGCGGCCAGCTGTAGTCAAGATCCGCTGGACCAATTTGATTAAATATGCCTGATATTTCACTAATGAAGACCGTACTGTATAGGCTGAATTCTTAAAGGCCTTGTGGTACTGAAGGTGCCTTTACAGTGTGGTCTTCATCAGTTAAATATCAGGCAGCTGTGGCCTAAATTGGCCGCCTGGTCCCTGACTGCAGCTGGCCACGACCCAGTCGCAGATTCTGGAACAAGAAAAAGACGAAGTACCACATGCAGAGGTATTTTGTTCAGCAGAATGCCAATATATATGTCAAAAACCTGGTGGACCCCCTTATAGTGAAAGGGATCTGTCGGGCACCGGCGGTGTCTGGCATATTCCAGATCAGGAAATTCTGGTATTCTGTTCCTCTTCTGTGTACACCCTTACCCTGTCCAAACCAGAGCTTCACTTTAACCATTTCTTCAGTTATTGTGGTTAGAAGCTAATTTGGACTATCTCCATTAACATGGGGCCACACGTAGCCTCTCATTCCCAGTAATGTTTGACTATCCCCTGTTACTCTGTTACCTTGAAGTCTGGTTCTCTAAAACAGAAATAGTCCATACAAGTTACTGGAGCCAGAGGAATGCAAGGAGCTGTCTAACAGTGTTTTTGATAAAGCAAAGATTGATGTAAGCAGATTGCATCTGAGCTCTTACATCCTGAGTCTGCTTTCTGTTACCTGATTGATCCTCATCATCCTGACCTGAAGGATTACTTACAACGCCTGACCTAGAACTGATTCTGAAGACCGCGTAGACATTGGAACTAGATATGTTCTCCTAATGAGGAAAGAGTGAAATATAAAATACGAGGTGATGTTCAAAACATTTTATGACATTTCTTAAGAGGCAGAAATACAAGATGGGCTAGTGCCAGGAGATTAGACATTTATTGAATTCTAGCTAAAAGATGGCATTGTATGCCCTTGGTACCTCATCCTTCACCAAAAAATTCAATAGATCTAGGCCACCAAACTTGAAATGTAAAAATGGTGTAGGGCTACCACACCATCAATAGCAATACTTGAGTATATGACATAAGCAACAAGAAAGGGGAGGTTGAAACAGAAAATACGATACTCGGCCAATCACCCTTGTTAAAAAGTCTGTAGATAACTTTTCTACGGCAAATTTAGCTGTCAGTGTGTAAGTGCCTGGAGCTAAGCCGCATGCAGACACCCGCCATGGCTTCAAGCGCCATCAATCCAAACACCACGCCAAAAAGGGACATTCTTGACGCAGTCCACACAAAAAAAAAAGGGAGGCAGACACCGTGCTGCCGTTGGAAGTTTGCAGCAGTGTCTGCACCAAAATTCCAATAGCAAATTCCTGTCACGCTTCGGTGTGGGAGGGAAACACCACACGAGCATAGGAGGAAAGGGCGGAGTAGGGAATCGGGCCTGAGAACTAGGGAAGGAAAATGGACCCCTCTTAGTGAAAACCCTAACAAAAATCCTGACTCACTACCAGTAACAGACCCCAAAGGTAGGTGAGTGCATACGCAGGAATACCTAGAGTCCTATCAAGCCCTATAGGACCCTGGTACTAATGGCAGGGACGAGACTACCTGTTCCTCCAAAAGAAAGGACGAACAGGAGTCTCCTTCAGGTGCAGTGTCCCACTCCTTGATGTTCGTGGGCACTTTAAACTTATGTATTTGCCATTGTAATATAATACTGTATGTACCCTGTCTATTCCTATCACAGGCTGTTAGGGTGTCATTTCAACTATCCACCCCTAGGTGGTGCTGGCATCCCTTAGATATAACAGAGAGGAAGTGGAGAAGTTCAGTGAGTATCAGAGAGTCAGAGTAAGGGTCCATTCACACATCCGTATGTGTTTTGCAGACCGCACATCGCCTGCACTTAATAGAAAATTGAGCAAAAGAAAGAAGAAAACACAGCCGGCACTACTAAGCGGTATGGTGCAGATGGCTTACTCTCAGCGACCATGCAAAAAAATCGAGTGGTGCTCTGCCTAAGTGAATAGCTGAATGTCATCAACGGTAGAAGAAAAAAGGAGAAAAAAGGCGGCACTCACCGAATCTTCGTTAAATCGTAGCTTTATTCGGTTTAAAACATAGCGGGTGCGGGTCACATGTCAGAGAAGGAAAGGCAACAGCCGTTTCGCGCAATAATCGTGCTTTGTTGAGCCTACTGGGACGTGAAAGTGGGAGCGCCATATTTACCTGTCTCCTCCCTGCACGTCACTGCTAAACAGGTGCATCAATCAGTCAAATACTCGGATCACCTTCGTATACAAATAAAACTTTAAAATCATAGAAAGACAGCAAGATCATTTTTGTCATTGAAGCCGAAACCTCCCATGGCATTACTTTTAATAATCCATTGTGCTTCTCGTTGCAATAAAATACGCTTTCTGTCCCCACCTCTAGCTGGTAGATTAACTCTCTCAATACCTGCACATTTTAACACTTCTTTATTGCCCTGATGTTCATCTTTAATATGTTCTATGAGGTGTGTAGCTCCAATACCTGTGACGATTGATCTTTTATGCTCTCTATATCGCACATATAGGGGTCTATGGGTCTTGCCGATATAGAATCTTTCGCATGGGCAAAAAAATCGCATACACTACATAAGCTGACTTGCAGTTAATAAATTGCTTAATAGTGTGTGTTATGTGTCCTATCTGAACCTGTTTCCCCGTGCGCTTTACATTACACATTGCGCAGTGTCCACATTTGAAGTTTCCCATGGGACTCCATCTATCCAACCAAGTGTGGCTTGTGTCTGGAAGATTAGTCACAATATTTCCTATAGTTTTCGCTTGTTTAAAGCTAACAAACGGTTTATTTGTCACTGAAGCATTGTCCTTTGTGTTAAAAAAACAACACGTTCATGTTTAACAAACAGTGGTATAGTCAGACATCCGGAACTGCCATGGGGACACCAGTCTCCCGCACAATTGCGGACGTGTGAATGGAGCCTAAGGAGGAGGAAGTTAATGGAGGTGAAGAGCAAGTCTAGTCCACAATGTAGCTGCATGTTAGCCCCTTGGCCCCTAATGCGAATAGGATATCAATTCTTTGTGCCTCATGAGAATACACCCTACTTGTTCAATTGAGAGACTTTATATGTTACACGCTTTATTGTGCTGGACAATCGTTTGACTAGCTTGAAACTATACAGGGATACTATACTGGTCCCCTGCTATTAAATCGCATTGTTAAAAGTGAGAAATACGCATATTTTCGTGTCAACAACACTGCTTGCAGTCAGTGAATAGACTCTTATATTGCACCCAAAATGGCTGCCTGAGGTCTTCATTATATTAATTGCTGCGCCATCTTTGTGAGAAACGCACCCACTAGAGCGGGAAAAGCAAGAGCACACACCTTTATGCAAAGTGACTGCTTAACGTTGTGTCTTACCGACGCTGCTGCCATATCCAGACGCCGGCGCCTCCCCTATGCAAAACGGATCTAGGGGTGGACCCCGTGCGAGAAGAGCGTGACGTGCGTGCACACGCAAGAAATCCTGCGAGACTACGCAAAGACGTTAGAAAAAGTGCGGAGTGAAGGAGACAAAATGGCAGAAGCACGTCCTGATCCTGCGTACGAGGCCGCCCTACCGCACTTGGGATAGAGCGCCTGACTGCTTCGGCGGAGAGCGGAGAGGATGTGGTGCTACAGACTCAACTAGGAGAACTATGGGACCGGCACTGGAGGGAGCGTGTGCTGTGGACTCACCACCCACACCGCCTACTATGGCAGGTCAGAGTCCCTCCAGGCAGAATACTTCCACCAATACTGTCGCAAGGTCCGGTTTGGATCAAGTCCCGGGAGTGCTGCCACCAATCGTCACTGTCGGTAGAGAATTATGGTCAGAGACATCCCATGCTGAATTATGGGCCAGACTAATGGCTAAAATTAGAATCGCGCGACTCACACGGAACCATGCGTGTAAGAAATATAAGGAGGGACTCACAAGCTGATGGAGGAGCCCCTGGAGTCACTCCAGGTACCATTACATTCATGCATAGGTGTGCTGTAGGACAATGTAAGCACTGTATATGGCCATATGGAGGTGACAGACTCCCTTTAAGGTAACTTACAATGCCCTTCCGGAATGGTCCTCGGATGAGTGGGATTCCGGGAGCCCCCTGGATACAGATGTGCCCAGCTCACCAGACCCATACTAGTAAGTATGCCGGCTGACCAAAATCACTTAGCCTCCATGTGAGAGACTATTGTGTTAGGATCCAGTCCTGTTGTACTGGGCAAGGAACTCTTTGCTGAAGTTTGTTGCTATGGCAGTTCCCCAGGGCACATTGGAGTCCTATGCCCCTTGTTCTAACTTATTCAGGACTACCTGCTGCAAAATATCCCAGTTGCGCACTTTTTTATTTTGGTTTGCGCCATTTTATCCCTTTTTACCCCCTTCTCAGGTTTCCTGGGACGTTAACTCAAGTTTACAGCAACGTTTTAAGTAATGTGCCCAGAAAGACTTTCTTCTTTTTACCTTATGCAACGCACATCTCTTTTTATAAATCACAGACTTTGTACTTTAAATAAATGAACCCAGTGGATTACAAATATTTATATCCCAAATCAGGGATGGACTTTGTCTCAGAGTACTTTTTCATGGACTTTATTGCCCCATTATAAGATCAACACCCATTTTTGTCACCGTCAAGCACAGAAGATGCGACGCCCCATGTCACCCTTGCGCCATGAGAAAAAAAAGAAAAGATTAATGTGATATTTCATAATGTGTATTGTTGTGCATAACCCTTTGCTTACATGAGGTTATCGAAGTGACCAGCGGCATAACGTGGGTTGCCAGCACCATACCTGTTACATCCAGTGGCATCTCCCGTGATATAGACTTTTCTCAGCGTCTTCATTCGGAGATAGGACCGTAATGACACCTTCTTTCAGCTGTGTCTCCGCAAAGCTTCACAGATTTTTAGATTCCTCACTTTACTATCACCCTCAGATAACAGACCTCCTCTCCCCACGTAGTGCCCATAAGTATAATGCCCTCTGTATAATTATAATATATAATTATTATTATTATTATTATTAATATTATAATGGCCACCTCTGTAGTATTATTGTAATAATTATGCCCCCCTCTGTATTATAGTAATAATTATGGCCCCCTTCAGCCCCTCCAGCATACAGTCCCATGTAATATGCAACCTCCCCCTGTCTTCAGCCCCTCCAGCATACAGTCCTGTGTAAGATAAATCACTCCCCTGCCTTCCGCTCCTCCAGCATACAGTCCCATGTAAGATACAACCTTCCCCTGCCTTCAGCCCCTCCAGCATACAACCCCATGTAAGATACATCACTCTGCTGCCTTCAGCCCCTCCAGCATATAGTCCCCCTGCCTTCAGTCCTTCTTGCAAACAGTCCCATGTAAAATACATCACTTTCCCATGCCTTCAGCCCCTCCAGAATACAGTCCCATGTAAAATACATCACTCCCCCTGCCTTCAGCCCCTCCAGCATACAGTCCCATGTAAGATACAACCTTCCCCTGCCTTCAGCCCCTCCAGCATACAGTCCCATGTAAGATAAATCACTCCCCTGCCTTCAGCCACTCCAGCATACAGTCCCGTGTAAGATAAATCACTCCCCTGCCTTCAGCCACTCCAGCATACAGTCCCATATAAGATACAACCCCCAGAGGATGCCATCTGCCCATCTCTGCTGTCCATATACCAGGCCAGGCCTACCAGTATTACCCCTTCATATGCCGCCTGCCCGCCTGGTCAGCCCACACCTAACAGTCAGAGTCACTTGTCTCCCTGAGTGTTAGGTGGGGCGACCAGGCGGGCAGGCAGTATATCAAGGGGTAATGCTAGTAGGCCTGTCCTTTTATATGGACAGCAGAGATGGGCAGATGGCATCCTCTGGGCAGTACTGTCTCTCTGGTCATCCTTCACCAGCACCCTGACTGCCACCTGCTTGGCCTGGTACTCATGGCACTTCACTGCCTGGTGCTTGGCTATCAGCACTGAGTGACAGTCAGTGTCACAGTGTGACTGAGTGACTGATAGCCAAGCAGGGGCGTAGCTAGAAATGCATGGGCCCCATAGCAAAAATAATTTTATGCCCCCCCCAGTGCCATCCACAGAACCCCCTCCCCTAAATAGTGCCATCCACAGATCCCCCTCCCCTAAACAGTGCCATCCACAGATCCCCCTCCCCTAAACAGTGCCATCCACAGATCCCTCTCCCCTAAACAGTGCCACCCACAGATCCCCCTCCCCTAAACAGTGCCATCCACAGATCACCCTCCCCTAAACAGTGCCATCCACAGATCCCCCTTCCCTAAACAGTGCCATCCACAGATCCCCCTCCCCTAAACAGTGCCATCCACAGATCCCCCTCCCCTAAACAATGCCATCCACAGATCCCTCTCCCCTAAATAGTGCCATCCACAGATCCCCCTCCCCTAAATAGTGCCATCCACAGATCCCCCTCCCCTAAACAGTGCCATCCACAGATCCCTCTCCCCTAAACAGTGCCATCCACAGATCCCCCTCCCCTAAATAGTGCCATCCACAGATCCCCCTCCCCGACGCTCACAGGAGCACATTTATAAACTAATTAGTAACTTGAACTTTAATCATTGAGATTGCTGAATGCTGATCTCTTTACTTGCATTGGATACCTTACTCTGTCTTAGCTCCGGTAATGGTACAGCAGGCAGTGCGGGCGGGCTGCGCTCACTCACTGACGTCACGCGCATGCGCCGCCTAGTGGGAGGAGCAGGCGCGTGACATCAGTGAGTGAGCGCCGCCCCCCGCACTGCCTGCTGTTACCGTTACCGGAGCTAAGACAGAGTAAGGTATCCAATGCAAGTAAAGAGATCAGCATTCAGCAATGTCAATGATTAAAGTTCAAGTTTCCCGGCGTGGCCCTGTATATTCTAACCCCCAGGCAAGCGTCCCTGTCACCAAGGGAACGCCTGGGGGTTAGAATATACCATCGGATTCGAGTTTTCACGCTCTCAGTGAAAAACTCAGATCCGATGGTATATTGTAACCCCCAGGCAAGCGTCCCCGTCACCATGGGAACGCCTGGGGGTTAGAATATGATCGGATCTTCCTTACTCAGTGGCCTGGCTGGAGCCTCCCCAGTCTCTGTGTCGGCCCGGCCCTGCGTGCGCCCTGCTCCAGTCCTGACTCCTCCCCAGCCAAGCCTGAGCCGCGGACTGCCCGCGCCCCGCCCACTACACTAGTCTAGTGGGCGGGCGGTCAGCGGCTCGGGCCTGGCTGCTGTTTGTAGTGTGTGTGTGTGTGTGTGTAAAAAAAAATTAAAATAAGAAGTCAACAGAAGGCGGCCCGGACGGGCCCCCAAACTGCTATGGTTGCTATGGCGATCCCTACGCCACTGTAGCCAAGCACCAGGCAGTGAAGTGCCATGAGTACCAGGCAAGCAGGTGGCAGTCAGGGTGCTGGTAAAGGATGACCAGAGAGACAGTGGACTGGGGTGTGGACTGGTGGTGCATGTTGTGGTGGGAAACTCTTTTTGGGTCAGTACAGTGCTTATGATTATGACTTATTATATATATCAGTCAATATTTCTTATTATTTTTCCACTATGGATGTATATAGCCTGGGTATTTATTAGGCATTAAACTCGGCTGTAGATACTAAATCTCACAGCATTCTTTCAGCCAGCTGTACATTTTGCACTGAGCAGTGTATTTACTGACCATGATATATTTGCATTAGCACTTTATTATACTGCTAACAGTCATGTACTATCAGTCATTTTTGTTTTAATATTTTAATTGTTGTGTATTGTCAATCATGTGAATCGATGAAATGAGGTACCAATAAAATATATATTTTTATATGTTTATGGTGTTGATATAGTTCTTTACATGGAGACTCGTGTATTTTTTGTACGTTGTGTAGCTGAGTGATATACGTGTCACTTAATGTATAACTCTTTTTGGGAAATAACAATTTTATTTTTTTTTTCATTGAAATGAATGGTTCCGTATACGGAACTCAAAAAACCGCCCGTATACGGAATGCAAAAAACATTTCTGTGAACAAGCCCTAAGGAGGAGGAAGTTAATGGAGGTGAGGAGCAAGTCTAGTCCATAATGTAGCTGACATGTTAGCCCCTTGGCTTTGGCCAGGCTTAGGGAGTATAGAGAACAGTATTACAGCAGCACAGCACAGACCAGTGAGTCTACGTCTGAATATAGAGAAAGTCTAGTGGAGATTAGAGCTAAATTAGACAATGGACTTCACAAGCAACAGTGACCAGGAGGAACCTAAAAGTACTTGGACACAGCCGGATAATTAATGCGCAAAATTATCCTTTACCACATGCCTCTATGGACATTGTGGATCAGAGTAAAGTATCCTGCACAAAGAATGGAGCAGAATACCGATGCCTGCCATTAGGGAGACCGCCCTGTAGATTACTACTGACCAGTAAGTGTAATTATATTCAGTACCTGAGTGCTAGGGTGTGGAAAAACCATAGATAGATATAGAGAGAAGGAAACTCCTCAAATTACAATTGCCAAGCCTGTTATAAGGATTACAGTGGATATTATTGGGATTATCATCTTTGCCATATAAATGAACTGTACTGACTATTCTGAGACAAGTGATTTAAGTAAAAGTTCAACTGTTTTACTACAACTGACTCCTCATCCTTTCCACCATAAACCTTTGCACCTAACGGTGCCTCAAAGCACCCTAAACACCTACATCATCAAGGGCACCTTAACTACCATCTGGCTGGTGATCCCCGTACTAGCGAGTGCCCGGGGGGTTTAGTGCTGTCTTCCTCTTCACTGCACGGCGGCCCAGGGAGGCTCTGCTAACCGTGAGTACAAACTACTACTACCCCCATCGGTCCACCGTAGCCTCACGTGTTGCCCCTGCGGACCCAGTCACTGCGCAGTCCTAATACAAACAATAGGGAAATGCAACACACAGAACCCATACAAAATACAAAATGGAAAGGAAAGACTTAAATTCAAAGGAGCAATGGAAGCACCAGGAACTCAGCCGAAATCCAACCACAATCTATCCAAAGGTCCAAACAGAAGCTATAAACTGCACAGCATATGGGAGAAGCAACTATAAATAGAGAAGGTAAAATGACCCTAATAGCCACACCTGGGGAAAGAAGGTGTGGCAAGCATCAGAAACATCACAGACGTCATTTGATCCAAACGGAAAACATGTCAGATCAAACCACGTGTTGCCAATCTCACCAATCTCCTGCCTCCTGTCAACTGGAACGTCCGTGACAGTACCCCCCCCCCCTTCTACGGGTGACCTCCGGACACCCAGGACCGACCTTATCCGGGTGAGACCTGTGAAAAGCTTTCACCGAATGACTGGCATTCACGTCTGATGCCGGTACCCACATCCTCTCCTCTGGTCCATAACCCTTCCAGTGAACAAGATACTGAAGTCAATTATCTTGGCGATCTGAAATTCCAAACTACCGTCCACCATGACAGGAGTGGGTGGCAAGGAAGACGCCTCCAAAGGTTCAATATATCTCTTCAACAAAGATTTATGAAACACATTATGAATTTTCAGGGCCTGAGGGAGTTCAAGATGAAAAGCTGCAGGATTAATAATGGCAGTGATCTTATATGGACGAATAAATCTTGGACCCAACTTCCAAGAAGGTACCTTTAACTTAACTTTTTTTGTGGACAGCCACACAGGATCACCCACCGTTAGGTCCAGACCTTTCATACATTTCCCGTCAGCCACACGTTTATACTTGTTGCCCATATTCATCAAGTTATCTTGAATTTTCCGCCATATAGATGACAATGATGACGAAAAACGTTCCTCCTCAGGGATACCAGAAGTATCTGAATCAGAAAATGTACCAAACTGCAGGTGAAACCCATATGCCCCAGAAAAAAACTGTGACTTCCCAGTGGATTCCTGTCTACGATTATTAATGCAAGCTCTGCCAAAGACAAAAACGAAGACCATTCCTCCTGGTTCTCAGAGACAAAGCATCTCAAGTAAGTCTCCAGACTCTGATTAGTGCACCCTGTCTGTCCGTTCGACTGAGGATGAAAAGCAGAAGAAAAGGACAGTTGTACCCCCAGTCAAGTACAGAACGATTTCCAGAATCTGGAAAATAACTGAGTCCCACGATTCGAAACCATGTCAGAGGGAATGCCATTGAGTTTCACAATTGTAACCTGCTGCTTAGCTTCAGGAGCGAGGATCTGTGTTTGGCCTCGTTCCCAGGGCGGCTTTGCTAGCTGGGAGGCTTCCTGCTCCTAGGTCTGCCTTGGGCGCAGAGCTGATCACTCGGTGCTCGAATTGTCTGTCTGTCGGTCATGTGACGCTGGCCACGTCACATGACCCTCACTCCCCACTATAAATACAGGCGGCCTGCTGGCTACAGGTTGCCTGTGATTTTCGTCCTATAGGCTGTGTACTTTATTGTTATTAAGCTACCTCTGGAATTGAACCTCGATCCGCCTCTTGACACCTCTTCTGCCTGCTCCCTGTACCTTGACGCTACCTCTCGGATTTTGACCTCGGCTTGTTTACGGATTTGTCTTTGCCTCTTCCCTTGTTCTGACGTGACCTCCTGGACTGACCTCGGCTAGTTGACCTGCCTCGCCTTCCATTTTTGTTCTACCTCTTGTCCGCTTATTGTAACTTCTCAGTGGCTGTCCTCTTCCCTGGTGTCTCTTTCTCTTTGCTTGCACTTAGTAGGTTAGGGACTGTCGCCCAGTTGCGCTCCGTCACCTAGGGCGGGTAGTGCAGGTAGGCAGGCACAGGGGACCGGGTGGGAGCTCAGGGGGTGCACCTCCGCTCTATCTTGATTCCCGTGACTCTGCCCGTGACAACAATGTTGTCAACAAACACTTGTGCAAGTGTTTTAGCATTAGGTAGGGCCAGCAACGCTATAAAGTGCACTTTTTTACTAAAGCGATCAACTACCACCAGAATAACTGTCTTTCCTGAAGAATTAGGTAGATCAGTGATAAAAATCCATGGATAAGTGAGTCCATTGTCTGGACGGGATGGGCAACGGAAGTAGAGATCCAAAAGGCCGAGTATGTGTCACTTTAGCGCATGCACAGGTACTACAGGCTGACACATAGTCCTCAACACACTTAAGCAACGCCGGCCACCAGAATCTACGAGAGATGAGGTCGGCAGTGGATCTTCTCCTAGGGTGTCCCGTAAGAACCGTACAGTGATGTTCCTCAAACACCTTGTGACGCAATTCCGATGGCACAAACAGTTTCCCAGAGGGACAAGAATCTGGTGTATCTCCCTGGGCAGGGGCGTAACTAGAAGTGACTGGGCCCCACAGCAAATATTTGTAAGGGCCACCCACCCAGCGCGCTTCGCACCTCCCTCCTCCTGTGTAAACCCCACTCCTTTGGCACAGTGTAGCGGTATACTGTATATTGTGTGGCACAGTGTAGGCTATATGTGTATAACATAAACATATTTCACATGAAAACTTACAGTTACTTGGCCCTTGGGGATCTCGGACACCACTTCAACACTTTGGCCGGGGGCTCGGCGGAGCTGATGTTGTGCTTTATCCTAATGAGAAAGATTTCATAATAAGGATTTGGAGAAGGGGCAGAGGGATAGCAGAGCAGGGAGAGGCTGCTACTAGGGGGTCATACCATGGGGGAGTAATAAAGCCCACCATAATGCCCCCCCTAGTAGTAATAATTCTCCTTATAATGTGACAGTGCAAAAATACCCCCTTGTAATGCCCCCAGTTGAGCTAATGTCCCCATAGTGCCCCCATAATGTACCAGTATAAAATACCCCTATATAGTGCCCCCAGTAAATTCCCCCATAGTGCTCCTCTCCCCCCTTCCTGCTAGTGCCCCCCATAATGTACCAGTATAAAATGCCCCATATATAGTGCCCCAGTAGATGCCCCTCAGTGTCCGGCCTCTGATAGGCTGCCGGCCTAGTGTCCCCCATAATGTCCCCCAATAATGTGCCAGTAAGTGTCCCCATAGATGCCCCCCCATCATGTGCCAGTATCAAGTGCCTCTCTCCTCCCCCCCACATGTCCCAGTATCATAGTGCCATCTCCCCCCCCCACAAAAAAAGTGCCAGTATCAAGTGCCTCTCTCCCTCCCCCCCATGTGCCAGTATCAGGTGCCAACCCCCCCTCCCCCCCAGGTGCCAGTATCAGGTGCCAACCCCTCTCCCCCCCATGTGCCAGTATCAGGTGCCTCTCTCCCCCCATGTGCCAGTATCAGGTGCCAACCCCCCTCCCCCCCCAGGTGCCAGTATCAGGTGCCTCCCCCATGTGCCAGTATCAAGTGCCTCTCCCCCCCCATGTGCCAGTATCAGGTGCCAACCCCCCCCAGGTGCCAGTATCAGGTGCCTCCCCCCATGTGCCAGTATCCGGTGTCTCTCTTCCCCCCCCCCCCCATGTGCCAGTATCAGGTGCCAACCCCCCCTCCCCCCCAGGTGCCAGTATCAGGTGTCAACCTCTCTCTCCCCCCATGTGCCATTATCAGGTGCCTCTCTCCCCCCCATGTGCCAGTATCAGGTGCCAACCCCCCTCCCCCCCCAGGTGCCAGTATCAGATGCCTCCCCCCATGTGCCAGTATCAGGTGCCTCTCTCCCCCCCCATGTGCCAGTATCAGGTGCCAACCCCCCCTCGCCCCCCCCAGGTGCCAGTATCAGGTGCCTCCCCCCATGTGCCAGTATCAGGTGCCTCTCCCCCCCCATGTGCCAGTATCAGGTGCCAACCAGGTGCCAACCCCCCCTCCCCCCCCAGGTGCCAGAATCAGGTGCCTCCCCCCATGTGCCAGTATCAGGTGCCAACCCCCCATGTGCCAGTATCAAGTGCCCCCCCGCTCCCCCCATGGCAGTAACAGTCGGGTATTAAAAAAATAAAATAAACACTTCTACTTACCTCCATTTCAGCGATGCAATGCAGCCTCTTCCTGTGTCCCGCCCTGTATGTCCATATTTGGAGTCAGTGCTTGTATTTCAGAAAAGTTTCTGCTGGGATTCGAACCCACGACCTTCTGTATCAGAGGCAAAGCATTTAACCACAAGACCATAACAGCTGCCTTGCTGTTGACTGAAAAAATATGAGACTTCGACTGTTATAGCTGGCTAAGTGTACATCTATACACATGACAGCTGCTCATATATAGAGATATAGCAGAGCTGAGTGTGCTGGGACAGCTGTCATATAGAGATATAGCAGTGCTGGGTGTGTTGGGGCAGCTGTCATGTGTATAGATGTACACTTAGCCAGCTATAACAGTAGAAATCTCATATTTTATCAGTTGTAATGCAGCCTTTATGGTTGTGAGGGTAAATGCTTTGCCTCTGATACATTGGAGGTTGTGGGTTCGAATCCCAGACACATCAGGAGACTTTAGGAGACAGTAAGATTAGATCACATTAGTGATGGGGCCTGGTCAGCCGCCGCTGCTGCTGTGAAGGGGCCCTGAACATTAAGACATCGATATTTAACTAACTTGAAAATAAACTGTCACACATGCTGCTGGGGACGCCGGGCCCCGAAGCAGCTGCTTCCCCGGTAGTTATGCCACTGTCCCTGGGCCTCTAACACCTTCACCTCTAGGTCAGGGTAAAGAGCGGGTATCACCACCCCTTCCGACTGTATAAGACTAAAATTTTCTAAATCAACACCTCCAGGAAAACTACTATTATTCGGCGCAGGCGCAGTGAGGGAAGGATGCTTGGCGGCTGCTGGCTTCCTCACTGCGCCTGCGCTGATAACGTCACAGTGAGGAAGCCGGCTGCCGGAGAATGTCCTTCCCTCACTGAGGGAAACACCACACCGAGCATAGGAGGAAAGGGGGGGGAAAGGGAATCAGGCCTGAGAACTAGGGAAGAAAAATGGACACCTACTGAAAACTCTAACCAAATCCTGACTGACTACCAGTATGAACAGACCCCAAAGGTAGGTGAGTTCATACACAGGAATACCTAGAGTCCTATCAAGCCCCATAGGACCCTGGTACTAATGGCAGAGACGAGACTACCTGTTCCTCCAAAAGGAAGGACGAGCAGGAGTCTCCTTCAGGCCTAATACAAACAATAGGGAAATGCAACACACAGAACCCAAACCAGGAACTCAGCAGAAATCCAACCACAATCTATCCAAAGGTCCAAACAGAAGCTATAAACTGCACAGCATTGTGGAAGAAGCAACTATAGAAGGTAAAATGACCCTAATAGCCACACCTGGGGAAAGGTGTGGCAAGCACCAGAAACAACACAGCCGTCATTTGATCCAAACGGAAAACATGTCAGATCAAACCACGTGTTGTCAGTCTCACCGATCTCCTGCCACTTGTTGCGGGAATGTCCGTGACAATTCCCCCATGTGAACAAGCCCTTATGCTGGTATTTCTATGGCGCTTTTGAGTGGGTTTGCACTCTTTGGTGCATTTTTTGGATGGTATTTTTTAGGCAAAAAAACACTAGATTAAAATGTTTTCGCATGCCTTTTTTTTGTACCAGTGTATTATCCATATGCTGCTCTACAGACAAAGTGGCATTACAGGGGAATGCATACTTTCTAATGAAAATAAAGCATTCAAAAAAGTGATGAAAAATGGAAAGAACACTAAAAAAACAATGATGAAGTCAAGCAATGCAAAACTGTGTGTGGCAGCACCCTTGTGGCTCATACACATGAGTGACATTTCCCCCCCTCGCCTTTCTTTTTCAATTTTTTTTTATTCCGGTTGCTTCAGTGTTTTCTAGAATTCTGTTACGTTCTTAGTTTTTTTTTTCTACATGGATATCATCAGTTTTCATGCATTTTTTCCCATGTGTAAAAATAGATTGAAGGGTAAGGTCCATTTCACACGGGCCAGAATTCCGCGCGGGTGCAATGTGTGAGGTGAACTCATTGCACCTGCACTGAATCCGGACCCATTCACTTCAATGGGGCTGTGCACATGAGCAGTGATTTTCACGCATCACTTCTGCGTTGCGTGAAAATCGCAGCAAGCTCTATATTGTGTGTTTTTCACGCAACGCAGGCCCCATAGAAGTGAATGGGGCTGCGTGAAAATCGCAAGCATCCGCAAGCAAGTGCGGATGCAGTGCGATTTTCACGCATGGTTGCTAGGAGACGATCGGGATGGGGACCCGATCTTTATTATTTATTAACCATGTTATAAGGGAAAATAATAGCATTCTTAATACAGAATGCTTAGTAAAATGTCCATTTAGGGGTTAAAAATAATAAACAAATTTAACTCACCCCATCCACTTGGTCGCGTGGCGGATCTCCTCTTCTTTCTACTTTCTTCAGGACCTGGCTAGGTCAAAGGTCCTTTAGCCAGCTCCTGAAGAAAGTAGAAAGAAGAGGAGATCCGCCACGCGACCAAGTGGATGGGGTGAGTTAAATTTGTTTATTATTTTTAACCCCTAAATGGACATTTTACTAAGCATTCTGTATTAAGAATGCTAATATTTTCCCATATAACCATGTTATAAGGGAAAATAATAAAATCTACAGAACACCTAACCCAAACCCGAACTTCTGTGTTTTTTCTCACGCGCGTGCAAAACTCATTAAAACGCTTTGCACTTGCGCAGAAAAATCGCACATTTTTCCCGCAACGCACCCGCATCTTGTCCGGCCCTCACACGCGACGCCTGTGTGAAAGAGGCCTAACACACAGCATCTACTACCAATCATCAGTACTTCAATTTTTTTCACTGATGCATTGGCTTGAATGAGAAAGCGCTGCATGAAAAAAACAACTCATGCCCTGGTTTTAGTTGTGTTTTTCGTGCCTGCCCATTCATTTCTATGAGGTCCTAGAACCTACAGCATTTTTTCCATGCAGAGAAATCTTGCTTTAGAGATGTTGCGAACATAAATTTTTCCGTTCGCGAATGGCAAACGTGAATTTACGCAAATGTTCGCGAACGGGCGAACCGCCATAGACTTCAATAGACAGGCGAATTTTAAAACCCACAGGGACTCTTTCTGGCCACAATAGTGAGGGAAAAGTTGTTTCAAGGGGACTAACACCTGGACTGTGGCATGCCGGAGGGGGATCCATGGCAAAACTCCCATGGAAAATTACGTAGTTGAGTGTGGTAAGTTGAATTCACAATGCGATTAATATAACCTGCATTAATCGCATTGCGATTACAACTTAGAGCTAAGTTCCTAATGGTTGTATTGCTAGAATTGACGAATATAACGAATATAGCACTATATTCTCAATCTTCGTTATATTCTAGCAATACAACAACCATTAGGAACCCAGCTCTAAGTTGAATTCGCAATGCGATTAATGTAACCTGTATTAATCGCATTGCGATTACAACTTAGTCAGATTTGTGACACTGCAGCTTCAGAATGAATCTAAGATGGATGCTGTCCTTGCTTTTTGATAGGAGGTGGGAGGGTCTGGGAGGGAGGGTCTGCTGCTGATTGGCTGGAATGTGTCTGCTGACTGTGAGGTACAGGGTCAAAGTTTGCTCAATGATGATGTATAGGGGGCGGACCGAACATCGCATATGTTCGCCCGCCGCGGCGAACGCGTAAAAAGCTATGTTCGCCGGGAACTGTTCGCCGGCGAATAGTTCGGGACATCTCTATCTTGCATTAGAAAAACCATCCATGTGCATGAACCCACTGACTTTTATCAGTCTGTTTTTACTGTGAGTGCTGTCCATTTTAAACACCGATGCCATCCACGCATTAAACTCTCTTGTGTACATGAGCCCTTACTGCTTCGATTCTTCTTCGCTTAAGAAATAATTCAATTAGTAAAACAGAGAATTAAAACAAATGATGAATTAGCCGAACAAGTGTTACTGGTAAGAATCAATATGTAATTATGCCTCATTAACTGCACACCGGGTAAAGTTTACCATGTGCTTGATGCAAGTTCTGAGGCTGCATGAACCAATGCCCTACTAAGAGGGTCAGTGACTTTCTAATTTCTTACAGTGCAAATATATATGATGGTGAAAATGATCTAGGAAACATCGTCCCTAAGGCTCAGGCACACAACAAAACCCTCTATGTCAATGAACCTAACCTTACAGACTCCTTAGGCCTCTTTCACACGGGCGTTGGGGAAAATTGTCCGGGTGCGTTGCGGGAACACCCGCGATTTTTCCGCGCGAGTGCTAAACATTGTAATGCGTTTTGCACTCGCGTGAGAAAAATCGCGCGTGTTTGGTACCCAAACCCGAACTTCTTCACAGAAGTTCGGGCTTGGGATCGGTGTTCTGTAAATAGTATTATTTTCCCTTATAACATGGTTATAAGGGAAAATAATAGCATTCTGAATCACCATGGTAAAAGATCATGTGACGTACCATGTAATGACCAGAGTGACGTCATCCCAGGTCCTTAAACTATAGTTAATGCTCTCCACAGGTCCTATACAGTAAAAGAGTCAGACGGAGATGCCCGGCATCGCGAGCAAGTGGATTAAGGTGAGTTAAATGATTTTTTATTTTTTTTAACCCCCTCCAGCCCTGTTTTACTTAGCATTCTGTATTCAGAATGCTATTATTTTCCCTTATAACCATGTTATAAGGGAAAATAATAAGGTTCGGGTCTCCATCCCGATCGTCTCCTAGCAACCGTGCGTGAAAATCGCACCGCATCCGCACTTGCTTGCGGATGCTTGCGATTTTCACGCAACCCCATTCATTTCTATGGGGCCTGCGTTACGTGAAAAACGCACAAAGAGGAGCATGCTGCGATTTTCACGCAACGCAAAAGTGATGCGTGAAAATCACCGCTCGTGTGCACAGCCCCATAGAAATGAATGGGTCGGTATTCAGTGCGGGTGCAATGCGTTCACCTCCCGCATCGCATCCGCGCGGAATACTCGCTCGTGTGAAAGGGGCCTTACACTGCCATACTGACTGCATTGAGCAAAGTGTGTACAGAGATACTCCTCATTAGTGTCCATTCACACGTCCGTGGTGTATTGCGGATCCGCAATACACCTGGCCGGCACCCCCCATAGAACTGCCTATTCTTGTCCGCAATTGCGGACAAGAATAGGAAATGTTCTATTTTTTTTGGGAAGCCGCAGCCCGGAAGTTCAGGGCCGAAGCCCGGAAGTTCGGGGCCGCGCTCCGGAAATGCGGATGCGGAGAGCACATAGTGTGCTCTCCACATCCTGTTCTGCCCCATTGAGAATGAAAGGGTCCGCACCCGTTCCCGATATTGTGGAACGGATGCAGACCCATTTGGGGCCGTCTGAATGAAGCCTTAGGCCCCTTTCGCACAGGCGAGATTTCCACGCGGGTGCAATGCGTGAGGTGAACGCATTGCACCCGCACCGAATCCGGACCCATTCATTTCTATGTGGTGATTTTCACGCATCACTTGTGCGTTGCGTGAAAATAGCTGCATGCTCCTCTTTGTGCGTTTTTCACGTAACGCAGGCCCCATAGAAATGAATGGGGTTGTGTGAAAATCGCAAGCATCCGCAAGCAAGTGCGGATGCAGTGCGATTTTCACGCACGGTTGCTAGGTGACGATCGGGATGGGCACCCGATCATTATTATTTCCCCTTATAACATGGTTATAACGGAAAATAATAGCATTCTGAATACAGAATGCATAGTACAATAGGGCTGGAGGGGTTAAAAAAAATATATAATAATTTAACTCACCTTAATCCACTTGTTCGCGCAGCCGGCATCTCTTCTGTTTTGTTTTGTGAGGAATAGGACCTTTGATGACGTCACTACGTTCATCACATGGTTCGTCACATGGTCCATCACCATAGTGATGGATCATGTGACGGACCATGTGATGAGCGTAGTGACTTCATCAAAGGTCCTATTCCTCACAGAACAAGACAGAAGAGATGCCGGCTGCGCGAACAAGTGGATTAAGGTGAGTTAAAAAAAAAATTTAACCCCTCCAGCCCTATTGTACTATGCATTCTGTATTCAGAATGCCTATTTTCCCTTATAACCATGTTATAAGGGGAAATAATACAATCTACACTACAACTAACCCAAACCTGAACTTCTGTGAAGAAGTTCGGGTCTGGGTACCACAGTCAGTTTTTTATCACGCGCGTGCAAACACATTGCACCCGCGCGATAAAAACTGAACATTGGAACGCAATCGCAGTCAAAACTGACTGCAGATGCGTACCTACTCACGCGGGTTTGCCGCAATGCACCGGGACGCATCCGGACCTAATCTGGACACGCTCGTCTGCAAGGGGCCTTAGAAATATTAGTACACAGCAGGATGTGAGGTTTGTGAGGAGGGTGAGGATGTGCTAGGAAAATATGGATCCAAAGATATATGTATGGCAAACTCTGCAGAGGTGAGTCACAGCTGGAGGACATTGTCATGGCCATCTGGGCCACATGGAGAAGATAGAGACAGCAAATAACAGAAGATATCACCTGTGAGGTACTAGATTGTTTATTGTTTATTCTACCTTTGGCCACTTTCACACGGCCACTATTTATTCGGTAGTTTCAATCAGTGAAAAACAAAAGTAGGTCTAAAACATCGAGGAGGCACAAATCTGTCCATTATACATATTCTCTATAGGTTCTACTCCTGGTTTTGGCTTATGAATACTGCGTGAAAGTAGCTGATCAGTATATTAACATTATCCAGTTTGCAGTCTGGCAATAATCCACAGACCGCCTGTGCAGTATCTGACCTCAGTATGATCATAATTATTCAGTCACTGTATGATAGTGTTAATCATGGTAGGGTGGTATTATTTATGAACAGAATGATTCTACTATTCATTTACTTGTGATAGTGTTATCCCATCATTATATCGTGGTATGTTGGTATAGCGGTATTAACAGGTTGTTGTATGGTGGTATTATTCACTGCATTTTTTATTATCTGTCATTAGAGCCAGATAAAGCAGTCTGGATTTCCCGATGAACAAATGCTTGCTCGTTCATTGGGTAAACAGCGTCAGTAATAAACTGCCAGCTTGTTAATGATGAACTGGCCAACAATCGGCCAGTCTAATACAGGCGTAATCTACTGTATGTGTACAGATTCCATACAGATTCCGGTACAGAATAGTCTGCTCTGCATTTCTAAATAGGGTGCACACTACTGAACAACGGGACCTGTCCGTGCTCTTTGTGTGATCGTCACTATGAGTGACATTTACATTTATCAATCATGTCACTGCTAATTATTTTTATGACATCACAATTGATGATAATGGTGATGATGATGGTTTTATCACCGATCTACTTTAACACTGCCCAATTTTCATTCTGATTGCTATGAAATAAGCACATCATGACGCTAATTGACAAGTGCAAGGGGAAAACGCACATGTACAGATGGAAGAAAGGGTTAATGGGAGCATATTCAGGCTTAGTGCTAGGAATCCAGATCTCCTATATTATCCTTCATGATCTAGATGGAATATCTGCCTTGAATAAAATTACTAGACAGCTCCTCGTAGTTGCCTGTCTTATAGGTGTCTACTCGGTGGCTTCTCCACACCTTTCAAGTTGTCAAAGCTTTTTTTTTTTTTTTATCACAGGTATGTTGTTCTAACAATGGTGCAGTCGGCACTCCGTTTGTTCAGTGGCGTGGTGCACGCGTCCCGGATCAATCTCCCATGTACGCTATACAAGACAAGACCGGCACTCACTGGATGCGATATCTTTCTTTTATTTGTCACATGAAGAACAACTGTGTAAAAAAAATTCCCTTTCTCTCTCATTGTAAGGCCTCATGCACATGACCGTTGTTGTGTTCCGTGTCCGTTGTTCCGTTTTCCCTGATTTTCTGCAGACCCATTGACTTTCAATGGGTCCGTTGAAAACTCGGATAATGCACCGTTTGTCATCCGCGTCCGTGATCCGTGTTTCCAGTCCGTCAAAAAAATAAGACCTGTCCTATTTTTTTTACGGACAACGGTTCGCGGACCCATTGAAGTCAATGGGTCCGTGAAAAAACACGTAGGCACACAAGATTGTCATACGCGTCCGCGCATCTGCGTCCATTTTTTTCCTATCATTTGCAAGGCAAACTTGACTTAGATTTCTTTTTCACTTTTCATGTCTGGTGATCCTCCAAAAATCAAGGAAGACACACAGAAACAGAAACGGAAACGGATCATGGAACAACGGAATCCCGTTTTGTGGACCGCAAAAAAATACTGTCGTGTGCATGAGGCCTTAGTGGAAGATGTCAATATCCATTCAACTGCCTGTATCCCCTTACGGTGTTCAATAGAAGTATACAGATTACACACATCCAATGTAACTAATATGTCATCACCTCGCATCTCTAGATCCCGTATTTCCATGAGAAAGCAGGTATTTTTTGTCCATGTCGTAAGAGCCTTCTCTAAAACAATAGCTGGAGGTGACAATATTGAGTCAGTCAGTGCAACTATGGGGCGCCCTGGAGGATGGGTAAGGGATTTGTGCATTTTTGGGAGTGCATAAAAAACAGGTGTTGTTGGATGTTGATTAATTAGAAAATCTCCCAATTTAGTATCTATGGTGTTATTACTTGTAGACTCATGCACAATCTTGTATATTTTATCTTTAATGGAATATACCGGATCATATGTCAGACATTGGTAAGTATCCCTATCAGACTCCTGTGTGTAATACTCCTTATCCATCACTACAAGGGCGCCCCCCTTGTCGGCAGGTTTAAAAATCAAGGTATCATCATGCAATAATTTTTCCAGAGCGTCCTTCTCTGGGCGTGTAAGGTTGTATGACACATGCATATTACCAACTTTACAATCATGCAGAGCATTAGATATGTCACGTTGCACCAGTGACACAAAGGTTTCCACCGGATGATAAGTCTTTGGAGGCTGAAATTTACGGTACTTTTAGTCCTCAAGTTAAATTGTTGCAATGTAAGTCTGGTGTCATTAGGTGCCTCTTAGAAAGAAAGATATCGCATCCAGTGAGTTCCAGTCTTGTCTTGTATAGGTATGTTGTTTTGTCAGTGAGCAGAGAGCTGTTTCACCCCTAGACTTGGAGGTATCTCAATGTTTGGTCTGCAATGTTATGTTGTGTTTTGCAATGTTATATCATGTTTGCACTGTACACCAGCAGATGAGGTATGATTGGCATAGGGATGGGTGCTTATCCTGCTTCCTAACAAGAGGGGGATTTTTAGCTAGGAAAGGGAGGAGTGAGTATTGCTCCTGCGGCCTTAGGGGCCAGAGAACTAGCTCATCTGTGAGACTATTACTCCAGAAAGAATGATGGATCCAAAAACTACAGATATCTGCAAAACTACAGCGTTTATAGTCATCAAAATGACCAGTGCAATGAGCAGGACCGTGGTACGGTTACACGGAAGCCAAATTATGCAGTGGGTCAGGATATGTGTATAATAGTCTATTGTTTGTTCGTGACGCCAATTGCAGCGTGCGCAGGGTACTGTCACAGGGCCCTTTAAGGTGTTGTAACGCACGTACCAAGTTAGGAATGCCAGAGTGGTGTAATGTCTCTGTGTGGTAATGGCAATTGTGTCAACGGTGTCTCCTACCTTGGTACGGCTGGACTCCTGGATCCTGGCTCACTTGAAATAAAATGAGTGTTGTGCTAGTATGAGTAATAGAGGAAATTGCAGCAGTAATTGAGATCCAGACCTTGGGTAAAGTTCAAACTTGTCTTTACTGGTAGTAGCTTTCATCTAAGCAAGGTACAGCATTAGTCTTTGGTCCCAGCAGGTATTGGCAATGTATGGCAGGAATATATCTTCTGCTCTATCATGTATCTGGAGCTTTTGCAGGAAAAGGACGTCTGCTTAATAGCTACATAATGTGGCAGGAATTTGGCTTCGGCACTGACTATCTTCTGCTGAATTGGGACTGACTAGCTGAGGAGGAATATGGCCTCTCCTGGGTCTCTGGACTGTACTCACAGCTATCTTCACAGGGTATGGTTCTTCCTGGAACTGGAGTTGTCTGCTTGCTTCTACCAGCTGAGGCTGCAAGGCTCAGGCTGGGGATGATGATCAATGTCTCAGCCGAGACAAGATCTTTGCTTAGGATCCCTATATCTGGGAGCTCCTACACGCACACCCTACCCCTAGCAGGGGGTGGGTTACACTAACTTTTAACTTCCTTCTCTCCCCATGAGGCAGGATATGGGCAGAGCCACTCTGCTCACAGAGGGGGGAGCTAAACTGGAATGTACTATTCCAGTTCAGGAACACTAAACTGATTTAAGTCCCCGCTAACACATTGCTGCCACCTGCTGGTGATCATGGAAATTACAGCAATATATATTTAACAAGGTTTTCAATGCACATTTGTAAGAATATAATGTGAAATTACATTAGATGACAAGGCAAATACTCTTAATAGGTTGTAGAGGGGTAAAAGAGTTTTGTAACACAACTCTGGGGTGTTACACCAGCAAATGTAGCTGTCCAGACATTGATGCAGGTGAAGGACTATGGCTCAGACACCCATCACTTAGATCACATCCAGGCCAGTCCAACTTATAAAAGTCTGTATTTTCAAAAAGTGGACACACGTGCCAGCTTACAGGGGAGAAACATCAGCAAGATAGCACACCTCAGGTGCCATTATCTGCCACTTCCCCAGCCACCATACCTCATTATCTGGGGAGAGTAATTGCATGGTATACAATTACTGCTGGATGTACTACGACTTGTATTTTGTACTAAGTAAAGAAAGACTTTTATTATTTTACTGAACTGATTCCTTAAACCACCATTTCACTGCACCGATCCCCAGGGATCAATGGCCTGAGGGAGTACACTGTGGGGCATCATCTCATCATGGCCACTACCACTCCCATTCTCTGCACTGGCTCCTCAACAGTTCACTGCAGTAGTAGTGTCAACACAACAAGACTGGCTGGGAATAATACAACATCAAATAATCTGTATGAGATTGAACATCTTTCCCATTAACGTCTTACAATAACATTGGGACTTTAATGCCGTTACCCCTTATATGTTACCACATGACCACATAGACTCATTGAATTTCTAACATTTCTAATTTGTGCTAAAATCATAGATCATAGAAGAAATCCTGTATACTTTGTATTGCCAACAGAATGTGGACATCTGACTATCAGACCTAAAAGAGCCATTCCGAAACCACGAGCATAATGGAGTTGTGCTACCTTTTGCGGCTAACAGCCTCCACTCTTCTGGGAAGGCTTTTCACAAGATTTGGGAGTGTGTTTGTGGGATTTTGTACTCACCCCACCCAAAGAACATTTGTGGGATCAGGCACTGATATTAAACGAGAAAGTCTGGCTTCCCAATTCATCCCAAAGGATTTTGATGGGGTTAAAGTCAGGATTTTCTGCCACTACTCAAATTCCTCCACACCAAACTTATCATACCATGTCTATTTGGCCCTCTGTATACAGGGGAACAGTTATACTGGAATAGAAAAGAGTCTTCTTGAAAGATTTGCCATAAAGTTGAAAGTAACAACTGTGTAAAATGTCTGTGTAGGCTGTTAACCACTGGAAATAAGAGGTCAAAACCTGAGAAACCGCTCCAGACTATTATCCCTCCTACAACACATTTCTACAGTAGGTGCTATGCATTCTGGGAAGCAGATTTCTCCTTCCATCCGCCAAACCCTCACTGATCTATTAGACCGCCTGATCAGGGCCCGGGGCTGTCTACCCAACTTGGGCCCCTCCCTCCATTGACACTGACAACTCTTTCAACTACTCTGCCAGGCCATGATGCCGCTGCTGTGACCGAACTCTGCCAGTTTATTACAACTCAGTACACAAGGAGCTCAGACAGTACATAAGGCACACAATGACACGGTTTACATGGCATACCTACAGGGACGGTGCAAGGATTTTTGCCAACACAAGCAAAGCTACATTTTGGCGCCGGCCCATAAGACGCACCTAGGTTTTAGAGGAGGATAATAAGAAAAAAATATTTTCCATTACACCTCAGGTCCGACCAGCAATAAGACCCCCAATGTTAATCAGACCTCAGATCAGCCCCCTATGTCAGCCATCAGCCCCCCATGTCAGCCATGAGCCCCCCATGTTAGCCCCCCATGTCAGCCCCCCATGTCACATTTCTTCCCCTCAAGGCCTCCATGTCACATTTCTCTCCCTCCATGTCACATTTCACCCCCTCAATGTCACATTTCTCACCCCTCCATGTCACCTTTCTCCCCCTCCATGTCAAATCACCTATGTCACATCAGCCCTCACATTTCTCCCCCTCCATCCATGTTGTCACATTTCTCCCCCTCCATCCATATTGTCACATTTCTCCCCCTCCATCCATGTTGTCACATTTCTCCCCCTCCATCCATATTGCCACATTTCTCCCCCTTCATCCATATTGTCACATTTCTCCCCCTCCATCCATGTTGTCACATTTCTCCCTCTCCATCCATATTGCCACATTTCTCCCCCTTCATCCATATTGTCACATTTCTCCCCCCTCCATCCATGTTGTCACATTTCCCCCCCCTCCATCCATGTTTTCACATTTCTCCCCCCTCCATCCATGTTGTCACATTTCTCCCCCTCCATCCATGTTGTCATATTTCTCCCCCTCCATCCATGTTGTCATATTTCTCCCCCCATCCATGTTGTCACATTTCTCCCCCCTCCATCCATGTTGTCACATTCCTCCCCCTCCATCCATGTTGTCACATTTATCTCCCCCATCCATGTTGTCACATTTCTCCCCCATCCATGTTGTCACATTTCTTCCCCCCATCCATGTTGTCACATTTCTCCCCCTCATCCATGTTGTCACATTTCTCCCCCCTCCATCCATGTTGTCACATTTCTCCCCCCTCCATCCATGTTGTCACATTTCTCCCCCCTCCATCCATGTTGTCACATTTCTCCCCCCTCCATCCATGTTGTCACATTCCTCCCCCCTCCATCCATGTTGCGTGCCGCTCTGTGAGGAGGTGAGGGCCGGGGCTGCACGGCACACCTGCAGGCTGGGGTGGCCGGGCGGCCGGGCCCGGCGGGGCAAGTCCGCAAGTTATGTATTTAAAAATAAATAAATAAAAAATATTTTAAAAAATTCCGCCCTGGCGCCACTTCCCCCTTCTCTGCGCCCTCAAGCAGCCGCTTGGTCTGCCTTATTATAGAGACGGCCCTGCATACCTAATCAACACTCAAAATGAAATATACATAAACAATTCTCTTAACCACCTCCGGACCGCCTAACGCAGATTCGCGTTCCGGAGGTGGCAGCGCTGCGCACAGTCACGCATCTACTCGTCATCTCGCGAGACGCGAGATTTCCTGTGAACACGCGCACACAGGCGCGCGCGTTCACAGGATCGGAAGGTAAGCGAGTGGATCTCCAGCCTGCCAGCGGCGATCGTTCGCTGGCAGGCTGGAGATGTGATTTTTTTAACCCCTAACAGGTATATTAGACGCTGTTTTGATAACAGCGTCTAATATACCTGCTACCTGGTCCTCTGGTGGTCCCCTTTGTTTGGATCGACCACCAGAGGACACAGGCAGCTCAGTAATATGTTGCACCAAGCACCACTAGACTACACCCCCCCCTGTCACTTATTAACCCCTTATTCACCCTTGATCACCCTTAATCACCCCTGATCACCCCATATAGACTCCCTGATCACCCCCCTGTCATTGATTACCCCCCTGTCATTGATCACCCCCCTGTAAAGCTCCATTCAGACGTCCGCATGATTTTTACGGATCCACTGATAGATGGATCGGATCCGCAAAATGCATACGGACGTCTGAATGGAGCCTTACAGGGGCGTGATCAATGACTGTGGTGATCACCCCATATAGACTCCCTGATCACCCCCCTGTCATTGATCACCCCCCTGTAATTGATTACCCCCCTGTCATTGATCACCCCCCTGTAAAGCTCCATTCAGATGTCCGCATGATTTTTACGGATCCACTGATAGATGGATCGGATCCGCAAAACACATACGGACGTCTGAATGGAGCCTTACAGGGGCGTGATCAATGACTGTGGTGATCACCCCATATAGACTCCCTGATCACCCCCCTGTCATTGATTACCCCCCTGTCATTGATCACCCCCCTGTAAAGCTCCATTCAGATGTCCGCATGATTTTTACGGATCCACTGATAGATGGATCGGATCCGCAAAACGCATACGGACGTCTGAATGGAGCCTTACAGGGGCGTGATCAATGACTGTGGTGATCACCCCATATAGACTCCCTGATCACCCCCCTGTCATTGATTACCCCCCTGTCATTGATCACCCCCCTGTAAAGCTCCATTCAGATGTCCGCATGATTTTTACGGATCCACTGATAGATGGATCGGATCCGCAAAACGCATACGGACGTCTGAATGGAGCCTTACAGGGGCGTGATCAATGACTGTGGTGATCACCCCATATAGACTCCCTGATCACCCCCCCTGTCATTGATCACCCCCTGTAAAGCTCCATTCAGACGTCCGCATGATTTTTACGGATCCACTGATAGATGGATCGGATCCGCAAAACGCATACGGACGTCTGAATAGAGCCTTACAGGGGCGTGATCAATGACTGTGGTGATCACCCCATATAGACTCCCTGATCACCCCCCTGTCATTGATTACCCCCCTGTCATTGATCACCCCCCTGTAAAGCTCCATTCAGATGTCCGCATGATTTTTACGGATCCACTGATAGATGGATCGGATCCGCAAAACGCATACGGACGTCTGAATGGAACCTTACAGGGGCGTGATCAATGACTGTGGTGATCACCCCATATAGACTCCCTGATCACCCCCCCTGTCATTGATTACCCCCCTGTCATTGATCACCCCCCTGTAAAGCTCCATTCAGACGTCCGCATGATTTTTACGGATCCACTGATAGATGGATCGGATCCGCAAAATGCATACGGACGTCTGAATGGAGCCTTACAGGGGCGTGATCAATGACTGTGGTGATCACCCCATATAGACTCTCTGATCACCCCCCTGTCATTGATTACCCCCCTGTCATTGATCACCCCCCTGTAAAGCTCCATTCAGATGTCCGCATGATTTTTACGGATCCACTGATAGATGGATCGGATCCGCAAAACGCATACGGACGTCTGAATGGAGCCTTACAGGGGCGTGATCAATGACTGTGGTGATCACCCCATATAGAGTCCCTGATCACCCCCCTGTCTTTAATTACCCCCCTGTCATTGATCACCCCCCTGTAAAGCTCCATTCAGATGTCCGCATGATTTTTACGGATCCACTGATAGATGGATCGGATCCGCAAAACGCATACGGACGTCTGAATGGAGCCTTACAGGGGCGTGATCAATGACTGTGGTGATCACCCCATATAGACTCCCTGATCACCCCCCTGTCATTGATTACCCCCCTGTCATTGATCACCCCCCTGTAAAGCTCCATTCAGATGTCCGCATGATTTTTACGGATCCACTAATAGATGGATCGGATCCGCAAAACGCATACGGACGTCTGAATAGAGCCTTACAGGGGCGTGATCAATGACTGTGGTGATCACCCCATATAGACTCCCTGATCACCCCCCTGTCATTGATTACCCCCCTGTCATTGATCACCCCCCTGTAAAGCTCCATTCAGATGTCCGCATGATTTTTACGGATCCACTGATAGATGGATCGGATCCGCAAAACACATACGGACGTCTGAATGGAGCCTTACAGGGGCGTGATCAATGACTGTGGTGATCACCCCATATAGACTCCCTGATCACCCCCCTGTCATTGATTACCCCCCTGTCATTGATCACCCCCCTGTAAAGCTCCATTCAGATGTCCGCATGATTTTTACGGATCCACTGATAGATGGATCGGATCCGCAAAACGCATACGGACGTCTGAATGGAGCCTTACAGGGGCGTGATCAATGACTGTGGTGATCACCCCATATAGACTCCCTGATCACCCCCCTGTCATTGATTACCCCCCTGTCATTGATCACCCCCCTGTAAAGCTCCATTCAGACGTCCGCATGATTTTTACGGATCCACTGATAGATGGATCGGATCCGCAAAACGCATACGGACGTCTGAATAGAGCCTTACAGGGGCGTGATCAATGACTGTGGTGATCACCCCATATAGACTCCCTGATCACCCCCCTGTCATTGATTACCCCCCTGTCATTGATCACCCCCCTGTAAAGCTCCATTCAGATGTCCGCATGATTTTTACGGATCCACTGATAGATGGATCGGATCCGCAAAACGCATACGGACGTCTGAATGGAACCTTACAGGGGCGTGATCAATGACTGTGGTGATCACCCCATATAGACTCCCTGATCACCCCCCCTGTCATTGATTACCCCCCTGTCATTGATCACCCCCCTGTAAAGCTCCATTCAGACGTCCGTATGATTTTTACGGATCCACTGATAGATGGATCGGATCCGCAAAATGCATACGGACGTCTGAATGGAGCCTTACAGGGGCGTGATCAATGACTGTGGTGATCACCCCATATAGACTCTCTGATCACCCCCCTGTCATTGATTACCCCCCTGTCATTGATCACCCCCCTGTAAAGCTCCATTCAGATGTCCGCATGATTTTTACGGATCCACTGATAGATGGATCGGATCCGCAAAACGCATACGGACGTCTGAATGGAGCCTTACAGGGGCGTGATCAATGACTGTGGTGATCACCCCATATAGAGTCCCTGATCACCCCCCTGTCTTTAATTACCCCCCTGTCATTGATCACCCCCCTGTAAAGCTCCATTCAGATGTCCGCATGATTTTTACGGATCCACTGATAGATGGATCGGATCCGCAAAACGCATACGGACGTCTGAATGGAGCCTTACAGGGGCGTGATCAATGACTGTGGTGATCACCCCATATAGACTCCCTGATCACCCCCCTGTCATTGATTACCCCCCTGTCATTGATCACCCACCTGTAAAGCTCCATTCAGATGTCCGCATGATTTTTACGGATCCACTAATAGATGGATCGGATCCGCAAAACGCATACGGACGTCTGAATAGAGCCTTACAGGGGCGTGATCAATGACTGTGGTGATCACCCCATATAGACTCCCTGATCACCCCCCTGTCATTGATTACCCCCCTGTCATTGATCACCCCCCTGTAAAGCTCCATTCAGATGTCCGCATGATTTTTACGGATCCACTGATAGATGGATCGGATCCGCAAAACGCATATGGACGTCTGAATGGAGCCTTACAGGGGCGTGATCAATGACTGTGGTGATCACCCCATATAGACTCCCTGATCACCCCCCCTGTCATTGATCACCCCCCTGTAAAGCTCCATTCAGACGTCCGCATGATTTTTACGGATCCACTGATAGATGGATCGGATTCGCAAAACGCATACGGACGTCTGAATGGAGCCTTACAGGGGGGTGATCAATGACTGTGGTGATCACCCCATATAGACTCCCTGATTACCCCCCTGTCATTGATTACCCCCCTGTCATTGATCACCCCCCTGTAAAGCTCCATTCAGATGTCCGCATGATTTTTACGGATCCACTGATAGATGGATCGGATCCGCAAAACGCATACAGACGTCTGAATGAAACCTTACAGGGGCGTGATCAATGACTGTGGGGATCACCCCATATAGACTCACTGATCACGCCCCCTGTCATTGATTACCCCCCTGTCATTGATCACCCCGCTGTAAAGCTCCATTCAGACGTCCGCATGATTTTTACGGATGCACTGATAGATGGATCGGATCCGCAAAACGCATACGGACGTCTGAATGGAGCCTTACAGGGGCGTGATCAATGACTGTGGTGATCACCCCATATAGACTCCCTGATCACCCCCCTGTCTTTGATTACCCCCCTGTCATTGATCACCCCCCTGTAAAGCTCCATTCAGATGTCCGCATGATTTTTACGGATCCACTGATAGATGGATCGGATCCGCAAAACGCATACGGACGTCTGAATGGAGCCTTACAGGGGCGTTATCAATGACTGTGGTGATCGCCCCATATAGACTCCCTGATCACCCCCCTGTCATTGATTACCCCCCTGTCATTGATCACCCCCCTGTAAAGCTCCATTCAGATGTCCGCATG
Source organism: Bufo bufo (assembly GCF_905171765.1). Taxonomy (NCBI): domain Eukaryota; kingdom Metazoa; phylum Chordata; class Amphibia; order Anura; family Bufonidae; genus Bufo; species Bufo bufo. Next base: position 92,559,902 of record NC_053390.1, read on the forward strand.
ATTTTTACGGATCCACTAATAGATGGATCGGATCCGCAAAACGCATACGGACGTCTGAATAGAGCCTTACAGGGGCGTGATCAATGACTGTGGTGATCACCCCATATAGACTCCCTGATCACCCCCCTGTCATTGATTACCCCCCTGTCATTGATCACCCCCCTGTAAAGCTCCATTCAGATGTCCGCATGATTTTTACGGATCCACTGATAGATGGATCGGATCCGCAAAACGCATACGGACGTCTGAATGGAGTCTTACAGGGGCGTGATCAATGACTGTGGTGATCACCCCATATAGACTCCCTGATCACCCCCCTGTCATTGATTACCCCCCTGTCATTGATCACCCCCCTGTAAAGCTCCATTCAGATGTCCGCATGATTTTTACGGATCCACTGATAGATGGATCGGATCCGCAAAACTCATACGGACGTCTGAATGGAGCCTTACAGGGGCGTGATCAATGACTGTGGTGATCACCCCATATAGACTCCCTGATCACCCCCCCTGTCATTGATCACGCCCCTGTAAAGCTCCATTCAGACGTCCGCATGATTTTTACGGATCCACTGATAGATGGATCGGATTCGCAAAACGCATACGGACGTCTGAATGGAGCCTTACAGGGGCGTGATCAATGACTGTGGTGATCACCCCATATAGACTCCCTGATCACCCCCCTGTCATTGATTACCCCCCTGTCATTGATCACCCCCCTGTAAAGCTCCATTCAGATGTCCGCATGATTTTTACGGATCCACTGATAGATGGATCGGATCCGCAAAACGCATACAGACGTCTGAATGGAACCTTACAGGGGCGTGATCAATGACTGTGGTGATCACCCCATATAGACTCCCTGATCACCCCCCCTGTCATTGATTACCCCCCTGTCATTGATCACCCCCCTGTAAAGCTCCATTCAGACGTCCGCATGATTTTTACGGATCCACTGATAGATGGATCGGATCCGCAAAACGCATACGGACGTCTGAATGGAGCCTTACAGGGGCGTGATCAATGACTGTGGTGATCACCCCATATAGACTCCCTGATCACCCCCCTGTCATTGATTACCCCCCTGTCATTGATCACCCCCCTGTAAAGCTCCATTCAGATGTCCGCATGATTTTTACGGATCCACTGATAGATGGATCGGATCCGCAAAACGCATACGGACGTCTGAATGGAGCCTTACAGGGGTGTGATCAATGACTGTGGTGATCACCCCATATAGACTCCCTGATCACCCCCCTGTCATTGATCACCCCCCTGTCATTGATCACCCCTCTGTAAGGCTCTATTCAGACATTTTTTTGGCCCAAGTTAGCGGAAATTATTATTTTTTTCTTACAAAGTCTCATATTCCACTAACTTGTGTCAAAAAATTAAATCTCACATGAACTCACCATACCCCTCACGGAATCCAAATGCGTAAAATTTTTTAGACATTTATATTCCAGACTTCTTCTCACGCTTTAGGGCCCCTAGAATGCCAGGGCAGTATAAATACCCCACATGTGACCCCATTTCGGAAAGAAGACACCCCCAGGTATTCCGTGAGGGGCATATTGAGTCCATGAAAGATTGAAATTTTTGTCCCAAGTTAGCGGAAAGGGAGACTTTGTGAGAAAAAAATAAATAAAATTAATTTCCGCTAACTTGTGCCAAAAAAAAAAAATTTCTATGAACTCGCCATGCCCCTCATTGAATACCTTGGGGTGTTTTCTTTCCAAAATGGGGTCACATGTGGGGTATTTATACTGCCCTGGCATTCTAGGGGCCCTAAAGCGTGAGTAGAAGTCTGGGATCCAAATGTCTAAAAATGCCCTCATAAAAGGAATGTGGGCCCCTTTGCGCATCTAGGCTGCAAAAAAGTGTCACACATGTGGTATCGCCGTACTCAGGAGAAGTTGGGGAATGTGTTTTGGGGTGTCATTTTACATATACCCATGCTGGGTGAGAGAAATATCTTGGCAAAAGACAACTTTTCCCATTTTTTTTATACAAAATTGGCATTTGACCAAGATATTTATCTCACCCAGCATGGGTATATGTAAAATGACACCCCAAAACACATTCCCCAACTTCTCCCGAGTACGGCAATACCACATGTGTGGCACTTTTTTGCAGCCTAGGTGGGCAAAGGGGCCCACATTCCAAAGAGCACCTTTCGGATTTCACAGGTCATTTACCTACTTACCACACATTAGGGCCCCTGGAAAATGCCGGAGCAGTATAACTACTTCACAAGTGACCCCATTTTGGAAAGAAGACACCCCAAGGTATTCCGTGAGGGGCATGGCGAGTTCCTAGAATTTTTTATTTTTTGTCACAAGTTGGTGGAAAATGATGATTTTATTTATTTTTTTTCTTACAAAGTCTCATATTCCACTAACTTGTGACAAAAAATAAAAACTTCCATGAACTCACTATGCCCATCAGCGAATACCTTGGGGTGTCTTCTTTCCAAAATGGGGTCACTTGTGGGGTAGTTATACTGCCCTGGCATTCTAGGGGCCCAAATGTGTGGTAAGGAGTTTGAAATCAAATTCTGTAAAAAAATGACCGGTGAAATCCGAAAGGTGCTCTTTGGAATGTGGGCCCCTTTGCCCACCTAGGCTGCAAAAAAGTGTCACACATGTGGTATCTCCGTATTCAGGAGAAGTTGGGGAATGTGTTTTGGGGTGTCATTTTACATATACCCATGCTGGGTGAGAGAAATATCTTGGCAAAAGACAACTTTTCCCATTTTTTTATACAAAGTTGGCATTTGACCAAGATATTTATCTCACCCAGCATGGGTATATGTAAAATGACACCCCAAAACACATTCCCCAACTTCTCCTGAATACGGAGATACCACATGTGTGGCACTTTTTGCAGCCTAGGTGGGCAAAGGGGCCCATATTCCAAAGAGCACCTTTCGGATTTCACCGGTCATTTTTTTCAGAATTTGATTTCAAACTCCTTACCACACATTTGGGCCCCTAGAATGCCAGGGCAGTATAACTACCCCACAAGTGACCCCATTTTGGAAAGAAGACACCCCAAGGTATTCTGTGAGGGGCATGGCAAGTTCCTAGAATTTTTTATTTTTTGTCACAAGTTAGTGGAAATGATGATTTTTTTTATTTTTTATTTTTTATACAAAGTCTCATATTCCACTAACTTGTGACAAAAAATAAAAACTTCTATGAACTCACTATGCCCATCAGCGAATACCTTGGGGTGTCTTCTTTCCAAAATGGGGTCACTTGTGGGGTAGTTAGACTGCCCTGGCATTCTAGGGGCCCAAATGTGTGGTAAGGAGTTTGAAATCAAATTCTGTAAAAAATGACCAGTGAAATCCGAAAGGTGCTCTTTGGAATATGGGCCCCTTTGCCCACCTAGGCTGCAAAAAAGTGTCACACATCTGGTATCTCCGTATTCAGGAGAAGTTGGGCAATGTGTTTTGGGGTGTCATTTTACATATACCCATGCTGGGTGAGAGAAATATCTTGGCAAAAGACAACTTTTCCCTTTTTTTTATACAAAGTTGGCATTTGACCAAGATATTTATCTCACCCAGCATGGGTATATATAAAATGACACCCCAAAACACATTCCCCAACTTCTCCTGAATACGGAGATACCACATGTGTGACACTTTTTTTGCAGCCTAGGTGGGCAAAGGGGCCCACATTCCAAAGAGCACCTTTCGGATTTCACCGGCCATTTATTACAGAATTTGATTTCAAACTCCTTACCACACATTTGGGCCCCTAGAATGCCAGGGCAGTATAACTACCCCACAAGTGACCCCATTTTGGAAAGAAGAGACCCCAAGGTATTCGCTGATGGGCATAGTGAGTTTATAGAAGTTTTTATTTTTTGTCACAAGTTAGTAGAATATGAGACTTTGTAAGAAAAAAAAAAAATCATCATTTTCCGCTAACTTGTGACAAAAAATAAAAAGTTCTATGAACTCACTATGCCCATCAGCGAATACCTTAGGGTGTCTACTTTCCGAAATGGGGTCATTTGTGGGGTGTTTGTACTGTCTGGGCATTGTAGAACCTCAGGAAACATGACAGGTGCTCAGAAAGTCAGAGCTGCTTCAAAAAGCGGAAATTCACATTTTTGTACCATAGTTTGTAAACGCTATAACTTTTACCCAAACCATTTTTTTTTTACCCAAACATTTTTTTTTATCAAAGACATGTAGAACAATAAATTTAGAGCAAAATTTATATATGGATCTCGTTTTTTTTGCAAAATTTTACAACTGAAAGTGAAAAATTTCATTTTTTTGAAAAAAAATCGTTAAATTTCTATTAATAACAAAAAAAGTAAAAATGTCAGCAGCAATGAAATACCACCAAATGAAAGCTCTATTAGTGAGAAGATAAGGAGGTAAAATTAATTTGGGTGGTAAGTTGCATGACCGAGCAATAAACGGTGAAAGTAGTGTAGGTCAGAAGTGTAAAAAGTGGCCTGGTCTTTCAGGGTGTTTAAGCCATGGGGGCTGAGGTGGTTAAAGAGGACAGTCCATACATTTTTTTTTTACACAAGAATTAAAATAATGCCCCCTCTCCTTACAAGTAGGGTGGTAAGTAGATGGGGCCATGGCTAAAAGAAGGAGATGTATTTGCCCCAACACCGTGCTGTCAAATGAGTTTGCTCTTGTAGCCATGTAATAAGCTATCCAGTTTATCATATGCTTATGTAAGTGGTCAAAATGGTATGAATCTTACGGATTATAATGCCGGATGCTTAGGACTAAGAAACGGCTAGGCTTGGTTTGTAGGCCAACCATAGCATTCCACTTATGCGTCATGTTGGCTAGCAACCCACTCGTCTCATCCTATTATATTAGGCGGACTGCCCAGCACCTTCTAAGAATGCCACAGGAAGTATTGACACCCCATTCTTCTCAACCTCACAAAGCAGGCATATATAGTTAGGTATTAACTGATATTTTGGCCAAAATATGCAAACCAGTGACAAGGGCCTTTATTGTTTTGTGACTATGTATGCTAACATTAAAAACAAACTCACAGAAAACTTGGATGAATTCCACTCGCATCACTGGAAAGGCCAGATTAACCAGTTCAAAGAAGTTCAAGGGCATGTTAAATTCCAGACATGATGGAGGAAAACACATTTCTTTTTTTTCTTTTGGACAACAGTAGCTTTAAAAGGTTGTCCAGTATTAGAAAAACACAGCTGTCTTCCAGAAACAGCACCATATCTGTCCATGGGCTGAATGTGGTATTACAGCTCAGCCTTACTGTAGTGAATTGGGATGACCTGCAATACCGCACACAGCCTGAAGCCTTGGATAATCAGTGTAACAGATTCTCATAGCATGATGGTGCAAGCCCTGTTATGTTGAGGATAGTTTGGTTTTGGTCATGTGGGGAGCTTGGTTTATGTCAAACACAGCATGGTTTATGATACCCAAAAAGTTAATTTAGAACTTAGGTAAATTTCATTTCAGCGTCTTCCACATTTTTCTTAACTGTAACCAAAATATTTTGGATTTTTTTTATCTCCTGGGAAAGAACAGGATAGTATGTAAAATAGGCAACTGAGAAATAGATATACACCAAATAATATACCACAATTTTTATTAGTATACGGCCACACGGTCAGGTTTCTGGAGGCAGTTTTGGTAGCCAAAATCAGGAGTGGAACATAACAGGAGAGAAAGTATAAAGTACAAATACGATGTCTCCTCTTTTTTGAATTCATTCCTGGTTTTGGCTTCCAAAACTGCACCAGGAAACCTGACCGTGTGGTCATACCCTTACAATTAACAATTAAAAAGCAATTTCTTGCTACAAAATAGAGTACAGAGGATTACACTATGATAAGTGTAACTTCCCTCTCATTCCCCTTCCAAAAGTATCATACCAGCATACACCAAATGCAGTATTTGCCCAGCCGAAAGCTGGCATTTATGCACACATGAATGGGTTATGCAATGAGGATCTGGCAGTGACCTGTAGAATCTGGCAATGCCAGATTTGGTGAACTCCAGCAGATAACATATTATCACCGGAGATGTGAAAGTAGCCTAAACATAAATAGAATCAGTTGCATAATACCAAATTCCTACATTGTATAATACTTCTAAAACTATAAAACTTCATCCTATGTATATGTCCGCTGCTGCTATAGAAGGAAGACCTGTAATTGTAGGACACGGCAAGGAGACATCTTTATGGTGGTACCTGACGTGCCAGAACGGACGATTTTAGGTATGTTCTTCTACTAATTCTTTCATTGGCAACATGTGTTAATAACATTTGGATGGTATTTAAACACAGTGTAAAGACAGGTACAGTTACCCCTGAGGAAGCAAAGCAGTAGCGATACACATGCGGACTTGGTACTCTCTTCCTTCTATAGCAGCAGTGGATATATACATAGGATGTAGTTTTATAGGCTTTCAGGTTTTCCATGTATTGATACAGTGTGGGAATTTGGTGTTATGTAACTGATGCTATTTCTGTTCACTTGTGTTCTTGTGCATGGTATATATTGCATGGCATATACAGTATATATGTCACGATCTAGTGTGGGAGGGAAACCCCACACCGAACATAGAAGGGACAGGGAAAAGGAAATAAGGCCTGAAAACTAGGGAAGGAAGATGGACACATCCTAGTGAAAATCCTAGTCAAAGCCCTGACTGACTACCAGTATAAACAGACCCCAGAGGTACAGTACGGACCAAAAGTTTGGAAACACCTTCTCATTCAAAGAGTCTTCTTTATTTTCATGACTATGAAGGCATCTTTTGCTTTGATTACTGCTTTGCACACTCTTGGCATTCTCTTGATGAGCTTCAAGAGGTAGTCCCCTGAAATGGTCTTCCAACAGTCTTGAAGGAGTTCCCAGAGATGCTTAGCACTTGTTGGCCCTTTTGCCTTCACTCTGCGGTCCAGCTCACCCCAAACCATCTCGATTGGCTTCAGGTCCGGTGACTGTGGAGGCCAGGTCATCTGGCGCAGCACCCTATCACTCTCCTTCATGGTCAAATAGCCCTTACTTTCAAAGTTTTCCAAATTTTTCGGCTGACTGACTGACCTTCATTTCTTAAAGTAATGATGGTCACTCGTTTTTCTTTACTTAGCTGCTTTTTTCTTGCCATAATACAAATTCTAACAGTCTATTCAGTAGGACTATCAGCTGTGTATCCACCTGACTTCTGCTCAACGCAACTGATGGTCCCAACCCCATTTATAAGGCAAGAAATCCCACTTATTAAACCTGACAGGGCACACCTGTGAAGTGAAAACCATTTCAGGGGAGTGTGCAAAGCAGTAATCAAAGCAAAAGGTGGCTACTTTGAAGAACCTAGAATATTACATATTTTCAGTTGTTTCACACTTGTTTGTTATGTATACACTGCGTGCAGAATTATTAGGCAAATGAGTATTTTGACCACATCATCCTCTTTATGCATGTTGTCTTACTCCAAGCTGTATAGGCTCGAAAGCCTACTACCAATTAAGCATATTAGGTGATGTGCATCTCTGTAATGAGAAGGGGTGTGGTCTAATGACATCAACACCCTATATTAGGTGTGCATAATTATTAGGCAACTTCCTTTCCTTTGGCAAAATGGGTCAAAAGAAGGACTTGACAGGCTCAGAAAAGTCAAAAGTAGTGAGATATCTTGCAGAGGGATGCAGCACTCTTAAAATTGCAAAGCTTCTGAAGCGTGATCATCGAACAATCAAGCGTTTCATTCAAAATAGTCAACAGGGTCGCAAGAAGCGTGTGGAAAAACCAAGGCGCAAAATAACTGCCCATGATCTGAGAAAAGTCAGGCGTGCAGCTGCCAAGATGCCACTTGCCACCAGTTTGGCCATATTTCAGAGCTGCAACATCACTGGAGTGCCCACAAGCACAAGGTGTGCAATACTCAGAGACATGGCCAAGGTAAGAAAGGCTGAAAGACGACCACCACTGAACAAGACACACAAGCTGAAACGTCAAGACTGGGCCAAGAAATACCTCAAGACTGATTTTTCTAAGGTTTTATGGACTGATGAAATGAGAGTGAGTCTTGATGGGCCAGATGGATGGGCCCGTGGCTGGATTGGTAAAGGGCAGATGGTGAACAGATCAAAACACTGACAGAATCCATGGATGGCAGGCTTTTGAGTGTCCTTGCAAAGAAAGGTGGCTATATTGGTCACTGATTTGTTTTTGTTTTGTTTTTGAATGTCAGAAATGTATATTTGTGAATGTTGAGATGTTATATTGGTTTCACTGGTAAAAATAAATAATTGAAATGGGTATATATTTGTTTTTTGTTAAGTTGCCTAATAATTATGCACAGTAATAGTCACCTGCACACACAGATATCCCCCTAAAATAGCTAAAACTAAAAACAAACTAAAAACTACTTCCAAAAATATTCAGCTTTGATATTAATGAGTTTTTTGGGTTCAGTGAGAACAGGGTTGTTGTTCAATAATAAAATTAATCCTCAAAAATACAACTTGCCTAATAATTCTGCACTCCCTGTATAATTCCACATGTGTTAATTCATAGTTTTGATGCCTTCAGTGTGAATCTACAATTTTCATAGTCATGAAAATAAAGAAAACTCTTTGAATGAGAAGGTGTGTCCAAACTTTTGGTCTGTACTGTAGGTGAGTTCATACACAGCAATACCTAAAGTCCTGTCTAACCTGGTACTAATGACAGGCATGAGACATCCTATTTCTTAAAAAGGAAGGATGAACAGGAGTCTCCCTAAGGCCTAATACAAAACAACAAAGAAATGCAACACACAGAAAAGCCAAAATACAAAGGGAAAGGTAACACTTAAAGAGGACCTTTCGTCGGTCCAAACATTGTAAGATAACTATCAGGCTGTGTAGAGCGGCGCCCCAGGATCTCACTGCGCTTACTATTATTCTGCAGCGCAGAGCTCACAGCCTGGAAAAAAAACACCAAGGAGAAGGAGACGCCCAGGAGAAAAACGGCAGACTCCTCCCAGTATAACCAAGTCAGTGAAAATACCGGGGCACATATCGGGATAACGGAGCGGCGTCCCGGAATAATAGTAAGTGCAGTGAAATTCCGGGGCGCCGCTCTACATAGCCTGATAGTTATCTTACAATGTATGGACCGATGAAAGGTCCTCTTTAACTTCCAAGAAGCTATGGCAGCACCAGGAACTCAGCCGAGATCCAAACACCATCTATCCACAGGTCCAACTGAAGCTATAAACTGCACAGCATTGTGGGAGAAAAAAACTATAAATAGGGAAAGTTAAATGACCACAATAGCAACACCTGGAGGTTAAGAGTGTGGCCAGTACTAGAAACAACACAGACGCCTATTGATCCACAAGGTAAACATATCAAACCAAACCACGTGTTGCCAGTCTCAAAGATCTCTTGCTACTCACTGTCACGGGGAGGTCCGTATGTCCATTGTATGAGTGACCTCCGGGCACCCAGGACCGACCTTATTTGGGTGAGACCTGTGAAAAGCTTTCACCAAACGACTGGCATTCACTTCAGATGCCGGTACCCACATCCTCTCCTCAGGTCCATAACCCTTCCAGTTAACAAGATACTGAAGAGATCTACGGAAAGCTCGAGAGTCAATTATTTTGGCGATCTGAAATTCCAAACTACCGTCCACCATGACAGGAGCGGGTGGCAAGGAAGACGGCTCCAAAGGTTCAATATATCTCTTCAACAAAGATTTATGAAACACATTATGTGTTTTCAGAACCTTCAAGAAGTTCAAGACGAAAAGCTACAGGATTAATAATGGCCTTTATCTTATATGGACCAATAAACCTTGGACCCAACTTCCAAGAAATTACCTCAACTTAATGTTTCTTGTGGACAGCGACACCAAATCACCCACTCTTAGGTCCGGACGCTTCATGCGTTTCCTGTCAGCCACACGTTTATACTTATTGCCCAAATTCATAAAGTTATTTGGAATTTTCCACCATATAGATCATAATGATGACGAAAAACATTCCTCCTCAGGAATACCAGAAGTATCTGAACCAGAAAAAGTGCCAAACTGCGGGTGAAACGGTGACTTACCAGTGGAGTCCTGTCTACGATTATTTATGGCACTCTCTGCCAAAGACAAAAATGAGGACCACTCCTCCTGGTTCTCAGGGACAAATCATCTTAAGTAAGTCTCCAGGCTCTGATTAGTGCGCTCCGTCTGTCTGTTCGACTGAGGATGAAAAGCCGAAGAAAAAGATAGTTGTACCCCCAGCTGAGTACAGAACTCCTTCCAGAATCTGGACACAAACTGAGTCCCACGATCCAAAACCACGTCAGAAGGAATGCCATGGAGTTTCACAATGTTATCAACAAACACTTGAGCAAGTGTTTTAGCATTAGGGAGGCCAGACAACACTACAAAGTGCACTATTTTACTAAAACGATCAACCACCACCAAAATAACTGTCTTTCCTAACGAATTAGGCAGATGAGTGATAAAATCCATACAGGAGAGGGCTGACAACTCATGGGGCCCCCGGGCAATAGGAGATTATGGGGCCCCTGTTCCCTGCCCACCCTCAAGCCACACCCACATATCACACCGCCCACATCACCTATATCAATATGTAAATCCCAGAGAACCCTTTTACCTTATGTTATCTGTAGTGTTACATAGGACTGCAAAAATACCCAGGAGCCAAATAAAATGTTTTGTTGCCAAATTTAAAATACATAAATTAGGCTACTTTTACACTAACATTTTTGCTGGATCCGGCAGGGTTCAGCAAAAACACTTCTGTTACTGATAATACAACCATCTGCATCCATTATGAACAGATCCGGTTGTATTATCTGTAACATAGCCAAGACGGATCCGTTATGAACTCCATTGAAAGTCAATGGGGGACGTAACCGTTTTCTATTGTGTCAGATCCGTCTTGCTCCACATACCAGGATGGAAAGCCATATACAACATGTTGCAGTTTGCTCTCTGGTCTGGGAACGCAACTAAACGGAACGGAATGCATTTTGGAGCATTCCGTTCTGTTCAGCTCAGTTTTGTCCCCATTGACAATGAATAGGGAAAAAACTGAAGCGTTTTTTTCCGGTATTGAGACCCTATGACAGAACTCAATACCGGAAAACTTTAACGCTAGTGTGATAGTAGCCTTATGATAAAAAAAACACATGGAGGAGAAGATGAGACGCAGGTCACAGTAGTGTGGGAGGGAAACCCCACATCGAACATAGGAGGGACAGGGAAAATGAAATAAGGCCTGAAAACTAGGGAAGGAGGATGGACACATCCTAGTGAAAAACCTAATCAAAGCCCTGACTGACTACCAGTATGAACAGATCTCAGAAGTAGGTGAGTTCATACACAGGAATACCTAAAGCCCTATCTAACCCTAAAGGACCCTGGTACTCAGAGCCGTCTTTAATATTGATTGGACCCTGGGCAAGAATTTACTTGGGCCCCCTGGATCCCGCCTTCACACACCCTAGCATGCAATCACGCCCTCCACCACAACACACAGTGAATGGGTCCGCATCCGAGCCACCAAAACAGCGGCTCGGATGCGGACCCAAACAACGGCCGTGTGCATGAGGCCTAAGAACATGCAGTCTCAGGAGTGGTCCACACCACACCCCTGCCTTGCAGCCTCACAGGAGTACAGGACCAGTATCTGCACACGTATGTATGGCATAATTGAGATGCACATCACACATGACATGACCCAGGTCTTTACCAGGCTGCAGGCCAGCAGACACATTATTATTGCCACATGTGTCACATGCCACTACTGACTGTACAGCCATTCAGAGTTCAGACAGTTCACAGTTCCACTTCCTTCAGAAAAGCGAGCCTGCTGTGCACTCCAGCGACTTACAGATAGAGGCAGTGGCGTTGCTATGGCTGGTGTCACCCTTTGCTCAGGGGGGCCCTCATGGTGTGGTGTGCTCATGGTGTGGTGTGGAATGGTCATTTTTACTAAGGAATATAGTTTAACCATTTATGTGCAAAAGAGAAAATAAGAAGTCAGCTCCAATCAGATATCTGCACATAGACCAAGAGTCTTGGTCTATGTGCAGATATCCGATTGGAGCTGACTTCTGATTTTCTCTTTTGCACATAAATGGTTAAACTATATTCCTTAGTAAAAAATGACCAGTCCACACCACACCATGTGGGTCTTTATTTATGAGGGCCCTCCTGAGCAATGATTAGTAAATATGGCTGGATGGCCCCAGGCCACAGTTCAGCAGCAGACAGAGAGAACCCAACCCCTTATGTCTCCCGTCTCTATAATAATCCCACACTAATGGGGTTATTTAAATTACTGGTGGATTATTAGAGAGACGAGAGACATAAGGGCTTCTCTCTGTCTGCTTAATTGTGGGCTGGGGCCACATTTACTAATCTTTGCTCAGGGGGGCCCTCATGGTGTGGTGTGGACTGGTCATTTTCACTAAGGAATATAGTTTAACCATTTATGTGCAAAAGAGAAAATAAGAAGTCAGCTCCAATCAGATATCTCTGCACATAGACCAAGAGTCTTGGTCTATGTGCAGATATCTGATTGGAGCTGACTTCTTATTTTCTCTTTTGCACGTAAATGGTTAAGCTATATTCCTTAGTGAAAATGACCAGTCCACACCACACCATGAGGGCCCCCCTGCCCTGAGCAAAGATTAGTAAATGTGGCCGTGTGGCCCCAGGCCACAGTTCAGCAGCAGAGAGAACCCAACCCCTTATGTCTCCTGGGGCTGGGGCCGTCTATATAATAATCCCCCACTAATTTATGAATGGGGTAAGGGTTAATTAATAATTCGGTGACCTGACCGACTGACCGGTCTAAATTTCTAATATAAATAAAGTCAATATGCGAATGCGTGCAGCAGCTCTAGAGCCTCTAGCCTCTACCTACCTCCTACTCCTGGCGCGGCAGTGGCAGGTCTGCCTGTGTAAGGTGAGTGAGTCACTGGTGGTCACGTGAGTCCGTGACTCACCACCCAATCCCTTTAGCTCCGGAGGCGGAGACTTAGTCCCTGCTGCTGGCTGCTCTGCAGCGGCGCCACTCACCACACCCCCTTTACCAACCACGTGATGGCGCCGACGACGTGCTTGCTTGTTCTGCATAGTGAATCGGGAAACGGAGCTCCCTTGGGCCCCCAGGAGCAACTGGGCCCGAGGCAGCTGCCCCTTTTGCCCTGCGGCAAAGACGGCCCTGCTGGTACTAATGACACTAATGAGACATCCTGTTCCTCCAAAAGGAAGGATAGAACGGAAGTCTCCCTAAGGCTGGGTTCACACCTGAGCGTATTTGATAAGCGCTTTTTACAGGCATTTTGGGGCGTTTTTGTATTTTGAAAACGCGCGTAGTACGCGCGTTTGTGTGATTAATCCAATGAAAAACTGCCACAATACGCGCGACAATACTCCCCAAAGAAGCTCCTGTACTTCTTGGGGCGTAGGGCGTTTTACAGCGCGTTCGTACGCGCTGTAAAACGCTCAGATGAGAACCATGCCCGTAGGGAAACATTGGTTTTTGCCTGTTGAGCGTTTTACAGCGCTTAGGAAAGCGCTGTAAAACGCTCAGGTGTGAACCCAGACTAAGGCCTAATACAAAACAACAAAGAAATGCAACACACAGAAAAGCCAAAATACAAAGGGAAAGGTAACACAACTTCCAAGAAGCTATGGCAGCATCAGGAACTCTGAGATCCAAACACCAGCTATCCACAGGTCCAACTGAAGCTGTAAACTGCACAGCATTGTGGGAGAAACAACTATAAATAGGGAAAGTTAAATGACCACAATAGCCACACCTGGAGGATAAGGGTGTGGCCAGTACCAGAAACAACACAGACGCATATTGATCCACAAGGTAAACAAGTCAAATCAAACCACGTGTTGCCAGTCTCAAATATCTCCTGCCACTCATTGTCGCGGGGACGTCCGTATGTCTCGGTACATCTGTGACAATATATCAATACAGTGGTCCCTCAAGTTACAATATTAATTGGTTCCAGGATGACCATTGTAAGTTGAAACCATTGTAAGTTGAGTAATTGGTTCCAAAGGCCCAAAATGTCTTCCAAGATAAGAGAAAATGAAGGTTTAGGAAAAATAACCAGATAACTAGCGACTAATACAACTATTTTACCTGAGAAGTGACCTGGATCGATTGGATCTGAGTCTTAGACATTGTATATTGAGTCTAGTTTCAACTTACGATGGGTCAGAAATAGAGATGAGCGAATCGAAGTTGACAAAGTGGAATTCGATCCGAATTTCAGAAAAAATGTGATTCTCACCGAATCCGAATTTCTTTACGCTTCGTGGTAACGAATCGTATTTTTTCCTAAAATGGCTGCTACACGTGTTAGGACATGGAGCAAGGAACTCTGGGAACGAGGGATCACCCACAATGCCATGCATGCAGCCAATCAGCAGCCAGCCAGTCCTGTGATGTCACAGCCCTATAAATAGCCTCAGCCATCTTGGATTCAGCCATTTTCCAGTGTACTTAGTGCTGGGAGAGATGGCAGCAGGCACTAGGGACAGTGGTAGAAAAAAATTTAAAACTTTTATTTTGCTGTATAGAAGTTCAGGGAAGCAGAACAGGGTTCAGTATGGGAGTTTACAGGCCTGGGTAATAGGAACAATCCTATTACACCTTGTTGCACTGACTGGGGATCCAAATTGACATTATACAGCTCTGTAATTCCAGCAGACCGTTCTTTTTATTGGGATGCAAGTCCTGTTTGATACAGCCATTAACAGGTTATTGTATTAGTGGGAAAAAAAGGGTTTATTAGCTGTTGTGTGGTGAAGTGAGAAAATTACACCCTTTTTGGCGTGTATTAGTAGCAAAAAAATATATATTATTTGCCGTTCAGCAGTGCAGTTATATGTTCTAAAGCCCTTTTTTGCGTGTATTAGTGGCACAAAAAAAAGTATTTGCCGTTGTGTGGTGAAGTAAGAAAATTACAACCCTTTGGTGTGTATTAGTGGCAAAAAAAATATAATATTTGCCGTTCAGCGGTGCAGTTATATGTTCTAAAGCCCTTTTTGCGTGTAATAGTGGCACAAAAAAAAGTATTTGCCGTTGTGTGGTGAAGTAAGAAAATTACAACCCTTTGGTGTGTATTAGTGGCAAAAAAATATATACTATTTGCCGTTCAGCGGTGCAGTTATATGCTCTAAAGCCCTTTTTGCGTGTATTAGTGGCACAAAAAAAAGTATTTGCCGTTGTGTGGTGAAGTAAGAAAATTACAACCCTTTGGTGTGTATTAGTGGCAAAAAAATATATATTATTTGCCGTTTAGCGGTGCAGTTATATGTTCTAAAGCCTTTTTTGACGTGTATTAGTGGCAAAAAAATATATAATATTTACCGTTCAGCGGTGCAGTTATGTTCTAAAGCCCTTTTTGTCGTTTATTAGTGGCACAAAAAAAAGTGCCGTTGTGTGGTGAAGTAAGAAAATTACAACCCTTTGGTGTGTATTAGTGGCAAAAAAATATATATTATTTGCCGTTTAGCGGTGCAGTTATATGTTCTAAAGCCTTTTTTGACGTGTATTAGTGGCAAAAAAAATATATAATATTTACCGTTCAGCGGTGCAGTTATGTTCTAAAGCCCTTTTTGTCGTTTATTAGTGGCACAAAAAAAAGTATTTGCTGTTGTGTGGTGAAGTAAGAAAATTACAACCCTTTGGTGTGTATTAGTGGCAAAAAAATATATATTATTTGCCGTTTAGAGGTGCAGTTATATGTTCTAAAGCCTTTTTTGACGTGTATTAGTGGCACAAAAAAAGTATTTGCGGTTGTGTGGTGAAGTGAGAAAATTACAGCCCATTTTGGCGTGTATTAGTGGCAAAAAAAAAACTTTATTTGCTGTTCACGGCTGCAGTTATATGTTCTAAAGCCTTTTTATGCTGTGTATTAGTGGAGAAAAAGAAAAAGTGCTTATTAGCCATTGTGTGTTGAAGTGAGAAAATTACTGCCTTTTTTGGCGTGTATTAGTGGCAAAAAAAAAAATTTATTTGCCGTTCAGCGGTGAAGTTCCATTGTACTACAGCCATCTATGGGGGGTATTAAAAGGATAGATTCGCACGTCCTATTAGCCGTTCTGCTGTGAATTGTGGTTGTTATATTTATTTTTTTGGGGTGTATTAATGGGAAAAAGAACACATCTTATTTGCCGGCCTGCAGTGAACCGACATTGTTATACAGCCATTGTTGGGGTGTATTAATGGGAAAAATAAGTATGTGTTATTAGCCGTTCTGCGGTGAATTTACACTGTCATACAGACATTGTTGTGCTGTATTAATAGCAAAAAAAAGTATGTGTTATTAGCCGTTCTGCGGTAAATTTACATTGTCATTCAGTGGTGAAATTTGTTTGTGATACAGCCCTTTTTGGGAAAATTGGTCGGTGAATGTAGACTTTCTTCTGTAGGGACTGAGTAATTGCGTCAATTAGCCATTTAGTGGTGAAATTTGTTTGTGATACAGCCTTTGTTTGAAAAATTGGTCGGTAGCTGTAACTACGGCCAAGGACAATATATGTCCTTTACGGCCCACTGGGTAAATATGGTTCCTCCCCAGCCACATCAGAAATTTGGCCAGGTGACGCAGCTTCCGCCTCCACATTCTCACGCCATTGGTCCTGCGACAATGTCCGCCTCTCCCTCCTCATCCTCCACCGTGTCCTCAGCCTCCACTGCAGGGACAATTCACAGTGCTCCACCAGCATACCACATGTGCAGGGCATGGCTGTGTCACACTGTTCTACACCCCGTTTGCCTGGGCGAACAGAGTCACACAGGGGAGGAACTGCTCCGTGTCCTTCATCAAGAAATCAAATCCTGACTATCTCCGCGACAACTCGAAATCGGAACCATGGTGACTGACAACGGGAAGAACATGGTGTCAGTGCTGCGTCAAGGAGGGCTGAGCCATGCGCCTATCATGCCCCGCCCTGATTATGTGCGGAGGTCGGCCAGAATAGCAGTACGAGTTTAGTGTTTTGTTTTGGAGCCGTGCTGGATCCGCCTCCCATCAGGTGCACTGGGTGGGGTCATTAGTTTAAATAGCACTCCAGCCCAGTGCTCTGAGCGGATTATAGGAATCACTTTGGTCTTGGAAGCTAGGAAGGAAGGTTGGCTGTTCCAGCTCAGAAAGATAAGTGTGGTTTCTAGTTTGATTGTTTTGTGTCATCTCTCCCATCCAGGTTCTGTGCGAGCAGGCTGCTCCTATTTCTCCTCTTCACCATCTCAGGGAATTTAGGGTGTTTCAGCCCAGGCATGGGGACACATCATACCTACCACCAAGGTCTGCATGTGGGCTGAGCAGTGCAGGGAGAGAGGTCAGGGATTAGCTAGGAGGTGACCCTTCCCCTGCCTCTCGCCTAGAGCCTGGTTGGTGGTTTATCTGTTAGTCTGAGTGCACGTCCGCCGTGACATTATAATCCGCCCAAATCTTTTGACTGTCATTACTCAGCGGTTTTGTGATGACGGCAATTGAAGCATTAGTTGACCGCATGCAGGGGCTATCCCTAGAGGTTGCGGAGCTGCGTGGTTCGGTCGCACGGTGTCAGAGTGCTCTGGCATCAGGAGGAGGTCAAGTTTGTGTGGAGCCTAAAGTGGCTCTTCCTGATCGATTTTCAGGGGGTACGGATGACTTTGTCCGTTTTAGAGAGTCCTGCAAATTGTACCTTCAGCTGCGTCCATCATCGTCAGGTGATGAGAGTCAGAGGATAGGTATAATTATTTCTCTGCTTAAAGGGGACGCGCAATCCTGGGCCTTTTCTCTGCCACCTGGTTCTCGGGCGCTCCGGTCGGTGGAGGAATTTTTTAAGGCTCTGGGATTAATCTACGATGACCCAGATCGGGTCTCGATGGCAGAGTCGCGATTACGTAATTTGTTTCAGGGGGAACATACTGCAGAGACTTACTGTGTTGAATTTAGGAGATGGGCTACTGGATCAGAGTGGAATGATCCCGCGTTACGTAGCCAGTTTTGTCTGGGGTTATCTGAAAGATTGAAGGATGCCCTTGCTTTTCATGAATACCCAGACTCTTTGGAGAATGCCATGTCTTTAGCAGTACGGCTAGACAGACGTATGAGAGAGAGGTATAGGGCTCCCCCTGCGCAAGGTATCCCTTCTGTGAGTGGTTTCATCTCTACTGCCTCCCCGGGTGATGTTACAGGTAACGCGGGGGTAGCGGAGAAACCCATGCAACTGGGTCAGATTTCTTGCCATTCTGATAGTAGAGACTTTAGGAAATTGCACAAACTATGTTACTATTGTTGAAAGAGTGGTCATTTTGTTTTTGCTTGTCCTTATGTTAAACCGCAGGTGGTAGAGAAAAAGAAAAAAAAAACTTCCCTGACACTGAAGTAGCATGAATGGTGTGGTGGAGCTGGCAGGTATGCAAGCTCCCTGCAGTTCCCGTTTTCTCCTTCCAGCTATGGTGGCGCTGGAGTCAAGAAATGTTTTTGTTGAGGTGTTCCTTGATTGTCGTGCTGGGGTAAACCTAATTGACTTTCTTTTCCTTCAAAATCTAGGACTAAGTACTTGCACTTTAGAGAACGAGATTCGTGTTTTTGCAATTGATTCTTCCCCTCTTTCTCAAAAGAGCCTTACTCACATTGTTCATGGTATTCACTTAAGGGTGGGTGATTCACATGTTGAAATTATTTCTTGTTTTGTCTTGAAGGATTTGCCAGCTCCTATAGTTTTGGGGTTGCCCTGGTTGACTAAACATGACCCAATTATAGACTGGCAAGCGAGACAAATCATCGGTTGGAGAGAGTTTTGTTCGGATAATTGTTTTGGCACATCTATTTCTGGTGTGTCCATTAAGGCTTTACCTCAGTATCTCTCAGATTTTGCGGATGTCTTTTCAGAGGGTGGGGCTCAGGAATTGCCCCCTCATTGTGACTATGATTGCCCAGTTAATCTCATCCCAGGGGCTAAGTTGCCAAAGTTTCGGCTTTACAACCTTTCTCAACCCGAAAGAGAGGTCATGCGAAAGTATATCGCCGAGAGTTTGGCAAAAGGTCATATTAGACCATCTAAGTCTCCAGTGGCAGTGGGTTTGTTCTTTGTGAAGAAAAAGGATGGATCACTGAGACCGTGTTTGGATTTCTGGGAATTGAACCGTATTACAGTCCGGGATCCATATCCCCTGCCTTTGATCTCTGATCTTTTTGATCAGATTGTGGGAGCCAAGGTGTTCTCCAAGTTGGATTTGAGAGGGGCCTACAATCTGATCAGAATCAAGGAGGGGGATGAGTGGAAAACGGCCTTCAATACGCACGAGGGTCATTTTGAGAACCTGGTTATGCCTTTTGGGTTGACGAACGCGCCAGCAGTATTTCAGCGATTCGTCAATGACATTTTTCATCATTTGGTGGGGAGGTTCGTAGTAGTTTACCTGGATGATATTTAAATTTATTCTCCTGATCTGAAGACCCATCAGGATCATGTAAGACAGGTTTTGACGATCCTTCGGGAAAATAAATTATATGCTAAATTGGAGAAATGTTTGTTTGCGGTGCAAGAGCTTCCGTTCTTGGGATACTTGCTTTCTGATTCTGGTTTTCGTATGGACCCCGAGAAGGTCCGGGCGGTTCTGGAATGGGACCGACCAGAGAATCAGAAAGCCTTGATGCGGTTCTTGGGGTTTACGAATTATTATAGAAAATTTATTTCGAACTACTCTACCATAGTAAAACCTCTCACTGATATGACCAAGAAGGGCGCCGACGTCTCTGTCTGGTCGGATGAGGCATTGCAGGCCTTTTCGGCTATTAAGGAGCGTTTTGCGTCTGCTCCCATTCTGGTGCAGCCGGATGTGTGTCAGCCATTTGTAGTGGAGGTTGATGCATCAGAGGTGGGGGTTGGTGCGGTGTTGTCACAGGGTTCATCCCCTGGCAAGTGGGTCCCGTGTGCCTTTTTCTCCAAGAAGCTCTCGGTCGCCGAGAGGAATTATGATGTTGGAGATAGAAAGTTGTTGGCTATCAAGTTGGCCTTTGAGGAATGGCGTCACTGGTTGCAGGGGGCGTCTCACCCCGTTACGGTATATACAGACCATAAGAATTTGGCTTACCTGCAATCTGCCAAGCGTCTGAACCCTAGGCAGGCCAGATGGTCACTGTTTTTTACCAGGTTTAATTTTGTGGTTACCTTTCGCCCAGGGGTCAAGAACGTCAAGGCAGATGCCTTGTCTCGCAGCTTCCCTGGGGGAGGTGATTCAGAGGATCCTGCGCCGATTTTAGCGGATGGGGTGGTGGTCTCCGCTCTATACCCTGAATTGGAGATGGAGGTGTTGGGAGCCCAGGAGGGGGCTCCTGGTTCTTGTCCCCCAGGGAGGTTGTTTGTTCCTGAGGGCCTGCGATACAAGGTCTTCAAGGAACATCACGATACTGTCCTTGCTGGACATCCTGGTGGTAAGTCCACCTGTGATCTGGTGTCCCGGAGGTTCTGGTGGCCAGGGTTACGTAAGAGCATTGAGAATTACGTGACAGCCTGTGAAACCTGCGCTCGGTCAAAGGTTGCTCATACTCGACCGGCTGGTTCACTTCTTCCATTGTCTATTCCGTCTCGTCCTTGGACGCATTTGTCTATGGACTTTATTACGGATCTGCCGAGTTCCTCCGGGAGAACAGTGATTTTGGTGGTAGTTGACCGTTTCAGTAAAATGGCTCACTTTATATCGCTAACTAGTCTGCCTAACGCTAAGACTCTCGCGCTGATTTTTGTGGATAATATTGTGAGATTGCATGGTATTCCTTCGGATGTGGTCTCTGATAGGGGCACGCAGTTTGTCTCCAGGTTTTGGAGGGCGTTCTGCTCTCGGCTTGGCATTCAACTTTCATTCTCTTCGGCTTTTCATCCGCAGTCGAATGGTCAGACGGAGCGTACTGATCAAAACCTGGAGACCTACTTGAGGTGCTTTGTGGCTGAGAATCAGGAGGACTGGTCCTCATTCTTGTCCTTAGCAGAATTTGCGTTGAATAACCGTTGCCATCAGTCCTCGGGTAAGTCGCCATTTTTTGGCGTATACAGTTTTCATCCTCAGTTTGGTACCTTTTCTGGGACTGGTTCCTCTGGGATGCCAGAGGAGGAGAGATTCTCTTCTGCCTTATCGTCCATCTGGCGGAGGATTCAAGGGAATTTGGAGAGGATGGGTGACAGGTATAAACGAATGGCTGACAGGAGACGTGTGACTGGTCCGGACCTGTGTGTGGGTGATCTGGTGTGGTTGTCCACTAAAAATATCAAATTGAGAGTGCCATCTTGGAAACTGGGTCCAAGATTTATTGGTCCGTATGAAATTTCTGCGGTGATCAATCCTGTAGCGTTTCGTCTGGATCTTCCGCAGACTTGGAGGATCCATGATGTGTTCCACAGGTCGTTACAAAAAAAATATGTGAAACCAGTGGAACCATCGCTATTGCCTCCACCTCCTCTTCTAGTCGAGGGAAACTCGGAGTTCAAAATCTCCAGGATTCTCGACTCTAGAATTCTTCAGGGTTCCCTCCAGTACCTGGTGCACTGGAGGGGATATGGCCCTGAGGAGAGGACGTGGGTTCCGGCTCTAGACGTCAACGCCAGCCAACTGGTGAGGGCTTTTCATAGGTCCCATCCGGATAAGGTTGGTCCGGGGTGTCCGGAGGTCACCCGTAGAAGGGGGGGTACTGTCATGCCCCGCCCTGACTATGTGCGGAGGTCGGCCAGAATAGCAGCACGAGTTTAGTGTTTTGTTTTGGAGCCGTGCTGGATCCGCCTCCCATCAGGTGCACTGGGTGGGGTCATTAGTTTAAATAGCACTCCAGCCCAGTGCTGTGAGCGGATTATAGGAATCACTTTGGTATTGGAAGCTAGGAAGGAAGGTTGGCTGTTCCAGCTCAGAAAGATAAGTGTGGTTTCTAGTTTGATTGTTTTGTGTCATCTCTCCCATCCAGGTTCTGTGCGAGCAGGTTGCTCCTATTTCCCCTCTTCACCATCTCAGGGAATTTAGGGTGTTTCAGCCCAGGCACAGGGACACATCATACCTACCACCAAGGTCTGCATGTGGGCTGAGCAGTGCAGGGAGAGAGATCAGGGATTAGCTAGGAAGTGACCCTTCCCCTGCCACTCGCCTAGAGCCTGGTTGGGGGTTTATCTGTTAGTCTGAGTGCACGTCCGCCGTGACAGCGCCCTGCATGGCACACGTGTTCAATCTGGTTTTCAAGAGGTTCCTGAAGTCTTCCACCCATCTGCAAGACATCCTAAAAATGGCCACTAAACTTTGCATGCACTTCAGCCACTCGTACACCACAAAGCACGTCCTCCTTGAGCTGCAGAACGGCATCCCCCTTTGGAATTCCACGCTACATATTTGGACCGACTATACGAACAGAGAAAGGCCATAAACGATTTCTTGATGATCCAAGCGGACAGGAGTACTCTCCTGTGTAACTTCAATGTCAGCCAGTGGCAGCTCATGCGTGACACCTGCCATTTGCTCAGGCCCTTTGAGGAGGCCACGTTATTTGTCAGTCGCCAGGACTACAGGATGAACAACGTCATTCCACTGCTTCATGTTCTGGAACAGATGCTGGTAAATCTGGCTGGTCAGGGGACTGGAGACGTGGTGCCTAGATCTCGCAGCCAGAGGAGCTACAGGGCAACGAGGAAGACGAGTCAGAGCACCCAGACACCCGTGGCAGTATGCAGTGGAGATGGAGGCAGGGAGTGCCTCTGAGTCACTTGCACAAATGGCCCGATGCAAGTCAGCATTTGGCAGAGGGATGACTTCTGGCACCTTGTTGGACGCTCGCTACCGGTCGAAAAAGGGGGCCTTCTTTACACCCGCTGAAAAGGAGGACAAACTAAACTGCTATAGAGACATCCTATGCAGTCAGTTGGCCGCTGCCTATCTCGCCATCGTCCATCCTCTCGCAGGTCTGACCGGGAGGCCCTCTGCGCTCACGTTCCTCTGCCATGGCTGCTGTGGCAAGGTTGGGGGATAAAAGCAGTTCCAGCTCCATTAGCGGCAACTTGAGTCGCTGATGAGCAGCTTCCTTCACATGCTTAGTGAATAAACTACTTACCAGTAGCAGCTAGACCTGGAGCAGGACCTGAACCAGCAGGTGGTGGCATACTTGGACAGCACCCTGCCACCCCACATTAAAGATCCGCTGGACTACTGGGCAGCCAAACTGGATTTGTGGCCGCAACTGGAAGAGTTTTCCCTGGAAAAGCTGCCCTGCCTGACCTTTGTCAAGGTGAATCAGGCGTGGATCAGCCAGGATTTCCACCCACCAATGCCTGGTCCATCAGATTAGATCATCCATAGTGCAACACCAACACTTTGACAAAAATGACTGGTTTCTTCTGGCTACCTGTCTCAGCTACTATTCTGATGCTGCCACCCGCCTGATGCCACACATCTGATGCCAAGTGCTCCTTCTTTCACCCACTATCTTCAGCTGGTACTGGTACTGCTACCCACCTCCCCACTCTGTCACCGGGTCACTCTGTGGTCTCCTGATGCTGCTGCCATCTCCACACTATGTCACCTTGCCATTCGGTGGTCTCCTGATGCTGCTGCCACCTCCACACTATGTCACCTTGCCACTCTATGGCTTCCTGATGCTGCTGCTGCCACCTGCACACTCTCATTGTGCCACTCTGTGGCCTCCTGATGCTGCTGCCACCTCCACACTGTAATTGTGCCACCCTGTGGCCTCCTCTTGATGCTGCTGCCGCCACCTCCATACTCTGTCATTGTGCCACTCTGTGGCCTCCTGATGCTGCTGTTGCCATCTCTACACTGTCATTGTGCCACCCTGTGGCCTCCTCCTGGTGCTGCTGCTGCCGCCACCTCCACACTCTGTCATTGTGCCACTCTGTGGCCTCCTGATGCTGCTGCTGCCACCTCCACACTGTCATTGTGCCCCTCTGTGGCCTTCTCCTGATGCTGCTTCTGCCGTCACCTCCACACTCTGTCATTGTGCCACTCTGTGGCCTCCTGATGCTGCTGCCACCTCCGCACTGTCATTGTACTACTCTGTGGCCTCCTCCTGATGCTGCTGCCACATCCAGACTCTGTCATTGGGCCACTCTGTGGTCTCCTCATGCTGCTTCCACCTCACCACTATGTCATAGGGCCACTCTGTGGACTTCTTATGCTGTTCCCACCCTCCCCACTTCATGACTAGGCTACTATTTTGCCTTTTAACCTGGCTGACATCATCATTTATTTGACCCTTTTTCTGATATGTCAGAAGGAAGGAAAAATGAGACGCACAACGGCACCTGTGTATGTAACAGCTGTAAGGCCTGCATGACATGGTCCCTATTTTGCATCAGAATTGGCTTATGATTTGGTAGCCAAAAGCAGGAGTGGGTACAAAACACAGAAGACATGCAAATATTCCATTCACGTGTCATCTCTGTTTTGGATCCACTCCTGTTTTTTTTGGCTTTAGCAATACTGATGGATTACTGACAAAATGCTGACCGAGTGAAGGCGAATGCTCCATAGACAGGATCCGTTTTTTGGGGGTTATTGTTCTGATGGATCAGAGGAATGGCAAAATAATCAGTGATGTCAACACAAACTTACTGCTGACACCCTCTCCACTCTGTCGGGGGGCTCTACTTGTATAAGCGTTTAATAGAACAGGTTCTGTAGACATCTATGTGGAATCAGCTGACAATGGTGTTAAAGGAGTGCGCTTCTTCTTGACGCTCACATTGAGTTCACACTTCAGTTATTTGGTCAGTTTTGGCCCCATAACTGCCCAAATAAGTGAAGTGTGCAGTTATTCTAAGAGCGACACCTGTCATCTGCATGTCATACAGACTCACAGTACTGTTTCACTACCACAGCAGACTGCCTATGCGTGTTACTGCAAGGCACAGTGTTCTACAACACTATAAAGGCTCTCTGCAGCCAGGAAATAGCCGTTTTTGTAACACGATTCGCCACAAATAAATTCGGATGGAACCAAATTTTTTCGGAAAATTCGCCGACCTGGTCGAAATCTCTAGTCAGAAATGACCATTGTATGTTGAAAATATTGTATCCTGAGGCCATTGTATCTTGAGGGATCACCGTACATCAATGCATTTAGTGTATGATTGTATAACACTTTTGGAAGGGGGGTGAGTGGAGAGTAACACTTATCATGGTATAATCCTGTGTACTCTATTTTGTAGCAAAAATACTGTAGCTTTTTAATAGTTTTTAACACTTGCTGTGTATACTCTAATAAAATTGATAGTACGTTATATTATTTGGCTTTATCTATTTCTCAGGTGCCTGTTTTACATATTATCTTGTTTTTGCCTAGAAGCATTTGTTTCAGTATGTAACACCTAACCATTAGTAGTGTCCGTTTATTTTCTAATACAAAGATTTTTTAACTGCTAAATTATATTTTGCTGTTATCTTATCAATAGCAATAGTTCTTATACTGTGTGCTAGGACTCTCTCACCCATGAAAATTGAACCTCTCTCGGTGACCTCACTTACTAGTGCCCACAGCTATGCCTAATTCCTTCCATCAATTAGTGGATTATTGTTGTCAATTTGCCCCTGACCTTGTCAAAGAGTAGTTTAGAGAGTTCTTTGGTATTCTAGGTGTTGTTTCTTCTGCCAAGGAAATAACTAAACAGTTGAACTTTCCGGACACAGGTATGTATTCTGCAGTCAGTTGAGTGCACACAGGTAATCTCCATCTAAAACTTGACCGTCCCAGGGATATTTAGGCATCTAATAGAAATTTTTGTTCAATATTGTAATAAATGTAGATCAATTTGTAGATATATCACCATTTGATGTTAAAATGAACATCTCCAGTATTTTAGTTCAATCTCCTTAGAGAGATGTAAGTATACACAATAGAAACAATGTAGTTATTGTTCTTTTTTTCAATTCAATAGTTGCAACTATTTATTTTTAGAAATTTCCCAGGGGATTTCTGGTCTGTATTATCTATATTATCTATAGGTGTGTGTGCTTTATAGAAGAAAATACTGACTTTAGGAAGAGATCAAATGAAGCCTCTTCACTAGAGACGGAGGAATGTCAGAAGGGATGTAGCATTTAAAGTTTCTATCATGCCTTGCCTATGCCTCCATCCATAGGACAGGGCTGGCATCTGTCATTAAATCCCCAACCTCTGATGATGAGATGACTATGATGTTACTATCTTAGTCTACACAGCAAAGCTGCAAGTGGGCTGCAGGACACAGGAAACACAATTCTTATATGTATGCTCTCAAAGGCCAGTGCAAAAACTGATATTTTAAATATTTTTTTTGTTATATAGTCACATACAAATAAAAAAATATTTTGTGTACGTTTACATGTCACAGTCAAATTGCACTTTTTGCAGCAATTTGTATAATATAGTGCCAAAGCGACAGTTTGAATTAACGTGTTGTTTTCTGGTGATAAGTTCTTTTTGAAGACATTTTTCCTGCTGTCCAATGTTAAAACTGATTTTTGGGCCTATTAGTCAAGGGGTCAGCCCTGACATGGGATCGCGCAGTAAAACAGAGGGCACCGCACATGCGCGAGACTTTGGAAAGCGAAGCCGAATTGCGGGCTGTCACTCAAAGGCAAGAGGGGGCATGGTTACCTTGACTTGAAGCAAGGAGGCCGCTGCCCCCTTGACTTCAAGCTGACAGGCAAATTAGCACGGACGGAGGATAAAAGATAGTTTTCTGACCTTGTGCAGCATCGGACTGCAGGATGAAAAGTATGATTAGTATCACACTGCGGGCTACCCTGAGGTACTGTTGGTGGGTTTACATGCATTTAGGAGGTGACAGGTTCCCTTTAAGACTTTCTGTTTCTTTATGCAAATGTTATAAAAAAAAATACTTATCTATGGTCACAGACACATACCATACTACCGACATCACCACTCAGTAATGGGAGCCATGATGCCAGTACTACAGCATATGACCAAAAAAATAAAAAATAAATATTATCAGGGGAACAATTGTAGTCTCCAGCATGCTGGATGGATCGGTAGGGGAAATCCGTCAGATGAGCTCTCTTTTTAACTTTATAACATTTCAATATAATTTTTTTTTAGAAACCAGAATAAAATGTGTTACTCATGCTTGACATTGAACAGCTTTAGCTACATATATATTTATGCCATATGTAGAAGGATTATTTCTGAAAAGCTTATATTTTTTCTTTTGTCTTTTCCACAATGCAACAGACATATAAGTGAGAACCTGATGAAATGTTGCCAGAATAATTTTGGTCTGTGGGAGTAAACCACACTTTTGCAATACGGGAAGAACAAATTTCATGTAGATAGTATCTAGTATCAGCACGGAAACTTGGATCTAGTGCTGAGAAAGGAGAGACATCGACTGCCGCCCTAATAGATGAACATTCACTTTATTTATTTAACTAAGATTCATTGGGCTTCAAATTTCTTTTATATTTTTACTAATTTATTTTAGTTTATATTTATGTATATATTTTGTATGTTTGTTGTACTGACTTCTAGTTTAGGTTGGTGTGGGACCCTTGTGTTTAATGACAGTCTTTAAGTTATATTCCTGAAAATGCATAAAAAGACCCAGTGTGCCTGTGCGAAACTGACAGACACTTAATAATACGTGACACAGTTTGGGGGGAGGGGAGACTTGATATAAAAAGCCTGTGTTTGATATGTAGCCCATAATAACTGGAACTTGTTGACAATACTGTGACACTTGTCAATTACCAGCTGGCAGAAAATGCAGATGACATGCATAATTCATCAAAACTGTACCCTTTGTTGTCACGCTGTCTAATTTAGATTCACATTGTAATCGAGTGGGGTTTTTTTCAAACAAGGAAACATATTTTAATTAAACCACAGACTTTTCTCAATGTCAAGTTTAAACTTAGATGTTCAATTTAATGCAATTGCTCTGCTCACATCGTCTGCTTCATCTGTATGCAGATTTATTAGCCCTGCTTTAAATGCATGTAAGAAGTATAATATTTACTGCCCTTTAGATTGCAAGAGCTTGGAGTAGGATTCTCATTTACATTGTTTTTGTTTTTTTTTGTACCGTTTTACAATCTAGAGGACCAAAATGAACAGGAATTTTTAAAAAGGATGAACTAAGTATAAAGAAAAACTGGGGATCCTTAAAGGCTGTGAACACATTTAGGGGGTGGGGGTTATAATCAAATGCATGTTTTTTAGGCTAAAATTTTTTTTTGCAATTGGGTTATATTTAAAAAAAAATTGCTTTTTTGTCTTCTGCAGCTTGCATGTGTTCTCATATGTTGCAGGCTGCTCTGTCTCCTTCAGTGTGAAATTCATCTGATGAGTTCTATGAAGGCCTAAGCCTCATTCACGCATCCTCAAATCCGTGATGGTGGTCAGTGATGCCTCCTTGAAGATGCCTGTGATAGATCCATGTTGGGTCCGAGTGTCCATTTTTTGCTGTCCGTGTGTCATCCATGTTTCACTGACACTGCACAGCTGAAAAATAATTTTCAGATCATCTCTTCCTAATAATCCGTGAAACACGTATGAAACACGGATGGCATCCCCGTTGCATCCGTGGTTTTGACGGACCCATAGACTATAATGGGCGTGATGGATCCATGAACGCTGAAAAAATAAAGCCTAGAAGCGTCCATGCTAAAAACCGTGGTAAAACACTGATGTGTGAATATAAACATTAAAATGAATGGGGACGTGTGCTGTCCGTGGAGAACAGTACAGCACATGTCCGTGGAACACTGATGTGTGAATGAGGCTTTAGTCTGTAGCTCCTCTTTCTGCTGTCTTGAAAGCTCATAAAGTCACCCCCCAAAAGTCATTTTTCATTTTAGGGCTAATTAAAATCCTTATAGTGCAATTATTCAATATATAGTGATCTTACCCTTTTCTGTTGTTTAGTTTCTTTAAAAACCGCACTTTTATAATATGTTAATTACCTTGCTACCAGCAAGTAGGGCGTCTACTTGCTGGTAGCCGCCACATCCTCTTTTCAAAAAAACGCCCCCTCCTGCTGTTGATTGACAGGGCCAGCGAGCGCTCTCCTCCTCCGGCTGGCCCTGTCTGCAATTCAAATCCCACGCCTGCGCCTTACGTATCTTCATTCGGTGCAGGCGCTCTGAGAGAAGGACGCTCGCTTCCTCAGCACTCCCTCAGTGCGCCTGCGCCGATGACGTCACCTCTAAACCCGAAAGAGAAGACGTCATCAGCGCAGGCGCACTGAGGAGGTGCTGAGGAAGTGAGCGTCCTTCTCTCAGAGCGCCTGCACCGAATGAAGACACATAAGGCGCAGGCGTGGGATTTGAATTGCAGACAGGGCCAGCCGGAGGAGGAGAGCGCTCGCTGGCCCTGTCAATCAACAGGAGGAGGGGGCTTTTTTTGAAAGGAGGATGCGGCGGCTACCAGCAAGTAGAAGCCCTACTTGCTAGTAGCAAGGTAATTAACATATTATAAAAGTGCGGTTTTTAAAGAAACTAAACAACAGAAAAAGGTAAGATCACTATATATTGAATAATCGCACTATAAGGATTTTAATTAGCCCAAAAATGAAAAATGGCTTTTGGGGGGGTGACAGAAGCCCTTTAAAGTAAACCAATCACATTGAAAATAGTGTATAATATGCAGGCAGCACATTATACAGTAGGAGGAACTAGATTAAAGTGTAACTGCCATTTCACTACCAAAAATGAAATTCCTAACATATGTGATGCTGAAGGAAAGATATTATGCTTTATTTTTCAGTTAATCTTACCTTTCTGATGTCTGTATTCAGCCCTTAGCAACCTTATTTCTCTGTGCCTCTATTTCAGCATCTTCCTAAGATGGCCTCTGCTGCACTTCCTGTGGTGATCTTTGCCATGTCCTTGAGGCCATCCTGTATTTCCCTCACTTCCCATAAGCCCTTTCTCTCCTCACATGAACTAGCAGGACCAATCAGAATGCAGATAACCTCACCCACTACGCCAGAGCAGTGTGTATCCTTTCACATACAGCTAACCAGAGACAAGCCATGCAATTACATGAAATCAATAAGCATTTGTTTTAGCCTGTTAACAGTCACATTAAAAGTTTTTTTAGGAACAGTTTCGGGCAATTTTCACATTATTTTGTGGAATTTATTTTACGGCGTTCACTGTGTAAAAATAACATAATTTTATTATGTGACTCACTACACTAATGATAATGTCACATTTCTATATATATTTTTTTACTATCTTTCTCTCCTCCTATCAGCTCTGGAGCTGTTCCCTCATTCTCCTCCAGACTGACAGGGGGATAAGGGGCTGCTTCAGCTGCTCATATCTCTGATTTGGTACCAGATACAATACCAGAATGACAGCAATGTGTTCAGTACATGGGAGTATATCACTGATAGAAATCGGGATGCTGTGAATACTGCTGAAAGTGAAAGTAAAAGCAGGTTTTAGCCAGGATTATTCGATACTCGATTTGTAACAGTGATTTCTCCTCTGTAGCCTGGAATGTCAGCTTTCCAACAGGACCTGTTGCATGTTTGTAGCTGCTACCATTCAGGAGAAATGCCACCCCGCCCCTCCACTTTCTGCCCAAGCCCAGGCACTCTGGGCTGTGCTCCTCCTCCCAGTGCTCTCCCCGACACTCGGGGTTGTGCTCAGCCTCCCAGTGCTCTCCCCGACACTCGGGGCTGTGCTCCTCCTCCCAGTGCTCTCCCTGACACTCGGGGCTGTGCTCCTCCTCCCAGTGTTCTCCCCAACACTCAGGGCTGTGCTCCTCCTCCCAGTGCTCTCCCCGACACTCGGGGATGTGCTCCTTCTGCCAGTACTCTCCCCGACACTCGGGGCTGTGCTCCTCCTCCCAGTGCTCTCCCCGACACTCGGGGCTGTGCTCCTCCTCCCAGTGCTCTCCCTGACACTCGGGGCTGTGCTCCTCCTCCCAGTGTTCTCCCCAACACTCAGGGCTGTGCTCCTCCTCCCAGTGCTCTCCCCGACACTCGGGGATGTGCTCCTTCTCCCAGTACTCTCCCCGACACTCGGGGCTGTGCTCCTCCTCCCAGTGCTCTCCCCGACACTCGGGGCTGTGCTCCTCCTCCCAGTGCTCTCCCCGCCACTCGGGGCTGTGCTCCTCCTCCCAGTGCTCTCCCCGTCTCTTGTTTATATCAGAGATGACGGCTGCACATGACAACGCTGTGAGAAGAGGCTGCTCAATGTGAAAGTGACAAACATTTCTGGGTGTTATTAGCAGGCAAAACTGAACATGATCAAATTTTAAAGCACAAAAGCACTTATACAGCAGGGTGTACTATACCATTAGGGTATAACATTTTTTATGGCAGTTACACTTCAATATAATGTTGTTAGAAAAGTTCCAGTATAACTTTTCATTTATTCATAGAAATCTTTGGTCATTCAGGTGGGAAGTCCTCTACAGTGATGGACAGGTATCTTTTCAGGTATACACATAAATGTGGCAATTACTGAGTAAGACTTTCCGCCAGACTCCTAAGCCCACAATATCAATCTGCTCAGCTCCTCCTGCTCTGTAACAAGCTGCATGCAGATTGGCCTATATTATAAATGTGGCAAGTTTGCTATAAGTTTATTGTATTGGGTTATTAGGAGGTCAGCTTGGATTTGTGTTCAGGAAAACAGAGAGGGACTACAGTGTTGCAGTCAGAAATCTTGTCTGACAGATTTCACACTAAGCAGGACGGAGCAGCCTGCAGTGTATCAGAATACATACAAGCTGCAGAAGACAAATGGGTAAAATTTTTCAATAAAACTTTTAAAAATTATTTCCAAAAATACATTCATTGCAGTTCAGGCTTGAATTGATGGTTCAGAATCACTGGAGCCATCAAATGCCACCAAAGGTGTCTATGGGCTTTATGCAACATTCACACATCTGCAGATCCGCAAAACATGGACACCGGCCATGTGCATTCCGCATTTTGCAGACTGCACATGGCTGGCACTATGATAGAAATGCATTTTCTTGTCTGTGGCTGCGGACAAGAATAGGACATGTTCTATTTTTTTCCGGGGCCGCAGAATGGAAGTGCGGATGCGGACAGCACACAGTGTGCTGTCCTCTCATTGAAAATGAATGAGCCCGCGCCCGTTCCACAAAATTGCAGAACAGATGCGGACCCATTTTGCGGACGTGTGAATGGACCCTTAAGTAAAGTGGTAAAAATAAAAGATTGCACATTGCAAATATCTAACTAGGCATCCCATTAAAGGGCTTTCCACAAGTTAAATATTGATGACATATACACAGGATCTAAACGGTGGGGGTCTGATTCCCACACCCCTGATGAGCTGCTTGCATATCTCCGTCTTTGTTGGGCACCAGTGGTGTATAACTACATAGTAACATAGTAACATAGTACATAAGGCCGAAAAAAGACATTTGTCGATCCAGTTCGGTCTGTTATCCTGCAAGTTGATCCAGAGGAAGGCAGGAAACCTGCCTGCCAAGAACTGAGGAGGTCCTTTGATTATTTGGGTGGTGATTTGGGCTAATGCAATTACAAGGCTTAAAAAGATCATACAGAAAGTGTCAAATGATGGGGACGGCAACAATCATTGGGCCAAGAAGATGAGATTTGACCATATAAATCATATGGTTCAGTATCAGTAGGGGGCGTTATTTTACTGATTGGATTACTATAGGGCCTTCTTTGCTACCACTGCATGCCATTGACTGGGGCAACTATCTGTGTTGAGCAAATCGAGCTTTGGATCATAGATCCGAAGTCAATTTACTCAGTCACTTCATTTTAATGCTGTAATGAGACGTGTCTCTGTACAGCATTAAAATGTATTGGCTCTGTGGAGGCAAAATTCGGCACTCCTGAATTAGGTATTTTTCTGTATACATCTCTGAGTCTTTAAAGGTTATGTACACCTTCGGAGGCAATTTTTTTTTTTTTATGATAGCATTTTACTCATTTTTGGCTAAAAATAATTTTTTCAATTAAAAATATTGAGCTCTACTATCACAAAAGGTTAACTGTTTTTTTACTAGCTGTGTGACTGGTACTTTCACTTTGTGCCGGTCATCTAATATACCTTATTTTTAAAGTACTAAGAGGTCATAAACACTTATTTAAGCCACATTCTTATCAGTAAGATAAAAATTTAGCTATTATAAATGTTTATAATGTCAGAGAGCAGAGATAAGGAGCCCATTAGCTTCTGCTCTGAAGGAAAAGACAGAAAATCCAGAGGCTGCTACTAGAGCATCTCAGCTCTGTACAGAAAAAAAAGCTCCATATTTTTTAATAAAGACCAATAAAAAAAATGATTTTAGCTCAAAATGAGTACAATGCAATAATAATAAAAAAAAATGCCCATAAAGATGTACATAGCCTTTAAAAACATTTTCAAACAACAATCCAAAGTCGGATTGCGGGTACCAAACCTGACTTTGGATTCCGAATTTTAAATGTTTTTAAAGATGCAGAAATGAATACCGAATTCATTCACCGAAGTCTTGCGCGACTTCGGGTGCGACGAATTTTGCCTCCACAGAGGCAATACATTTTAGTGCTGTACAGAGACAGATCCGAAGCTTGATTCACTGAAGCCTAGCAACTATATTCAATATTTGTTAGTAAGAGTACTTTCACATCTGCGGCACAGCTCTCCGACAGGCGGACAATAAACTTTGCATGCAGCTTTTTCTGTCCGGCTGAATCCAGGCATATTTGCAGGGGAGAGGCCAGGGGATAGTCCAGATCTCTGCCAGATCCCATTATAGTTAATGTAGTCCAGTGGGCAGGTGGCACTATCCGGCAATGCCGGATTTGGAGAACTCTGGCAAGCTGTTCTGGCAGAGAAAGAGAGCTGTGCCACGGATGGGAAACTAGCCAAACTTCCCAAAGTATAAAGCAGCATTGTAGCTTTTTGTGTTTTTAGGCATCACTGGTTAGCTTCTGATCTACAGTAATGCCTGCCTATGTTCCTTGTGGCTCTGACTGTGTGGCTGGAAAACTATACTATACAACACTACATCCTCTCTTATAGGTTCTCTGGGGCACAATATCCCCATGAATGGAGGTGTTTGACGACTGAAGTAGAAATTGCACCAGCTTCCCTGTTACATCTTTCTGACACAAGGCTGTGCATTGTAATTTCAAGTGTTTCTTTTAAATGTTGCCCTCAGGACTGAGCTTCCAAGGCCATTTAGTATCGATTTAGCATAGACAGGCGTATTTACTGCTACTAGTTTTCATGTGAAATCATATTTCTAAAATAATAGTGTTTAAAGAAAAACTTCTCAATGAAAGAAGCGGAAATCAGGAATGGATGTTTTGTTACAATGTAGCTCATTTTCAGGTGCCTATAAATTGTGAATAAAAATGTAAAATTTATACAGATGACCTTCATAGACTAGAAAAAGGAAAGTTCTTTATATTTATGTTCCTTCATACAAACCCGCTGAGGTGTCACTGCTGAGATACCTTTATTGTCTACTTTCTATTACCCCAGCTTTACTGTTTTATTGAATTTCCAATAGCTGAAGCGTAGCTGTTTCTGGTGGATGTCTACTCTACCCTAATAAAAATTCCTATATATATAGTGCCAACATATTCCGTGGCGTTTTACAATCACTAGGTACATGAACAGACAAAATCAAACATTACAAAGTAACAAACTAATTCATAATTTAAACTATGGAAGTGAGAGGTCTGCTTGAAAGAGCTTACAATCTGTTGGGAATTACCTACAATATAAGCGTTATTTATGTATTACAGTATTCTTATATATCCCGATATTGAAAGAGGTTTTCTGAGATCCTTAGGACAGGCCATGATAGTCATGATGAGAAACCCCTGCCCAGGAAGCTCACAGGTCAACAGAATGGATCACTTATGTGGCGATGTCCAGGTCCTCTTCACTGTGTTCCCATTACAGCAGCACACATATCCATACTGGTGTGTCTTGCATTGAAAATCAGCCCCATTAAAGGGGTTGTGCAGTGTCATAGTATTGTTGAGCTATCCACAGGTGAGGTCATCAGTATCAGATCGGCAGTGGTCAGACTCCCGGCATCCCTGACTATCAGCTGTTAGAAGGGGCTGCGTCCTCTTTAGTGTCTACTTGCTTGCAGCCTAGCTTGTAGTGGTGATGCAGTATGCTCCGCTGCTCACAATCTAGATGGCGTGCAGATAAACATTGAAGTGGAGGCAGCGCTCACATGAACACCGTGGCCACTTTAAACTGCTTATCTATAGGGGTTCCGAGTGTCGGACCCCCACCTGATATTGATGAATTTTGAGGATGGCTCCTTAATATCATGACACTGCACAACCCCTTTAACTTCAATGTGTTGTCCTGAAGTACTAAGCACAGCTGCATGCCCATGGATGTTGCTTTGTTGTGTATTGCTATGAAAGGGTTAAAGGGGATTTCTCATATGAGACATCGCCGGGATATGCCACCAAAGTCAGACAGGTGCGGGTCCCACTTCCGTGACTGGCATCTATTTCCAGAACTGACCCCAAAACTTGCTATTTTTGGAATTCCCATACAAATGAATGGAAAGCGCAGCCACCGCTCTATTCACTTCTATGGGACTGCCGGAGATACAAGCCCTTTTGGTCACTCCCATAAAAAGAAATGGAGGCCAGATGCTCATGAGTGACTGCTCTCTGCTCACTTTAGGGGTCCCGTTCTGGAGATAGGTGTGGGTCCTAGACGTGGGACCTGCATCTATCTGACATTGGAGGAATATCCTAGCAATATACTACCGATGTGTCAGATGAGACAACCCCTTTAGGACACTCCCAAGTGCTGCTACCCCCACCGATCACACAATACTCGCTTATCCTAGGTATAGGTCATCAATATATGATCCCAAAAAAAATTTGTATAACAGTGTGTTGTGTACTATAAAAGAAGATTACCATTTGCAAACATGTTTATACAGAATATATTTTACATATTCATTGACAGTGAATGGAGGTTGGACCGGAACTCAAAACACTAAGAGAGATGTGGAACCAAACACATTTATTTGAACACAATAAAATAAATCGAATCTAGGTACTGACATCAATTATACAGTCTATCGATAGAATATCGATTATAAAAAATCGATTGGAATCAATCGATCGATTAAAATCATATAAAATACATTGAATAAAACAAACATAAAATGCAATATTCTAAATCGATTGCTACTAGATTTCTTCTGGAGACCTATATATATCAGTGAAAGTCCTAATACAAAAGACCCATATGAATGGGTGAGTCCCAATGGCAAGTATCAAGATATATGAGGCCCTCAGTCCTTGTATAAAAGGCACAATTTCGCCTAAGTTTCAGGCCTGCATAGTTAATCGATACAACCAGCTTTCAGGAATAGATATGTTTTTTGGTTTCTCACAACATTTTGCGCTGATCAAGAGATTCTTTATGTGGGAGTTATTTCAGGTGGCGTCCCACCATTCACATCCCGATCCAGCAGTGTTGGTTTCTCTTTGCAGCGACTCTCAGGATCTTGTCTCAAATCTCATGGGACTTGGTCCGTCTGGTTTTAGTGAGTCAAGCGAAGTTCTTTTCTTTAGTAGTAGGATTTAGTACATGGCCATGTATAATTCGCAGTCGAGTTCACGCACAGGTACTCTGTCCAGACGCGTTTCGAGATAGCTTATCTCTTCCTCAGTGGGTAACCTCCTCTCCAGTGTACGTCTACCTTCTCCAGGGCCACATACGAGATACCCCTGAAATCACCGTTGTGCATCATCTTGAAGTGCTTCGATAGCGAATGATTTTCAAAGCCCTTTTTTATATTATTCAGATGTTTTGAAATCCTCACTTTCAGGGGTCTCTTAGTCCTGTGAATATATTGTTTTCGGCAGGGGCACTGGACCAGGTAGACGACACTGGAGGAATCACATGTCAGACAACCCTTAATGTCTAAAACAAAATCATTCTGGGTGGATTGGACCTTAGTTGTTTTTCTCGGGAATGTTGTACTCCTACATCCCAAACATTTCCCACATCTATAGAAACCATTCATGTTCAACCATTTCTGAAGGGTAGTCAGGGCCGGTGCAAGGATTTTTGCCGCCCTAGGCAAGATAAAAATTGCCGCCCTCCCCCCCTTATCAGATGATCTGCCCATATCATGACATCACATATGTTCCACCCCTTTCTCAGCTTTTAAATTAAAAGAACTGCTATGTTTCCCTTACGGTTAATCTAGCTTCTTGTAGCTGTCCCTTTTTGCAGAACGGAATTGCGGACCCGAATCCGCAATTCCGATCCTGAAAAAAATAGAACATGTCCTATTCTTGTCCGCAGTAGCGGACAAGAATAGGCATATTCTCTTAGTGCCGGCAATGTGCGGTCCGCAAAATGTGGAACGCACATTGCCGCTGTCCGTGTTTTGTGGATCCGCAAAACACACACGGATGTGTGAATGGACCCTAAATGTGAGGTAAATGAGTTTCCAATGTAGTATTAATAACTAAACAATTACATAATAAACATATTGCATTGTCTACTTACCACCAGGACAATAAGATGATCTGGTCTCTGGCTGCAGTCTGGCTCTGCGGACTCCCTTGTCACTCTCTTTTCTCCCCCCCTCCCTCCCTTGTCACTCTCTTCTCCCCCTCTCCCTCCCTTGTCACTCTCATTCTACCCCCTCCCCCCTTGTCACTCTCATTTTACCCCCCCCTCCTCCCTTGTCACTCTCATTTTACACCCCACCCTTGTCACTCTCATTCTACCCCCCCCCCCTCGTCACTCTCATTTTACACCCCCCCCTCGTCACTCTCATTTTACACCCCCCCTCGTCACTCTCATTTTACACCCCCCCCCTCGTCACTCTCATTTTACACCCCCCCCTCGTCACTCTCATTTTACACCCCACCCCCCCTCACTCTCATTTTACACCCCCCCTTGTCACTTATTTTACACCCCCCCCCTTGTCACTCATTTTACACCCCCCCCCCCTTTGTCACTCATTTTACCCCCCCTTGTCACTCATTTTACCCTCCCCCCCTTGTCACTCATTTTACACCCCCCCCTTGTCACTCATTTTACACCCCCCCCCCTTGTCACTCATTTTACACCCCCCCCCCCTTGTCACTCATTTTACCCTCCCCCCCTTGTCACTCATTTTACCCCCCCCCACTCATTTTACCCCCCCCTTGTCACTCATTTTACACCCCCCCCTTGTCACTCATTTTACACACCCCCCCCTTGTCACTCATTTTACACACCCCCCCACTCATTTTACCCCCCCCTTGTCACTCATTTTACACCCCCCCTTGTCACTCATTTTACACACCCCCCTTGTCACTCATTTTACACCCCCCCCCCTTGTCACTCATTTTACACCCCCCCCCCTTGTCACTCATTTTACACCCCCCCCCTTGTCACTCATTTTACACCCCCCTTCCCTTGTCACTCATTTTACACACACACCCTGGTCACCTCTAGTGTAGCGTGGCCGAGCTCTGTTCGGTCCGCGGTACAGGAGCATTTATTTCTTATACCCGGCCGGACTGACAGGAAGTGCACACTAAGTGAGCACTTCCTGTCAGTCCGGCCGGGTACAGGAAACAAATGCTCCTGTACCGCGGACCGAACAGAGCTCGGCCACGCTACATTAACAACAGCAGTAGCACAGAGCAGACACAGCAGGCTGCGCAGCACTGAGCCGGAGATTCTTTAGAGCGGCAAGCGCTCAGGAGGCGCAGCATGAGGGGCGCCGCCGGCCGGCCGCCCGACCTTATATAACCAATTTTTTTTTTTTTTTTTTACACTGCAAAAGGGCGCCCCCTGCTAGATGGCGCCCTAGGCGACTGCCTAAGTCGCCTTACTGGTGGCGCCGGCCCTGAGGGTAGTACCATCTTTCTTTGTGTGGTTTCTAATGGAGGGTGCGATCTTTAACCCTAAATTGGGTACCTTAGTAAATGTGATCAAGGGGGAGGTATGGAGCATAGGGCCAATGGTCCTATCCCTCAATAGGAAGTGCCAATGTTGGTTAATAATGTGACGCACTTGTTTGGCTTGTGAATTGTACGGTAGAATCACTCTAAGTTATCCTTCTTTCATCTCTCCCTTTGTATTCGCGGTTGGAAATATGTCTTCCTATCAGTTTTCCTTATTTTTTCAAACGATGATGTCCTTTTTGTATGGAATGGAGATGCACAGCAGCTGCAGCTTTTTCTAGAGAGTTTAAACCTTAACAACATAAATCTAAGCTTTGTGCCCACAGTAGGACAAGACTATACGGAGTTCTTGGATATAAAGATCTCAAGACGTGAGAACAAATATATCTGTAATACCTACAATAAGCCGACCGCAAGAAATAGCTTCATACCCTTCACAAGTTGCCACCTACCACAGTGGCTCTTGAACATCCCCTCGGGACAGTTCCGGCGAATCAAGCGGAACTGCACCGAGGTGATGAGTTTTGAAGATGATGCCTCAAAAATGAAGGAGCAATTCAGAAGTAAAGATTACCCTAAAAAAGTTATAGAGGGAGCTTTTGAAAAAATAAGGAAAACTGATAGGAAGACATATTTCCAACCGCGAATACAAAAGGGAGAGATGAAAGAAGGAGAACTTAGAGTGATTCTACCGTACAGTTCACAAGCCAAACAAGTGCGTCACATTATTAACCAACATTGGCACTTCCTATTGAGGGATAGGACCATTGGCCCTATGCTCCATACCTCCCCCTTGATCACATTTACTAAGGTACCCAATTTAGGGTTAAAGATCGCACCCTTCATTAGAAACCACACAAAGAAAGATGGTACTACCCTTCAGAAATGGTTGAACATGAATGGTTTCTATAGATGTGGGAAATGTTTGGGATGTAGGAGTACAACATTCCCGAGAAAAACAACTAAGGTCCAATCCACCCAGAATGATTTTGTTTTAGACATTAAGGGTTGTCTGACATGTGATTCCTCCAGTGTTGTCTACCTGGTCCAGTGCCCCTGCCGAAAACAATATATTGGTAGGACTAAGAGACCCCTGAAAGTGAGGATTTCAGAACATCTGAATAATATAAAAAAGGGCTTTGAAAATCATTCGCTATCGAAGCACTTCAAGATGATGCACAACAGTGATTTCAGGGGTATCTCGTATGTGGCCCTGGAGAAGGTAGACGTACACTGGAGAGGAGGCAACCATATCATGAAAATGTTGCGGGCTGAGTCTAGAAGAATCTATGACTTCGGCAGCCTTCTCCCAGCAGGTTTGAATTCTGACCTAGAGATCTTTGGGTTCAATTAAATATTGGACTCATATATCATAGAGAGTATATAAAGGTTTTCACATCACAGTGATAATTACACATATAGGATCTAAATATAGCATCACATGACACACTGCCACATATAAAGAGTGTCTTTTCACTCTAAAATTATAAGGAGCACATCATTTCACGCCACCCATTCACTTAAATGGGATTAAATAGATTTAGTTTAGGTTTTTGGAAAAATCCCGCATACAGAGTATTAAACAATAGTTTTTGTACACACAGCACGAAAAATGCATATATACTGAAAAAAAGCATTAAAAACGCATCAATATGATATGAGTCAAAAATGGAAGATCTGAATAAATTGAAATAATCGAATGAGCACGATTAATCAGCAAGAATATTGGTCGATTAGGGATTGGTTCGAGAAGCATGAATAATGCAAGAACTACAAAATATAAAATATTGCAGTGTAGAACTGTGTGCTGTAATAACCAGCTATGATCATGACCCTTAATGTGGATATTATGTATATATCCTTCCTTCTTATATGTTATATTCCACTTTATACCCGA
The DNA here is from genome assembly GCF_905171765.1 of Bufo bufo. Lineage (NCBI taxonomy): Eukaryota > Metazoa > Chordata > Amphibia > Anura > Bufonidae > Bufo > Bufo bufo. The sequence continues at coordinate 92,600,717 of NC_053390.1, forward strand.
TAAATTTGGCCAAATACCTACTGAGAATGAATGAATAAAAAAATCGGATATCTCTGAAAATTCTGAGACCCTCGTTTTGAAAAAATCGGGCATTACAACCACTTTACAAAATTACTAACACATGTTGAAACCTGGTGTGAAGAATTAAGGAAAGATGAGGAGAGTTTAAAAGTCGAGATGTTCAGACCACAGGTTACCCACTGAGGAAGAGATAAGCTATCTCGAAACGCGTCTGGACGGAGTACCTGTGCGTGAACTCGACTGCGAATTATACATGGCCATGTACTAAATCCTACTACTAAAGAAAAGAACTTCGCTTGACTCACGAAAACCTACAGACGGACCAAGTCCCATGAGATTTGAGACGAGATCCTGAGAGTCGCTGCAAAGAGAAACCAACACTGCTGGATCGGGATGTGAATGGTGGGACGCCACCTGAAATAACTCCCACATAAAGAATCTCTTGATCAGTGCAAAAGGTTGTGAGTAACCAAAATACATATATCTATTCCTGAAAGCTGGTTGTATCGATTAACTATGCAGGCCTGAAACTTAGGCAAAATTGTGCCCTTTATACAAGGACTGAGGGCCTCATATATCTTGATACTTGCCATTGGGACTCACCCATACATATGGGTCTTTTGTACTGGGACTTTCACTGATATATATAGGTCTCCAGAAGAAATCTAGTAGCAATCGATTTAGAATATTGCATTTTATGTTTGTTTTATTCAATGTATTTTATTTGTTTCGATTTTAATCGATCGATTTATTCCAATTGATTTTTTATAATCGATATTCTATCGATAGACTGTATAATTGATGTCAGTACCTAGATTCGATTTATTTTATTGTGTTCAAATAAATGTGTTTGGTTCCACATCTCTCTTAGTGTTTTGAGTGCCGGTCCAACCTCCATTCACTATTTACCTTATTGAGAGCAAGGGGTGGCTCTTTTTGTCCAGAACACCAGGCGTGATTGTCCATAGTGAGCCATCTGTTTATTGTCTTTAGCGTATTCATTGACACTGCCACTGGCACAAAATATCCGTATAGATTCAAGACATGAGCTTTTAGGATTCTTTTCCCCATTTTTTTCACTTTGCTCCTGTATTAATCTGATCCATGTATTGTTTACTTTGTATTGTTTGTATTCTTTGTGTATTCTTCTCGGATGTGATTTGTGAACGGTGTGTGTGCGGTTTTATACGTTACGCTATCAGCTCTTTATGTTGATGTTCAGTCTGTTTATTTTTACATAATTAGCTATTTATAATTAGCTAATTTTCTGTCCTGGGGGAAGGAGATGACATAAGTATCTGAAGATTAACAACCTTTATTAAACAATAGAAAAAAGGAAAATAATAGATATAAATGATAAATGAAAACTTAGGTCTAAAGCCTTTTACAATAATCAGAATGGTGTTGGTGGTGATGAATACAAAAGATTTTGGTCGGATCAATCAATATTCCAATTTCTATAGATGATAGTAGATCCCCCTTTTGAAAAACCAGGGGTAAGCGGTGCCAGGGAAAGTTTTTATATGCTAGGCTGAGTTCACATCACCATTTAGCTTTCCGTTCTTCTGATCTGTCAGAAGAAGAGAAAAAAAAAGCATCAGTTGGCATCCGTTTGAGGCTACTTTCACACTAGCGTTCAGAGCGGGTCCGTCTGATGTCTGCCCAGACAGATCCGCTCCTATAATGCAGACGTTTGTATCCGTTCAGAACGGATCCGTCTGCATTATAACTTAGAAAAAATTCTAAGTGTGAAAGTAGCCTGAACGGATCCGTCCAGACTTTACATTGAAAGTCAATGGGGGACAGATCCGTTTGAAGATTGAGCCATATTGTGTCATCTTCAAACAGATCCGTCCCCATTGACTTACATTGTAAGTCTGGACGGATCCGCTTGCCTCCGCACGGCCAGGCGGACACCCGAACGCTGCAAGCAGCGTTCAGGTGTCCGCTTGCTGAGCGGAGCGGAGGCTGAACGCCGCCAGACTGATGCATTCTGAGCGGATCCGCATCCACTCAGAATGCATTAGGGCTGGACGGATGCGTTCGGGGCCGCTTGTGAACCCCTTCAAACGGAGCTCACGAGCGGACACCCGTGAAAGTAGCCTGAGCCATTTTAGTCTGAGATAATTTTTTTTAGACGGGAAAAAAAAGTACTGCATACAGGACATTTTTTTCCATCTAAAAAAAAAACGGATCTCAGATGGAAATGGCTTAAACAGATACCAAATGATGCAACAGGATCAGTTTTTTCACAGGGTCCTGTTTTTTTCCCCTCTCTCTCTCTCTCTTCTAATGGATCAGAAGAACGGAAAGCTAAACAGTGATGTGAACTCAGCCTTACTTTTTCTGCCTCATGCACCATATGACCTGCATGTACATACAGTGGGATAATTTCTCATAAGGGCAAATCAGTTTTATGGCGTAAAAAAATATCAAATTTTGTCTCAAGTGCCGCTTTAGGCCCCTTTCACATGGGCGAGAATTCAAAGCGGGTGCAATGCGTGAGGTGAATGCATTGCACCCGCACTGAATCCGGACTCATTCACTTTAATGGGGCTGTTCAGATGAGCAGTGATTTTCACGCATCACTTGTGCGTTGCGTGAAAATCGCAGCATGTTCTATATTCTGCGATTTTCACGCAACGCAGGCCCCATAGAAATGAATGGGGATGCGTGAGCGCGGGTCCTGCTGAATTAAGATAGAAGGAAGACATGCAGGCTGCGCGAACAAGCGGATGAGGTGAGTTAATTTTTTGAATTTTTTTTTAAACCCCTCAAGCCACATTTTAGTAAGCATTCTGTATTAAGAATGCTATTATTTTCCCTTATAACCATGTTATAAGGGAAAATAATAAAATCTACAGAACACCAAACCCAAATCCGAACTTTAGTGAAGAAGTCCAGGTTCGGGTCTGGGTACCAGAATCAGTTTTTTCTCATGCGCGTGCAAAACGCATTGCACTCGCGCAGAAAAAACTGAGCAGCGTAAGGCAATCGCAGTCAAAACTGACTGAAATTGCATATGCACTCGCACGATTTTCCCTGATCGCAGACGCAATGCATTCGGAGCAAATCCGGACACGCTCGTCTGCAAGGGGCCTTACGCAAACACACACAAAGTGGGGGGGAAAGAGGGTATGGTTAGAAATGTTAATTACTTTCACTCCACATTTATCACTACAACGTTTTTAAAAAAGTTACCAAAAAAAGTAAAAAACTAAAAAATTAAAGTTATACCAAATCTAACTATGGGGGAAATTTATGAAAACTAGTGGAATGGAAAACTGGCTTAATTGCCCCCAGCAACCAATCAGATTTCCAAAAAAGCTCTGGAAAATAAAAGGTCGGATCTGATTGGTTGTTGGTGGCAACTAATCCTGTTTCCCTTCGCAACAGTTTTGATAAATCCCCCCCAATGTGCAGCATTTAATAAATTTGGTGGAAATGACGTCAGTGCAGACTCAAGTAAAACTGATGTAAAATATTGCACTCATGATAAAGTTCTCCCACTGTATGACATACTTACCAACATTTTAGTTGGTAAAATGGGGGCATCTAAGCCCCTCCGCCAGGAATGCCTTGTCCCCACCCAGGTCCACCTGATTATGGGCAGGTTTTAAGTTAGACTCACTCATTTTGACCCAGGACAGCCCGAATTTGCCAGGACTGTCTCTGAAAATCAGGGACAGTCGCACCAAATTTGGGACAGTTGGCTACTAGGTGTATAATTTATTCTTTTCGGGTCCATTTAATGAGGGACTACCCCTGCTCTTGACTGGGTTAACCTGCTAAAGAAAGCCACTATATTCAGCCTCCAGCCATCCATATATTTCGTGGTTGGGCATTCATTTGAATGGCTTACATGTAATTCTGCAATGTGCGGTCATCCAGAGCTTCCCCAGTAATAGCAGCCGAACACCAGGGGCTACAGGAGCTGAAAACATGGGATCAGCTGCCCACCAGGGCGGTTATTTTAGGCAACCCCTTTAAGAGAGAGATGTGTCTTCCTGTCAATGAGTCTAAAGGCTGGAGCTACTGTGATGGCTTTTACCACATTCACTAGACAGATCAACAGATTGTAGGCAGAGGAACCTACTAAATCATGTATTTCTAATTAATGAATGGCCACATGAAACATAGAAGATTTGCATTTTGGTGACAGATATTCTTACGGAACACTAACTACTCTTAGAGCTTGAGAAGGATGAATGGTGTGATGGCAGTGGTCTGTGTAGCTGAGGGACATGCTCAGTACATTTAGCAGATTGTACTGGAGCATCGCACTTAACATTTTTTTGCCTTTCCAACAAAAGCTAATTTATCTTTCGACAACTCCTTTGTGTTAGCCCTCGCAGGGACATGGGTATTTCAAAAGGCAAACACAATATTCAATGGAGCATACGGAAATATTTTGATTTGTATAATTTTCCTGTCTATGAGTGTGAAAAGGTTCCTCAACTAATAATAGAATTTCAGACATTCCAGGAAAAGCAGAAGTGAGTTTTTTTAAAATGCCAACTGAATTTATCTTTACATAATGATTCAGCAAAAGTTAAATAACCTATTCATGTATTCTTTTCTTCCTATACATTTATTGGTAATTCTTTCTCTTGTTTTCATATTACAATTTAAATAAAAGGGGTTGGCTGCTATCTATTATAGCTGCACATGTGCTGGGAACGGGCTTGTAGCTAGTAATGGGCAATATTAAACCATTGGCACTGATGTCCGATTAGTTTGCCTAGTTCATGTGTAGTGTTGAGCGAACCCAAACTGTAAAGTTCGGGTCCGTACTGAACTGTGGGAGTTCGGGTACCTGGACCTGAACCCAAACTTTGCTGGAAAAGTTCGGGTTCGAGTTCAGTGTTCGGGCATTTAATAAAGCTTTTGAAAGGCTGCAGGGCAGCCAATCAACAAGCTTTTAAGCTGTGGGCACTTAGAAGCCTTCACAGCCATGCCTAGTAATGGCATGGATGTGATTGGCCGGTGCATCATGTGACCCAGCCTCTATACAAGCTGGATCACGTGTAGCACTGCCCATCAGCTCTGAGTAGTGCAGGGACAGGAAGCAGGCAGCTGAAGCGAGGGAGTGTTAGGAATTTGGCTATTTGTTTTGTGGGTGACCTATAATGATTTTTTGGGGGTGCAATACACCAGCTTTGCACCCCTGACACAAAAATATAATAATAAATCTGTCTGTTAGTTCAGTGCGTGACATATACCCATTTTTGGTGTGAGATACATGTGCACTTTATACGTGACAGGGAAATTAATATAGTTAATCTGACTGTCAGTTTGGGCGGTGACCTATACCCATTTTTGGTGTGAGGTACACCTGCATTGCATATGTGACAGGGAATTAATATAGTTAAACTGTCTGTTAGTTCGGTGGGTGACCTCAAAGAATGAGGAGAGCATCAAATAAGGGATGTGGCCCTTGTTGTGGTGCTGCTGGTGCTGGTGGAGCTCCTGTTGCAGGGAGAGGACGTGGTCGATCTGTGCCAGCTACACGCCCAAATGAAACACCTTCCTCAGGTGCACGTAGGCAACAGAATGTTTATTTTGTAGGCCTGAATACTGGTGTGTGAATGGTGAGGCCAGAACAAGTAGAGGCGGTAGTAGATTGGATGGCTGACAGTGCCTCCAGTTCCTTCACATTGTCTCCCACCCGGTCCCCTGCTGAAACCGCAGAGTTGGCACCTGTAGCCCATGGGAATCTGTCTTTCACCTCACCCCTTGCAAATCAGCCAAGCAGTCTGAGCCTCAAGTCATGCAACAGTCTCTTATGCTTTTTGATGGTGGGGTTTCCGTGGGCCATCCACCTAGCCCTGCCCCAGAAATGGAAGAGATTGAGTGCACTGATGCCCAACCACTTATATTTCAGGATGTGGACATGGGAAGACCACCGCAGCACGTCTCTGATGATGATGATGACGAAACACAGGTGCCAACTGCTGCGGCTTTCTGCCGTGTGCAAACCGGCAAGGAGGGCAGGGGTGAAGAGTGGGTGGAAGATGATGTGGAGGATGATGAGGTTCTAGACCTCACATGGAATCAAGGTCATGCGAGTGACGTGTGGAGTTCAGAGGAAGAGGTGGTGGTCACACAGCGCCAGCTGCACAGCAAAAGAGGGAGCAGGGTACAAAAGCAGAGTGGCCGTCCCCTAGCCAATATACCTGCTACTGCCCACTGCAGCCAGGGACTGAGCACACCAAAGCCAGCTCCAAGGAGTTCCCTGGTGTGGCAGTTCTTCAGAGAATGTGCTGATGTCAAGACGCAAGTGGTTTGCACGCTGTGCAATCAGAGCCTGAAGCGAGGCATAAAGGTTCTAAACATGAGCACCACCTGCATGACCAGGCATCTAAATGCAAAGCACGAGCTGCAGTGGAGTACACACCTGGAAAACCACAAAAGATCTCAGGCTCCTCTTGCTCCCTTTTCTGCTGCAGTCTCGGTCTGTTCCTTCCCCTCTGTAGTGACAGTGGCACCTGCCACCCCGCAGACAGAGGATGTAGCAGCAACACCACCGTCACCCAGCATGTCCACACTGTCCTATGGAATCGTTCAGCTATCCATCCCCCAAACACTGGAGAGAAAGAGGAAGTACCCCTACTCACCCGCGATTCCTGGCCCTGAATGCCAGCATTTAAAAATTCCTGGCCTTTGAAATGCTGTCATTCTGTCTGGAGACAGAGACTTTTAAAAACCTTATGGCGTTGGCTGTCCCACAGTACGTGGTTCCCAGCTGCCACTACTTTTCCAGGCGAGCCATCCCTGCCCTGCATAACCAAGTGGCGGACAAAATCAGGTGTGCACTACGCAACGCCATCTGTGGCAAGGTCCACATGACTACCGAATACGTGGACCAGTAAGCACGGGCAGGGACATTATATCTGCAGCGTACTCAAGTTAGATTTAAAAATGTTCCTGGGTGTTGTAGTGCAATAGACACTCACCTGAGACGGCTGACTCTCTGCAAGGGCAGGTGATGATGAGAAATGTTTGTGACGCCAGTGCCAATTAAACGGTGGCACGCCGTTTGCTGATAGCAGGAATAACTGAGGAACCACGTGATGTTAAAGCAGAACTCAAACTTTAGTAGTCATCATATAGGGACATTGACAGAAACGCAGTTCCTTTGCAGACAGTTGATTTTCAATACAGTTGATGCAGGCAATATATGTATAGCAAGGTGACTTCAGAGTGTTAAACACAGGACTTGCAGTACAGGCAGCTTGCACTCTATTCCTGACTGATCCTGGAACATAGAAAATCTTCACCAAGGCCCAATACCCTAGCTCTGGCGTATATCCTTGATTTTATCTTTATCAAGTACCTCCTCTGTTGTCTTGAGTACCTCTTGCTTTTCTGAGCTTTGCCTCTGTCTCTCTCTCAGCTTCCTCAGGCTCTTTAACTTCGGTATTCCTGTTACTGCATATGGGAACTCAGGAGGGGAACCTTCTCCTTGGATCTGGAACCCGGTTACAGGGACTGCAATACCCTCTCCTGGTCTACAGGCTTCAGGCCTGGACTAGACTCTGACATGGTCTAGTCTCCAACTCCAGACTCCAACTACAACTCTAGACTCCCACTTTAGACTGACTTTCCTTTCCCTGACTGGGCCTTATATAAACTAGGGCTCCCTAGCTCCCTCTAGTGACTAAGAGCTGGAATGACACCCCTAGCAGGCCTGTACATGCAAGTTTCACAGTAACAGGGAAATACATAGCATTACATTACATTACATTTTATAAAGATGACTTATACCAACTTCCCCATAAATAAGGGGGACGACAGCACAACAAGTGACCCTTTTGTAGTGACGGGACTTACAGTCCCCGTACACTACATATCTCCATAACATCACACTGGGTAAATGTAGTGGTGGATGGGCCTGAGGCGGATGGCAGTTTGGTCCTACTGCCACCAAGGATTGCAGGACATTTCTCATTGCCTCCTGTTGCCTCCTCCTCCTACTCGGCTTCCTCCTCTAACGCCTCCTCATCCGGTCAGCGTAGCGCCACCACCAACTTCAGCACAGCCAGGGGGAAACGACAGCAGGCTGTTTTAAAACTCATCTGTTTGGGGGAAAAAAAACCACACCGCGCAGGAGCTGTGGCTGGGCATGGAACAACAGACTGATGAGTGGTTGGTGCCGCTGAGCCTCAAGCCTGGCCTGGTGGTGTGTGATAACGGGTGAAATTTTATAGCAGCTCTGGGGCTAGCCGGTTTGGGGCACATCCCTTGCCTGGCACATGTGCTGAATTTGGTGGTGAAGAGGTTCCAGAAAAATTACCCCAATCTATCAGAGCTGCTGCAGAAAGTGCGGTCCATCTGTGCGTGCTTTCGGCATTCTCACCCTTCTACTGCTTGCCTGTCTGCGCTGCAGCTTAACTTCAGTCTTCCCACTCACTGCCTCATATGCAACGTATCCACAAGGTGATACTCCACGTTGCACATGCTAGAGAAACTGTGCGAGCAGCAGCAGCCGATAGTAGAGTTTCAGTTGCAGCATGCACGGGTGAGTCACTCTGCGGAACAGCACCACTTCACCACCAACAAGTGGGCCTCCATGCGGGACGTGTGTGCCGTGTTGCTCTGTTCGAGCACTCCACCAACATGGCCATTGCCGATGATGCAGTTCTCAGTGTTACTATCCCACTTCTATGTCTCCTTGAAAAAACACTTTGGGTAATGATGGAAGATGATGTGGCACAGAACGAAGAGGAGGAAGAGGGATAATTTCCTTGGTTATCAGGCCAGTCATTCACAAGTGGCTTGGAGGGTGGGTTCCTGCACCAACAGAGGCCAGGTACACAACTGTCCAGCCAGGGCACAGTTCTTCAGGATGAGGAGGAGGAGGATGATGATGAGGAGGAGCCGTGGTCACAGCAGGGAGGCACCCTAAGCAGCATATAGGCCATCAATGGAGCATGGCTGGGGGGATACAGAGGACACAGAAGATACACCTCCCACAGAGGACAGCTTGTCGTTGCCTCTGGGCTGCCTGGCACACATGAGCGACTACATGCTGCAGTGCCTGCGCAACGACCGCCGAGTTGCCCACATTCTAACCAGTTCTGATTACTGGGTGGCTACCCTGCTGGATCCCCGCTACAAGGACAACGTGCTGTCCTTAATTCTGTCACTGAAGCGTGATCGGAAGATGCACGAGTACAAGCGCATGCTGGTAGACGCGCTGCTGATGGAATTCACACCTGACAGCGGGGGCTCAGTGGAAGCACAAGACGAAGGCAGAGGAGTAGGAGAAAGAAGTTGCCAAAGCAGCTGGGGCACTGCCAGCACCTCAGAAGGGAGGGTTAGCATGGGCGAAATATGGAAAAGCTTTGTCAGCATGCCACAACAACCAGCACCACCAGTCGATATGGACGTCTTAGCAGTAGGCAGCATTTCAGCAACATGGTGGAACAGTACGTGTGCACATGCCTACACGTACTGACTGATGAGTCTGCCCATTCAATTTCTGGGTCTCCAAATTGGGCACATGGTCTGAGCTTGCCCTTTACACCTTGGAGGTGTTGGCCTGCCCTGCGGCCAGTGTATTGTCCGAACATGTGTTTAGCATGTCAAGGGGGGTAATCACAGACAAGCGCAGCCGCCTGTACACAGCCAACGTAGACAAGCTCACGTTCATTAAACTGAACCAGGCACGGATCCCACAGGACTTGTCTGTACCTTGTGCTGAGTAGACAAATATACCGGCACACCCAGCCATTGTTATACTGCAGTGCACTCTTTGCATTCTCTTTTCTATTTCCTAATGTTTTGGGGTCTTCCCAAAAACACCGCCTGCTCAACCTCCTACTCTAATTGGACCTCCGCCTCCTAGTTCAAGATTATTATTTAAAAAAATTTTCTAGGTTATTTTAAGTCATTTCCCTATCCACATTTGTTTGCAGGGCAACTTTCCTGTTCTTACCCCCATTTTGGTTCCTTTTGCAGCCCTCTAGCCTAGTGATGAGCGGCAGGGGCAATATTCGAATTCGCAATATTTCACGAATATATGGTAGAATATTCGTCATATATTCGCGAATATTCGTATTCGAGATATTCGTTTTATTGCGAAAAATCTATAATAAAAAAAAAAATCGCATAATGAGAATTTTTATGCAAAAAAAGGTGTTGGTCAAAAACTAGTATATAGCACTACAGAATATACTGCTATATATTTGTTTTTAGAATATTCGTCATTTTTTCCATCTGAACAAATGATTCCTCCCTCCTTAAAATGCTTGTGGGTCAATGAGTCATTGGCCCACAAGCAAGAAGCAGGAAGGAATCATGATTTTAGATGTTGAAAAAAGACGAATATTCTAAAAAACAAATATATAGCACTATAGCGAATATATTAGTTTTGACATTTTTTTGAATATTCGTCTTTTTTTTCCCCTCCAAACAGTACAGTTAAACCCCTTTGGCATACTCCTCCCTACAAGCGTCCCCGTCACCATGGGAACGCCTGGTGGTTAGAATATACCATCGGATCTGAGTTAGATCATGAAAACTCAAATCCGATGGTATATTCTAACACAGAGAGGCGTTCCCATGGTGATGGGGACGCTTGAAGTTAGAGTATACCAACAGGCGCATACATACTGGCCCCCTGCTGCCTGGCGGCACCTGACCTCTGACAGGGCACTGTGATCCACACAGTTAACCCCTCAGGTGCCTCCCCAGTATTAATCATTGCTGGCAGTGCGCCCTCAATCCCCCCTCCCTCCCCAGTATTAATCATTGCTGGCAGTGCGCCCCCCTTCCCCCCCTCCCCCCCGATCATTGGTGGCAGCGGCAGTTCCGATCGGAGTCCCAGAAGTGTAATGCTGGGGCTCCGATCGGTTACCATGGCAACCAGGATGCTACTGAAGTCCTGGCTGCCATGGTCAGTTAGTCAGCATTGTACTTACCTGCGCTGGGGCCGCCGGGCGCTCCTTCTTTTCAAACTCACAGGTCTGTGCGGCGCATGCTTATAGAAATGCGCCACACAGACCTGTGAGTTTGAGAAGAAGGAGCGCCCGGCGGTTCCAGCGCAGGTAAGTACAATGCTGACTAACTGACCATGGCAGCCAGGACTTCAGTAGCGTCCTGGTTGCCATGGTAACCGATCGGAGCCCCAGCATTACACTGCCGATCGGAACTGCCTTGCCACCAATGATCGGGGGGGGGGATTGAGGGCGCACTGCCAGCAATGATTGATACTGGTGAGGGGGGGTTAGGGCGCACTGCCCATGAATGATTTTAATAGTGGGGGGGTGGGGGGGCACACTGCTGCCCGGCGGCACCCGACCTCTGACAGGGTGCTGTGATCCGCACAATTAATCCCTCAGGTGCGGCACCTGAGGGGTTAATTGTGTGGATCAAAGTGCCCGGTCAGAGGTCAGGTGCCGCCAGGCAGCAGGGGGCCAGTATGTATACGCCTGTTGGTATACTCTAATACAATGAAAGTAGACCACGGCACTCGGGTTTGTGATTTAGAATATTATATTTTCATTTTTTCGTTATCAACATCCAGGAATAGATAAATGCAAACTGGCCAACGTTTCGGTCCTAACACGGGACCTTGTTCACGGCCTTAGTTATTTTGCAGCATATTGCCCATTGGATACTCTAACTTCAAGTGTCCCCATCACTATGGGAACGCCTGTGTTAGAATATACCATCGGATTTGAGTATTCACGATCTAACTCAGATCCGATGGTATATTCTAACCACCAGGCGTTCCCATGGTGACGGGGACACTTGTGGGGAGGAGTATGCCTGACTCATTGACCACAAGCATTTTAAGTAGGGAGGAATCATTTGTTCAGATCAAAGTTGCGATATTCGCGATTAATATTCACACTCAAAACTACTCTAGCCCTTACTACGACTATTTTACAGCAATTTTAGTGCACCAAAGTTCAGGTCCTCATTGACTTTAATGGGGTTCGGGTTCGAGTTTGGGTCAAGTTCGGGTCCTAAACCCAAACTTTGACCCGAAGCTCGGCTGAACCCGAACATCTACAGGTCCTCTCATCCCTATTCATGTGTACATGCAATTCTGCTCAACTGCTTGCTGGCGCTGTGCTCCAAAGAAGACTGCTGAGAGAGGGTTCCATATATCAGCAGCCTGCATTCACTTACTAGCATGCGCTAGTTCCCCTGTCCATTCACAGTGTAAATGAAGGGAGGCCATTAATTAATTTATTTTATGCACTTATATAGGGCTTTCATATTCCGCAGCTCTTTACATACAATAGCATTGCGCTGTCACAATCTAAGTTCTCTATCAGTATGTCTTTGGAGTGTGGGGGGAAACCGGAGAACCCGGAGGAAACCCACACAAACACAAGGAGAACATACAAACTCCATGCAGATGTTGGCCTTGGTCGGATTCAAACCCAGGACCCCAGCGCTCTAAATCACCCGTTTCCAATCTTCTACTGTCCACTGTTCGTACTGGAGCCGACGCTTCTTATGATGAAATTGAAGTTTCTTCACCTTTTTTCGGGCCACCATTCCAGACTTCTGTAATGCATGTGACACAGTGCTTGCATGGACCTCTGTGATCTCACTATTACGAAGCATATGAGCCACCTCCACTGCCATGTTTGTCGCGCCAGAACTGATAGACCTTGTAATGAGCTGACTTGTTGACTCTGATATTTTGCCTGGACGTCCACCTCTTGGCTTGGGAATGTATGGACTGACTTCATGTCGTATTCTTCAAACTGTCATGGCACTCACATGATGCAGTGTGGCAATTTTCTTGGCAGAGATACAGTTATTGATGAGCTGGATTATGCGATTTCTCTTTTCTTGGGAAAGTTTCTTGATGGCAGCTTCTGGATTTTAACCAGTGACCTTTCACTTGGGAAATCAACCTAATAACACACTGAGCTATTAGGGAATATGAGAACAGGTTGTAATTTGTAGTATACAAGAAGGAAAATCATATAAAATCGTATGCTAAATAGTTGCAAGTCCAATTCATGTATGAGATAGCCAAGATGATTGTCTATAAAATGATGGCAGTCTCAGATTTGAAGCTGTAGTGGATGGTGAGATATGGAGCCTGAAAGTCAAAAGTTCAAAACATTGTTACCCTTTTGCTCGTCAGTGTATATTATTCCTCCAAAGCACCCTCCCCCCCCCCCCCCCATACCATAAACATGCATTCTTGGCTCAGCCAAACACATAAATACACATTATGGGGGACATTTGCCTGCAGCCGCCATTTGCTGTATACCTGTACAGTATGTCACCGCTACAGTTTGTAAACAAATAGCAGGAGGAGGACCGCATCGTCAGTGCAGAGAAGGGTGACAGAGAAAGGGATAAGTGTAAAATAATTCTGCTATTTTACACCATTTGCAGGCTTGACCAAAATGTTTTTTTTTTTTTTTTATGATCTAGGAGAACCTCCCTAAAAGTGGTACAAAGTTTGGGGACTTCTGGTGTGAATAAAACCCTTGTGGCATTAGTAGTACCAGGTGTACCTTCAGCCTGACATCTTTACTGCAAAGAACTTGATAAAATCATAATTTGTGATACAACTACAGGCTATGGGCTGTGAAACTAGTTAACAATATTGAGGGGGATTGTGTTACAGACACAAAGTTTTCATAGTCCCTTCAGTCTGTCATTAACTGGGAAAATATTGGCAGACTGTTTAATTAATAGCTCAGTTTCCACTTGCAATCTATTATCAATTGTGAGAGCTCCCTGTGCCATTCTGCCCATATGTTCCAACACATTATCCAACACCAGATATAATCTGTACAGTAACTTGTCAGGTTAGTAGATAATTGGGCAAATTTCTATTACCTTTTGAAATTCACAAGGACATGTGAACAAGAGATTGGCATCGCTTTCCACAGTGTCTTACAATAGGGCTTTCTTAAGCCATTAACGATCGGATGTCTCTCTCTGCTTTTACACTGTAATCAAGGGTATCAATGGGTATACTTAAGTAGAGTTGATAGTGTTTGTACGTGATTAAGGTCTTTTCATGTATGATGTTACTACAGTACTACAGGTGTTTATATATATATATATATTGTGACACAGTAAAGGGAGTTGTATGGGGAGGCAGGTATTTTCCTCCCAGTGTGTGCTGCTAGACTGATTAGCGGCCAGGTGGGGACAAACACCGGAATGAACTCATGTGCTGGTCCGGGTTTTGACAACACCTAGCTACCTATAAAAGACAGCTGGGTTCAACAGAAAGGTATTGGGATCTGAGGCTTGTGCTGGGCTTGGAGGTCTGAGACCAGTGTGAGGGGAAAAAGGCCGCCTAAAGTATGTTCATGAACTCTTTGAGGCAAAACTGCCAGCAGGGTGTAAACTAACACCAAAACCAAAAGGTGGCTTTTTGTGTTGAATGTGACTTTTTGTTTATGAACTTGCCAAGAGAGTGGAACACTGAACTGTTTGATTTAAGAACTGGTTGGTGCTTCTATACTGCGTCCGCTTATCCTGTCTACCAAAGCGAATCTCCACAGTTGGTGGAGGATGCGGGCAATCGCAGTGAGGCTGGTGTAAAAGCCGAAACATTTTATATATTTTTTTCTCTGGCCACGGATGTACAGTCAGGTCCATAAATATTGGGACATCTACACAATTCTAACATTTTTGGCTCTATACACCACCACAATGGATTGGAGATGAAACAAACAAGATGTGCTTTAACTGCATACTGTCAGCTTTAATTTGAGGGTATTTACATCCAAATCATGTGAATGGTGTAGGAATTACAACAGTTTGCATATGTGCCTCCCACTTGTTAAGGAACAAAAAGTAATGGGACATAATAATAATCATAAATCAAACTTTCACTTTTTAATACTTGGTTGCAAATCCTTTGCCGTCAATTACAGCCGTCAAAGAAGTCTGAAACGCATAGACCTCACCAGACGCTTGGTTTCATCCCTGGTGATGCTCTGCCAGGCCTCTACTGCAACTGTCTTCAGTTCCTGCTTGTTCTTGGGGCATTTTCCCTTCAGTTTTGTCTTCAGCAAGTGAAATGTATGCTCAATCGGATTCAGGTCAGGTGATTGACTTGACCACTGTATAAATTTCCACTTCTTTCCCTTAAAAAACTTTGGTTGCTTTTGCAGTATGCTTTGGGTCATTGTCCATCTGCACTGTGAAGCGCCGTCCAATGAGTTCTGAAGCATTTGGCTGAATATGAGCAGATAATATTGCCCGAAACACTTCAGAATTCATCCTGCTGCTTTTGTCAGCAGTCACATCATCAATAAATACAAGAGAACCAGTTCCATTGGCAGCCATACATGCCCACACCATGACACTACCACCACCATGCTTTACTGATGAGGTGGTATGCTTAGGATCATGAGCAGTTCCTTTCCTTCTCCATACTCTTCTCTTCCCATCACTTTGGTACAAGTTGATATTGGTCTCATCTGTCCATAGGATGCTGTTCCAGAAAGTTTGGCAAACTCTAATCTGGCCTTCCTGTTTTTGAGGCTCACCAATGGTTTACATCTTGTGGTGAACTCTCTGTATTCACTCTGGTGAAGTCTTCTCTTGATTGTTGACTTTGACACACATATACCTACCTCCTGGAGAGTGTTCTTGATTTGGCCAACTGTTGTGAAGGGTGATTTCTTCACCAGAGAAAGAATTATTCGCTCATCCACCACAGTTGTTTTCCGTGGTCTTCCGGGTCTTTTGGTGTTGCTGAGCTCACCAGTGCGTTCCTTCTTTTTAGGAATGTTCCAAACAGTTGTTTTGGCCACGCCTAATGTTTTTGATATCTCTCTGATGGGTTTGTTTTGTTTTTTCAGCCTAATGATGGCTTGTTTCACTATTAGTGACAGCTCTTTGGATCACATCTTGAGAGTTGAAACCAACAGATTCCAAATGCAAATAGCACACTTGAAATGAACTCTGAACCTTTTATCTGCTCATTGTTATTGGGATAATGAAGGAATAACACACACACCTGGCCATGGAACAGCTGAGAAGCCAACTGTCCCATTACTTTTGGTCCCTTAACAAGTGGGGGGCACATATGCAAACTGTTGTAGTTCCTAAACCGTTCACGTGATTTTGATGTAAATACCTTCAAATTAAAGCTGACAGTCTGCAGTTAAAGCACATCTTGTTTGTTTCATTTCAAATCCATTGTGGTGGTGTATAGAGCCAAAAAATTTAAAATTGTGTCGATGTCCCAATATTTATGGACCTGACTGTATGTCCTGGATTAAACCAGCTAAATTTCAACCCGTGTTACTCGGCAAAATGGAAGCTGTAATGAAGGCCCTCTTTGGAGATTAACCTGCAACAGCCGAAGGCTAATAAGCAGCAGCAAGAAACAAACCAGCTGCTGCTGCAACACGTGATGGCTCTACAGATGGCAGGAGCATCCCCGAGCGTTCGCAATACCCGGAAAGCGATTTGTACGGCGATCCCCAAGATGGCAACCATGGATGACGTCGAAACATATCTGGCGGTATTTGAGAAAGTGGCCGTGAGGGAGAATCTACCCTGAGATCAGTTGGCTGAGGTTGTCGCCCCATTTCTGGCATCCGAGTCCCAGCAGGTGTATTTCGACTTACCAGATGAGCAAGCGGCCGATTACCAGAAAGTCAAGGGTGAGATCCTGGCGAGGCTGGGGGTGAATGTGTTGGTCCGGGCCCAGAGGGTGCACCAGTGGGAGTTAAACCAGGCTGAGCCCGCGAGACCCCAGTATTATGCTTTATTCCACATTTTGCAAAAATGGCTACAACCGGACGTACCCACTGCTATGCTGGACCGTATTTTAGCTGATCTGTTCTGGAGGGCGTTGCCATACCCTCTCCAGCATTGGATTGGCCAGGCGTCTCCTGTTATGCCCTTGAGATGGTGGACCTGGTTGATCGATATGAGGCTACCAGGAAACTAAAGGGGGGCTATTTCGGGAAGGGGGCAGTTTAACCCCGACAATCCCCATCCCAGACCCGGAGACTGGAGCCGAAAAAGCTCGCCCGGGAGGTACCCACTGCGGACCTGGCTCCAGTGATCTGTTGGTGGTGTCATGAGCCTGGTCACATAAGGGCAGACTGTCCTCATAGGGTTGAGCCCATGGACACTAACTATGGCTACCGTCGGTCGCTATATGCCAGGAAGCTGTGTGTAACAGGTACCAGGGAGTCTCTAGATAATAATCACCTGTGCCAGGTGGAAGTGGGAGACACTCCAACGGTGGCTCTGCTGGATTTGGGGAGTCTGGTGACCCTGGTAAGGGCTACCCTGGTGCGACCCACTGAGTTTATTGGAAAGTCTAGGTAATGTGCATACATGGTGACTTAAAAGACTACCCCACCGCTCTGGTGTCTTTAACCGTGGTTGCCGGCAGAAGGATTCATGAAGTGGTCGTCGCCACAAATCTACACTATGAACTAATAATAGGAAGTGACTTCCTGGGCTTCCTGGAACTGTGGCCAGCTATGAGACTTACCGGTCCCTAAGAGTCAGGGATAACCCCAGGAAATTGGCCTTGCTCAAGTGGGAAGCCAGAACCCTGGGAACCCGAGGCCAAAGGGCCAGCGGTAGGGGTGACCGGCACTTCGGTGGATGAGGGGGGAAAAACTCAGTTGAATATGATAGTTGGGGAGGTGGAGAACTTGCCGCTGGACCCTGAATTAGCAGACTTGAATGTCTCCGGTGATAATTTCGGTACAGCACAACACAGGGACCCAACATTATCCCGTGCCTGGGAGAATGTGTTAATGATCGATGGAGAACCACAACAGCCGGGGGCCGAGTCGATATTTCCGCGTTTTGTGGTTCTCCATGATTTGCTGTATCGGGTCAACCAACTACGGGGAGAGAATGTGGAACAGTTGGTGGTGCCCAAGGCTTATCGCAAACTGGTACTAGATCAACATGTTCTCAGGGGTCATCTGGGATTGCAGAAAACACAGGACCGTATACTACAGCGGTTTTACAGGCCCAGTGTGTTTAGAGAGGTGGAACAGTTTTGTAAGTCTTGCCCGACCTGCCAGATAACTAGCCTCCAGCCCCATTTCCGTAGTCCCTTAGTACCTCTAACGATCATCAAGGTCCCGTTTGAAAGAATCGCTATGGATCTCATAGGACCAGTACCAAAGTCTGCTAGAAGGCACCAACACATTCTAGTCATCCTAGACTACACTACCCGATACCCGGAGGCGGTGCCACTGCGGCATACATTGGCCAAACTCATACAATAGCTAAAGAGTTAATGGAGATTTTTCCTGCGTAGGACTACCCAAAGAGGTTTTGACGGACCAAGGGACCCCGTTCATGTCCAAGGTCATGAGGAAATTGTGCAAGTTGCTGCACATAAAACAGTTACGGACGTCCGTCTACCATCCGCAAACGGACGGTCTGGTAGAAAGGTTTAACCAAACCTTAAAAAATATGTTCACATACGATCACATACGTGACGCACAGGGAGGGAAAAGGGAAGGCCCTGTCCAAGGGAGAGGGAAAGATGGTGACCCCTAACTCACCTTGAGGCTGGCACCTGACTGCCCTGACGTCCCTAGACGGGTTCCTCACCTGTACGCCGATCACGTGCCTGAACCCTGGCTTTCCCTAAGATGAGCCCTACGTAGGGAATAGGGCGGTGGGAACACTAGTCCACACCACTAACACTAAAGGAAAACACCAAGGAGAGGATAGACAATACAGACAAAACATATAATCCCAGGTGGGCGACAACTGCAGACAACAAAAGCCCAACAGGGATCCGGAGGGTAACGCTCTGGAACAACAACCAGGAATCTCAGCTACTCAGCTCCAGTGGGTCAGTATAGAAGTCCAGGCAGGAAGCTCTATATCTGGCAACCAGAGAAGTGGGAGAGGGGAATATAAGGAGGTTGGGAGTGCTGGACAAGAAACAGCTGAGGAGAAGAAGCTACGGATCCCTGAGTGAGCCAAAAAGGGTTGCAAGGCAAACCCAGAAAGTATATTCATTTATTAATTTAGTGACTTTTAAAATTACCTTTATTAGTCAACGTGCGGGTATAGGTATGTATATACCAACAGACAATGCTACAGTTCAAAAGAGTTATATATAAATTACTTTTGACTGGGGAGTAGCAACCCCTCAACATTCATTAGTGACATACAGATAGTCTAGATATTTGGTAGTTCGAGGAATAAAGACGTGTATTGCGGTAGGGCAGGGCAGACAGTTGCTTACCCTAAATGCCCTAACGTCTGCTCAGCCCAGGGTCACCCCCTGATGGTGGGAGTTCCCTGTCCCCGAACCTAGGGCTAACAAATCCCTAGATTGACCCTATCCAGGGAAAAAAGTATTAGATATACAAAACCAGTTAAAAAAAAGGCCCATAATGCCGCAAGTGGAAGGTGTTCCTAGGATAAGAAATAACCACCTACCCACTCGGGGGAATACACTGGGATTAATACAGATATGAGGAGATAAAAGGGGGGATATAGTTATAGGATAGCACCCAATCCTCTCACAATAACAATACATACGTTTTCATATGCCCATCCTAATACATAAAACCTCGACGCGTTTCACCTGAAACGAGGCAGGTTCATCAGGAGGTAGATAGGTACTTGGACATAGTCCAGGGATGGTACAGACAAAACCTGAGACTAACAAAATGATAGTATAAGTGGGTCTATACTTAGCTATAGATGCTTCAGAAAGACGGGGAAGTAGAAGCTCGATGGCTACCAGGTGGCAGGATAAGCCCCCATCACAGAATACATGATAACGATATTAGCAACGATGCCCCCCTCTTATCGCTAGCCTGCTCAGAGGTCCAGAAAGTACCATTAAGAAGCAGCGCGATCTTTATACATAGAGCGCGCAGCCACCCGCTGTGACTTCCTGACCCCGGGTATAACTGAGTCAGGCGTGGCTCTTGACACCCTCGTGACAATAGTGGTGTCCAAAGATGGAAGGGACTGGGGCCTCCTCCTGCCCTATCTAATGTTCGCAGTGCGAGAGGTACCCCAGGCCTTTACTGGGTTCTCGCCCTTCGAACTGCTATATGGCAGACATCCTTGCGGGCTGTTGGATGTAGCCAAGGTGACATGGGAACAACAGCCCACTCCGTATAAAAGTATTATTGAATACGTCACCCAGATGCAAGAATGGATAGAGACCGTGTTGCCTCTGGTTCAGGAACATATGTAACATAAACCATCCACGATCAGAGAGCAGCACCGGAATCAAAAACATATGTTATAAATTGTAAATAGTAATAAATACCAGCACAGCAGAGAGATCCTTCATTAGGTAGTAGATGTCTAAAAAATAATAATAATGCATAAATAAATTAATATCGTAAACAGAAAAGGTACACAAGTTAACAAAACAACAAGGTTAGGTCTCAGATATGCATGATTTCATAATCTCTGTTGAGACCCCTAGGATGTAAGGTGTCCAGGGTATGGATCCAATAAGCCTCCCGGCGCAGTAGTAGTTTCTTAATGTCACCTCCCCGTCTAGGTCTGGTGACCCGTTCTATGACCTGAAACTTCAATTGGGCAATTGTATGTTTAAATTTATCAAAGTGGGAGGGGATTGGTAAAAGTAAGTTTTTGGTCCTAATGTTGGACTTGTGCTTTCCAATACGATCTCTAATGCTCTGTATTGTTTCTCCAATATATAACAGCCCACATGGACATTTTATTAGGTATATTACATTGGACGACTCACAAGTGAAAAAGCCATCCACTGGGTATGTGCGTCCAGTGTGTGGGTGATAGATATTGGATCCTTTAATTATGTTCGAGCACTGAAAGCAGTGCAAACACGGAAAAGTGCCCTTCCGCTGTGTAGCCAGCACACTCTGTTTCAAGGTACCTCTGGTACTCCCCAAATCCGCACGTACTAACTTGTCCCTATAGCTTGTTTTTTTTTTTGTTACAAATGAGGGGCGGTTGTTTGAATTCGTCAATCTGGGGGTACGCTTTTCCTAACAAATGCCAGTGTTTCCTTGCAATATTATCCAGTTTCTGGTTAAAAGGATGGTATTTGTGGATCAGAGCCACTCTAGAGGTTTTATCTTGTTCTATTAAAGGGCTACGAGGGTTATTTAATTCACTCAGGGTTTTTGTTAGGACTGATGGCGGGTACCCTCTTTCTTCAAACCTCTTGGTCATTTCATTAATTCTGAGTTCCTGTATAGAAGGGTCAGAAACTATCCGTCTGACCCTCTGATACTGGGACTTCGGAATTGCTCTTTTCAAAGAGGGTGGGTGGGCACTGGTAAAGTGGAGGATGCTGTTCCTGTCTGTTTCCTTTCTAAAAAGGTTGGTAGAAAGGTTACCATTTAGATCCTTAATTACCCTTGTATCAAGGAAACTGACTGTGTGATCATCACAAGTTGCTGTAAATTGTAAACCAGTGCATGTCTGGTTCAGATGTAGGAGAAAAGACGTCAGGGTCTCACGTGGCCCCGCCCATATGCAAAAAACATTTCTTTTCCACAATAAAATGTGGTTACAGTACCACTCGGTGTTATATACAAACTCATCCTCAAATTTCGACATATATGCATTTGCATAGGGCAGGGCCACATTTGACCCCATCGCGGTCCCCTGCCTCTGTAGGTAGTACGCATCTTCAAACATAAAGTAATTTTCATACAAGACAAGATGGAGAAGTTGTATAAAAAAAATCGCATTCAATAGAGGAATAATCACTTTTTTCTAAGAATGACATGACTGCCTGTACACCTCCGCTGTGTTCAATGGAGGTGTACAGGCTTACCACATCTATTGCCACCAAAAAGCTTTCTGGTGGGACAGGAGCTAGTTGGGCAATAGTGTTGAGAAAATGTTGCGTGTCTGCCAGAAAAGATGGAATATCCTTTATAAGGGGTGTAAGTATCTTCTCTAACACTATTGCCAATGGTGATAGGATGGATCCCACTGAGGCCACTATCGGGCGTCCTGGGGGGTCAATTAAGGTTTTATGCACCTTAGGAAGCACATAAAAAACCGGTGTTATTGGTGTTTGGTTGATCAAAAAGGTATACATATTTTTATCAAAAACACCTAGTGTAGCGAAATGATCAACAGTTTTCAGTACTTTTTCCTTAATGCGAAAGACCGGATCTCCAGTCAAAAGTTCGTATGTATCCTGATCTGAAAGCTGTCGATTAATTTCTGCTACATACTTCGTCCTGTCCATAAGGACAATAGCGCCCCCTTTGTCCGCTGGTTTCAAAACAAGTTTTTTGTCATCCATTAAGGATTGAATAGCAGTCCTTTCTTGTGGTGTCACATTCTGCGTGAAACGTAGTTCACCTCTCTTGATCTCATCTATATGTTTGTTAATGTCTCTAGTAACCAGTTGTATGTAGGTTTCAATTGGATGGTAAAATTTGGGAGGCATAAATCTACTGGTGTTCTTCAAACCTAGGTTTATCAAGCGTAGGCCGGTAGGTCTCTCCCCACCATCCGAACCAACAGTTCTGCTACCAGGATCAGAAAAATGGGCTTTGAGTCGCAACTTGCGAAAAAAATGATTTAAATCAATATCATATTGAAAAGTGTCAAAACTAGTGGATGGACTGAATGAGAGTCCCTTCTGGAGGGCAGACATTTGTGTAGGGCTCAAGATTCTCGAGGAGAGATTAATCAGAAGCGACTGGTTCTTACCTGCGAGCGGGTTTGGATCGTTTGGCTCGGTCCCGGCATTGCTGCGAGAGTTGCGGTGCTTGTGTCCCGAGCGCTTCCTCCTCCTCGTGGACGCCTGCTTACTATGTTACTATGTCATTTTGAAAGTACCACCCCTATCTGGGCGTCTCACGTCACGGGGAGGTTCCTTATCCTCACTCATTGATGTGTGTATATAGATATGCATTTTACAATGGATACTTACTTGTTGAAAAAGGCTAGCTAGCCGAAACGTGTCCTAAAATATGGGACATATTGTTATTTGGCAATAAATTCTTTATGAGCATTCAAGTCACGCCTGCTGGGACTCTTCATTCTAATACACGTGGAACCGGCCCTGTCCCGTGCGGCGTGCAGCAAGTGAGTGCCGGCCAACTTATCCGTATCCAGGAACATATGTAGGCGGCTCAGTGAGCCCAGAGTCAAATCTAACTGGCAGGCTCGAGTCCGGAGCTTTAACCTGGATGATGGGGTCTTGGTTCTGGTACCGACAGTGGAAAGTAAGTTTTTGGCTAGGTGGCAGGGGCCTTAGAGGTATTAGAGAAATTTGGAGATGTAAATTAGAAGGTACACCAGCCAGGACGGCGAAAGCCGGAGCAGGTCTACCATGTTAATCTACTAAATCCTTGGAAGGATAGGGAGACCTGCGCTGAGGACAGACCACGGTCTGTTCATCTAGGGGAAGAGGTTTTGGCCCCTCTGTCTCCTGCAGGGGAAGCGGTTGCCACTATAAAAATTGCTGACAGCCTCTCCTCTAAACAGGCTCAGGAAGCCAGGGAGTTCGTTAGTCGGAACACGGATGTGTTCTCAAAACTCCCTGGATGCACTTCCATAATCCAGCATGATATTGTCACTGAGCCCCAGGCAAAAGTCTGGTTAAAACCGTACCGGGTGCCCGAGGCTCGCTGAAAAGCCATCTCGGAGGAAGTGCAGAAAATGCTGGGGCTGGATGTCATCGAGGAATCTAAAAGAGTGGGCCAGCCCAATAGTTCTTATGCCCAAGCCAGCCCGGACATTACGCTTCTGTAATGATTTTCGTAAATTAAATGAGATTCTAAATTTTATGCGTATCCCATGCCCCGGGTGGATGAGCTAATCGAGCGGTTAGGACAGGCAAGGTATTTCTCGGTCTTGGACCTCACCAAAGGGTACTGGCAAGTCCCCTTAACAGAGGTTGCCAAAGGAAAAACTGCCTTCATCCCCACTAAGGGGCTATATCAGTATAAGGTGTTACCCTTTGACCTTCATGGCGCCCCCGCCACGTTTCAACGATTAATGGATATTGTACTTCGTCCCCATCGTAGGTACACCTCGGCTTACCTGGACGATATTGTCATTCATAGAAACGACTGGGAGAGTCACCTACCAAAGGTGTAGGCCGTAGTAGACTCCCTTCTGGCTGGACTAAACGCTAACCCAACAAAAATGTGCGATAGGGTTAGAGGAGACTAAATATCTAGGATATGTCATTGGGTGGGACTCATCAAACCCCAATTGAACTAAATAGAGGCGATACGGAACTGGCCCCGACCTGTCACCACTAGGCAAGTAAAGTCGTTCCTGGGAACGGTGGGCTATTATATGAGGTTCGTTCTCCATTTTGCCAATTTAGCAGCTCCGTTGACAGGGCTCTTAAATGGACGGAAGTCCATGATGGTCCACTGGAATAACCAGGCGGAAGAGGCTTTTTCCGCGTTGAAGTCGGTCCTGTGCGGGTCACCGGTTTTGGTGATGCCCGACTTCAAGATGGAGTTTGTGGTACAGACCGATGTCTCTGAAGTAGGCCTCGGAGTTGTACTCTCTCAGGACATCAATGAGGAGGAGCATCCCATTGTTTTCCTGAGCTGCAAACTCACCCCAGCCGAGACTAGGTACAGTATAGTGGAGAAGCCTTTCGTGGCGAAACGAGCGTCGAGGTGCAGCTCTGGTCAGACACTCGGTGCTTCCGCATACCATGGGTAATTTATGTATTCCTTAATATATGTTTAGTGTTTCACCTTAGTGTCATCGCTTACCGTACACATACCACTCTTGCTCTACCATGATCCTAGTTACTATGTGACTTGTTTTGACAGGCTGGCCATGAGTGTTACCAGTGGTGGGCAACTCTGATATGTCTGACCCTATGATTTTTTGATTTGTTTCATTTTTTTGCGAAATACGTATGTTTATGTTATTTTGGGTGAATTTACAGCTCACCCATCATAATGCGGTTTAGCACCCAGTGTTTTATGGCATGTTTTCCTTGTTAGTATGGTATATGTGAGGGTGGGGGTTTACGGCCCTGACACACAGGGCGTCCCATCCCCCATTAACTTGTGCCTTTGTGTCACTGTATATTTATTCTGTGTCTTAATAAACTACATATATTTTATATGAGTGCTTTTTCATTCTTATGCGGGGTGTGGGGGTTTTAACTCCGTCACTGTGCACACATACACGCGTGTCAGTACAGTAGGTACGGTAGCAGACAGTCCCAATCATGACCATCCTTCTCTACCACCTTTTTTAACATATTCTTAAGTGTTTTATTGAAACGTTCTACCAGACCGTCTGTCTGCGGATGATATACTGATGTTCGCAGCTGTTTAATTTTTAACATCCGACATAACTCTTTCATGACTTTAGACATGAACGGTGTTCCCTGATCAGTTAATATCTCTTTTGGTATACCAGTTCTGGCAAACATCTGGAACAACTCTCTCGCTATGTTTTTTGATAACGTATTTCTTAAAAGGGACTGGTGGCATAGTCTACTACCACCAAAATATATTGATGACCTCTAGCTGACTTTACTAGGGGTCCTACGAGGTCCATTGCAATCCGTTCAAATGGAACTTCAATGATTGGCAGAGGGACCAAAGGACTTTTGAAATGAGGGACAGGGGCTGATACCTGGCAGGTGGGACACGACTGGCAATAGTCAGCTATTTCCTTATAACACCCCAGCCAATAAAATCGCTGCAGAATGCGTTCTTGGGTTTTAGCTGCCCCCAAGTGCCCCCCTAAAACATGCGAGTGGGCCATCCTTAATACCATTTGTCGATAAGGACTGGGTACCAGCAGTTGTTCCACTACTTCATCCCCCCTTTTGGTCACTCTATACACCATATCATTGTTTATGGCGAAGTGGGGAAATTGATTATCAGCCCCTGGACTTTGGGCAACCCCATTCAGAACTGATACATTCTCCCGGGCACCTTTCAAGGTAAGATCCCTGAGCTGTGCCTCTCCAAAATTGTCCCGAGACACCTCAAGATCAAGGACATTGGTCTCAGGGGTTAATTCCTCGTCATCCTCACCTAACATCACTGCTAATGGAGACCCTGATATAGCCCCAGGACACTCCAATACCTCTCCCACCACATCACAACTAGAATGCTCAGTACTTGACAGTTTCATCGGGACCTTAGCATTAGCCCACAGGTCCCAGAACAGTGGGAAGTCTCTTCCCAGTATCATCGGGTGCAGTAAGTCCTTCACAACTCCCACCTCATGCAGTACAGTACCACACATAGTGTTTATGGACACCTGAGCGACAGGATAATCCCTTGTGTCTCCATGGATGCACAACACTCCCACATGCTTTTCAGGATTTAATACGTGAGGCACCATGGACGTCATCAAAGTGACCAAACTGCCGGAGTCCAAGAGGGCAGTCACTATAACACTGTTCACGGTCACTTGGCACATCTGGGGTCCTTCCTGGGCTTGGGTCACTGCACACAGGATGTGCAAAAAGAGAATATGGTTGGCCTACACCGCACTCCATGGGCTCGGTAGACAAAGGGCAGTGTGCTGCTATATGTCCAGGAGCCTGACATCTCCAACAGATAATGGGGCCGGTCTGGACTCGGGTTCCAGTCTCCAACTTTTCCATAACCGGGGTTTTCCAGTTGGGTCCGGGTTGTAGTCCTTTCTTGGGGAACCCAGTCCCGTTCTTAAAGCCGCGATATGGCCGTTTTAACCCCCATTTATTTTCCAGGGATTCCTCCACGCTGATATACCTTTCTACGAGGCCCACCAATTCGTCCGCAGTCTGGGGGTTTCCCTGGGCAACCCAACATTGTATGGGTTTTGGCAGCGTATGGAGGAACCGGTCCATCACCACTTTTTCCACCATTTGAGCTGGGGAGGATGATTCTGGCTGTAACCATTTTTGTACCAGGTGGAACAGATCGAACATTTGGGACCTGGGAGGCTTATCTTGGCAAAACTCCCAGCTGTGAACACGCTGCGCTCGGACTGCATCAGTCACCCCCTGCCGAGCAAGAATTTCTGCTTTTAGCTTGCCATATTCTTTAGCGTCTTGCAAGGTTAAATCATAATAGGCTTTCTGAGGTTCTCCTGTTAAATAGGGCGCCAACACTTCTGCCCACTGCTCGGGTGGGAGACTCTCCCTTTCTGCCACCCTTTCAAATACGGACAGGTACGCCTCAATGTCGTCCTCAGGTGTCATTTTTTGCAAAGTTTCCCTCACATTTTTTCGGGCTTTAACACTGCCATTTTGACGGGGAAGGCTCACCTCCTCCTGAGATTTGACGGCCTCAGTCAATACAGACATCTGTCGTATCAGTAGCTGATTTGTCTCTTGCTGGGCTTGCATAGCCTCCATGTGGGCTTTCTGCTGTTGAGCAGTAGCCTGTTGCTGCAGCAAGTTAGCCTGCACCAATTGCTTTACTAAATCCTCCATGGTTGGATGTTCAGACTGTAATTTCGCTGCAGTTTTTACCTAGGACATTTACCTCCTACAACTGCCGGTGGCTGCGAATTCTAGGAGCGGGGTGCCCGCATCCGACCACCAATTGTGGGGGTTATAACTCCGTCACTGTGCACACATACACGCGTGTCAGTTCAGTCTTCACCACAGGCAGTGTTTATTTCAGCGAACAAAGGTAAACATGTCCAAACTTTAGCTTTAAGCTTTCTTCAGCCCACAAACATTGCATAACATAAAGTCCCACATTCTGTGTTCAGTCCAAATGAGGTAACAACAATATGGTCTCACCACTCTCTGGGGTCTTTCAGAAACCAAGTCCTCCCTCCTAGCTTGTTCAGCTTTACTTAGCCTGTGCACACTTGATCTCCTCAGCTGAGATTCCCACACCCTTTTTAACCACACAGTAGGAAAACCCTGGAGGGAGTACGGGAGTGACCTGTCCCACCCAAGCTCTCTGGTCACTCCTAAAACACGGACCCAAAATCCACTTTAACGAAAACCTCCCAGCAACCTAATGTTACTGGTATA
The DNA here is from genome assembly GCF_905171765.1 of Bufo bufo. Taxonomy (NCBI): domain Eukaryota; kingdom Metazoa; phylum Chordata; class Amphibia; order Anura; family Bufonidae; genus Bufo; species Bufo bufo. Next base: position 92,628,642 of record NC_053390.1, read on the forward strand.
CTTATTTCCGGGAATTATATCACTGAGGCATACATTCTCAGTGAGACGTACTGACCATCCACGATTCTCCCCTCTAGGTTACTACAGGGGTTATTGGTTTTTGTTCTTGTTGGTTCTAGTGGAGAGAGAGTGCCTGGCCTTCAAATGGGCACTCGAGTCTCTCCGCTATTATCTGTTGGGGAGAAAGTTCTGTCTGGTGACTGACCACTTCCATTTCAAGTGGATGAGCCAGGCTAAAGAGAAAAATGTTTGGGTCACCAGATGGTTCTTATCCTTACAGAACTTTAAGTTCTCGGTAGAACACAGAGCAGGCCGGTTGCAGGGAAACACGGATGCCCTGTCCCGGGTGCACTGTTTGGCATGTGTTCACCCCCTCAAGGTTGAACAAAGAGGGGGGTATGTGACACAGTAAAGGGTGTTGTATAGGGAGGCAGGTATGTTCCTCCCAGTGTGTGCTGCTGGACTGATTAGCGGCCAGGTGGGGTCAAACACAGGAATGAACTCGTGTGCCGGTCCGGGTTTTGACAACACCTAGCTGCCTTTAAAAGACAGCTGGGTTCAGCAGAAAGGTCTCTGTATTGGGATCTGAGGCTTGTGCTGGGCTTGGAGGTCTTAGACCAGTGTGAGGGGAAACACGCCGCTTAAAGTCTGTTCATGGACTCTTTGAGGCAGAACTGCCAGCCGAGTGTAAACGAACACCAAAACCAAAAGGTGACTTTTTGTGTTGAATGTGACTTTTTGTTTATGAACTTGCCAAGTGTGTGAATAAACACTGAACTGGTTGGTGCCTCTATACTGCGTCCACTTATCCTGTCTACCAGAACGAATCCCCACAATAAACAACACCTCCAATCTGATCACATTGATTGGACTCCAGTTGGCTGACACCTCACTCCAAATAGCTCTTGGAGATGTCATTAGTCTAGGGGTTCACATACTTTTTCCACCTGCACTGTGATTGTTTACATGGTGTGTTCAATAAAAACATGTTAACATTTAATTATTTGTGTGTTATTAGTTTAAGCAGACTGTGATTGTCTATTGTTGTGACTTAGATGAAGATCAGATCACATTTTATGATCAATTTGTGCAGAAATCCATATCATTCCAAAGGATTCACATTTTTTTCTTGCAACTGTATCTGTTTCCACAAAATACTGATTGAGGGGTGGGATATACCTGCTTCTACAAAATACTGATTAACGGGTTCTATATACCTGCTTCCACAAAATATTGATTGAGGGGTGCAATATACCTGTTTGACCAAATATTGATTGAGGCCTGCAATTCACCAGCTTCCACAAAATACAGATTGAGGGGTGCGATATACCTGCTTCTAAAAAATTCTGATTGAGGGGTGCGATATACCTGCTTCCACAAAATACTGATTAAGGGGTGCGATATACCTGCTTCTACGAAATACTGATTGAGGGGTGCGATATACCTGCTTCTACAAAATTCTGATTGAGGGGTGCGATATACCTGCTTCCACAAAATACTGATTAAGGGGTTCTATATACCTGCTTCCACAAAATGCTGATTGAGGGGTGAGATATACCTGCTTCCACAAAATACTGATTAAGGGGTTTGATATACCTGCTTCCACAAAATACTGATTGAGGGGTGTGATATACCTGCTTCCATAAAAAACTGATTAAGGGGTTTGATATATACCTGTTTCCACAAATTCTGATTGAGGGGTGCCATATACCTGCTTCCACAAAATACTGATTGAAGAGTGAGATATACCTGCTTCCACAAAATACTGATTGAGGGGTGCGATATACCTGCTTCCACCAAATATTGATTGAGGCCTCCGATACACCAGCTTCCACAAAATACTGATTGAGGGGTACGATATACCTGCTTCCACCAAATATTGATTCAGGTGTTCTATATACCTGTTTCCACAAAATACTGATTGAGGGGAGGGATATACCTGCTTCTAAAAAATACTGATTAAGGGGTTCTATATACCTGCTTCCACCAAATATTGATTGAGGCCTGCGATACACCGGCTTCCACAAAATACTGATTGAGGCCTGCGATATACCTGCTTCCACAAATACTGCTCTTCTCTAGGGACTTTGGTACAGGGTCATTTTAAAAATGACAGGCAGAGGAAGAGGCAGACCATTCTGCAGGGGTGGTAGGGGTAGGGTAGGTGCACCAGGCCAGAGCATAAGTGGGAAGTTGGATAAGGTGTGTGGGATTATGTCAAAGGACGCACCATAGACCCTCAAGTCAGAGGAATTATTTTCCCATTCATTCCCAAAACTTACCGATACGCAGCCATTCTAGGCATCGGATGAGGAAGTGGAGGTAGCCACCCAGCGTTCTGACGACAGTACACAGATCAGCCCAAGTAGGGTGGTCCCCGCTGATGCTGCCTACTCCGAGATCTATAATGTCAGTGGTGGTGAAGGTGACGATAATGATGTGTTTGGTGCCCACAAGAGAGGAAGAGGAAGGGAGTTCAGAGGTAGAGACGGAGTAGCAAATAGGGAGGAGAAGCAGGCAGAACTCACAGTGCACAGGAGGCAAAAAGCAGACTGAAAATGTATCTGAAGCGAGCCATCCAGCATGCACGGTCACATCTTGCGCTCCCAGGACGCTGGCACATGGTTCTGCAGTTTGGGCTTTTTTTTATGTGTCAGCTGCTGACAATAGTGTTGCCATCTACAGCCTGTGCTATCAACGCAAAAGTCACAGTAAGCCCAACACTCACCTAGGGCCGACCGCCTTAAGAAGGCACCTGGCCTCCCATCACCTAGCCCAGTGTGAGCAAAGCTGTCAGAACCCACAAAGCCACACTCCCGGGGCTCCACGTCCTGCCTCTTCTCCTTCTCCTCTCTCTTCCCATTTGTCCTCCACTCCACCTTCCACCGTTGCGTTCATCTGGCAAAAGGCAGGCTTTCGTGGCCCAAATGTTCGAGCGTAAAAAGTTTATGACGCCGGATAACCCTCAAGACTGCTGGCTTGTCGGAACTGCTAGCCCGCCAACTTCTGCCATATAAACTGGTGGACTGGGAGGCCTTTAGAAAATTTGTGGCCATTGGCACACTGCAATGGAAGGTCCTGGAAGGAAATATTTCTCCCAGAAGGGCATCCCAGAGCTATATGGCCACGTTCGGCAGCAATTGAATATATCTCTGGCACACAGTGTCGGTGCCAAGATACATCTGACCACAGACACATGGTCTAGCAAACACAGGCAGGGAAGGTACATAACTTTTACTGCCCACTGGCTGAACCTTCTGACGGCCGTCAAGCATGCGACCCGTGGCACCCGTGTCGATTTGGTGTTACCGCCACGGATTGCATGCAGGCCTGCCTCTTCTTCTCCTCCTCCTCCTCCTCCTACTCCATCCTCCATCTTCTCCTCAGCTGACTCCTCCTTTTCCACTGCTACTGCCTCTTCCGCTGCACCCCCCAAGCTCCCCAGAACCGATTCGACATGCCAGGTGAGATGTTGCCATGCTGTGCTGCGGCTGTTTTGCCTGGAATCCAAGAGCCACACCAGTCCTGCATTGCTTTCATCTCTGCAGTCACAGGCCGATCAGTGGCTAACCCCACTCAATTTGACAGTTGGTAAAGTGGTGTGGACAACGGTGCCAATCGGCTGTGCGTGCTGAAACAGGGCAAAATGACACACTTGCCGTGCAGGACACACGTCCTGAACTTAGTTGTGCAGGAATTCGTTGCCAAATACCCCGGGGTCCAGGACGTCTTGCTGCAGGCCAGGAAATCTCTGGCCATTTTAGAAGATCTTACACGCCCATGGCTCGCCTTGCTGACGTTCGGCGGCGACACCACCTGCCCGTCAGATGACTGATTTGGGATAGCCCAACATGCTGGAACTCCACCTTGTATGTGCTTGATAGGCTGCTTCAGCAGCAACGTGCCGTTAATGACTACCTGTACAAACTCTGCAGCAGGACAGGTCTGGGGAGCTTGTTTTCTTTTCACCGCGCCAGTGGCTGCTCACGTGCGTTGCATGCAGACTTCTGGGGCCATTTGATGAGATCCCCAAACTGGTCAGTCGCAGCCACGGCACCATCAGTGACATCGTACCTTACGCCTTCTTTCTGAAGCGTGCATTGCGTCGTGTCAGTGATCAAGCCGTCAAGGAGCAGGAGCTGGAAGATGAGGAAGTCGCAATGCTGAATGAATTCCCAGGGGGGGCTACTCCATCTGAGAGAAGTCAGCAGGAGTCTGAAGTGGAGTCAGAGGAGGATGGGTGCTGGGGGGAGGAGGAAGAGGAGCAAGAAGAGCAAGCTTTGAGGGGGACTTTAAACTTTACGGGGATCCCTGGAGTTGTCCGTGGCTGGGGGGAGGAGACCGAGGACGACATTCTCCTGGGTGATGAGCAGGAGCCATGGCGCTCCACCGCTTCCAATTTAGAGCAAATGGGGGCCTTCATGCTCCAGTGTTTGAAGAGGGACCTGCTGTATAAAAAGCATAAAGGGCAAGGACCAGTACTGGGTGGCAACGTACTTAGACCCCCCGTTACAAACACAAAATGGCGGACATGTTACCAGCATCACAGAGGGCTGACAGAATGTAGCATTTCCAGGCCTTGCTGCGAGAGATGCTGCATTCTGCTGTTGCGGGCGCTGGCAGAGGAATTTCCACCTACAGCGAAACAGGTGCGGGTACCAATCCTACCGGTTTGAAGATGTGTTGGTCAATTCGGATATGAGATCATTCTTGCAGCCAACCCATCGAGAGCCAACCTCCAGATCCAGCCTCAGGGAACACCTAGACCGACAGGTGTCCGACTACATTGGGTTAACGGCCGATGTGGACGCTCTGAGAAGCGAGGAACCCCTGAACTACTGGGTGTGCAGGCTTGACCTGTGGCCAGAGCTGGCACAATTTGCCATGGAACTCTTGGCTTGCCCCTCGTCGAGTGTCCTGTCCGAAAGGAAGTTCAGCGCAGCAGGGGGGATCGTGACTGATAAGCGCACTCGCCTGATTTTCTAAAAATGAATGAGGCATGGATCTCGGAGGAATTCAACACTTGTAACGACCACGTGTAATTGAATTTCCTCATGCCAGCCCACACATATCCGCCACAACCCAGAACAAAGAAAGGTCCTTGTCTTATGTATATAGAGTGGTATAAAAGGCCTTTTCTGTCAGGTGAATGCCTAACTTTTTGTCACGGGTGAAGTTGCAGATAGCTGGAACTTATAAATAAACGACTGATTGGCTTGATCCCAAACTAAGGAGCATATAGATGAGCCCTATAAAATCCTAAGAGCTCTCCCTGACTGCTATGCACATGCAAGGGTCTCAATGGTAGACGATTGCATGCCCACGTACCTATGACTGTGTGACACCTGATAACCCTATAATAGTGAGGGGACATGACCACCGGCTCCCTGCACTTAATACGGACGGAGTCAGGGTCACCTAGAATCAAGCCAGCAAGGAAACACAATAAAGGAAAAGACTTATCTGAGCAAACAGCAGCAGCAGCCTCCAGCAGTGAACACTTTATCCAGGAAGTAGTATAAACCGCAAAGTGTGGCAGTATGGGAGGGAATATAAAGGAAGACGATTAGTCTACATAAGTGACACCTGGCAGAAGGAAAGGAGATGACAAAGTGAAACCAAAACAAAGAACGTCATACAAGAGGCTGCTATTCCAAGTGCTGATTTATAAGTGCATAGGAGATATTCAGGAGACTAACTTAGTCTAACTCAGAGTTTTTCCACTGTAGCAGAACTTCAGTGGTGTTTCTGGTGGATACTCAGACACTGTGTTTCAAAAGAGCAGAACTTCAGTGGTGTTTCTGGTGGATACTCAGACAATGTGTTTTTTAAAAGAGCAGAACTTCAGTGGTGTTTCTGGTGGATACTCAGACACTGTTTCAAAAGAGCAGAACTTCTGTGGTGTTTCTGGTGGATACTCAGACACTGTGTTTCAAAAGAGGCTGCTATTGCAAGTGCTGATTTATAAGTGCATTGGAGATATTCAGGAGGTAATCTGGAGGTGGATACAATCTAAACAAGTAAGATTTGTTTGTTTAAAATCTTTCCCCTCTTTACAATGGCAGACCTGGTTCTGTGCAGGAATTGCTGTGCTTTTATTTCAGGTTCCACTCTTCAGAGGTTTGGATACTGTCTGATCTGTAGACAGCTCTCCATAATGCAGCAGGAAATTACCTTTTTGAAATATGAGATTTGTAAATTAACCATTAAACAAACTCAGGCTGAGAACATTGCAATGCCACTGCCACACAGGCCCCCTAGAAATGGAAGATGGGTTACTGTAGGATAGAAGACATGTCCCACAGTCTGTGGCTCTCCATAATTCATTTGCAGCACTTTCAGAGTGCAAGAGCAACATGGAGGATGGCTCAAGCACAGTGGGTGAGAAACAATCATCTCCCATGCCTAAAGTATGCAAGACTGCAGCCAAAGACAAAAAGGAGAATGTGAGGATTTATAGTAAGCAGCTGTTGGTGGGCGATTCCATCATAAGAGGTGTGAAGTTTGAGGAGAATGGTGTTGTGAGATGTCTCCCTGGTGCTACCGCTAGCAGGGATAGACGACGGATCCTTAATATTGTTAGGCAAGCAAAGCAGGAAAGGGAGGTGGAATGAGGTTTCAAAGGTGAAAGAAGCTTTTCACACACTTGGAGAGGATATACGGGAGGTTGCATCAACTGTTTCATTCTCTGCAGTTTTGCCTGTGCATAACCTTCAGCATGACAGGAAGATGCGCATTAAGGAATTCAATGTATGGCTTGGTGAATGGTGTCTGAACCAAGGGTTTGGCTTTGTGTCTTTGTGATATTGATACTTTGGAGAAAGTTCAGAGAAGAGCTACTAAACTGGTACATGGATTGCAGGATAAAACTTACCAGGAAAGATTAAAGGACCTTAACATGTATAGCTTGGAAGAAAGATGAGACAGAGGGGATATGATAGAAACTTTTAAATACATAAAGGGAATCAACAAGGTAAAAGAGGAGAGAAAAACTGCTACAAGAGGACATAGTTTTAAATTAGAGGGGCAAAGGTTTACAAGTAATATCAGGAAGTATTACTTTACTGAAAGAGTAGTGGATGCATGGAATAGCCTTCCTGCAGTAGTGGTAGCTGCAAATACAGTGAAGGAGTTTAAGCATGCATGGGATAGGCATAAGGCCATCTTTCATATAAGATAGGGCCAGGGGCTATCCATAGTATTCAGTATATTGGGCAGACTAGATGGGCCAAATGGTTCTTATCTGCCGACACATTTTATGTTTCTAGGTAGAGAAGAACGTCTGTCAGACCTTCTCACAGAACTGGCGGTGACATTTTTGGGGCCTGTACTGGCCTACAGTAAAATTTTTAGCAAGTAACCGCCTATTGTACCTCCAGCCACATCATCCCAAGTTCTTTTCTGTCAGGTGAATGCCTAATTTCTGGGGCCTGTACTGGCCAACAGTAAAATTGTTTTCCACTGACCGTCTAATATACCTCCAGCCACATAATCACTTGTTTTTTTCTGTCAGGTGAATGCATAATTTTTGGGGCCTGTACTCCACTGGCCTACAGTAAATTGTTATTCATTGATCGCCTAATGTATCTCCAGCCACATAATCACTTGTTCTTTTCTATCAGGTAAATGCCTAATTTTTGGGGCCTGTACTGGCCTACAGTAAAATTGTTATCCACTGACCCTCTAATATACAGTCAGCCACATAATCACTTGTTCTTTTCTGTGAGGCGAATGCCTAATTTTTGGGGCCTGTACTCCACTGGCATACAGTAAAATTATTATTCAGTGAACGCCTAATGTACCTTCAGCCACATAATCACTTGATCTTTTCTGTCCGGTGAATGCCTAATGTTTGGGGCCTGTACTCCACTGGCCTAAACGGGTGATAATGCTCCAAACCAAGACGTGTCTATAACCGGGGGAGCAATTCCTTCGCATGCGGTCCGCAGACAACGGCAATCCCCAGCAAAAAATGCATACAATGGAGGATGCCGGGGCGGACCGCATGCACCACAAGAACATCTTACACAAAATGATACATTGTGCAAATGAAAAAATATCCATACACAATTCACTGCAAAAGATGCACCAAAATGATACGCAACTGACAATACTAGCTATTTCTTCAGGCCTATGTTAAAAGCTGAGAACTTTGCCAATATCTTCCAGTCACGAACATATCGGAGCCCCTCATGCACCACGTCATGGTGTCTCAGCACACATGGGGTCCCGGCATCCTCCATTGTATGCATTTTTTGCTTGGGATTGCCGTTGTCTGCGGACCGCATGCGGAGGAATTGCTCCCCCGGTTATAGACACGCTATAGTGTCTGGGTTTTGAGCATTTTCACCCGTTTAGGCTACTTTCTTCAGTGAGTTTTTGTCTTTATGTGTATGGAATGTGCTACTTTATTTTGTTGGTAACATTCTTTTGCACCTGGTAGCTTCTGTGTCACATGGTCTGTTGTGGGTGCGGCTCACAGCTTTATTTTACCTCACAGTGCATTGGTGATACCACTATGGAGGCATGTGAGAGTCTGGCTGTGAGTTGGTTCAGACCCTGTTCACACACCACGGGCAGTTGAGTGGTAGGACCCCATGCGTGCTGAGACACCGTGACGTTGTGCATGAGGGGCTCCGATATGTTCCTGACTGTTAGATATTGGCAAAGTTCTCAGCTTTTAACATCGGCCTGAGGAATTAGCTAGTTGTCACGGCTGAGGATGGGGAAAACCCTCAGCCGAGCGATGCCAGATGTAGTCGCTGCTCGGCCAGGACGACAGAACTAGGGAGCAGGTCACCTCCTATCACGTCCCTAATTGTGACCCTGACTCCTAGCTGTATGAGCCGACCCTGATGGTAGGAGGGCTCATACTCCGGAGTCAGGGTCAGAATTAGGGACGTGATCGGAGGTGACCTGCTCCCTAGTTCTGTCGTCCTGGCCGAGCAGCGACTACATCTTCTGGCATCGCTCAGCTGAGGGTTTTCCCCATCCTCAGCCGTGACAGTATGACCGCAATGGCTCCTTACGTGGTGACCTTCGGAAGAGGGTGCAGCATGCATCGCCATATGTTTGTGGGGTGCATGTGCGTTCTCCGGAGGGAGAGCGTTTTGGGGATCACCATTTACGGCGCGGTTGGTGGCTTATTCCTCATACTGTCACGGATTAGAGTGGGGGTAACTCTAATCTGTGTGATGTTATCTTAAGTGGAAGCTGCTTGACCAGGACAACAGAACTAGCGAGCAGGTCACCTCCTAGCGCATCCCTAATCTGACCCTGACTCCTAGCTGTATGAGCCTTCCCTGATGGTAGGAGGGCTCATACCCAGGAACCTCGCTTCCCTACTAGCCCTGGACAGATCCCTGAGCTAGGAGCTGGATAAGACAACCTGTTCCTCCTGGATACGGACGAACAAGAGTCTAAAACTGGCCAAGCTGCATAGGATGAGAAACATAAACCTATGGATATGGCAGGAGATTGAAAAGCACTTCCACACCTACCTGCCACAGAAACACTGACTGGATCCCGTGCTAACAAGATGATGTCCACACCCAAACATAAAAGGACACAGCACACACACACACATAAACACACAGGAACCCAGATCCATAGCTGCAATAATAACAGACACCACATAAACATAAAATAACATCAATACATAGGTTTATGACCACCAGGGTGACCCTCACTGGCAGATGGTATTAGAGACCAGGAGGATGCCTCCAGCTTACTACAAGGCTGGAGTACCCCTCAGCTTCAGGTCTCCACAGAGGCTTTATAGCCCAAAGTGGCCACACCCACACAGACACAGACTGGAAAGGGAATTAACCCTTCCAACACCAACCAGGGAAGTGAAACCAGTTAAAGGGGAATATACACACAAGTATCACACTGCAGCTGTTACCAATGGCAACGACATGCGTGGCAACCATGTCCTGGGGAATAGTCAGAAGGCTGAGACACTGCCACCACATGTACACAAAACCAGACGTTGCCACGGACAACCGCAAGTGAAGGAAAGACTCACAATACACACATACAACAACCTAGTGCACAACAAACAAGGAAAGTGCACACATACAAGGAGAGGTTGCCAGGTGCTACCGCATGCCCTTCACAGCAAGCTGCCTATCAACAGCTCAGGCTGCTATACTGTGAATACAATCATGTTGCCAGCGGCAACCACATGTGAGGTAACATACCAGCAGTCCTCACCATGTGGTTGACAACAGACCAAACCGCAGGCAACTGCATGCTTGTCTAGGAGTCACGACCATGACCATGGTCGTGACACTAGTATTGTCAGTTGCGTATAATTTTGGTGCATTTTTTGCAGTGAATTGTGCCTGTACTCCAATGGCCTGCAGTAAAATTGTTATCCACTGACCGCCTAATATACCTCCAGCCACATAATCACCTGTTCTTTTCTGTCCGGTGAATGCCTAATGTTTGGGGCCTGCACTCCACTGTCCTGCAGTAAAATTGTTATCCAATGACCGCTTAATATACCTCCAGCCACATAATCACTTGTTCTTTTCTGTCCAGTGAATGCATAATTTTTGGGGCCTGTACTCCACTCGCCTACAGTAAAATTGTTATCCACTGACCGCCTAATGTACCTCCAGCCACACAATCACTTGTTCTTTTCTGTCAGGTGAATGCCTAATTTTTGGGGCCTGTAATCCCATGGCCTAAAATAAAACTTTTCTAGGCTCCAGCAGGGCACATTTTTGAGAGTGTCTTTTTAAGACGCATGAAAATGGCCCTTGATTAAAATACATATTTTTGGTGGGATTTTTTGCCATTGATCCCCCTCTGGTATGTCACTGTCCATGTTGTGGGAAAGTGACATAGTGACGTGAAACGCGTAGGGATTTTCTTTTCGTCTAGGGAAGTGTTGGTGTATGATCATCTGTGGCACACCAGACATTATCCTTATATTTATGTATATCTTCTCTTTATCTGATTGTTTTGTGATTATTTTTAACGTTTCCCTTCTTTAGGGTTTTAACAGGGATATTCTAGAATTAGGCACGGGGACAGGGAACCTCCACCATCAGGGGGCAACCCTGGGCTAAGGATAGGTTAGGGCATTACAGGGATAGGATGCCCTGTGGTCCCCTGACTAACCTCTTCTCTTGATTTATCTTGATTCTTATTTCCCGTCGCCATATTATTATTAATATATCTCCGTTAGAGGATTACAACACATATTGTTAGCTAATAGGTACCGTCGTACCAATACCCATTACTTTGACATTAAAGGTATTTTTAAAGTCACGTTCATTTCCCATGTTTAGTTTGACTCTATTTATAACATGATTCGTTTGAATCTGTCTACATCTTTTTTGTGCGAAAAAACTAGTGTTGATCACGGATATTCGAATTTCGAATTTTTATCGCGAATATAGGTACTTCGAAAATTCGCGAATATTTCGAATATAGTTATATATATATTCGTAATTTCGAATATTAGAATTTTTTTTTCAATTTTTCTTTTTTTTTTTTATCAGTACACATGATCCCTCACTGCTTCTAGCTTGTGGGCCAATAAGAAGGCTGCAATATACTTGACTTTAGGAGTAGTAGTAGTGTTTGCGAATTTTTCTCTATATTCGCTTTTTTTTTATATTTGCTATAATGCCATATATTCTTGTTTTAGAATATTACGTATATTCGAAAAAACTAAGTTATAGCAATATAGAGAATATTCGGAAAAAATCGAATATAGAGCAATTTAGCTAATATAGTGCTATAATCTTCGTCTAATAGTTGTACGTTGAAAAATTTGCAATAAAAAATTCGAATCCGAAAATTTGAATTCATAAAATTCGCATATTACACAATCATTACCTTTATGATTTTTCGAGTAAAAAAAAAAATCAAGAATTTTCGAATATTCGACGAATATTCTATAAAATATTCGCGAAATATCGCAAATTCGAATATGACCCCTGCCGCTCATCACTAGAAAAAAAAAAACAATAATTAGGCATTCATTTGACAGAAAAGAACAAGTTATTATGTGGCTGGAGGTATATTAGACGGTCACTGGATAAAAATTTTACTATAGGCCAGTACAGGCCCCCAAAATTAGGCATTTACCTGACAGAAAAGAACAAGTGATTATGTGGCTGGAGGTATATTAGATGGTCACTGGATAACTATTTTACTGTAGGCCATGTGGGGATTCGCTCTGGTAGGCAGATTAGCGGACGTAGTACAGAGGCAAAAACAAAGTCTTTGACTTAAACTGTGCAGTGTTTAACAAGTCCACAGAACAAAAAGCATTCACCTTGTCAGCGGCTTTGGCAGTAGCAGTCCCCAACAGGCTTTAGGGCCTGATTCCCAGCAATGCGACTCTCAGCCCTTTAGTACGGCACACATCATGCAGATCCCAAACCACAGAGACTCCACAGATATTCACTGTGAAATGGGGGATAATCCACACACAACTGAGACTGCTGGCTGGGTTCTATGTCCCTAACCAAAACCCAGCCTGGAACGTGGGAAACAGCCACCCACCCTGCACTTTGGCTGCTCCCAGTAAGAGCCGGCCCGGATCTCATTTACAGCCACACTAAATAACCAATAGTGTCAGTCAGCACTAGCTGCCGCAAACACTTAAAATTACCGGCTCTTACCTCACCGAGGCCAGGAGGTATATTAGGCGATCAGTGGATAATAATTTTACTATGGGCCAGTGGAGTAGGCATTCACCTGACAAAAAAGGCCTTTTATGCCGCTGTTTATACATAAGACAAGGACCATTCTTTTTGTTCTTGGTATTGGCGGATATGTATGGGCTGGCATGAGGAAATTCAAGTATACGTGGTCGTCACAGGTGTTGAATTCCTCCGAGATCCATACCTCATTCATTTTTAGAAATGTGAAGTAGTCCACACTAAAAATTTCACTGTAGGCCAGTGGAGTATAGGCCCCGAAAATTATGCATTCACCTAACAGAAAATAACAAGTGATTATGTGGCTGGAGGTATATTAGATGGTCAGTGGATAACAATTTCACTGTAGGCCAGTACAAACCCCAAAAATTAGGCATTCACCTGACAGAAAAGAACTAGTGATTATGTGTCTGGAGGTACATTAGACGGTCACTGGATAAAAATGTTACTGTAGGCCACTGGAGCAGAGGCCCCAAAAATTAGGCATTCACCTGACAAAAAAAGCCTTTTATGCCACTGTATATACATAAGACAAGGACCATTCTTTGTTCTTGGTAGTGGCGGATATGTGTGGGCTGGCATGAGGAAATTCAAGTACACGTGGTGGTCACAGGTGTTGAATTCCTCCGAGATCCATGCATTCATTTTTAGAAATCTGAGGTAGTCCACACTGTCATGAGCTAGGTGAGTCTGCTTATCGGTCACAATCCCCTCTGCTGTGCTAAACTTCCTTTCGGAAAGGACACTCGACGAGGGGCAAGCCAAGAGTTCCATGGCAAATTGTGCCAGCTCTGGCCACAGGTCAAGCCTGCACACCCAGTAGTCCAGGGGTTCCTTGCTTCTCAGAGCGTCCACATCAGTCGTTAACCCAATGTAGTCGGACACCTGTCGGTCTAGGCATTCGCTGAGGCTGGATCCAGAGGGCGGCTCTCGATGGGTTGGCTGCAAGAATGATCTCATATCCGAAGTGACCAACACATCTTCAAACCGCCCTCTTCTTGCAGGCGCGATAGGATTGGTACCCGCACCTGTTTCGCTGTAGGTGGAAATTCCTCTGCCAGTGCCCGCAACAGCAGAATGCAGCTTCTCTCGCAGCAAGGCCTGGAAATGCTGCATTCTGACAGCCCTCTGTGATGCTGGTAACATGTCTGCCATTTTGTGTTTGTAACAGGGGTCTAAGTACATTGCCACCCAGTACTGGTCCTTGCCCTTTATGCTTTTTATACAGGGGATCCCAAACACTGGAGCATTAAGGCCCCCATTTGCACTAAATTGGAAGTGGTGGAGCACCCTGGCTCCTGCTCATCGCCCAGGAGAATGTCGTCCTCGGTCTCCTCCCCCCAGCCACGGACAACTCCAGGGATCCCCAAAAAGTTTAAATTTCCCCTCAAAGCCTGCTCTTCTTGCTCTTCCTCCTTCTCCTCCCCCAGCCACCATGCTCCTCTGACTCCTCTTCAGACTCTTGACTAGTCTCAGTGGAGTAGCCCCCCTTAGGAATTCATTCAGCATTGCGACTTCCTCATCTTCCAGCTCCTGCTCCTCGACGGCTTGATCAATGACACGACGCAATGCACGCTCCAGAAAGAAGGCGTAAGGTACGATATCACTGATGGTGCCCTGGCTGCAACTGACCAGTTTGGTGATCTCAGCAAATGGCCCCAGAAGTCTGCATGCATCGCGCATGAGCAGCCACTGGCGCGTTGAAAAGAAACCAAGCTTCCCAGACCTGTTCTGCTGCAGAGTTCGTACAGGTAGTCGTTAACGGCACGTTGCTGCTGAAGCAGCCTATCAAGAATATACAAGGTGGAGTTCCAGCGCGTCGGGCTGTCACAAATCAGACGTCTGACGGGCAGGTGGTGTCGCCGCTGAACGTTAGCAAGGCGAGCCATGGGCGTGTAAGATCTTCTAAAATGGCCAGAGATTTTCCTGGCCTGCCGCAAGATGTCCTGGACCCTGGGGTACTTGGCAACGAATCGCTGCACGACTAAGTTCAGGACGTGTGCCATGCACAGCACGTGTCATTTTGCACTGTTTCAGCTCACTCAGCAGATTGGCACTGTTGTTGCACACCACTTTACCAACTGTCAAATTGAGCGGGGTTAGCCACTGATCGGCCTGTGACCGCAGGGCTGAAAGCAGTGCAGGACTGGTGTGGCTCTTGGCTTCCAGGCACAACAGCCGCAGCACAGCATGGCAACGTCTCACCTGGCACATCGTATAGGTTCTGGGGAGCTTGGGGGGTGCAGCAAAAGTGGTGGTAGCAGTGTAAAAGGAGGAGTCAGCCGAGGAGGAGACGGAGGGTGGAGTGGGAGGAGGAGAAGAAGAGGCAGGCCTGCATGCAATCCGTGGCGGTAACACCAAATCTACAGGGGTGCCACGGGTCACATGTTTGATGGCCGTCAGAAGGTTCACCCAGTGGGCAGTAAAAGTTATGTACCTTCCCTGCCCATGTTTGCTAGACCACGTGTCAGATGTATCTTGGCACCGACACTGTGTGCCAAAGATATATTAAAATGCCGCTGAATATGGTCATATAGCTCTGGGATGGCCCTCTGGGAGAAATATTTCCTTCCGGGGACCTCCCATTGCAGTGTGCCAATGGCCACAAATTTTCTAAAGGCCTCCGAATCCACCAGTTCATATGGCAGTAGTTGGCGAGCTAGTAGTTCTGACAAGACAGCGGTCAGCCGTTGGGCAAGAGGGTTATCCAGCGTCATCAACTTTTAACGCTCGAACGCTTGGGCCACAGAAGCCTGCCTTCTGCCAGATAAACGCGACGATGGCACGGTGGAAGGTGGAGTGGGGAACAAATGGGAGGAGAGAGGAGAAGGAGAAGAGGCAGGACGTGGAGCGCCGGGAATGTGGCTTTGTGGGTTCTGATGGTGTTGCTCCCACAGGCTGCAGATGGCAACAGCAGCTGACACGTTAAAAAAAAGCCCACACTTAGGAGCCATGTGCCAGCGTCCTTGGAGCGCAAGATGTGACCGTTCATGGTGGATGGCTCACTCCAGATACATTTGCAGTCTGCTTTTTGCCTCCTGTGCACTACGAGTTTTGCCTGCTTCTCCTCCTTCTCCTCCCTCTGCTGCCCCATCTCTCGCTCTGAACTCCCCTCTTCCTCTCTTGTGGGCACCCACGTGACGTCCATCGACACGTCATCATTGTCACCTTCACCACCACTGACATTAGAGATCTCAGAGTAGGCAGCAACAACGGGGACCACCCTCCTTGGGCTGATCTGGGTACTGTAGTCAGACATCTGGGTGGCAGCCGTTGCTACCTCCTCTTCCTCATCCGATGCCAAGAATAGCTGCGCATCAGTAAGGTCTGGGAATGGATGGGAAAATAGTTCCTCTGACTCGAGTGGAGGGGCTATGGTGGTGGTGGTGTTTTTGGTGGTGCACACAGCAGAGAGTGAGGAGGGTGTAGATACAGAGGATGAGGAGGGTGCAGAAGCGGAAGGCTGAGTGAGCCACTCAACCAAATCTGGTGCGTCCTTTGACGTAATCGCACACACCTTCTCCAACTTCCCACTTAGCCTCCGGCCTGGTGCACCTACCCGACCTCTACCACCCCTGCGGAACGGCCTGCCTCTTCCTCTGCCTGTCATTTTCAAAATGACCCTGTGCCAAACTCCCTAGAGAAGAGCTGTATTTGTGGAAGCAGGTATATCGCAGGTCTCAATCAGTATTTGGTGAAAGCTGGTATATCGCACCCCTCAATCAGTATTTTGTAGAAGCAGGTATATCGCACCCCTTAATCAGTATTTTGTGGAAGCAAGCATATAGAACCCCTTAATCAGTATTTTGTAGAAGAAGGTATATCGCACCCCTCAATCAATATTTTGTTGAAACAGGTATATAGAACACCTCAATTAATATTTTGTGGAAGCAGGTATATCGCACCCCTCAATCAGTATTTTGTGGAAGCAGGTATATCAAACCCCTTAATCAGTATTTTGTGGAAGCAGGCATATCGCACCCCTCAATCTGAATTTGGTGGAAGCAGGTATATCGAACCCCTTAATCAGTATTTTGTGGAAGCAGGTATATAGAACCCCTTAATCAGTATTTTGTAGAAGCAGGTATATCGCACCCCTCAATCAGTATTTTGTGGAAACAGGTATATAGAACACCTGAATCAATATTTGGTGGAAGCAGGAATATCGCACCCCTCAATCAGCATTTTGTGGAAGCAGGTATATCAAACCCCTTAATCAGTATTTTGTGGAAGCAGGCATATCGCACCCCTCAATCTGAATTTGGTGGAAGCAGGTATATCACAACCCTCAATCAGATTTTTTGGGGAAACAGGTATATCACACCCATTGCAAATAGTTGTTCCAATAAAGCTTGTACCTCTATATACCTGCGGTATCGCAGCAGAACCGCACACAACTGCTGTGCAATACAAATGCACTATAATATACTTTCTATGTTAGAAAGTATATTATAGGTATATCACACCCCTCAGTATATCACACCTATCGATAGCACACCTATACAAGTCCTTAAAAGGACTTTTGTGGCCCTATTAGCTAGCGTTTGGTGTCCCTAACAGTCTGCCCCTGCTCCACAAAGCAACCTCTTTCTACACTGGCAAAACACAGAATGTAAAATGGCTGCCAGATCGTGTTCTGTTATAACGTGGGGGTGTATCCATGTGCTGAAACGTCTCAATTGGCTGTCCTGTCCCACCTGATGTGTCATGGGTCACAGTTCAGCGCAATGCAAAAGATTATGCGCATGCGAACATCGTCATATGTTTGCATGTTCGGCGAATCACCACACTACTTATATGGACTGGCCATCCACTCTAGGACTGCACCCCATAGTTGGCCATTGCAAAGAAACATTGAGGAATTGCATGACTTTAGTCAATTGGGAAGATTCTTAGTATTTATAAAAAGAGGACCATCATTATAGGCACTTCTTATACATAGAATTTGGGAAAAGCCTACTCTAAAATATTTGAGAACTGTGCACCATGGACCCCATTATCTATGCAGTAAAGGAGAGACTTTATTTTATTATAATCAAGATGGCTTGGTCGTTGGTCTTTCTACCCGATCTGGGTTTTGCTTCCCTGTTCTTCTGCCTTGCACCCAGTTGATCACCTAACATCAATGGCACCCCAGCTACCGCAAGGCAGGAGACCCCAATTCCCAGGTGTGCACAGAGGGGAAGAAGGCTTTGATGCATGTGTGACCTGGACAGCACTGGAGCAGGGTTGGCCACCATGGGGACTACAACCACTCTCATTGCCACCGCCACCACTTCAATCCTCCCCACCACCTCCCTACATCTGTAGTGTCCCACTAGGTAAAGGTGGGCACTGCACAAGGGTCAATTGGTGTGCATGTTACTTCTACTCACAAGGGACAGAAATGTTATATTTTATTATGCATTCAATGTATTTACTAATGTGTTTTTATATGCAATGTTCCCCTGTGTAAATGCTTAGCAGGCCTAGTTAGGGTGTAGTTAGACATCCTACACACTAGAGGGAGATAGGGAGCCCCTAGTATAAAGGTTCAGGCCCAGACAGGGAGAGGGAGTCAGAGTCAGGAGTCTGCAGAGACAGAAGTTAGAAGGCACCAGCCAGAGATATGCTGAGGGCCTCCTCCTGACATGCAGCTTGATAGCCCTGGCTGCTAGCTATGACCAGGAGGCTAGTGAAGAGCCCTAGCCTGCCTGTAGTCCAAGAGAGCCTCAGTTAGCTCTGAAGACACCCCAGTTGCAGGACAGAACCTCCTGGGAGAAACCCACGGTCCTTCATCATTCAAGCAAGGATATTACAAGCAAAGATAAGTAACACTGATAGGCAGATGCTGTAGGAAGCAAAGCAAGGATTTTATACGAGAGGAAGATATATATATACCAAGGATTTAAGCCACCATTTAGGCATCCGGGCCTTGGGATTGAAACCAGACAGGAGTTCTAGAAAGGACAGTGTACGCTATTTCTGAGGAAAGGTACAACCTGATTCTGAGTGTGTTGTGGATTTACCCTCTGAGTATCTTGCATAATCAATACCTGCCATCTTGTGGAATAAAGCCTGCTTGTGAAGTACTTCATCTAAAGGACTGTATTACCATCTGCATGTACAAAGTTGGACTGTTAAGTAAAGCAACGTTTGGTTCACTATACCACCTGTGTACCTCACTTATTCCAACTATAAATTGGTGTGCCACCGTTACAGGCACTGGCGTCACGAATCCAAAAGGGACCTTGCCCCAGGCACTCAAAATACCTGTAACATCCAGGGCACCTCATCCACCATCAGGCCTGGTCCCTACATACCGAGTGTGCCCCAGAGGAACTGTGTCTACCTCTCCTTCACTGCCGCATGCCTGCCCAGGGTTCTCCTCCAATACAGTGAGCAACCCTCGCTTGCCCATAACCGTGACCTCACATCGCTATACCCTGCAGGTCTGGCGTGCTGCATAAATTGGCGTCACGAACAGGATCACGAACATTCCTGCGTCATTGCGGATATACAACTGTGTGCTGAAAATCGCCTTAAAGGGACCAAGCCCTAATTGTTTTATTTAAAAAAGTGCTGGGCCAAAGAACCGTCATAATTAGCGGTGTGAAGATAATATTTTCTGGACTGTTTGCTGCTTATTTGAGCCACCGCTTGCTGTCCGTGAATAGACAGCGTTTTGCTAAAGATGGCCACGCAGCTTGCTTGAATTTACTGCTGCGTCATCTTCATACTAAATTGGCGGTAAAAGTTGGCGCCTTTTGCTGAAAAGAGCGGGAAAGGCTATCTGTCGGCGCCACCGCCCTGTCTGGACATTTGCATGTCAGCAGAAATGGACTCCGCCTCCCCCATACTGGAGTACCTGGGGGGCGGCCTCCCAGTGCAATGGGAGGATCTGTCTGAACTTATTGGCGCCACCCTGTCGCTCTCCAGAGAAGGATCGAGCATGTTGAAGAGTGAAGACTGCTCTGCTGGGATGTCCGCGCCTGATTTGTTAAAGATGGATTGTATTGGTGTAGAGCCAGAGGACGCTCCACCGGCCTACTCTCCGGGACCGGAGAAACCCGCCTGCCCGCCACTGAGGACGCAACCGGAGAATTATTATGGCTCCTGGAGAGACTTTTTCCAGCCCTCATTCAAGTGGTCAGCATTAATGGCAGAGATACGGGAGGCCGCCATAAAGAGGACGACCAAGACGAAGATATATTATGAAGAACTGGCAAAGACCGTTCATGAGCGCCACACTGACACCCAACCCCGCCTGGAAAGGAGAAAGGGGTTGGTTGTGGCCTTTGACAAGAACCGTGGCTACGGTTTCATACAGGACTATACCACCGGCAGAGACTTATATGTAAACCGGAGGTCCGTCAAACGGAGTTACCTCTCCGAATATATGCACAACCTCCGCGAGGGAGAAGAGGTGGAGTTCACCCCTGCCGAGGGCCTGCGAGGCCCATATGCTACTGCCGTGACCCGTCCCAAGAAAGAACCGGAGGACTGGGAAGCAGATGAGGACTACACTGGCTGCGAGCGCGAACCAGCGCGCTCTCCAGAACCGGCCCATCATGCGTTTCAAGAAGGGGGCTCTTTCATTGGCCCGAATGTTTTCTGGCAGCCAACGGTATTGGAGAAATGGGTGAGCCCCTATCCATCCCCTGAGCTGCCTCGCCGGGAGAATACCATTAAAGAGATGGAGAACCTGGAAAGACTTCATGTGACCCTGGACAATATCCGGAAGGGTAAAAGACCAGATGCGCCACCTGAGCCTGCAGCGGCTGTGCAGGATGCACCCTCTAGGATTCAAGTGCCGGCGGCGACATCGGAGGACAGCGATCCTGAGACCGAGAGCCTAGATGACCAGATCGTCCGTCTGGAGGAAAAGTTGCGGGAGTTGCGCCGAATTGCCACCGCCAGAATCCGGACGCCACCTAGGAAGGAAGAGGTCCGCCTTCAGCCCTCGGACGTTGCTGGGTCAGAGGTAAGGGTACCTGTCCCTACCAGCTGGCCACCTTCTGCTACTGCGGCTGCGTTGAGGCCCCAAGAAGGCCCTCTCACACTGTGACTTGCTGCGCAGAGCCAGTTATTCCAGAGCCCACCGGACCGCTTGCGGCGGCGGTACCTAGGCCAGCACAGCCTACAATAATTATGCCTAAACCGGTGCGGTCAGCAACCGTGATTACCCCTAGGCCTATGGGGCCCATACCTATTAGGGGTCCATTTATGTTGCAGTTGCCCCCTAATACCGTGTTGTGGGCACATCCGCCTGTGGAAGCTTATTACAGGCCTCATCTACAAGCAGAGCCAGGGAGCACCACTGAGATGCAAGGTGATTATGATATACCCCTGTGAATTGGCCTGCTAGGCCGTTGATTTATTTGCTTTCATCAAAGGGACCTCATTGCTGAGAATTTAACCCTTCCAGGACAGGAGTCCTTTGTTTTGGTTCTTTGTTGCTGCTGCCAGTTACCCACGGCTCAGTGGTGGTGGTCACCCACTGAAAATACCAATTGCTGCAAAGCCATCTTGTTTACAGGACCTCCTGCCTGCTTCTACCTTATTACACCAAGTTGTGCCTATTTTTATGTTGCACCTTTAACCCTTTAACCCCCTTTTCAGGTTGATTAAGGGTATTGCAGCACTTATTTTTATATGTATATGCCAATGGAATAATGTGGGCTATTTTTATGTGCTGTCTTTTTATTGTGCAACATTAAATTTCAAGGAAACGTGCCCAGTGATAGACTCAAAAGTACCTGAGCCTCTGAGATATTGCTACTTTAAAGAAATGTGCCCAGAGATGGACTCCGCTGTAAGTGAGCCTCTGTGATCTTCTACCTTGCTTGGCTGGGAATGACACTTATTCTAAATAAGAAAGAAACCTGGGTACGGACTCATATTTGTTCCTTGAGCCTCCAAGAACTTTTAATTGTTTTTACAGTTTGTCTACTGTTCTATTATGGACAATTTGCACTTGTGGACTATCCTGGTATCATTGTTACGCTGCACCAGGTCAGCGCCCCTGTTCCCTCACACTATCCTGAGAAAAGAGAACGACGCCCCTTTTCACCGTCACTTGTTCCTAAGCCAGTGGAACTGCCTGATTTATGCATATAATGTATTTTTGCAAATGTAGATGTATTTTCCTGCTTTGCCTTATCTCTCTTTTTCAGGTGCAGTATCCAGCTGGGCAGGGCCCCTCCATGTTGCGCCGAGGACGGGCAACGTTATAGCGTGGTGATATGTAGTGTCCCACTAGGTAAAGGTGGGCACTACACAAGGGTCAATTGGTGTGCGTGTTACTTCTACTCACAAGGGACAGAAATGTTATATTTTATTATGCATTCAATGTATTTACTAATGTGTTTTTATATGCAATGTTCCCCTGTGTAAATGCTTAGCAGGCCTAGTTAGGGTGTAGTTAGACATCCTACACACTAGAGGGAGATAGGGAGCCCCTAGTATAAAGGTTCAGGCCCAGACAGGGAGAGGGAGTCAGAGTCAGGAGTCTGCAGAGACAGAAGTTAGAAGGCACCAGCCAGAGATATGCTGAGGGCCTCCTCCTGACATGCAGCTTGATAGCCCTGGCTGCTAGCTATGACCAGGAGGCTAGTGAAGAGCCCTAGCCTGCCTGTAGTCCAAGAGAGCCTCAGTTAGCTCTGAAGACACCCCAGTTGCAGGACAGAACCTCCTGGGAGAAACCCACGGTCCTTCATCATTCAAGCAAGGATATTACAAGCAAAGATAAGTAACACTGATAGGCAGATGCTGTAGGAAGCAAAGCAAGGATTTTATACGAGAGGAAGATATATATATACCAAGGATTTAAGCCACCATTTAGGCATCCGGGCCTTGGTTTTGAAACCAGACAGGAGTTCTAGAAAGGACAGTGTACGCTATTTCTGAGGAAAGGTACAACCTGATTCTGAGTGTGTTGTGGATTTACCCTCTGAGTATCTTGCATAATCAATACCTGCCATCTTGTGGAATAAAGCCTGCTTGTGAAGTACTTGATCTAAAGGACTGTATTACCATCTGCATGTACAAAGTTGGACTGTTAAGTAAAGCAACGTTTGGTTCACTATACCACCTGTGTACCTCACTTATTCCAACTATAAATTGGTGTGCCACCGTTACAGGCACTGGCGTCACGAATCCAAAAGGGACCTTGCCCCAGGCACTCAAAATACCTGTAACATCCAGGGCACCTCATCCACCATCAGGCCTGGTCCCTACATACCGAGTGTGCCCCAGAGGAACTGTGTCTACCTCTCCTTCACTGCCGCATGCCTGCCCAGGGTTCTCCTCCAATACAGTGAGCAACCCTCGCTTGCCCATAACCGTGACCTCACATCGCTATACCCTGCAGGTCTGGCGTGCTGCACATCCTCCCCCTGTGGGCTGGCATGCTGCACATTTAAATAAGAGAGACACTCATGCTTGACAACTCTTTCCATCTCTCCTCGATTAGATTACTTTAAAGCTATAAGACAGGGTGGGTGGTGAAGAGGCTTTAGGTCTCTAAAGTGGTGGTGTCCCCAGGGCATGTGCCGTCCCTAAATTCTGGCCCTGTCTGTAAACCTGTTCTGATAATCTCAGTTTGGATCTAGGCAGGTACATAAGGTATTTGGCTGATATACTACAACATTGGCAACCAGACTAAACACTCCTTGTGTATTGTCAGATTACTGAAAAATATTGTTTTAGTGGAGGAAGAACCTGTACTTATATTACCACGTGAGTTAAAAGAGGGCTGTGTGTGATACTGAGGCACAGTACATAGATAAATCCGTAGATATTTATTTTCTGTTCTTATATAGCCCCAGTTTTATTCTCATCAGACCTTCATGCTAGCTCAGTGAATAATGAATTTACGCTTTTATGAAGTCTATGGACAAAGCCTGCTCGGGGAATTGATACATGATGAAAGATCTGACAGCCTGCCCCTATACAATGGGCTGCTATGCTGTTAGAACTGGATGATCCATTATTGGAAGGAAAAAACAACACAGTACTGTGTTTGGAGTAGTGACTGAGCAGAGCTGAAGCTGTTGCGGTGCTGTCCATGCCTCCTACTTGTGTAGATCCAGCACCATTTAGCATGATAAAGAAGCGGTGACATGTTATTATCAGATACTGCACCTCCACAAAGAGAAATAGATCCGTTCATCTCCAATCCAAACCCTAAATCTTCCCTATCTACAGGCTGAGGCGGAGGCTTTGTGCAGACTGCTAGATGGATGCCTTGAATGTAACCCTGAATAAAAAATGATTAAGTGTTTACAGAAGTTGATCTCTTATCACATCCATGGAAATAAATCTGCAGACTTGAGGAGCACAGCTTGTTTGCAGCTGCATTTTTATACCACAGTCCTTAGTGACATTGAAATCCAAGTCTCCGTGCAGCCCTGAACTTAGCCTGGACCTGCTTGTTTTCCTCTTTGTTTCATTATCTTGACCCTGAGGTAAAGCAGTTTCCTGAAGTATTGCTTGCAGGAACAAGTCTGTTATTATCCAGCAGCAGAACAAGAAATTCAGCAATATAGAGTCCTCTTATAATACGTCTATTCAGGCAGCCAGGAAGCAAGCGGCAGTCCGGGCTCACAATAGAAGTCTAAAGCCTGCAGCGATCACCATTGTAGAGCTCAGGATTAGCAGGGACTTCTCAGCAGCTCCACTTAATGACATTTCATAAGGTTCTAGTCTTGATTCCAGGTCTGAATGAGCTGCGGTTATATACCCAACAGTCATTATGCAGGTATTGTTTTACCTACACAGCTGGGTGACGGCTAGTTTGCATGGATTGTTGAAAGAAATGGACAAGGCCTACTCCAGGAAGTCAAGGTTTTTGTCACGTTTTAAGTAGAACATGCAAGGAACATTCATTATATAGTACAAAACTGAAGCAGGTCAGCAATTCACACCTAATACTTATTTGTTTTTGAGTCTCCAAAGTTTTTTTTTTTTCTTCACTTCAATGGATAAAATTATGGCAGCAATAAACTTTAAGCAGGATAAGTTGATGGTAGCAAAGCAAACCTAATTCTCTGTATGCAGTACTCAAAATCAGGGTACTTGAAAAATTGTTTTGATATTTAATGTTATGCCATGTATATTCCCAGTATGGTTATGTATGGACATGACAGAGTTAGGCTACTTTCACACTAGCGTTCGGGTGTCCGCTTGTGAGCTCCGTTTGAAGGGTCTCACAAGCGGCCCCGAACGGATCCGTACTGCCCTAATGCATTCTGAGTGGACGCGGATCCGCTCAGAATGCATCAGTCTGGCGGCGTTCAGCCTCCGCTCCTCTCAGCAAGCGGACACCTGAACGCTGCTTGCAGCGTTCGGGTGTCCGCCTGTCCGTGCGGAGGCAAGCGGATCCGTCCAGACCTACAATGTAAGTCAATGGGGACGGATCCGTTTGAAGATGACACAATATGGCTCAATCTTCAAACGGATCCGTCCCCCATTGACTTTCAATGTAAAGTCTGGACGGATCCGTCTGAAGCTACTTTCACACTTAGAAATTTTTCTACAATATAATGCAGACGGATCCGTTCTGAACGGATCCCAAGTCTGCATTATATGAGCGGATCCGTCTGAGCAGACATCAGATGGACCCGCTCTGAACGGTAGTGTGAAAGTAGCCTAAACCGATTCTGACACAACCCCTGCAGGAAGTTGGGTGGTGATCCTGAGTCTGCTCCTAGCTAGTGTGCGGTGAGTTTGCAAAGGATGTGAGAGCAGCTTCATGTGCTTCAGGACTGGAGCAAAGACGCAGAGAACCACCTTTTCTGAGGATTGTCTACTGAGTAAAAGACCTCACCATTTGGGCAGTAGAGATGGCCTTGCGGTTCGCCAGGTGGCCGTTTAGCGGCAAACTTTGCGTGTTCGCGATTCGCCGAACATGTGAACATATGGAGATATTTGCGCCCGCCATATTCTTTTATATTGTGAAGAACTTTGACCCATGACACATCCATCAGGTGGTACAGGACAGCCAATTGAGACGTTTCAGCACATGGACATACCCCCTACCTTATAAATAAACCTGATCTGGCCGCCATTTTACATTCAGTGTTTTGCCAGTGTAGGGAGAGGTTGCTGTGTGGAGCAGGGACAGACTGTTAGGGACACCAAACGCTAGCTAATAGGGCCACAAAAGTCCTTTTAAGGACTAGTATAGGTGTGCTATTGATAGGTGTGATACACAGAGGGGTGCAATATACTTATAATATACTTTTATAATGAGTCAAAAACACATAGATCTATATAGTGATCACCTGGAAGTCAGGGGCCTAGGGGCTTACTAGGGCCATTTTTATATAGGGTAAGGTTCCGGACGGGGTCGCTCTTATCAGGGCGGGTAGTCTGTGGTTAGTCTATCAGGGCCAGAATAGCACCCCCCTGTAGGGCAATATCAGGGACAGTTCTTTGCCCACCCTGTCCTTCAATACCACATCATCATCTAGCCCAGGGATAGATGTTTTCTGCTTTCCTTCCGGGATTCATGGATGTGCACTGGAACCCCCCGGATTGTGGTAGGACATATGGTTTCTGATTTAGTGCCGCCGAGCACCTGATTTAGTGCCGCCAAGCACTTGTTATAGCCACCACATCTATGCTTTTTGCCTAACTTTAATAATTTAATTTATTTTCATTTTGAGGGATATCTTTTCCATTCACAAGTCCTCAAAATGGGTCCGCATCCATTCCGCAATTTTGCGGAATGGGTGCAGAACAATTCATTTTTAATGGGGCTGGAATGTGCTGTCCGCATCCGCATTTGCGGATCCGCATCCGTGCTTCCGTTTCAGCAAAAAAATAGAACATGTCCTATTCTTGTCCGCAATTGCAGACAAGATTAGGCATTTTCTATTATAGTGCCGACGATGTGCGGTCCGCAAATTGCGGAATGCACATTGCCGATGTCCGTGTTTTGCGGATCCGCAAAACACTTACGGACGTGTGAATGGACCCTCATAGTAACATTATTAAAGGTTATGTTTTATCTTTATGTATATTCTAATGGATTGCCTTCCTTGTACAATGTTATAATATACTTTCTATGTTAGACGGTATATTATAGTGCATTTGTATTGTGCGGCAGTTGTGTGCGGTTCTGTGCGATACTGCAGGTATATAGAGGGACAAGCGTTATTGGAACAAATAATTTCTACTGGTGTGATATACCAGTCGTCCCACAAAAAAACTGATTGAAGCGGTTATATAACAATATACTTTTTTTTATGGTGCATTTGGGTACTGTTTAGTGCATTTGCGCATGCGCGTACGTGAAAATTACATTGCCGATATTTCGCATTGAAAAAAATTATGAATGGAGATCGCAAATTCGAATAATACATCTGGTATGTCACTGTCCATGTTGTGGGACTATTTGTGCACTTCTAGTAATTATTTCTTGGCTGCAAATATGAGCTGAAGGTTTTTCAGGTTCGCCTGCCATTAAAATGAATGGGACCCGCTTCGAACTTGCGATTCGCGAACCGTCCCAGCAGATGTTCGTCCATCACATTTGGGCAGTACTCAAGAAAAAGAGAAGGAGAGAGCCAAGAAGGTCTACAGTCTGCATTTCTAAGCACTGGAGAGTCAGCCAGTAAGGTATTTGCTGATCATAGCTATAGACATTACTGCTATGAAGAGGAGATTGTTGAGCCGCCGTTCACATGTGGACAGGACCTGGCCGGTCGTATCTTAAAGGAGTTATCCAACCCCTATAATGTTCCCCCTAATGCCCGTGCCCCTCATACTGGCCAAACTTACCCCACTGCCCAGCAGCTGCATCGCTCCTGATGCCTGCACGGCGTCCACTGCATCTCCCTGTCGGGCGGATCAAAATATCCTGTGACCGGTGGAGCAGCCAATACCAAGCCGCGACAGGAAAGAGTCTCCCTGGCGTCACCCACCATGCTAGGGAGGCTCGTTCCAGTCACAGCCTGCTATTGGCAGGATGCAGGACTTTTCTCTCCACTGTTTTTAAAGAACAGCGCTTCCGACACAGATGTGAAAGCAGCATAAGCTGTATGACATCAGTAGAGTAGCGATAGGGGGTGCATGGGTAGTATTTAGGGATGAGCGAATCGACTTCGGATGAAACATCCGAGGTCAATTCGCATAAAACTTCGTTCTAATACTGTACGGAGCAGGAGCTCCGTACAGTATTAGAATGTATTGGCTTAGATGAGCCGAAGTTATTGCTTCGCAAAGTCTCGGGTGGTACTTGGAACCGAACCCGAGTTCGGGAAACAGTTTTTTACAGTACAAAATTATTTATGAAGTTATTGCGTGAAGTCTCGCGAGACTTCGCGAAGCAATAACTTCGGCTCATTGGAGCCAATACATTCTAATAGCGCCGTACAGTATTAAAACGAAGTTTTATGCGAATCGACTTCAGATGTTTCATCCAAAGTCGATTCGCTCATCCATAGTAGTATTCCCTACCTAGTGACTGTGGGAACCAGAAGGCACCGGTATTATAAATAGCACATCGTAGGTGACGGGCTGTGTTACAGATTTTGCATCTGGGCCCGTGAGCTTCAAGCGATGTCTCTTTCAGAAATGTTCAGGCGCACACCTACAGATGTATAAGAAAATTGCACTGGAGTTGGAAAGCAAAGCTTCAAATCAAAGACATGCATTCATATGCACTAAATTCTTTATAAATCTGAAGCTTTCGTGTACAATACAAAGCTGGTATCTGGAGACAGATACAAATACTGAACACAGCGCACGTCTGCGCTCTTAGTAGAGTAACAATATAGAAATAGGCGGCATGATGTGGGAGTGCAGGATCTCTGCAATGAAAAAATTAGCATTTTTAGTGATGCGACCCCTGACCATTTGTAATAGGTAACAGAGACAACCGGGGGAAAGCGAGCAGTTAGATGTTGCTAATATTGTCTGTAATTAGTAGCTTACAGATAGTAATCTTCTGCAGCAAACCATAACCAATCAGGACAGCAGCATGAGACAATGGGGGAACGCTTTGTAATTTTTCACATTATTATTCACATGCACAGAAATAAAAAAGACAATTTAAGGAAATTCTGCGTTGCTTTTTTCCACTGGTAAAATTCCTGTGTATGAGATGTCGCTGGCTGCTCAGTAGCATCACAGGATCATTCAGACGGAATCATTAGTGGGTGTGACTAATACGAGATAGAGATAAAAAAAATACATAAAACCCTAATTGTCTACTAACTGTGAATAGTGGAACTGTATGTGCCTTCACATTGTATGTATGTGTACTACTCTTGTGATACTTAAAGGGTCACTGAGCTTTCGAAAAACTTTTGATATGTCATAGAGACATTCTGTATCAAAGGTTTTGGTTAGTGGGGGTCTGAGTGCTAAGAACCGACTGATCGCTAGACCGAAGAGAGAGAAGCGCCCATTTTGTGGGCTCTCACATCTCATTGCAGTGGACCGACTCAATAGGAAGTCCATGGGCCTGTCTCGATGCCTTCCTCATCAGAGAGGAGAGACAGCTCGGTATATGAGCGATTCTCTCTCCTCATTCTAGCTATTGGTGGGGGTTTCGGTATTTAGAGCTCCACCAATCAAACCGATTGATATGTCTCTATGAAAACTTATTGACACTTAAAGGGATTTTCAGATATTTTTTAACTGATGACCTGTCATCTGGATAGGTCACCAGTATCTGATTGGTAGGGTCTGACATCCAGGACCCCCGCCGATCAGCTGTTTGAGAAGGCAGCGGCGTTCCCAGTGGCACAACAACCTTTTCGCAACTTTGTCTAGGTTATGTGACATCACGTTCATTGGTTACATAGCCTATGCGCAGCTCAGCCCCATTGAAGTGAATGCGGCTGAGCACGATACCAAGCACAGCCGCTATCAAATGGACAGTGCTGTGGTTGGTGAGCTGAGAGAAGTCTGTGACGCTACTGCGAGTGCTGGTGTCTTCTCAAGCAGCTGATTGGCGGGGGTTCCGGGTGTCGGAACCCCACCAATCAGATACTGATGACCTATCCTGAGGATAAAGAAAATCTCAGAAAGCCCCTTTAAATGTCTTAGAAACATTCTCACGTATTCATAGTTTTGATAGCATGGGGCATCACCTTCATCCACCTCCTGGTTACCAGTGGGGTTCCACAGGGATCTGTACTGGGACCAATTTTGTTTAATATCTTCATAAGTGATATTGCAAAAGGCCTCGACGGGAAGGTGTGTCTTTTTGCTGATGACACAAAGATATGTAACAGGGTTGATGTTCCTGGAGGGAAACGCCAAATGGAAAAGCATTTAGGAAAACTAGAAGAATGGTCAGAACTCTGGCAACTGAAATTTAATGTGGATAAGTGCAAGATAATGCACCTAGGGCGTAAAAACCCAAGGGCAGAATATAGAATATTTGACAGTCCTGACCTCAGTATCTGAGGAAAGGGATTTAGGAGTAATTATTTCAGAAGACTTAAAGGTGGGAAGACAATGTAATAGGGCAGCACGAAATGCCAGCAGAATGCTTGGATGTATAGGGAGAGGTATAAGCAGTAGAAAGAGTGAAGTGCTTATGCCGCGGTACAGAACACTGGTGAGACCTCACTTGGAGTATTGTGCGCAGTACTGGAGGCCATATCTCCAGAAGGATATAGATACTCTAGAGAGAGTTCAGAGAAGAGCTACTAAACTAGTACATGGATTGCAGGATAAAACTTACCAGGAAAGGTTAAAGGACCTTAACATGTATAGCTTGGAAGAAAGAAGAGACAGAGGGGATATGATAGAAACTTTTAAATACATAAAGGGAATCAACTCGGTAAAGGAGGAGAGCATATTTAAAAGAAGAAAAACTACCACAAGAGGACACAGTTTTAGATTAGAGGGGCAAAGGTTTAAAAGTAATATAAGGAAGTATTACTTTACTGAGAGAGTAGTGGATGCATGGAATAGCCTTCCTGCAGAAGTGGTAGCTGCAAATACAGTGAAGGGGTTTAAGCATGCATGGGATAGGCATAAGGCTATCCTTCATATAAGATAGGGCCAGGGGCTATCCATAGTATTCAGATATATTGGGCAGACTAGATGGGCCAAATGGTTCTTATCTGCCGACACATTCTATGTTTCTATGGTTCTATGTCGTGTACAGCAAGCTCAGATTTAGTGGGGCGCCATATGCTAAATTACTTAGAACTCTCATTCGCTAGGGAACCCAGGATTTTGGGAATCTAAGGAACAAATTAAAGCCAACCAGCATTATGTATTGACATAGAAACATAGAAAAATAGAATGTGTCGGCAGATAAGAACCATTTGGCCCATCTAGTCTGCCCAATATACTGAGTACTATGGATAGCCCCTGGTCCTATCTTATATGAAGGATGGCCTTATGCCTATCCCATGCATGCTTAAACTCTTTCACTGTATTTGCAGCTACCACTTCTGCAGGAAGGCTATTCCATGGATCCACTACTCTCTCAGTAAAGTAATACTTCCTGATATTACATTTAAACCTTTTCCCCCCTAATTTAAAACTATGTCCTCTTGTAGCAGTTTTTCTTCTTTTAAATATTCTCTCCTCTTTTACCTGGTTGATTCCCTTTATGTATTTAAAAGTTTCTATCATATCCCCTCTGTCTCGTCTTTCTTCCAAGCTATACATGTTAAGGTCCTTTAATCTTTCCTGGTAAGTTTTATCCTGCAATCCATGTACTTGTTTAGTAGCTCTTCTCTGAACTCTCTCCAAAGTATCAATATCCTTCTGGAGATATGGTCTCCAGTATTGCGCACAATACTCCAAATGAGGTCTCACTAGTGCTCTGTAGAGCGGCATGAGCACCTCCCTCTTTCTACTGGTAATGACTCTCCCTATACACCCAAGCATTCTACTAGCATTTCCTGCTGCTCTATGACATTATCTGCCTACCTTTAAGTCTTCTGAAATAATGACCCCTAAATCCCTTTCCTCAGATACTGAGGTTAGGACTGTATCACTGATTTTATATTCTGCTATTGGGTTTTTACGCCCAACATTAAATTTTAGTTGCCAGATTTTTGACCATTCCTCTAGTTTTCCTAAATCCTTTTCCATTTGGTGTATCCCTCCAGGAACATCAACCATGTTAAAAATCTTTGTGTCATCAGCAAATAGACACACCTTACCATCGAAGCCTTCTGCAATTTCGCTGATAAAGATATTAAACAATATGGGTCCCAGAACAGATCCCTGAGGTACCCCCCTGGTAAAAAGACCATGGTCTGAATATACTCCATTGACTACAACCCTCTGTTGTCTGTCCCTCAGCCACTGCCTAATCCATTCAACAATATGGGAGTCCACGCACAAAGACTGCAATTTATTGATAAGCCTTCTATGTGGGACAGTATCAAAAGCCTTACTAAAGTCTAGATAAGCGATGTCTACTGCACCTCCGCCATCTATTATTTTAGTCACCCAATCAAAAAAAATCTATAAGATTAGTTTGACATGATCTCCCTGAAGTAAACCCATGCTGTTTTTCATCTTTCAATCAATGGGATTTTAGATGTTCCACAATCCTCTCCTTAAGTATGGTTTCCATTAATTTCCCCACTATTGATGTCAGGCTTACTGGCCTATAGTTGCCCGATTTCTCCCTACTACCTTTCTTGTGAATGGGCACAACATTTGCCAATTTCCAATCTTCTGGGACGACTCCTGTTGCCAGTGGTTGGTTAAATAAATCTGTTAATGGTTTTGGTGTATTGATTTTTATATGGCAATATTATATATGCTGTTTAGGGGAGTATCAGTTGGATACTACACTATATTGTGTAGGCTGTATATGGCAGTATCATCTTGGAAATATTAAGGTAGGTCTAATTAAAGGAAAGAATGGCAAGAGGAAGGGAAGATGGTGTACTTGTTGCCTGAAGCTATATTTTCTATTAAAGGGGTTGTCTAGGATCCTAAAACCATGGCTGCTCCACACTGGTCCACAGGTTGTATGTAGTATTGCAGCTCAGCACCAGCTCAGCACCATTCACTGAACTGAACTGAAATACCTGACACAACCCATGGACAACATGTGACACTTTTCCTGAAAGAAAGCAACTATGATCCAGACCCTGGACAACCTATTTAAACAAACTCTGTTGCACATAGCATAGTTCACTTCCACACAAAAAAATGCATAAAAAACTACCAAAAACTGCCACAAAACTACATGTGTTTCCAGCCTCAGCATGGTAGTTTGCTAATATCTGCTTTCCTTCTTTACCCTTGTGGACTAGCTGCCCCCTTGTAACAGCGAGTGTGGATCCAGTGTGCTACTGAACAAATTTACTACTCCTGAGGAAGTTGTCCAAGGTGTCCCCTGGTATGGTAAATAGGTGGTAGGTCAGGGGAGGTGGCACAGGGTCAGTACAGTGACCAGGCAGAGGTCAGGACAGGTGGCACAGAGTCAATATGGTAAATAGGCAGAGGTCACACATGGAAGGGCAAAAGATATGGCGGCACACCTTTGCAGGACTAGACAAGCTAACCTTTTGCTCAGGTACCTTCCCATAGGGAAAGGCACCATATCTACCCCTTGGGAATACAGCCATGCCCTCACTGAGGGCAGCATAGTATAGTGACAGACCTGCTGATTTCAGCTTTTGAGCTGGCACTTTTATAGCAATGACATGTCAAACCCTGCACTGTGCGCCAGCGCTGCGAGGAAGATGAGACTTGTTGGCCCACCTTCCCCACCTCCTGACCATGACCAATAGGTTTCTTTCTCATGCGTAACAGGAAAGAAACCTGTCCGTCATTGCCAGGAGGATGGGGAGGGCAGGAACAGTGAATCTAATCGAACTCATCTCCCTCACAGCGCTGGTGTGCACTGCAGTGTTTGACATGTCAACTCAGTACTATAAAAGTGCCAGCTCAAAAATGAGGGTCTGTCACTATACTATTTTACCCTAGGTGAGGACAGCATAGTAGAGGTGACAGGTTCCCTTTCTTTAGAATGTGAGATCCCAGATAACCATGGAATTAATAGGACTTCTAAAAACAGCAGAGTTACAGTCTGTTCATGTAATTTGTCAATGCATATTGTAGTTGGTACATTTTACAGACAGTGAGGTCACCCTCCCTCCACACAATTACAGCACTCATCATACGGGTGCATTCTTGTCAGGCAGCATTGGAGGACAGGTGAATATCTCAGATTCCCAAACCTTTGATACAGAAATGCTTTTTGCAAAATGCAAATATGTCCCGGTATTACTGCAATGCAAGGTCCAAGGGATGATAGTGAGATAAATACACTGACACTACCACAGGGGGCACAATCACTCACATCAAGTCCTGCTCTCTTGTCTCTAGGGGTTAGCAATCTAATTTCTGTATCTGAGGCTCAAACAACATAGCCGATTTAATAGGAAGCCAAATTACTTATTTGTATTTTTTGTGGGGTGTGTAAGAGCATGAGAGCCCCTGGAATAACCCTAAACCACCAAGGGTGATGCATCCTTTATTTTGGTTTCTGCAGCAGGGTATATTTTGAGGCAGGACAACATTAAAGAGGTATTCCAGTTTCAAGTTATCCCCTATCCACAGCATAGGGGATAACTAATCAATATCAATAGCGGTAGGACCCTCACTGATAACAAGAACCCCCACCGATCCCCCCCGGTCGGGCATGCACTCTCTCCATCCATTTGTATGGGAATACCAGAGAAGGAGATCTCCAGATCTCCCTTAGAAATGAATGGAGCGGCTGCACACATGTGTGACCGGCCATTCTGTTCATTTCAGGGGGGGCTTCAGGGGTATGGAGCCACCAGTTCTCATGATCGGTGGGGGTCCCAGTTGTAGGACCACCACAAATTTAATATTGTTCCCTTACCCTGTGGATAGGGAATAACGTTATCTTGTTGGAATGCCAGATCTGATGAGTCAAAAAAGGCAGTAGGACTGGTTCCATGATGTTCTAGAGATACCACAAACTGGTCAATGTTCGGTCTATGAATACCAGACAGAACAGCAATTACTATGATCGCTTACACAGCTAGTTTTCACGAGATTTACCAAATCTCATGAGAACAGCTCACCTTCTCCCTGGCTGTGAAATGGTCTGCAGCAATTGGATAGTGTCACAGCCAGGGAGAAGGAGACGCCCACTGAGGAGAGCTGATGCCTCCTCCTCTCTGTACTGATGCTAGAAATTAGCATGTCAGGGGCCAAAACTGAATGAGTGGATCATGAAAAAAAAAAGCAGGGTGGCATTTCCTGAACCTGGACTACAGTATGATATTATTTTTATAATAAAAAAAAATCTGGTGAAAGGTCTTATTTAACACTAATAGTAGTACAGTATTAGAAAAGATATTATACAGTATATATTAGTTATTTTTAGTGGTAGTAGTATAGTATTTAACACTATATTGTATATATTAGTGATTTGTACTAGTAGTATAGTATTGGACACTGCAATGTATATATTAGTGATTTGTACTAGTAGTATAGTATTTGACACTATATTGTATATATCAGCTGTTTGTACTAGTAGTATAGTATTTGACACTATATTGTATATATCAGCTGTTTGTACTAGTAGTATAGTATTGGACACTATATTGTATATACCAGCTATGTGTACTAGTAGTATAGTATTGGACACTATATTGTATATACCAGCTATGTGTACTAGTAGTATAGTATTTGACACTATATTGTATATATTAGCGATTTTTACTAGTAGTGTCACGGGGAGCTGGCGGCGCACTCTCCCTTCGCAGCACTGCCAGCATTCAGCGCGCATAGCGGGGTGAGGACGCAGGCGGCGTCCTCGTCTCCATGAGGACCAGGGGGTGGCGAGGATCCGGCCGCGCATGCCTCCTAGGTATGGCCAGTGTCCTTCGTCCCTTAGACAACAAGCAGCAGGAGAGCTGAGCACCGATAATGATGATCAGCGCTCGGCTATGTTGGGCTATGTTATGCGAGTCACGTGACGCTGGCCACGTCATGTGACTCACCAGTCTGGGCTATTTAAACAGGCAGCCTGCTGGCCACAGGTTGCCTGTGATTGGTCTTTCTACCTTCACCAGCATTCCTAATTACATTGCTATTGTGTTTGGACCTCGGCTTTGTTTCTGACCTAGACCTTCTTACCTACTTGAAATTGACGTGACCTCTCTAGTGATGAGCGAGCATGCTCAGCCGAATTGCTGTTCGGCTCGAGCATCGCTATGCTGGGCAGATCCGAGTGCTCGGCCGAATAATTCGGGTGCTCGAATACAATTAAATTAGAGTTGAGCGGACACCTGGATGTTCGGGTTTGACGAGTTCGGCCGAACTTGAAAAAAAGTTCGGGTTCGGGACCCGAACTTGACCCCGAACCCGAACCCTATTGAAGTCAATGGGGACCCGAACTTTTGGGCACTAAAATAGCTCTAAAATAGTCCTGGAAAGGGCTAGAGGGCTGCAAAAGGCATCAAAATGTGCTTAAGAGCATGGCAACTGTTCTGCAAACAAATGTGGATAGGGAAATGACTTAAAATAACATAAAATACAGAAAAATTAAAAATAACAATCTGGATCTAGGAGTAGGAGGTTGAGGAGGCGGTGGATGGGTGGATGTGGCGGTGTAGGTTGACGTGGCGGTGTAGGTGGAAGCGGCAGTGAAGGAGGAATAGGTAGCCAACACTGATTTGTGTTATTTTTTATTTTTAAATTGGGGTATCCCCCAGAATATTGGGACATATAACAAAATAAAACAAAGAATAAGTGCACTTGAGTACAAGAATGGATGGTTGAGGCTGGTATAAATGTCTATTCTGCACAAGGTACGGACAAGTCCTGTGGGATCCATGCCTGGTTTATTTTAATAAACGTAAGCTTGTCCACATTGGCTGCGGCCTGTGATAATGCTCTCTGCCGTACTAAACACGCGTTCACACTATACACTGGCTGCAGGGCAGGTCAGCACCTCCAAGGCTGACAAAGCTTTTCCACATTTTGGCCATGCTAACCCTGCCTTCTCAGGTGCTGGCGGTGCCCCACCTGCATTGGCGACCTCTCCCTCCTTCTCTGCCTTCGCCTTGTGCTTCCACTGTGCCCCCGCTGTCAGGTGGGAATGTTATCATCAGCGTGCGCTTGTAGTCGCGCATCTTCCTATCAGTAACAGATGTTTTCACTAAATTTAGTTCCCTGTCAGCAATGCAGAGCAGGGGTTCATTCACGGCAAAAGGGGTTCATGTCACCCAGCAATAGAACAGAGGATTTTGAGAGAACGAGGCCCATGTCACCCAGGCACAGCAGGGGTTCATTCACAGTAAAAGGGGGTTCATGTCACCCAGCAATAGAACAGAGGATTTTGAGAGATTTAGGCCCATGTCACCCAGGCACAGCACGGGTTCATTCACGGCAAAAGGGGGTTCATGTCACCCAGCAATAGAACAGAGGATTTTGAGAGATTTAGGCCCCTGTCACCCAGGCACAGCAGGGGTTCATTCACGGCAAAAGGGGGTTCATGTCACACAGCAATAGAACAGAAGATTTTAAGAGTTTTAGGCCCCTGTCACCCAGGCACAGCAGGGGTTCATTCACGGCAAAAGGGGGTTCATGTCACCCAGCAATACAACAGAGGATTTTTAGAGATTTAGGCCCCTGTCACCCAGGCACAGCAGTGGGTCATTCACGGCAAAAGGGGGTTCTTGTCACCCAGCAATAGAACAGAGGATTTTGAGAGAACGAGGCCCATGTCACCCAGGCACAGCAGAGGTTCATTCACGGCAAAAGGTGGTTCATGTCACCCAGCAATAGAACAGAGGATTTTGAGAGATTTAGGCCCCTGTCACCCAGGCACAGCAGGGGTTCATTCACAGCAAAAGGGGGTTCATGTTACCCAGCCATAGAACAGAGGATTTTGAGAGATTTAGGCCCCTGTCACCCAGGCACAGCAGGGGTTTGTATACGCCAAAAATGGTAAAATGTCACCCGACAATTGAAAATAAGAATTATTTTCAATTTTGGGCACTAAAATTGGCACTTTTTTGCATTAAAATGGCTCTAAATTGTCCATGAAAAGGCTAGAGGGATGTAAAAGGCAGTAAAATGTGCTTAAGAGCATGGCAACTGCTCTGCAAACAAATGTGGATAGGGAAATAACTTAAAATAAAATAACTAAAAATTACAAATTATTAACCTGCAACTCAGAGAAGGAGGTGGATATGGAGTCGGAGGTTGAGGAGGCGGTGAATGTGGTGTTGTAGGTGGAGGCAGCAATGGAGGAGGAGGAGGTAGCCAACAATGTTTTTTTTTTGTTTTTTTATTGGGGTAGGTAGCCCCCAAAATATTCGGACAAATAAAATAAAACAAAGAATCATTGCACTTGACTTGAGTAGAAGAATGTATGTTTGATGGTGGTATAAATGTCTATTCTGCATAAGGTACAGACAAGTCTTGTGGGATCCAAGCCTGGTTCATTTTAATGGACGTGAGCTTGTCCACGGTTGGCTGTGGACAGGCGGCTGCGCTTGTCTGTGATGACGCCCTCTGCCATGCTAAACACACGTTCAGATAATACACTGGCTGCAGGGCAGGCCAGCACCTCCAAGGCGTAAAGGGCAAGCTCAGGCCATGTGCCGAATTTGGAGACCCAGAAGTTGAAGGGGGCAGACCTGTCATTCAGTACGTGTAGGCGTGTGCACACATACTGCTCCACCATGTTGGTGAAATGCTGCCTCCTGCAAAGACATTCCATATCAGCTGGTGGTGCTGGTTGTTGTGGCACGCTGACAAAGCTTTTCCACATTTCGGCCATGCTAACCCTGCCTTCTGAGGTGCTGGCGGTGCCCCAGCTGCGTTGGCGACCTCTTCCCCGTCCTCTGCTTTCTCTGCTTGATTAAGGGGAGTGGCCTGGGCAACCACGTGCTATAAATTAAACCACTAAAACTCCCTGAGCTTGCTCTTCCTGAGGCTTGCTCTACTAAGTGGGCTTCTTATTAAGGGGAGTTTAAAAAAAAGAGTTTAAGAAAAGGAGTTGGAAACTAAGGTTGGATATATTTTCCTTGTGTGTTGTTGGATTAATTCTAGGTAGTCCTTCAACTACAGCAGACAGAGTCTAATTCTAAATCATATTTACTGTTTTACTTTTTTACTGTTGTAATCCCCATTTTAGTATGTGTTGCACAATTGACAACGCAGTCCAGTGCACATCTTGCATGATGTATGCAGTCCTGGAACAGCCTTTCGAGGGTATATATCTTTGTTCAAGATGTGAGAAAATTACCCGTCTGGAATCGCTAATTGAGTCTCTAAATGGGCAAGTTGCAACACTGAGAGGCATTGACAATTTGCAAAAGAGTTTGCTTCTCACCGAGCAAGCACTCTTTGGGGTAGATGAGGGGGAGGGTGACAGAGAGGAGGCTGAGGAAAGTGAGGTAGCTAGCTGGGTAACAGTTAGAAAGCGGGGTAGAGGGAAGAGTGCCAGGGAGACTAGCCCTGATCTGACACACCCCAACAAGTTTGCAAGTTTGGCAGATGAGGGGGATGTCAGTCCAGGGACGGCACTGCTGCAGCCGGACACTTCCTCTGCAAGTCAGGGGAATGTCAGCTCCAGTAAGCAGGGAACCAGGAGATCAGGGCAGGCCAGACAGGTGCTGGTAGTGGGAGACTCCATTATTAGGGGAACAGATAGGGAAATCTGTCACAAAGACCGTGATCGCCGAACAGTGTGCTGTCTTCCTGGCGCTAGAGTTCGACACATCGCGGATCGGGGTGACAGATTACTGGGAGGGGCTGGAGAAGATCCAGCGGTCATGGTCCATATCGGAACCAATGACAAAGTTAGAGGTAGGTGGAGAGTCCTTAAAAATGATTTCAGGGATTTAGGTCAAAAGCTTAGGGCAAGGACCTCCAAAGGCAGTATTTTCCGAAATACTGCCTTTACCACGAGCCACACAAGAAAGGCAGTGGGAGATTAGGGAGATTAACAAGTGGCTCAAGAACTGGTGTAGGAGGGAGGGCTTTGGGTTCCTGGAGAACTGGGCCGACTTCTCTATCGGCTACAAGCTCTATCGTAGGGACGGGCTGCACCTCAATGGGGAAGGGGCAGCTGTGCTGGGGAGAAAGATGGCTAGAAGGTTGGAGGAGTGTTTAAACTAGGGACTGGGGGGAGGGAAATTACACTATAGGAGGAGAAGATAGTGCAGATAGAGACCGGGGGCAAGGTAGTGGGACTGGGGGAGGAATGGAAGGAGGGACTAGAACAGTTCAGAAGGAAAGGTGTAGGGTAAAAAATATACATAAACCTCTCAAATGTATGTATACTAATGCCAGAAGCCTGACTAATAAAACTGGGGAGCTGGAATTAGTGATGTGTGAGGAGGACTATGAACATGTGGAGTCACTGTGGGTAGAGATACATGGAGCTAAAAACAACAATAAATTACTAATAGGAGTTTACTATAAACCACCTAATATACCAGAGTCCACAGAAAATCTACTACTAAACGAGATAGACCAGGCGGCAAATCATAATGAGGTGGTTATTATGGGGGACTTCAACTACCCAGATAAATCTCATAAGGGAAACAGGTTCTTGGCAATAACCAAAGACAATTACCTCTCCCAACTGGTTCAGGACCCGACTAGAGGGACGGCCATACTGGACTTAGTATTAACCAATAGGCCTGACAGAACAACAGACGTGCAGGTTGGTGGACACCTGGGAAATAGTGACCATAAAGTAATAACCTTCCAATTATCATTCAAAAGAGAGTTTCTACAGGGAGGAACAAAAATACCAAACTTCAAAAAGGCTAAATTTGGCCAACTAAGAGAGGCCATAGGCCTAACTAACTGGGACAAAGTCCTCAAAAATAAAAATACAGCCACAAAATGGGATATCTTTAAAAACATCTTAAAATCTCATTGTGAGAGGTACATACCGTATGGGAATAAAAGGTTAAGGAACAAAAAGAAACCAATGTGGATAAATAGAACTGTAAAGAAAGCAATAGATAACAAAAAGAAAGCATATATATCACTAAAACAGGAGGGTAGCACGGAAACACTGAAAAACTATAAGGAAAAAATAGAACATGTAAAAAAACAAATAAAAGCGGCCAAACTAGAGACCGAGAGATTAATTGCCAAAGAGAGTAAAACTAAACCTAAAATGTTCTTCAATTATATAAATGTTAAAAAGTATAAATCTGAAGGTGTCGGCCCTTTAAAGAGTAATGAGGGGGGAGTCGCAGAGAGTGACGAGGAGAAAGCAAAGCAGTTAAATATTTTTTTTCTCCAATGTTATTCACTGAGGAAAATAAACTGGCAGATGACATGCAGAATGTAAAAATAAATTCCCCATTAAAAGTGTCCTGTCTGACCCAGGAAGAAGTACATCAGCGACTTAAAAAGATTAAAATAGACAAATCGCCAGGACCGGGTGGCATACACCCCCGTATCCTAAGGGAATTAAGTAATGTCATAGCCAGACCCTTATTTCTGATATTTGCAGATTCTATACTGACAGGGAATGTCCCACAGAATTGGCGCATGGCAAATGTGGTGCCAATATTCAAAAAGGGTCCAAAAACAGAGCCTGGAAACTATAGGCCGGTAAGTTTAACATCTGTTGTGGGTAAACTGTTTGAAGGTTTTCTGAGAGATGCTATCTTAGAGCATCTCAACGGAAATAAGCAAATAACGCCATATCAGCATGGCTTCGTGAGGGATCGGTCATGCCAAACTAATTTAATCAGTTTCTATGAGGAGGTAAGTTCTAGACTTGACAGCGGCGAATCAATGGATGTCGTATAGCTGGACTTCTCCAAAGCATTTGACACTGTACCACATAAAAGGTTAGTATATAAAATGAGAATGCTCGGACTGGGAGAAAACATCTGTATGTGGGTAAGTAACTGGCTCAATGATAGAAAACAGAGGGTGGTTATTAACGGTACACACTCAGATTGGGTCACTGTCACTAGTGGGGTACCTCAGGGGTCAGTATTGGGCCCTATTCTCTTCAATATATTTATTAATGATCTTGTAGAAGGCTTGCATAGTAAAGTATCAATTTTCGCAGATGACACTAAACTGTGTAAAGTAGTTTACACTATAGAGGACAGTATACTACTACAGAGGGATCTGGATAGATTGGAGGCTTGGGCAGATAAGTGGCAGATGAGGTTTAACACTGACAAATGTACAAATGTAAAGTTATGCACATGGGAAGGAATAATGCAAGTCACCCGTACATACTAAATGATAAAACACTCGGTAACACTGACATGGAAAAGGATCTAGGAATTTTAATAAACAGCAAACTAAGCTGCAAAAACCAGTGCTGCCAAGGCCAATAAGATAATGGGTTGCATCAAAAGGGGCATAGATGCCCGTGATGAGAACATATTCCTACTACTTTACAAATCATTAGTCAGACCACACATGGAGTACTGTGTACAGTTCTGGGCTCCAGTGAACAAGGCAGACATAGCAGAGCTAGAGAGGGTCCAGAGGAGGGCAACTAAAGTAATAACTGGAATGGGGCAACTACAGTACCCTGAAAGATTATCAAAATTAGGGTTATTCACGTTAGAAAAAAGACGACTGAGGGGAGATCTAATTACTATGTATAAATATATCAGGGGGCAGTACAGAGATCTATCCCATCATCTATTTATCCCCAGGACTGTGACTGTGACGAGGGGACATCCTCTGCGTCTGGAGGAAAGAAGGTTTGTACACAAACATAGAAAAGGATTCTTTACGGTAAGAGCAGTGAGACTATGGAACTCTCTGCCTGAGGAGGTGGTGATGGTGAGTACAATAAAGGAATTCAAGAGGGGCCTGGATGTATTTCTGGAGCGTAATAATATTACAGGCTATAGCTACTAGAGAGGGGTCGTTGATCCAGGGAGTTATTCTGATTGCCTGATTGGAGTCAGGAAGGAATTTTTTATTCCCCTAAAGTGGGGAAAATTGGCTTCTACCTCAGTTTTTTTTTTTGCCTTCCTCTGGATCAACTTGCAGGATAACAGGCCGAACTGGATGGACAAATGTCTTTTTTCGGCCTTATGTACTATGTTACTATGTTACTTGTGCTTCCACTGTGCCCCCGCTGTCAGGTGGGAATGCCACTAGCAGCGCGTCTACCAGCGTGCGTTTGTACTCGCGCATCTTACGATCACGCTCCAGTGACTGAATTAAGGACGGTACGTTGTCCTTGCAACGGGAATCCAGCAGCGTGGCCACCCAGTAATCAGCACAAGTTAGAATGTGGGCAACTCGGCAGTCGTTGCAGAGACACTGCAGCATGTAATCGCTCATGTGTGCCAGGCTGCCCAGAGGCAACGAAAAGCTGTCCTCTGTGGGAGGTTTATCGTCTGTGTCCTCTGTATCCCCCCATCCACGCACCAGTGATGGCCATGAGTTGGTCTGGGTGCCACCCTGCTGTGAACATGGTTCCTCCTCCTGCATCTCCTCCTCCTCATCCTCCACCTCCTCATCCTCCAGAACTGTGCCCTGGCTGGACTATTGTGTACCTTGGGTTTGTAGGTGCAGGAACCCACCCTCGGAGCCACTTGGGAATGACTGGCCGGAAACCCTACGAAATGATCCCTCTTCCTCCTCCTCCTCCTCCTGTGCCACATCCTCTTCCATCATCGCCATGAACATTTTTTCAAGGAAGCATAGAAGTGGGATAGTAACGCTGAGAACGGCGTTATCGGTACTGGCCATGTTGGTGGAGTACTCAAAACAGCGCAACAAGGAACACAGGTCTCGCATGGAGGCCCAGTCATTGGTGGTGAAGTGGTGCTGTTCCGCCGAGCGACTCACCCGTGCGTGCTGCAGCTGAAACTCCACTATCGCCTGCTGCTGCTCGCACAGTCTGGCCAGCATGTGCAAGGTGGAGTTCCACCTTGTGGGCACGTCGCATATGAGGCGGTGAGCGGGAAGGCCGAAGTTACGCTGCAGCGCTAACAGGCGAGCAGCAGCAGGGTGAGAACGCCGAAAGCGCGCACAGACGGCCCGCACTTTATGCAGCAGCTCTGACATGTCGGGGTAACTTTTAAGGAATCTCTGCACCACCAAATTCAGCACATGCGCCAGGCAAGGGATGTGCGTCAAACCGGCTAGTCCCAGAACTGCTACGAGATTTTGCCCATTATCACACACCACCAGGCCAGACTTGAGGTTGACTGGCACAAACCACTCATCGGTCTGTTGTTCAAGGCCCATCCACAGCTCCTGCGCAGTGTGGGGTTTGTCCCCCAAACAGATAAG
This sequence comes from Bufo bufo, assembly GCF_905171765.1. NCBI lineage: Eukaryota > Metazoa > Chordata > Amphibia > Anura > Bufonidae > Bufo > Bufo bufo. Next base: position 92,672,549 of record NC_053390.1, read on the forward strand.
TTTTAAAACTGCCTGCTGTCGTCTACCCCTGGCTGTGCTGAAGCTGGTGGTGAAGGTGCTACGCTGACCGGATGAGGTGCTGGTAGAGGATGAGGAAGCATAGTAGGAGGAGGAAGCAACAGGAGGCAAACTGAAGCGCCCTGCAATCCTCGGTGGTGGAAGGACATGCGCCAAACTGCTATCCGCCTCAGGCCCAGCCGCCACTGCATTTACCCAGTGTGCTGTTATGGAGATATAACGGCCCTGACCGTGCTTACTGGTCCACGTATCCGTAGTCAGGTGCACCTTGCCACAGATAACTTTGCGCAGTGCACACCTGATTTTGTCCCCTACTTGGTTGTGCAGGGAAGGGATGGCTCGCCTTGAAAAGTAGTGGCGGCTGGGCACGACCTACTGTGGGACAGCCACCGCCATAAGGCCTTTAAAACTATCTGTCTCCACCAGACGGAATGACAGCATTTCAAAGGCAAGTAATTTAGAAATGCTGGCATTCAGGGCTAGGGATCGCGGGTGGGTAGGGGGGTACTTCCTCTTCCTCTCCAGAGTTTGGGATATGGAGAGCTGAACTCTTCCGTGGGACATTGTGGAGATGCTTGGTGACCCAGGTGTTGGTGTTGCTGGCAGATCCTCTGTTTGCGGGGTGCCATGTGGCACTGTCACTCCAGAGGTGGATGAAGAGGCCGCGACTGCAGCAGAAGAGGAAGCAGGAGGAGCCAGAGACCTTTCTTGGTTTTTGAGGTGTCTACTCCACTGCAGCTCGTGCTTTGCACTTAAATGCCTGGTCATGCAGGTTGTGCTCAGGTTGAGAACGTTTATGCCTTGCTTCAGGCTCTGATTGCACAGCGTGCAAACCACTTGTGTCTTGTCGTCAGCACATTGTCTGAAGAACTGCCACGCCAGGGAACTCCTTGGAGCTGGCTTTGGTGTGCTCGGTCCCTTGCTGCGGTGGGCAGTAGCAGGCGTACTGTCTAGAGGACGGCCGCTCCGCTTTTGCACCCTGCTCCCTCTTCTGCTGTGCTGGTGGCTCTGTGCGACCACCGCCTCTTCCTCCGAACTACATCGGTCACTCGCATGACCTTGATTCCATGTGGGGTGGAGGACCTCATCGTCCTCCACATCATCTTCCACCCAGTCTTCACCCCTGACTTTCTTGTCGGTCTGCACACTTTCGAAAGCCCCAGCAGTTGGCACCTGTGTTTCGTCATCATCCGAGACGTGCTGCGATGGTCCTCCCATGTACTCATCTTGAAAAATAAGTGGTTGGGCATCTGTGCACTCAATCTCTTCCACTTCTGGGGCAGGGCTAGGTGGATGGCCCTGGGAAACCCTGCTAACAGAGTCATCAAAAAGCAGAAGAGACTGCTGCATGACTTGGGGCTCAGACTGCTTGGTTGATTTGCAAGGGGGTGAGCTGAAAGACTGATGGACATCGGCTGCAGGTGCCAACTGTGGTCTTTCAGCAGGAGACTGGGTGGGAGACAATGTGAAGGAACTGGATCCACTGTCAGCAACCCAATCTACTATCGCCTGTACTTGTTCAGGCCTCACCATTCGTAGGGCAGCATTTGGCCCGACCAAATACCGCTGCAGGTTTTGTCGCCTACTCGCACCTGTGGAAGGGTTTCACTTGTGCGAGTAGCTGGCACAGATCGACCACGTCCTCTCCCTGCAACAGGAGCTCCACCAGCAGCACTTCGACCTGGGCCACGTCCCGTATTTGACGCTCTCCTCATATTATATGTAAAGGGTGTATCTCACACGGCCTGAACCAGACTAGGCCTCAATAAAAGATTTTTTTGCCCAAAATGGCTGTATTTCAAATGCCTAATTCAAACCCCTGTATGAAGAGGTAGTATCTCAGAGGGCCTGAACCTCTGTAGGCCTGCAGTAAATATATCTTTGCACAAAATGGCTGTATTTCAAATGACTGTATTTCAAATGCCTAATTCAAACCCCTATATGTATAGGGGGGATCACACACGCCCTGAATCAGTGTAGGCCTGAAGTAAAGATTTCTTTGCACAAAATGGCTGTATTTCAAATGGCTGTATTTCAAATGCCTAATTCAAACCCCTGTATGTAACATAGTAACATAGTACATAAGGCCGAAAAAAGACATCTGTTCGGCCTGTCATCCTGCAAGTTGATCCAGAGGAAGGCAAAAAAAACCTGTGAGGTAGAAGCCAATTTTCCTCACTTTAGGGGAATAAAAAATTCCTTCCCGACTCCAATCAGGCAATCAGAATAACTCCCTGGATCAACGACCCCTCTCTAGTAGCTATAGCCTGTAATATTATTACGCTCCAGAAATACATCCAGGCCCCTCTTGAATTCCTTTATTGTACTCACCATCACCACCTCCTCAGGCAGAGAGTTCCATAGTCTCACTGCTCTTACCGTAATGAACCCTTTTCTATGTTTGTGTACAAACCTTCTTTCCTCCAAACGCAGAGGATGTCCCCTCGTCACAGTCCTGGGGATAAATAGATGATGGGATAGATCTCTGTACTGCCCCCTGATATATTTATACATAGTAATTAGATCTCCCCTCAGTCGTCTTTTTTTCTAACGTGAATAACCCTAATTTTGATAATCTTTCAGGGTACTGTAGTTGCCCCATTCCAGTTATTACTTTAGTTGCCCTCCTCTGGACCCTCTCCAGCTCTACTATGTCTGCCTTGTTCACTGGAGCCCAGAACTGTACACAGTACTCCATGTGTGGTCTGACTAATGATTTGTAAAGTAGTAGGAATATGTTCTCATCACGGGCATCTATGCCCCTTTTGATGCAACCCATTATCTTATTGGCCTTGGCAGCAGCTGCCTGACACTGGTTTTTGCAGCTTAGTTTGCTGTTTATTAAAATTCCTAGATCCTTTTCCATGTCAGTGTTACCGAGTGTTTTACCATTTAGTATGTACGGGTGACTTGCATTATTCCTTCCCATGTGCATAACTTTACATTTGTCAGTGTTAAACCTCATCTGCCACTTATCTGCCCAAGCCTCCAATCTATCCAGATCCCTCTGTAGTAGTATACTGTCCTCTTCAGTGTTAATTACTTTACACAGTTTAGTGTCATCTGCGAAAATTGATATTTTACTATGCAAGCCTTCTACAAGATCATTAATAAATATATTGAAGGGAATAGGGCCCAATACTGACCCCTGAGGTACTCCACTAGTAACAGTGACCCAATCTGAGTGTTCACCGTTAATAACCACCCTCTGTTTTCTATCACTCAGCCAGTTACTTACCCACATATAGACGTTTTCTCCGAGTCCGAGCATTCTCATTTTATAGTATATGTAGAGGGGGTATCTCACAGGGGCTGAACCAGTGTAGCCCTGAATTCAATATTGGTGCACCAAATGGCGGTATTTAAAATCTCTGAATGTAACCCAAATGTATTAAAGGTGTATCTTCCAATGACATCTGCATCAAAGGCTGCCAACTAAATTTTTTGTGCCCAAATAGAGTTTTTTTTAAAAAAAACTGAATTTGACAGCAGTGTATAAGCCTGTAATTTCACACGTGCTGATGCTGTAGGCCTGAAAAAAAAAAATTGTCAAAAGAGTGTGTTTTTCAAACCCCAGAAAATGATGGGTGTATTTCTACCTTAAATTGCACACTGACTAATACAGATGTTGTAGTTTGCCCCCAAAAAATGGTGATTTGCGATGTCCCAAAAGCTCAGATGCAGTGCTGGTGCACTGAGCATGCATAAAATGGCCGCCACCCACCTAACTAACAGAATTCTAAAAGTTTGTATTTTTTGGTCAATGAGCTCAGGGCAGGGTAAAACGATTGTTCCCTGCACCCACACAACTATTTGTCTGTAGATCACTGAGTTAGATTCTCTTTTATGCTCTCCCTGAAATCACAAGTCCAGCAGCATCCTCTCCCTACACTTGTAACAGCAGAGTGACGTGCAGCGCTACGTGACTCAAGCTTATATAGAGCCTGGGTCACATGCTGCTCTGGCCAATCACAGCCATGCCATTAGTAGGCATGGCTGTGATGGCCTCTTGGGGCAAGTAGTATGACGCTTGTTGATTGGCTGCTGTGCAGCCTTTCAAAAAGCGCCAAGAAAGCGGCGAACACCGAACCCAAACTTTTATGGAAATGTTCGGGTTTGGGTCCGGGGTCCCAAAAGCCTAAAGTTCGGTACGAACCCGAACTTTACAGTTCGGGTTCGCTCAACCCTAAATTTAATAGAATAGAAGTCAATGGGAGAAACCCTGGCACCCCCTGCTCAGAAGAGAAGAGGGTGTCTGGTTTATAAAAAAAGGTTAGAAATTGTTGGAAACCCCATCAAAATGGTTTGGCAACAGCATTAAAGGGAACCTGTCACCTGAATTTTAGGTATAGAGCTGAGGACATGGGTTCCTAGATGGCCGCTAGCACATCCGCAATACCCAGTCCCCATAGCTCTGTGTGCTTTTATTGTGTAAAAAAAAAACGATTTGATACATATGCAAATTAACGATGAGATGAGTCAGAGCTTGAAAATATGACTCTTCTCTGGTCACACAAGTAAGATATGACTCTTATGTTAATTTGCATAAAAGGTGGGAAGTACAAAAATGCATAATACTTATTGAATTCATCTGCAAATAAAATTAAAAGTGTAATTTATATGTTTAGGGTAACACAATAAACATTTAGAAACGCTCAGTGAAGTTAGCACAGTAGAGGTGACAGGTTCCCTTTAAGAGGATAGTTGGATGCGTCTTAGACTCCTATTATGTACGACATACAATACACAACCACACAAAGGCTATATGCCAAAAGCCAGGTATGTACAAGCCATTCATCAATCCATGAGACAGATAACAGCCAGCATACCTTACAATGGCAGCCTTGTGCACTATGAGATATTCCAAACCAGCTCTCATCTGACTGAAAACCAATAACCCTCAAAGTTATTTTGCATCTGTTGGATGGCTTGGGTGGACATGCACACCTAGATCAATATCATTAGGGCGACAAAAAGTTTTCCGATTGTCCTAACATAATATTTAATAACCTTTCTATACAGTTTTGTCATGTAAAAACGAATTTCCATAAACATGGAAATATGGGACAGACATGCAAATGAGCAGAATCTCTCATGAACAGCGCCCTCTATTAGTTGCATAGTGTTATGACAAGACTATTCGCTGAGATCATATTTGCTATATTGCTCTATATTTGTTTTTTAGAATATACGTAATATTCAAAAAAACAAATATATAGCAATATAGCAAAAATATGTAATAATTATGTAGTAAGTCGGTGATAATATCTGACACTGGAAAAGCTGGGTAATAACTCAGTGTAGATCCCGAGTTATTATCCAGATTTCCCAGTGTCAGATTTTATCACTGAGTTATTACCCAGCTTTCCCAGTGTCAGATATCATCCTAGTGTAGAAATATTCTAATCTAAAAATTTTATTCCGAATTTTCCATGCAAAAAGCTACACTAATAAGATTGCATTTAGACTCAGTCTAATTGTCACGGATAAGGAAGGTAGAGAGGAAGTGCACCCCCTAAACTGCCACCCTCAACCCTGTCCCTGCCTACTTGCACCACCCACCCTAGGTGACGGGGCGCAACTGGGCGACGGTCCCTGACCTACGTAAGTGTAGAGCAGAGCGAACAGAGAAAGAGAGGAACAGACAGCCAAGGCAGAAGGCGGTACACAAGACTAAGGCAAATGGATAGACAGGGAGGTAGATAAGACAACAGTACCCAGTGATCGGAAAGGCAATGGCAGGTCAACTAGCCGAGGTCAGTCCGGGAGGTCACGTCAATACAAGGGATGAGGCAGGAGACGAAATCCGACAACGAGCCGAGGTCAAATCCGAGAGATAGCGTAGGTACCAAGAGAGCGGGCAAAGCGAGGTCAGGAAACAAACAAGGTCAATACCAGAGGTCAAGTAGGAAGCAATAATTATAGTACACACAGCCCTAGAGACGAAAATCACAGGCAACCTGTAGCCAGCAGGCCGCCTGTATTGATAGTGGGGAGTGAGGGTCATGTGAAGTGGCCAGCGTCACATGACCGACAGAAAGACAAGTCGAGCACCGAGTGATCAGCTCGGCGCTCAAGGCAGACCTAGGAGCAGGGAGCCTCCCAGCTAGCAAAGCCGCCCTGGGAACGAGGCCAAACACAGATCCTCGCTCCCGAAGCTAAGCAGCAGGTCTGTGGCTAATGGGAGACCGAGTGCGCCTTCGGCGCCCCGTTACACTAATATTCTTGTCAGATAGACTATGAAACCAATAGATGGCGCTATTGAGTTATGAACAGCGCCCTCTTTGGTTTCATAGTCTTCTGACAAGAATATTAGTCTTGGTTTTCATAGTCTTATGACAGCTGAAAAACAAGGCAGATTCTGCTAATTTGCATGTCTTTCCCATATGCCCATGTTTATGCAAATTAGTTTTTACATGACAAAACTGTATAGAAAGGTTATTGAATATTATGTTAGGACAATCAGAAAACTTTTTGTCGCCCTAATAATATTGATCTAGGTGTGCAAGTCCACCCAAGTCATGCAGCAGATGCAAAATAACTTTGAGGTTTACTGGTTCTCTGTCAGATGAGAGCTGGTTTGGAATATCTCATGGTGCACAAGGCTGCCATTGTAAGGTATGCTGACTAAGCATGTCATCTGTCTCATGGATAGATTGATGGCTTGCACATACCTGGCTTTTGGCATATAGCCTTTGTGTGGTTGTCTATTGTATGTCGTACATAATAGGAGTCTAAGACGCATCCAGCTATCCTCTTAATGCTGTTTCCAAACTATTTTGATGGGGTTTCCATCAATTTTTAACCTTTTTTTATGAACCAGACATCCTCTTCTCTTCAGAGCAGGGGGTGCCTGGTTGTCTCCCATTGACTTCCATTATACTCGGGTGCTCGGCCGAGCGCACCAATATAGCAATGTGTTCGGGCCGAACACCTGAATACTTTGGTGCTGGATCATCACACGCTACAGTGTTTGGGGTTTGAGCAGCTCCTCCATATTTGCCACGATATTTCTGTGGTTCACATGCGATGGGACTGCTCGCCCAATGAGAAACACGCTACAGTGTTTGGGGTTTGAGCAGTTCCGCCATATTGGCCACTGCAATTCTACAGTGATTTTGTTTTATATGTCTTGAATGTGCCTTCATTTGGCAATTGAACATTCCTTTGCACCTGGAATCCTTCATCACATGGTCTGATATGGGTGGGGCTCACAGTCCTGCTTTGTTCACATTGCACTGGCTGTCCTGCTAGGCATTTGTGTGCAGGCTGGGCTGTGAGCTGGATCACATCACCTTCAGACCGTGTTCACACCATAGTTAGCGTAGTGGTAGGACCCTTTGCCATGCTGAGTGACCGTGACGTGGTGCAATGATGGGCTCCGATATCTTCCTGACAGGAACATATTGGCGGAAGTCTCAGCTTTTAATATCTGCTTGTATGACCAGCTAGTTTAGTCAGTGACATATCCTTTTGGTGCATTTTCTTCAGTGATTTATATAATTGTATTTTCATCCGCACAATGCTCTGCCTGTGCAGGATGCTTTTGTGGTGCATGTGGACCGCGCTGGCGTCCTCCTTTGTACGCATTAATTGCTCGGGATGGTCGTTTGCTGCGGTCCACATGCGGTGGGACTGCTCCCCCAATGAGAAACACGCTACAGTGTTTGGGGTTTGAGCAGCTCCTCCATATCTGCCACGATATTTCTGTGGTTCACATGCGATGGGACTGCTCGCCCAATGAGAAACACGCTACAGTGTTTGGGGTTTGAGCAGTTCCGCCATATTGGCCACTGCAATTCTACAGTGATTTTGTTTTATATGTCTTGAATGTGCCTTCATTTGGCAATTGAACATTCCTTTGCACCTGGAATCCTTCATCACATGGTCTGATATGGGTGGGGCTCACAGTCCTGCTTTGTTCACATTGCACTGGCTGTCCTGCTAGGCATTTGTGTGCAGGCTGGGCTGTGAGCTGGATCACATCACCTTCAGACCGTGTTCACACCATAGTTAGCGTAGTGGTAGGACCCTTTGCCATGCTGAGTGACCGTGACGTGGTGCAATGATGGGCTCCGATATCTTCCTGACAGGAACATATTGGCGGAAGTCTCAGCTTTTAATATCTGCTTGTATGACCAGCTAGTTTAGTCAGTGACATATCCTTTTGGTGCATTTTCTTCAGTGATTTATATAATTGTATTTTCATCCGCACAATGCTCTGCCTGTGCAGGATGCTTTTGTGGTGCATGTGGACCGCGCTGGCGTCCTCCTTTGTACGCATTAATTGCTCGGGATGGTCGTTTGCTGCGGTCCACATGCGGTGGGACTGCTCCCCCAATGAGAAACACGCTACAGTGTTTGGGGTTTGAGCAGCTCCTCCATATCTGCCACGATATTTCTGTGGTTCACATGCGATGGGACTGCTCGCCCAATGAGAAACACGCTACAGTGTTTGGGGTTTGAGCAGTTCCGCCATATTGGCCACTGCAATTCTACAGTGATTTTGTTTTATATGTCTTGAATGTGCCTTCATTTGGCAATTGAACATTCCTTTGCACCTGGAATCCTTCATCACATGGTCTGATATGGGTGGGGCTCACAGTCCTGCTTTGTTCACATTGCACTGGCTGTCCTGCTAGGCATTTGTGTGCAGGCTGGGCTGTGAGCTGGATCACATCACCTTCAGACCGTGTTCACACCATAGTTAGCGTAGTGGTAGGACCCTTTGCCATGCTGAGTGACCGTGACGTGGTGCAATGATGGGCTCCGATATCTTCCTGACAGGAACATATTGGCGGAAGTCTCAGCTTTTAATATCTGCTTGTATGACCAGCTAGTTTAGTCAGTGACATATCCTTTTGGTGCATTTTCTTCAGTGATTTATATAATTGTATTTTCATCCGCACAATGCTCTGCCTGTGCAGGATGCTTTTGTGGTGCATGTGGACCGCGCTGGCGTCCTCCTTTGTACGCATTAATTGCTCGGGATGGTCGTTTGCTGCGGTCCACATGCGGTGGGACTGCTCCCCCAATGAGAAACACGCTACAGTGTTTGGGGTTTGAGCAGCTCCTCCATATCTGCCACGATATTTCTGTGGTTCACATGCGATGGGACTGCTCGCCCAATGAGAAACACGCTACAGTGTTTGGGGTTTGAGCAGTTCCGCCATATTGGCCACTGCAATTCTACAGTGATTTTGTTTTATATGTCTTGAATGTGCCTTCATTTGGCAATTGAACATTCCTTTGCACCTGGAATCCTTCATCACATGGTCTGATATGGGTGGGGCTCACAGTCCTGCTTTGTTCACATTGCACTGGCTGTCCTGCTAGGCATTTGTGTGCAGGCTGGGCTGTGAGCTGGATCACATCACCTTCAGACCGTGTTCACACCATAGTTAGCGTAGTGGTAGGACCCTTTGCCATGCTGAGTGACCGTGACGTGGTGCAATGATGGGCTCCGATATCTTCCTGACAGGAACATATTGGCGGAAGTCTCAGCTTTTAATATCTGCTTGTATGACCAGCTAGTTTAGTCAGTGACATATCCTTTTGGTGCATTTTCTTCAGTGATTTGGATCATCACTAGACCTCTCGGCTTCTTACTTTGGTTTGTTTTGACCTTGCTATTGTGTGTTTCCATTGTGTACGTGCGTGACCTCCTGGCTTTGACCTTTGCTTTCCTGACTCTGTTATGTATTACTTTAGCACCCTTTAGGCCCCTGCACATATCTAAGCTAAGGACCACCGCCAAGTTGTACGCCGTCAGTTATGACGGGGTATGCAAGTAGGTAGGGACAGAGGTGCAGGTGGAGATCAGGGCTGCACTCTTCCCTCCCTACGTGACAGAATCATAGGCCTTACCTAAAACCATGGACCCTATGCGAGTCCTTATGGATCAGGTATATAGTCCCGCTCAAATGGTGCAGGATTTGGCAGAGAGGCTGCAGCAGCAAGAATTGCATCCTAGCCCACCTGCAGCGGCCTCTTCTGCTCAAAATCTTGAACGTCATGTTAAACTGCCTGACCGTTTTTCAGGGAATAAGATAAAGTTCCTGACATTTAAAGAAAGCTGCAAGCTTTATTTTTGTTTACGTCCACAGTCTTCAGGCTCTGAACAACAAAGGGTAGGCATTGTTATCTCTTTGTTGCAGGGAGACCCGCAAGAATGGGCTTACTCTCTCCCCACGGATTCCCCTTATCAAGTGTATTGTACGACGAACCTGATAAATCGGTGGTAGCGAGAGTCAATTAAGGTCTCTTAGTCAGGAAAACAGACCCATGGAGGAATATTGTACCAAATTCTGGAAATGGTGCGTTTCCTCTGGTTGGAATGATCCAAAGCTTAGATGTGAGTTTCGGTTGGTGCTCTCAGAAGACTTGAAAAATATGTTTGTCAGTTACCCCCTCCCTGACACTTTAGAACAGACTATGACTAGAGTTGAGCGAACACCTGGATGTTCGAGAAGTTCGGCCGAACTTCCCGGAAATGTTCGGGTTCGGGATCCGAACCCGATCCGAACTTCGTCCCGAACCCGAACCCCATTGAAGTCAATGGGGACCTGAACTTTTGGGCACTAAAAAGGCTGTAAAACAGCCCAGGAAAGAGCTAGAGGGCTGCAAAAGGCAGCAACATGTAGGTAAATCCCCTGCAAACAAATGTGGATAGGGAAATGAATAAAAATAAAAATGACCCAATATCAATTGGACAGAGGTCCCATAGCAGAGAATCTGGCTTCATGTCAGCAGAGAATCAGTCTCTTCATGCCATAGCAAAGAATCTGGCTTCATGTCAGCACAGAATCAGTCTCTTCATGCCATAGCAGAGAATCTGGCTTCATGTCAGCGCAGAATCAGTCTTCATGTCATAGCAGAGAATCAGGCTTCACGTCACCCACCACTGGAACAGGCCACTGTCACACATTTAGGCCCAGGCACCCAGGCAGAGGAGAGAGGTCCCGTAACAGAGAATCTGGCCTTATGTCAGCGCAGAATCAGTCTTCATGTCATAGCAGAGAATCAGGCTTCACGTCACCCACCACTGGAACAGGCCACTGTCACACATTTAGGCCCAGGCACCCAGGCAGAGGAGAGAGGTCCCGTAACAGAGAATCTGGCCTTATGTCAGCACAGAATCAGTCTTCATGTCATAGCAGAGAATCAGGCTTCACATCACCCACCACTGGAACAGGCCACTGTCACACATTTAGGCCCAGGCACCCAGGCAGAGGAGAGAGGTCCCGTAACAGAGAATCTGGCCTTATGTCAGCGCAGAATCAGTCTTCATGTCATAGCAGAGAATCAGGCTTCACGTCACCCACCACTGGAACAGGCCACTGTCACACATTTAGGCCCAGGCACCCAGACAGAGGAGAGAGGTCCCGTAACAGAGAATCTGGCCTTATGTCAGCGCAGAATCAGTCTTCATGTCATAGCAGAGAATCAGGCTTCACGTCACCCACCACTGGAACAGGCCACTGTCACACATTTAGGCCCAGGCACCCAGGCAGAGGAGAGAGGTCCCGTAACAGAGAATCTGGCCTTATGTCAGCACAGAATCAGTCTTCATGTCATAGCAGAGAATCAGGCTTCACATCACCCACCACTGGAACAGGCCACTGTCACACATTTAGGCCCAGGCACCCAGGCAGAGGAGAGAGGTCCCGTAACAGAGAATCTGGCCTTATGTCAGCGCAGAATCAGTCTTCATGTCATAGCAGAGAATCAGGCTTCACGTCACCCACCACTGGAACAGGCCACTGTCACACATTTAGGCCCAGGCAGAGGAGAGAGGTCCCGTAACAGAGAATCTGGCCTTATGTCAGCGCAGAATCAGTCTTCATGTCATAGCAGAGAATCAGGCATCACGTCACCCACCACTGGAACAGGCCACTGTCACATATTTATGCCCAGGCACCAAGTCAGTAGTGTAGTACAGTCGATATGAACCACATGAAGTTTCACCAAATATCCAGTCTGCAGGTTTGCAATAGGGTCATACCAATATACAGGAGCTGCAGCAATGATCACTTGTTAAATATAGTTCCATATATTCATAAGCTGTTAGCAGAGAGTCAGGACATGCTAAATTAACCTCTTCAAATGTGCTATTAGATAACTGAGGAAAGTTTTAACAGACAGAGTCTTTACAGTGGACTCTTCCAGAAAGCCCCCTGTGTATTCTGCTACTTGGTTTGGTCTCCTCAGTGCAGACATTTACTGTGAAGGAGGTAGGATCTCTGTCTAAGTTCTCTAAAGCTAAAGTTCATTTATCTATTGTAAAAAGTTATAATATATACCCATAATAGTTCTGTAGAATGTAAAGAGGTGACTGTATGTTTTTTAGCAGCCTTTAAACCCTGCAGCACATGCTAGGCTGAGTAGATGATGTACAGTTAAAGAGACATGTGTTCTTCCTAAAATGGCTGCAAGACATGCTGTATTCCAGGTCACCTTGCTGCAATATCTTTGTAAATGATTTTCTCTTGTTCATTTTTCTGTATGCTTTGTTATATCCCATAACATGTATGTGGGAATGTAATATAATGACTGCCTGTTATGATATAGGTGGGCTGGTGACCTGGCTGTATACCACATAGTGGCAGTGTTTCCCTGTTGTATTACAGGCTCCAGCCAAGTGCACTCCACCTCAATAAAGCTTTAAATCACAGAAGACCTGAGTGTCGTCCCTTAGAGTCCACTTAGAGTTTATGCCTGGAGGAGCTGGTGACCGAGTGAGTGTGAAAGCTGGAGGTGTCGCAGATGGTGCAAGGAAAAGAGGGTTACATTTGGTGCCGTGACTCGGATGTCATCATTCTGCTCAAAGTGACCAGTGAAGATACCTAAAGTCACCAGTGTGCGAGTTCTGAGGTGATTGTGCCACGGCGGAGCTGCTAGGCGGCAGATTGACCTTATTAGCGGTTTATATCCTCTCAGGAATAGAAGATGAGTGGACGAGCCAGAGCCTGTGGAAGAGCACGTGCCAGGGGGCAGCCCAGCCAAGGACAGCCTGGACAGGAGCAAGAGGCTCAAGAACCTAGACGCATTGAAAGACCCCAGCAGCCACCAGCCGAGCCTTTGCTTGTGGGAAGAGGGCGCCAGAGAGGCCCGCCAGTAGTGGAGAGACCTCCGACTGATGTTCTGCAGCTTTCAGCTGGATTTCAGGACATATCCCTCGGAGAACGGGGTGGCCGCAGGCGTGACTTCCATGACCTTGGAGTGAACACCCGGCAGACCATTGAATAGAAATGTGAGACCTGTTTTTTTTTTTGCACTGTGTGACAGGTTAAGGTTTAATAACAGAATCAGACTTCTATCTGCACGGTAGCGTGTGTCTTAGGTTTTTCTGAATGACACTATCAGTACCTTCAATGTAAGATATCCTTTTTGGGATAGATTTCAGGGTAGGCCTCAAATACCAGAAACTAGTTATTTTGAGAATGGCAAATTTGGGAATAGTTTTTCAACCCAGAAAAAAAATAGGGCTTTTAGGGTCGCTACAAATAACTTGACCAGATAAAACAGTACAGATTTGTTTGAATAGAAATGTGAGACCTGTTTTTTTTTTGCACTGTGTGACAGGTTAAGGTTTAATCTCAGAATCAGACTTCTATCTGCACGGTAGCGTGTGTCTTAGGTTTTTCTGAATGACACTATCAATACCTTCAATGTAAGATATCCTTTTTGGGATAGATTTCAAGTAGGCCTCAAATACCAGAAACTAGTTATTTTGAGAATGGCAAATTTGGGAATAGTTTTTCAACCCAGAAAAAAAAAAGGGCTTTTACGGTCGCTACAAATAACTTGACCAGCTAAAACAGTGCAGATTTGGTTGAATAGAGATGTGAGACCTGTTTTCTTTTGCGCTGTGTGACAGGTATAGGTTTAATCACAGAATCAGACTTCTATCTGCACGCTAGCGTGTGTCTTAGGTTTTTCTGAATGACACTATCAGCACCTTCAATGTAAGATATCCTTTTTGGGATAGATTTCAAGTAGGCCTCAAATACCAGAAACTAGTTATTTTGAGAATGGCAAATTTGGGAATAGTTTTTCAACCCAGAAAAAAAAGTGTGCTTTTACGGTCACTACAAATAACTTGACCAGCTAAAACAGTACAGATTTGGTTGAATAGAAATGTCAGGTCTATTTTTTAGGCGCTGGGTGACAGGCTCAACTTGCCCCTGATGTAATATATGGCCAAAAAATAACCACACTGTTGATGGTTAAATGCACTTGGGTGACACAGGCTCAGCCTGCACCAGATGTAGTATATGGCCAAAAAATAATCAGACTGTTGATGGTTAAATGCATTTGGGTGACACAGGCTCAGCCTGCACCAGATGTAGTATATGGCCAAAAAATAATCAGACTGTTGATGGTTAAATGCACTTGGGTGACACAGGCTCAGCCTGCACCAGATGTAGTATATGGCCAAAAAATAATCAGACTGTTGATGGTTAAATGCACTTGGGTGACACAGGCTCAGCCTGCAGCTGATGTAGTATATGGCCAAAAAATAACCAGACTGTTGATGGTTAAATGCACTTCGGTGACACAGGCTCAGCCTGCAGCTGATGTAGGATATAGCACAAAATAACCACACTATCGATGGTTAAATACACTTGGTGATAGCTTGTGCTGGCGCACCACAAGTCACAAAATGGCCGCCGATCACCCCAGAAAAAAAGTGATCTAAAAACGCTCTGGGCAGCCTCAAAAAAGTGAGCAAGTCAATAATAGCACTTCAATGATCCACAGCTGCAGATCGATCACAGAATGAAGTCTTTTGGAGGAGTTAATCTGCCTAATCTCGCCCTAACGTCGCAGCTGCAACCTCTCCCTACACTGATCATAGCAGAGTGACGTGCGGCGCTATGTGACTCCAGCTTAAATAGAGGCTGGGTCACATGCTGCACTGGCCAATCACAGCCATGCCAATAGTAGGCATGGCTGTGATGGCCTCTTGGGCCAAGTAGTATGACGCTTGTTGATTGGCTGCTTTGCAGCCTTTCAAAAAGCGTCAAGAAAGCGCCGAATACCGAACCCGAACACGGACTTTTACGAAAATGTTCGGGTCCGTGTCACGGACACCCCAAAATTCGGTACAAACCCGAACTATACAGTTCGGGTTCGCTCATCCCTAACTATGACTCTAGCTGTTAGACTGGACTGACGAATTAGGGAAAGACAAAGAGGAAAAACTGACGTCTCCACTGCTGGTGCTTACATCCGATCCCTCACCCTCAAGAGTCCAATTGGAGAATACTCCAGAGGAGCCCATGCAGCTCGGAATGATCAGGAGGGATCTGAGAAGTCAAAAGGGTTTCTGCTTCTACTGCGGAGAATCGGATCTCTGGGTACGGCAATGTCCTAAGGTTTCTCCTTCCGGGAGATCTCCACATCCTGATGCCCAGAAGGATAAGGTACTTTTCAAGGTGGTTAAAGAGAAAGTGTTGTTGCCGGTGGTTGTTTCTTTTGGCTCCAGTAAGGGCTCTGGGAGGGCATTTGTTGATTCTAGGTCTGCCGCTAATTTTAGTGACCATAACTTTGCTCTATTCCTTGGGGTGCCCATGTTGTCCCTTGCTAACCCTATTCATATCATTGCTATTGATTCCACGCCGTTGGTGGGTGGGACAGTAAAATATTATACTCCGGAAGTAACCTTGACTGTGGGGGTCTGTCATATGGAGTGTACTTCTTTTTTGATTCAAAAAAATTTACCCGTGGAGGTAGTTCTGGGTATACCTTGTCTGCGGGTTCATAATCCAGTCGTCAACTGGTCCACGGGTGAATTAGAGAAATGGGGGGTGAAATGTGATGTATGTTGTCTACCTGTTATTTAGGCTGGAGTCTCTGCGGAGTCAAACTCTCTTCCCACATACATTAGTGACTTTGCAGATGTTTTTTCTATGTCCGAGGCTGATTTCCTTCCCCCTCATAGACCTAATGACTGAGTCATAGACCTTGTTCTGGGATCTAAGTACCCTAGGGGTCGTATTTATAATTTGTCAGGTCCGGAACGTAAGTCTATGAGCGATTACTTTTAAGAGAGTCTACAAAAAGGACATATTAGACCCTCAGTGTCTCCTATGGGGTCGGAGTTTTTCTTTGTTGCTTAGGACGGTGGATTGAGACCGTGTATTGATTATAGAGAGTTGAATAAGATTACTGTTAAGAATCAGTACCCGTTGTCGTTGATTCCAGACCTGTTTAATCAAATTCTCAGAGCTCACTGGTTCTCTAAACTTGATCTCAAGGGGGCCTATAATCTTATCCAAATTAAGGAGGGGGATGAGTGGAAGACGGCCTTTAATACCCCAGAGGGTTATTATGAATACTTAGTGATGCCGTTTGTGTTAAGTAATGCTCCGGCGGTTTTCCAAAATTTTGTCAATTACATCTTTAGACAATTTATTGGAAAATTCGTAATTGTTTATTTAGATGACATCCTGATTAATTCGCCTGACTGGGATTCTTACGTTATTCACATTAGACAGGTACTGGAGGTCCTTGAGAGAACCGACTGTTCGTGAAGGGTGAGAAGTGTATTTTTGGAGTACAGGAAACTTTGTTTTTAGGATATATTCTCACACCCCAATCCTTCAAGATGGATCCAGGGCAGGTACAGGCCATTTTGGAATGGGTGAGATTTTCCTCTCTTAAAGCGTTACAACGCTTCTTAGGTTTCGCAAATTATTATCGAAAATTTATTAAGAACTTTTCTATTATTGCCAAGCCCCTCACGGATCTAACTAAGAAGGGAGCTGATCTAGTGAATTGGTTACCAGAGGCCATAAAGGCTTTTGAAACACTCAAGAGGTGTTTTGTTAACGCCCCAGTATTAGTTCAACCTGACCAAGAGCGGCCTTTTGTGGTGGAGGTTGATGCTTCCGAGGATGGAGTTGGGGCAGTACTCTCCCAGGGGTCATCAGCTCTCACTAACCTGAGACCTTGTGCTTTCTTTTCTCGTAAATTCTCTTCTACCAAGAGAAATTATGACATTGGTAATCGAGAGTTACTTGCTATTAAATGGGCTTTTGAGGAATGGCGCCATTTTCTGGAGGGGGCTAAACATCAGGTTACAGTAATTACGGATCATAAGAATTTAGTGTTAAACTTAAAGCAGACGCCTTATCCCGCAGTTTTTGTGCTTTTTAATCTCCCGATACTCCACCAGAACCAATATTACCGGCAGGTGTCATTCGATCTCCTCCAATCTGACGACTGAAATTACTGCAGGGCAACACTTGGCTCCGGTACAATCTCCTACTGATAATTTATTTGTCCCGGGTCATTTACGTCTCCAACTGTTGGGTGAGTACCATAATTCCGTGTTTAGTGGACATCCGGGTATTAATGCCACCAAGGAACTCGTCTCCAGGTTTTATTGGTGACCTACCCTGTCTAGAGATGTCCACTCATATGTGTCTTTATGTGAGGTTTGTGTCAGGTTCAAGACTCCTAGGTCTCGTCCGGTGGGGCAGTTTCGACCACTGCCCATCCCTAGTAGACCTTGGTCCCATATGTCCATGGACTTTATCACTGACTTGCCAGGGTCTGAGGGTAAGTCGGTGATATGGGTTGTGGACAGATTTTGTAAAATGGTGCACTTCGTCCCTCTGGCAAAACTGCCTAACGCCAATACTTTAGCTTCTTTGTTTGTTGATCCTGTTATTCGGTTACATGGAATTCCAGAGAATGTGGTTTCGGATAGAGGTGTTCAATTTGTTTCTAGGGTTTGGAGGGCCTTTTGTCGCAAATGTAACATCTCCTTGTCTTTTTCTTCGCCCTGTCATCCGGAAACCAACTGTCAAACTGAACGTTTGAACCCGTCTCTGGAGCAGTACTTGAGGTGTTATGTCTCCGACAACCAACAGCTGTGGGTGAGGCATCTTCCCCTGGCTGAATTCGCTATTAACAACCAGGTGAACTCATCTATTGGCATGTCTCCTTTTTTTTGTAATCTTGGTTTCCATCCACATTTTAGTTCATTTTCGCCGTCTTCCTCACAAATTACGGAAGCTGATCTGGTAGCTAAAGAACTGTGCACAGTTTGGGCCCAGGTTCAGTCGAACCTGAAGAAAGCCCAAGAGGTTCATAAAACCAATGCGGATAAAAAGCGCTCTTGAGGAGTAGACTTTGGGTTAGGTGATAAAGTATGGTTATTCACCAAGAATTTGTCCTTGGAGGTACCTTCCAATAAGTTTGCACCACGGTTTATTGGGCCTTATGAGATTGTTGTCATTAATAATCCTGTGTCTTTTAAAGGGACACTGACAGGCCAAATCAGCATATATAGTTAGATATATGACATTGCAGGTCTTATACAGTCTTTTAAAAGCATATAAGTATCCCCCCTCTCCACCTTATAAAGAGCGAAATATAAAGTTTTATAACCTGCTTGTCCGGTCACCAATCTGCCCAAGGGGCGGCGTTTCATGTGAAAATGCGCCCAGCCAGCCTTCCCAACTTCCGTTCTGAAGCCCCGCCCAGCTCATCAATATTCACTTCTCTGGGCGGCGGCCGCCGGCTAGAACTCTCCCCAGTCCCGATCCTGCGCATGGGCAATTCAATTGTCTATAATTAACCCCTTTGACGATGTGAGTGAGCAGCACTCTGAAGCGCTGCTCTGAACAGTGCATGGCTGAGGCTGCAGCTGCCTCGAAGACGCAGGCAGGCTGTGTGTGTACGCAGGCGCGATCTAACCACATCGGGGCGCAGGCGCAGAAGATTAGGCATGAACGATGCCCGGACAATTGAATTGCCCATGCGCAGGATCGGGACTGGGGAGAGTTCTAGCCGCCGCCCAGCGAAGTGAATATTGATGAGCTGGGCGGGGCTTCAGAACGGCAGTTGGGAAGGCTGGCTGGGCGCATTTTCACATGAAACGCCGCCCCTTGGGCAGATTGGTGACCGGACAAGCAGGTTATAAAACTTTATATTTCGCTCTTTATAAGGTGGACAGGGGGGATACTTATATGCTTTTAAAAGACTGTATAAGACCTGCAATGTCATATATCTAACTATATATGCTGATTTGGCCTGTCAGTGTCCCTTTAAGTTAAGTTAAGTGCCTGACTCTTTTCGTATTCACAATGTTTTTCACAAGTCTTTACTCAAGAAGTATGTGTCCCCTGTATCCCCTACACAGGAATCCCCGCCCCCAGTGGAGGTTGCCGGGCAACCTGAATTTGAGATCTCTAGGATTATTGATGTGAGAAGGGTCTAGAATTCTTTTCAGAATTTGGTCCATTAGAGAGGTTTTGGTCCTGAGGAGAGGTCTTGGGTGCCGGCTAAGAATATGCATGCTGAGAGGTTGGTGAGAAAATTCCATCTGGCTCACCCGGAGAAACCCACTCCAGAGATCATGGGTCCGGTGGCCGCTCGTGAAAGGGGGGTACTGTCACAGGGAGCCGGTGGTGCACTCTACCTTCGCAGGGCCGCCAGCATGCCAAGCGCATAGCGGCGTCCTCGTCTCCATGGGGACCAGGGGGCGGCGAGGATCCGGCTGCGCTTGCCTCCTAGGCGTGGCCAACGTCCTCCGTCTCTTAGACAACAAGCAGCAGGAGAGCTGAGCGCCGATAATGATGATCAGCACTCGGCTAGGTTGGGCTGTGTTATGCGAGTCACGTGACACTGGCCACGTCATGTGACTCACCAGTCTGGGGTTTTTAAACAGGCAGTCTGCTGGCCACAGGTTGCCTGTGATTGGTCTTTCTACCTTCACCAGCATTCCTATTTACCTTGCTATTGTGTTTGGACCTCGGCTTGTTTCTGACCTAGACCTTGTTACCTCCTTGGAATTGACGTGACCTCTCGGCTTCTGACGTCGGTTTGTTTTGACCTTGCTATTTTATTGTGTTTTACCCTCATGTATCTGTGTGACCTCCTGGCTTCGACCTTTGCTTCCCTGACTCTATTACGTATTACTTTAGCACCCTTTAGGCCCCTGCACGTATCTAAGATAGGGACCTCCGCCGAGTTGTATGCCGTCAGTTAGGACGGGGTGTGCAAGTAGGTAGAGACAGAGGTGCGGGTGGAGATCAGGGCTGCACTCTTCCCTCCCTACGTGACAAGTATAGTATTTGACACAATATTGTATATATTAGTGATTTGTACTAGTAGTATTAGTACTGGACACTATATTGTATATATCAGCTGTTTGTACTAGTAGTATAGTATTAGACACTATGTTGTATATACCATCTATGTGTACTAGTAGTATAGTATTGGATACTATGTTGTATATATTAGTGATTTGTACAAGTAGTATAGTATTGGACACTATATTGCATGCAATAGTGATTTTTACTAGTAGTACAGGGAGTGCAGAATTATTAGGCAAGTTGTATTTTTGAGGATTAATTTTATTATTGAACAACAACCATGCTCTCAATGAACCCAAAAAACTCATTAATATCAAAGGTGAATATTTTTAGAAGTAGTTTTTAGTTTGTTTTTAGTTTTAGCTATTTTAGGGAGATATCTGTGTGTGCAGGTGACTATTACTGTGCATAATTATTAGGCAACTTAACAGAAAACAAATATATACCCATTTCAATTATTTATTTTTACCAGTGCAACCAATATAACATCTCAACATTCACAAATATACATTTCTGACATTCAAAAACAAAACAAAAACTAATCAGTGACCAATATAGCCACCTTTCTTTGCAAGGACACTCAAAAGCCTGCCATCCATGGATTCTGTCAGTGTTTTGATCTGTTCACCATCAACATTGCGTGCAGCAGCAACCACAGCCTCCCAAACACTGTTCAGAGAGGTGTACTGTTTTCCCTCCTTGTAAATCTCACATTTGATGATGGACCACAGGTTCTCAATGGGGTTCAGATCAGGTGAACAAGGAGGCCATGTCATTAGATTTTCTTCTTTTATACCCTTTCTTGCCAGCCACGATGTGGAGTACTTGGACGCGTGTGATGGAGCATTGTCCTGCATGAAAATCATGTTTTTCTTGAAGGATGCAGACTTCTTCCTGTACCACTGCTTGAAGAAGGTGTCTTCCAGAAACTGGCAGTAGGACTGGGAGTTGAGCTTGACTCCATCCTCAACCCGAAAAGGCCCCACAAGCTCATCTTTGATGATACCAGCCCAAACCAGTACTCCACCTCCACCTTGCTGGCGTCTGAGTCGGACTGGAGCTCTCTGCCCTTTACCAATCCAGCCACGGGCCCATCTATCTGGCCCATCAAGACTCACTCTCATTTCATCAGTCCATAAAACCTTAGAAAAATCAGTCTTGAGATATTTCTTGGCCCAGTCTTGACGTTTCAGCTTGTGTGTCTTGTTCAGTGGTGGTCGTCTTTCAGCCTTTCTTACCTTGGCCATGTCTCTGAGTATTGCACACCTTGTGCTTTTGGGCACTCCAGTGATGTTGCAGCTCTGAAATATGGCCAAACTGGTGGCAAGTGGCATCTTGGCAGCTGCACGCTTGACTTTTCTCAGTTCATGGGCAGTTATTTTGCGCCTTGGTTTTCCCACACGCTTCTTGCGACCCTGTTGAC
This sequence comes from Bufo bufo, assembly GCF_905171765.1. Taxonomy (NCBI): domain Eukaryota; kingdom Metazoa; phylum Chordata; class Amphibia; order Anura; family Bufonidae; genus Bufo; species Bufo bufo. The sequence goes on from NC_053390.1 coordinate 92,694,101, forward strand.
TATTTTGAATGAAACGCTTGATTGTTCGATGATCACGCTTCAGAAGCTTTGCAATTTTAAGAGTGCTGCATCCCTCTGCAAGATATCTCACTATTTTTGACTTTTCTGAGCCTGTCAAGTCCTTCTTTTGACCCATTTTGCCAAAGGAAAGGAAGTTGCCTAATAATTATGCACACCTAATATAGGGTGTTGATGTCATTAGACCACACCCCTTCTCATTACAGAGATTCACATCACCAAATATTCTTAATTGGTAGTAGGCTTTCGAGCCTATACAGCTTGGAGTAAGACAAAATGCATAAAGAGGATGATGTGGTCAAAATACTCATTTGCTTAATAATTCTGCACGCAGTGTATAGTATTGGACACTATATTGTATATACCAGCTATGTGTACTAGTAGTATAGTATTGGTCACTATGTTGTATATATTAGTGATTTGTACTAGTAGTATAATATTAGACACTATATTGTATATACCAGCTATGTGTACTAGTAGTATAGTATTGGACACTATATTGTATATATCAGCTGCTTGTAATAGTGGTATAGTATTGGACACTATAGTGTATATACCAACTATGTGTACTAGTAGTATTGAAAAATAAACACTATATTGCATATATTAGTGATTTGTACTAGTAGTATAGTATTGGAAACTATATTGCACATATTAGAGATTTGTACTAGTACTACAGCATTGATATTACTGACACTATTTCCAGGTATAGGCAACATAAGAAGCATCATTTTGAGAAACCCATGTAGATAATCCATGCCATCCCTACCTTACTATAGTGACTATTTATTTTGAAGGGTACTTTGCTCTTCTGCATTAACCCTTCTATATTTTACCCTATTATCACGATGCAGAACTAATTACCTCAGTTTAATTTCAGGAAAATTAACAGTGGAAGTAGATTTTAATAGAGATATAAGATGCTCTAGTCACGTGAAATGACTTAACTATGGGTGTAGAGATTTGTAATTCCCAGAGAGCATGTTTTGGGTTTAGAGGTTAGAGATAATTGGATTGGAATTTACCAGGGGGATTACTTATACTCTTGTGAGTGTATGTCACATATGCATGTCCCTGGTGAACATGGAGGACGAGAGCTGAAGAGGTTAATCACAGCAGGGGCAACCAGGCAATATGTCACTTCCCCGCAGGGCATCCACATAAGCACAACCTCATCATACACACCCCAAACCTCAGCCTGTAACCAGGATTATGCTCTTAGGCTAACTACTCAAGCATGTTTTTCTCTGCTTCATCTCAAACTACTTCATTAAAGAAAATAATTATAAAAGCGCAAACATTCATTTTGCCATAGAGATCAGTCGTTAATCATATGCAAGGCCTGTATACAGCCTTTCAGTAAGCCTCAATGAATTTGCATTCACTTTAAATTAGGGGGGAAAAAACAGGTTAGAGGAATTAATAAAAACCTATCAAGTAAATGCAAGAAGTGAATAGCAGCACGAAAGCAATATCTGGGAGCGACAAATAAATCTACAGATTAAGGGCTCATTCAGACGGCCGTATGCTGTCCGCAAAAATACTGAATGCTATCCGTTTTTTTGCGGATCCGCAAAAAAACGGATCTGCAAAAAAACGGATAGCATTCAGTATTTTTGCAGACCCATAGACTTCAATGGGGCCATGTCCTGATTTTCACGGACAAGTATAGGACATGTTTCATTTTTTTTGCGGATCCGCAAAAAAACGGATAGCATTCAGTATTTTTGCGGACAGCATACGGCCGTCTGAATGAGCCCTAAAGGTAAGATAATAAATCTGGAGCAGCACAGATGAGCGCTTAACATGAATTCTGAGCCTGGGGCAAAATGGAGCTTTCTAGGATTCATTAAGAAAAAAAATTGTTAAAAAAAAATCTTAATGTTTGCATTAGTATAAACATAAAAGTTCATGGCAGAAAAAGATCAAATAGTCTATCTACTATAACAATGATGAATGCAATAATAAGAGTAATGATGAAAATGTATCATGTAATTTTTGCACTGAAGCCTACTCGATGATAACCACAGAAACTTTTAGTGACTCTACTCTGATTCATAGAGGAAACCTTTATTATAAGATATTGCATAACAGACCGTATACAGGCCAGATGGACAGTGGTTGTCCAATTAAGACAACTTATCCCCTATCAAGATAGGGCATAAGTGTCTGCTCAGTGGGTGTCCAACCATTGGGAACCACTCGAATCGCAACGACAGGAGCAACAGACACTGTTCGCCACTCCATTCATCTATATCGGACTTCTGGAGGTGGCCTAGGACAAGCACTTGGCTGTATCCAGCAGTCTCATAGGGCTGAATGCAGCGGCAGCGCGCATGTGTGGGTGCATAGGCCCCCATTCTTTTGGTCAGATATCCCCAGTGGATAGGGGATAATTTGTCTTAATGGGACTACCCCTTAATGCTGTTTTCTACCACTTTTCTAAAAATCTGTTTTGTAAAGTGGCAGAAAACTAAATTAAAGGGTTTTTACCAAGATTGATGGAGATCCAACCCACAGTGATAACAAGAACAGGTTCTCGAGTCCCCAGGAATGAATGGAGAGATGGTGAAGTATGCCACACTGCTGCCCCATTTATTCTCTATGGGACCGTTGAAGATAGTCAAGCGCTATACTTAGCCCTATAGAGCATAAATGGTGCATCAGCATGACCATTGCCCAATTCATTTGGGGGACATGGGACCCCATGATCTCGTTATGAGTGGAGATCCCAGTTAGAGATGAGCGAATTTCTTGAAAATTCGATTCGGCTGCTTCGCCGAACTTTACAAAAAAATTTGCTTCGTGATGAATTACTTCATCACGAAGCGCATTTTTTTGTGAGTAGCGGGTGCAATGACAGGGAACTGCAATAGCACCGCCCCCGTCATTGTACCCCTCAGATGCCTCTTTCATATAGGATTGCGGCATCTGAGTGTAAAATTAAGAATAAAAAATCTTACCGCCCCCATTTTCTCGCGACGGGCCAGCCGCCGCCATCTTGCTTGAAGATCTCGGCCGAAATCCTGTGCAGCACGAGATTACGTCATCACGCCGGCTGGTGTGGTGACGTATGATATCATCACGCCAGCCGGCGTGATGTGGAATCTTGCACCTCTCGGGATTTCGAACGAGATCTTCAAGCAAGGTGGAGGCGAGCAAATGGAGGCAGTAAATTTGAATTTTTTTATGCTATTTCAGGTTAAATCGATTCACTGACACGAAGAACGAGGAAATCCGGCTTCTAGGTGAATCGAATTTATCCTTAAATTCGGATCGAATTCCACTTCCTGGGATTCGATTCGCTCATCTCTAATCCCAGTAGTTGGGCCCTCACTGAAAAAATGCTTATCCCCTATCCTGTTTATATCTTGGTACTAACCCTTTATTGAGGGCTACAGAGTATGAATCCTCATCCACTCTTCTTGACACATCTAGACATGTCATAGTAAGGCTACCTTTACACCAGCGGTAGCTAGAATGCATCAGGCTGTTCTGGCAGGCAAGCGGAGGATCGAACGGACACAAACCACAGCATGCAGATGCTGATTTAGTGTCCATCGGACCCCATTATACCTAAGGGGGCTGGTGGACATTCTGTCCGCATCCAGCATTGTCAGATCCAGTGAATTCCGACAGGCTGTTCTCTACCAGAATTCACACCACTGGTGTGAAACTAGCCTAAGTGGCACAGGTGCCAACACCATATTTTTTGGGTGCAACACCATATTTTTCAAAGCATTTACACCAGAGAACTGCCATAAATCAATTGATAAATCTGTCTTAGTCAGCTGTAGCTGGTGAATCTTCTCTACATACTTCAGTCAGTTGTAGTTCACCCTTCTTGACCATTTTAAAGTTTTTCTAGATTGTTTTCCATATACGCACCTTCAAAAGGAGATAGCAGTAAAGACCCTATAGCTCTACCACTACACTGTTTGGCTTCAGTTTAATAGTCGGTGATGAGGCTAGGAATTTGTTCACCTGGGGTAAAGATTTTGGCCCCGATTTTCTAATGTGTCTGCACCTAGAATCTGTCTAAAAAGTGGTGTAAATTGGCGCAATTCGGTGCAACTAGGGTTTCTACAACTTTTTCTGACATTCTTAAAAAAGGGGGTTGGGTTTAGTGGGAGGGTGGCGCTTCATGGGAAAGAAGAATGAACTTAGATGCAACATTTTGCACCAAATTTCTCCACAATTCTGGCATAAAATTCTGTAAGGGAGTAATATCAAGATATGACTTTTTCCACTGTTGTTTTGGAGTGTCTGCTTTGATTGAAACAATTTTTTTGACAAACTTGCAAAATGTTGCATGCCATTTGTTTCATAAATTCATAAAATACCTATGGATTTTTCAGTCTAAATACAAACCCTCCCCCCCATTCACGTTCAAAGTCTCCACAGATCTCAGTTTGTTCACATTCCTTTTCTTTTCAGTTTGTTTCCAGAAGCTCATGCGCACACATCTTCTACCAGGGTTGTGCAGCCCCCTCTGCCACATAAAAAGACACTAGTATTAATAAATGGCACACGGTAGAGGAGGTCTGTTACCGATTTTGCATTAGGGACCAGGAAATTCAGCTTATACCTTTGACTTTGGCTTGTTGTTTCTGCAGTCCACCCGACCCTCTATAGAAAATAACTTCCCTATATAGTTGCTAATTTTAACACTGCCACCCTGTAGTGTCCACCAATACTATGCTCAGTGCTGGCCCATGTGCCGACATAAGTTTACTTTAAAACTGCTCAGAACATGATAAAATAATAAAAGTAGTGAAACTTTTTTGATCCCATGGCTCACTTCTCAATCACTGGCTGCAGTTGTCTCATGTCTCAGTGGAGGGGGACATAGAACTTAGTACATAGACCAGCGAAGACACGGGAAGTAGTGGAAGGAGTGCTGAAGGGATCAGAGATGGATCACTACTTTTATTATCACATTCAAATCAGTTTTAGAAAATGAATTTTACATGGCTGGATAAATCCTTCTTAACACAGAGCACACACGAGATCCCAAAATTAATGATGCAGACCTCCAGACAAGATCTCAAAATTTATCCAGATTCCAGATCAGTCCCCAAATTCATATAGACCCCAGATTAGACCCCAAGTCAGCCCCAAATCCATTCAGACCCCAGAACAACCCCCAAATTCATACAGATCAGCCCACAAATTTATATAGGCCTAAAATTTATTCAAACCCCTGTCGCCCCCTATAACCTCCACCTCACTCCTTAGTACATTAAATGCAGCCATCAGACTAGAAAATATATATATATGGTGCATACTCCCCTCTCTGCTTCTCCTCCAGACGCCATCGCTCTTGGTTTAGCGCTGTGTCCTGCCGTCAGTGCTGAACTATGTTCTGACATCACACAGCGCCAGGTCATAGTGTGCTCCTATGTGCAATACGTCCTGGAGCTATGCGCTGCCAAGACATAGTGCAGCACTAGTAATGCCACAGTATCTCCCCTCATACACTGAACACCCACATCCTCCACAGCATCTCCCCTCATACACTGAACACCTCCATCTTCCACAGCATTTCCCCTCATACACTGAGTACACCCATCATCTACAGCATCTCCCCTCATACACTGAGCACCCCCATCCTCCACAGCATCTCCCCTCATATACTGAGCACCTCCCCCCAGCATCTCCCCTCATACACTGAGCACCCCCATCCTCCACAGCATCTCCCCTCATACACTGAGCACCCCCATCCTCCACAGCATCTCCACTCATAAACTGAACACCCACATCCTCCACAGCATCTCCCCTCATGTACTGAGCCCCCCCCCTCATACATTGAACATCCCTCATGCACAGGCTCCAGCACATTTACATTATAGTCTGTACTTACTGTGACCTGTGCAGAAAGTTCCTCACAGGTCAGCTACCTGACTTCTCCCCAGATAAGCTCCTCCCTCATGCCGCTCCACACAGCCCTCAGTGCCTTGTCCTCTTCTCACACTGGCCCCGCCTCCTTGCCTGACACGCTCCACAGGCCCTTCCTCCTCCCTCACACACACTGCACAGGCTGCTCTATCCCTGAAAATACTGCAGCCAGGGATGGGATTCAAATTTTTAACAACAGGTTCCCTACTCAACGGCAGATACGCGGCGTCACGACACATTTTTACATATACATACACCATAAATGTGCAACATACATAAATACACCATGTATACACTACACACACATACCACAAAACTTTGAAAAAGCCTAAGGAGCTAAACTATCAATGCTGCTCGAAGTTTTTTTTTAGAGAATTTGCCCACACCTCTAACTCCTCCCAATGTCTATCTGTACCTGTCCCAATCCTGCTTAGTCTCGATTGTGCCCCCCACACAGTAGTCATGCCAGATCTGGGATGGTTGGGAGGTATGCATACTTAAACAGACTATAGACACTACATTCACATAATCACATATACAATATACACCATACAGTATATAAATGACACCTAGGCTACACTTACAGTAGATTTACCTACACCATATACATTTTATACACATTTGTACCTAGCACTAAACCGGATTCCAAAAAAGTTGGGACACTATACAAATCGTGAATAAAAACTGAATGCAATGATGTGGAGGTGCCAACTTCTAATATTTTATTCAGAATAGAACATAAATCACGGAACAAAAGTTTAAACTGAGAAAATGTACCATTTTAAGGGAAAAATATGTTGAATCAGAATTTCATGGTGTCAACAAATCCCCAAAAAGTTGGGACAAGGCCATTTTCACCACTGTGTGGCATCTCCCCTTCTTCTTACAACACTCAACAGACGTCTGGGGACCGAGGAGACCAGTTTCTCAAGTTTAGAAATAGGAATGCTCTCCCATTCTTGTCTAATACAGGCCTCTAACTGTTCAATCGTCTTGGGCCTTCTTTGTTGCACCTTCCTCTTTATGATGCGCCAAATGTTCTCTATAGGTGAAAGATCTGGACTGCAGACTGGCCATTTCAGTACCCGGATCCTTCTCCTACGCAGCCATGATGTTGTGATTGATGCAGAATGTGGTCTGGCATTATCTTGTTGAAAAATGCAGGGTCTTCCCTGAAAGAGATGACGTCTGGATGGGAGCATATGTTGTTCTAGAACCTGAATATATTTTTTCTGCATTGATGGTGCCTTTCCAGACATGCAAGCTGCCCATGCCACACGCACTCATGCAACCCCATACCATCAGAGATGCAGGCTTCTGAACTGAGCGTTGATAACAACTTGGGTTGTCCTTGTCCTCTTTGGTCCGGATGACATGGCGTCCCAGATTTTCAAAAAGAACTTCGAATCGTGACTCGTCTGACCACAGAACAGTCTTCCATTTTTCCACACTCCATTTTAAATGATTCCTGGCCTAGTGAAAACGCCTGAGCTTGTGGATCTTGCTTAGAAATGGCTTCTTCTTTGCACTGTAGAGTTTCAGCTGGCAACGGTGGATGGCACGGTGGATTGTGTTCACTGACAATGGTTTCTGGAAGTATTCCTGAGCCCATTCTGTGATTTCCTTTACAGTAGCATTCCTGTTTGTGGTGCAGTGTTGTTTAAGGGCCCGGAGATCACGGGCATCCAGTATGGTTTTACGGCCTTGACCCTTACGCACAGAGATTGTTCCAGATTCTCTGAATCTTCGGATGATGTTATGCACAGTTGATGATGATAGATGCAAAGTCTTTGCAATTTTTCACTGGGTAACACCTTTCTGATATTGCTCCACTATCTTTCTGCGCAACATTGTGGGAATTGGTGATCCCCGCCTGCCTGTTCATTCATAAAGTGAGATAAGCAGGCAGGCGGCGCATGAGGAGGGAGCTGCAGCAGGCGGCGCATGAGGAGGGACCTGCGGCAGGCGGGGCAGGTGGCGCTTGACCGAGAGAGCTGCCGGTCTGCGCCGTCTTAATGCTATACTTACGGTGCTACAGTAAGTACCTAACAGTGCAGTATACATTTAGATATAGATCGGATTGAATGTATTTAACAGTTGCGGTGCCCGGTGTATTAGAGTAGAGTCACTGCACCGGGCCACGCCATGAGTGTCTCCGCCTCCTCCCTCCACACTGATGCATCTGATGGGGGATCTGTAGATGACACTTATGGGGATCTGTGGATGACATAAGTGTCATCCACAGAGCCCCATAAGTGTCATCCACAGAGCCCCATAAGTGTCATCCACAGAGCCCCATAAGTGTCATCCACAGAGCCCCATAAGTGTAATCCACAGATCCCCCATCAGTGTAATCCACAGATCCCCCATCAGTGTAATCCACAGATCCCCCATCAGTGTAATCCACAGATCCCCCATTAGTGTAATCCACAGATCCCCCATCAGTGTCATCCACATATCCCCCATCAGTGCAATCCACAGATCCCCCATCAGTGTCATCCACAGATCCCCCCATAACAGTGCATCATCCACATATCCCCCATAACAGTGCGTCATCCACACTTCCCTCATAACAGTGCGGCATCCACAGACCACCATTAGTTCAAAACCTACCAAAAGCACACCTTTTGGTTCAAAATATTTTTTTCTTATTTTCCTCCTCAAAAACCTAGGTGCGTCTTATCATCAGGTGCGTCTTTTAAAGCGAAAACAAACGGTACCTCCAAGCTGTCAGCGATGCGATGCAGTCTCTTCCGGCCTAGTGTCTGCAGCCTATCAGAGTAATAGGGAAGGGAGACGCCTCTCCCTTGCCCTGCTGCAGTGTTCATCTGCATCGCCATCCTGAGGACGGTGATACAAATGAATGTAGGGAGGTGAGCGCTTCCACAATGCAAGCACTCATCTTCCGCCGCACCGGATCGGGATTCAGCTGGTAACATGGTTCTCCGATCTAGCTGTAATTTTATCAACCGGATCTGGAGAACTGGCGGGATCCGGCTGAATCCCATGCCTGACTGCAGCCATAGAGAAGAGGGCCAGCGGTGAGTACAGCTAGTGGTGGGAGCGCTGTACTCACTGTTCCTTCAGCCTCCTTTACTAATGAGCGCTTCCACAATGGAAGAGCTCATTAGTTGCGTCCTGGCCCTGCTGCTGATCAGCTGTAAACACCAGTGACCAGCGCCCCCTTTTGCTTGTTAATGTGATGTGCCCCGTGTGGTGGAACCATTTGGCCGGCTCTAGAAATGGCCCTGATTTGGTGCCCCTTGCTCACAAAGTAATTCATACATGCTGACTTGCATACATGTAATTATAACTCAGTAATCCAATAATTTGCCTGGTCCCAGTCCTGGCACTGCTATAGGGTAGTGGACATGCTTTCTTTAACCACAGTGTAATCTGCTTCTAGAATAGTACATGTCCCCCTAATTATTAGAACATTATTAAACAGGTCCTTACTGAAACTGGATAACTGTAGGCTTCAATAAAGAAGTGAGCTCTACTTACCTAGCAGATCCAGCGCCTCTGCTCTAGTTTAAACGCCTGTAATGTCACAATGGGGATGAAACAATGATATCACATGACTGCTGCAGCCAACCACTGACCTCTTCAGTGCATCGCTGAGGCCAGTGATTGGCTGCAGCAGTCACTTGTCACCACTGCAGCTGGTTAAACAGAGCCCGTGTGGGAGAACTGAAGCTGCGGTGCTGGATCCACTAGCTAAGTACAGCTCACTTCCTTATTGCAGCCTATTCCCAAGTGTTCACCAGTTTGTCAGCTTTAAGGGTGTTTTCCAGAAATTTGATATTGATGGCCAAGCCTCAGATATAGGTTATCAATATCTGATTGCTCAGGGTCCGACTTCCAGCACCACCATGATCATCTGTTTGAAGATGTCATAGTGCATTGGTGAGAGCCTTGGCCTCTTCCTAGGCTAGTGACATCACGTTCATCAATCATATGGCCTAGGTGCAGCTCAGTTACTTTCAAATGAATGGGCCTCAATACCAAGCACAGCTGCTATACAATGTAGGGATCGACCGATATTGATTTTTTAGGGCCGATACCGATACCGATAATTTGTGAATTTTCAGGCCGATAGCCGATAATTTATACCGATATTCTGGGAATTTTCATTTTTGAGAAAAAAAAAAATTCCTACACAAATCTGCTGAAAATTAATATGTTTATTGTTAACGTGTATTTTTATTTTTTATTGTAAATCTTTTTCATTTATACTTAATATTTTTGTGTTTTTTTTTGTTTTATTTTACTAACTTTTAGCCCCCTTAGGGACTAGAACCCTTGACCTATTCACCCTGATAGATCTCTATCAGGGTGAATAGGATCTCACACTGTCCCTGCTGCTCTGTGCTTTGTGCACACAGCAGCATGGAGCTTATCATGGCAGCCAGGGCTTCAGTAGCATCCTGGCTGCCATGGTAACCGATTGGAGCCCCAGGATTACACTGCTGGGGCTCCGATCGGAGGAGCAGGGGAGAGGGGATCCTGTGGCCACTGCCACCAATGATTAATACTGGGTGGGGGGGCGCACTGCGCCACCAATGTTTTTACTATTGGGATGGGGGTGGGGGGCGCACTGCGCCACCAATGATTAATACTGGGGGGCTTGGGGGGGGCGCACTGAAGATAAGTCTCTCATCCATATACAGGAGGCGGGAGCTGGCTGCAGAATCACATAGCCGGCTCCCGACCTCTATGAGCGTTAGCTGCGATCCGCGGCACCTAAGGGGTTAACTACCGCGGACCGCAGCTACCTCTCATAGAGGTCGGGAGCCGGCTATGTGATTCTGCAGCCAGCTCCCGCCTCCTGTATATGAATTAATGAAAGACTCATCTTCATTGGTGGCGCAGCGACCACAGCTCCTCCCCTCCTCTTGTCTTCTCTCCTGTCATTGGCGGCAGCGGCAGCAGCACAGGGGGAGGAGGGAGACACTGCTTCCTTCTCCCCTGTGCTGCTGAGGGGACACAGAGAGCGCTGAGAAAGATGCCGATACCGATAACGGTCAAAATCCTGAATATCGGCCGATAATATCGGTAAAACCGATAATCGGTCGATCCCTAATACAATGTACAGTCTCTTCAAAAAACTGATCGAAGGGGAGGCTGGAAGTCGGACCCCCATAGATAAAATATTGATGGCCTATCCTGAGGATAGGCCATCACTATTGAACTCCAGGATAAACCCCTTTAACACTTGGTACTGGTGTTTCCCTAAATAACAACCAGGGCACATGCTCCATGAAAGCTGCATCCCTATTTTTCTGATTGCGGACTGTCAGACATGCATTTACTTAGTGGTATATTTAATCTTAACTCTGAGGTGATTGGTTCTCTTTAAGAGAAAATACGAAGGAGTTATATTTTTCTTGTCCATTTCTCTAATGAGCCATTTTGTTCACTTATATTAAAATATGGGAGATGCATATATGTCTTTCAGATAATTGTATTCACCTACATGAAGTAATTGAATTAGACTTTACCATATTGCACCGTATTGTTAGTAATGTTTTATAGTGCAATTTAGCTGTACAATTATGGGAATAGGAAGAAATGACCTCCATATAGGAAAATTATTAAAAGCAAGGGAGAGCTTGAAAGGGTAACAGGAAGGCAATTATGTACCCCTAGGCCACTTATTTTCCACATGAGAGGCCAACTGCAAAATATGGATTAAACTTCAGCTCAGCACGCAGCCAAATTATAAGTCCATTTTATGTGGAGTGTAATATGACTTTATACTGCAAGCCATGAACCAGGGCAACTTATTATGGCCTATTGCTGGTAATAGATATACAGTATGTAGACAATGCTCTGGTTTAGAGATCAGCAAATTGGTTCAGAACAAAATGTTTTGGTGATACGTTTTTGGGCGAATCGTGCAAAAACTGAAGGATCACATGACACTGGGAGGCAGCAGGGAGAGGGCTTGCCCTAAATGACTCAGAGACTGACATACAGCCTATCAGCCAATCATGTGGCAGAATTATTGTATGTTTTGCTCAGAAGGAAGAAACACCATTCTTTGTCTATCTTGTGATCTGTTAGCATGTGTGTGTTGGCTGTGTCTGCCCATAAGAAACTATAGACACAAGATACCAATCGAGGTGTCATAGGGAGAGTACAAAGAGAGTATAGGGAGAGTATAGGAATATTATTAGAGTTTTATCAAGGAAAGCATAGAGAGTGAGAGACTGGTCACTCAGAGATGTGAGATGGTTGCAAGTTCTCCGTTGCAAAATAGACGGCCAGCCAGCCTTTTTCTACAGCTCATAAGCTTATTGCCAGCACCTCCAGCATTAATAGCAAACATTCTGTTGCAAACGCTAAGAAATTGCTCCCCTTTTTTCTTAACCAGTTTCAATTTATCTACCGTTTGTAATTGGATATTTAGTGTATCAATATACCTATTTCAGTTAACGCATTGTATTACTTCAATACCATACAGTTTCAGCTAATGCATTTTACTGCAATAACTTGATTAGTATAACCCTGTTAGTGAATGTGCTGCATTCAATATACCATGCATACCATGAGATTGTGGACTGGATGGCTCATTCCTTCTCTCAGTAACAGCAGCATTAAGCATAGGTGACTTCTGAGTCAAACACCTTGCCTTGAACCCAGAGGTCACAGCCTTCCTCCTGCTCCTCCTCCTTGCAGCCCCAGAAAAGCCTTTCAGTTGCATCATGGCTGTCTTCACTGATCTCTCCTCGCAAAACACCTTCTTTTTTCCTAAGAAGAGGCAACAAAACACCATGCGCTGTGGAAGAAACTCAAGATTGTCTTCCTGTTAATGATCTGTGAGAGAATCATCAGCATTAGCGTTTGGACTGCCAAGAGGAGAAGGTTCAGTCAGAAGAACCAATGCATAGCTTGATGGTGTTGATAGTGGTGGTAGGGACAGTGGTAGTAACAGTGACACTTAGGGCAAATACAGACCAGGAAATCGGGAGGGGGTCGAAGGTGAAATATAACAGTCTCATAATAGTGGCAGGGTGGGTGAGGACTATGATGATGATTGTTTGCTGTTCGTAACCTGGGAGCCAGGTCAGGGTGCTGAGGAGGAGACATCCACTTTGTCTTCAGCCAACGATAATGGATTTTGTGGCCAGAAAACGGCTGTACATGCTCAGTCAGCAATCTGTTGTGAGCAAGCTGAACTGTTGTGAGCAAGTTGTTCTTGGTGCAGTTCCGCACCTTCACCAAAATGTAATGCTTCTCTACAATTTAATTCTTCTCTATGCCATCGATTGGACTTTGGGTCAGATGTCCACAGTTCTGTGCCTTCAACAAAATTTAATTCTCTAAAATGTAATTCTTCTCTGTGTCATCAAGTTTGACTTTTTACCAGATGTCTATTTTAAAAAAATCTGTAAAATTGCCTCGTTTTATAAATGACTGTGACCTTTCTCCACCACATACTGTGGACTTCTGGGTAGGCAGATTGGAACAGTGACCAGAGCTGGCCTAGTTTGCTCTTTCTGTACAGTTTTTTTCAGCCTGCTGTCATGTCAGATAGGGTTTTCAATGTGCTAGATGGCATTGTCACAATGGACAAACTTGTCCTCCGGCAATGTACAAAACATCACATTTGTCCAAATGAAGAAGGGCTGGATACATGAGGATTTTCACACATCTCTGGCTGAGGCCAATGAATAGAACTGCCATTGCTGACCGTAGCTATTGGTCGCCCGCCCCATCATACTACTGTTTGCCTGCCTGCTATCATGTTCATCACTGCCACAGCTTCTACTCCCCCTTCTGCCACCACCATTAGCCCTACCCAGCTGCCACTAGTACTTCTACTATTATTACCCCTACACAGCTGCACACAGATCTATACTACTACCTTGTTTGTTCCATGCTATGCTGCTACAGCTGCCCCTACTGTTGCTGCCACATGTCACGATTACCCTACCCTTTCCACATCCACTCTGTACTACTACTAATTCCAATTATAAGGCAAAATTTTCCAGGCTGGCTCAGAACAAACCACTGTTTCTTCTGAAAATTAGCACTTGTGTGTGTATAAACAGGGGCAGGCATCTACTCCCATGAAGGCATAATTTTTGGGACATTTGTTGAGAACAAGCCACTCTTTTTTTTTGCAACACCATGTGTGTTTATACACAATCTGCCCCCAGCAAGGGACAATTTTTGGAATGCTTTTAAATTTTTCAAAATATAACATGTGATGGCACAGTTTTTTTTTTTAAACACGCAGTTTTTTTAACACCATCAAGCATGCCTTTACACATAGCTATATATAGAGAACTCAGACTGTCATCTACCAAGATATACCAATTTTCAGGGCAATTGGAGCACATTTTCATTCAGGTAGAATCAATATGGACACAAATTTTTAAAAAATTCTATAAATCAACAAAAAATGAATTTCAAGTTTGCTCATTTCTACTCTGGTTCTATTACCTACTTATCCATCTTACACCCTAATATAAGTGGGTCACAGTTTATTGCTGGTGAACAGGCAATTTATCTCTTATTATCAAACTTTAGAAGGCCCATAACAACTGATAAATTGCATAAAAGCAGGAAAGATGATATCAGTACTAGCTGGAGATGCCAAGTGGTGAAACGGTATTAGCTGCAAAAAGTGTCTCCTGTACCGATTTTTTTACACAGAGCTTTTAGCACATAGGAGTTAGCACAGGTGAGAGCAGCGATGTGTGCAGCCCCACAGTGGAATCCAAACACCATTGACCTCTGCATGGATTCTGAAGAGCTATTTTGTAATTATAATGGGGAAAAAATAAAGAATATAAAAAAATAAAAATGATCTGCCATTTAGAATAGTTTTTAATAAACTTGTTCAAAAAGTTTGGTACAATTCAATGTTTGTGTCTTTAAACGGACACTACAACCAAAAGAAATTGCTCATATTAACCACCTATATGTGAATACTCAATGTTTTTTATTTACAAATATTTATTTATATTTTTACCCAAAAAATAGTTCCTGTCCTGGTTTTTCCCCCATTTTAACACGGTAAAAAGACTTGCTTGACTTTCTCACTCAATCTATGCCCTGCGACCAGAGAGGGATGAAGGGATGAGTGATTCAATCGCAGCATCATACATTACATTGCAATGCTCTTCTGCAAGCATCTTTGTCTAGGCCTGTCAAAAGAACAATAGAGCTGTCATACTACACCTACTATTATATTGAGCATTATACTGCAGATATTATCTGCTCATCACAGCAGCAGTAAACTAACAATGGATTACTTATCTGTACATGAGTTTTATCTTTATGCACTAAATTCTATGGAAGAACAATATTCTGCATTTAATTTCCCAAATCCTTAATCCTTATGCTGCGATTTCTCAATATATAGGACTATTACTCAGTTTGGTTCAGTAGTTATATAAAAAAACTGACTTTTATAATATGCAAATTACCTCTCTAGCAGCAGGTAGGGTGGCTACTTGCTGCTAGCAGCCGCATCCTCCATTCATAATGACGCCCCCTCCTCATGTTGATTGACAGGGCCAGCGGACGCGCTCGTTCTCTGACTGGCCCTGTCTGCGTTTTAAATCTCGCGCCGGTCTTCAGGTGGCGCAGGCGCACTGAGTGGAGGACGCTCGCACGGTCGCTCCATCCTCAGTGCACCTGCGCCGGGTGTACATGTGACATCACAGGATGGAGCGGCCGAGCGAGCATCCTCCCCTCAGTGCGCCTGCGCCGACTCAAGACAGGTACGGTGCCGGCGACAGAATTTTGAATACAGACAGGGCCAGCAGAGAACGAGCGCGTCCGCTGGCCCTGTCAATCAACATGAGGAGGGGGCGTCATTATGAATGGAGGATGCGGCTGCTAGCAGCAGGTAGCCGCCCTACCTGCTGCTAGAGAGGTAATTTGCATATTATAAAAGTCAGTTTTTATATATAACTACTGAACCAAACTGAGTAATGGCCCTATATATTGAGAAATCGCAGCATAAGGATTTTAAGGAGACAAAAAAAAAAAAGAGTTTAGTGGACTATATAAGCAGCTTATACCCTTACCTTCTGCCTCTTCCCCTTTTTCTCAAAGACTGTAAGATCCTCTTGGTCAGTGCCCTTTTTCCTTCTGTACTAGTCTGTATTTTTTATTCTGGTGCGGCCACGCATTCAGGTTCCTTGTTGCAGTATTGGAAGCCAAAGCCAGGAGTGAATTCAACAAAGAGGAGAAGTATTATCTGTCTTTTATACTTTCTCCCCTTTTACGATCCACTCCTGATTTTGTTTTTTAAAACGACATTGTGAAACCTGTTGGTGGACAATGGGCATCTACAACATCTTCAAATGTTTGAAATTTAAAAATGTCGTTGTGCTTGGCCCTGTCAATCAAAGTGCAGAGGGTACGGCAGTTGCAAACAGAGCAGAGCCTCTAGGTGTAATGGCAACGCCCCCATTGCCCCTAGAGACTCATTTACATATATTGAACCATAATTTTTCTCAGCAATGCGGCACATATGAACATAGGACCTTCAGCTGCCAAGCGCACATGCAGCAGGTCAGCTAGTTTCATAGCTACAAATCTGCTGACAGATGCGGTTTAAAAATCTGCACAGCAGGTAAATTTCTGTATGGAAAAGTAGATAACATTTGTTAAAATTTTCTCCATGTACCTGCTACTGTAATCCACTGCACATTTTACCTACGCAAATTTACAGGTAAAATCCGCAATATTTTCATCCCATGTGAACTACAGTGCAATATACAGCAAGCGATGCAACATTGATGCTGTGGGATGCATACCTCCACTGATTATAATCACAAATATGCTCAAGGCCTAAGTGAATATTTTCAGAATATACAAACCACTGAAATAAAAGTAACCAGAATAATAGTTCCGTGACACTGACACAACATTTTAATGACATGACCATGACTGAGTGTGTCATTGTGAGTTGAGTGCTCAAAGGCTACGAGACCCAAAAGGTAGAAATTCTTAATGCTGACAACTTGACACAAAACTTCTATATTCCTCTAGTGGACACAATTTCGATATTTTTTTTAGTTAGTTCAGTAACTGTTTCTTCTTTGTTCACTTAAAACCCATATGAAGCCTGAAGTCTCTCATTTCCTATATAGAAAGTATGGAGGTCATTTATTAATACCAACGTTTTAGACGTCGGTCTTAATAACGCCTATAGCTGGCGCTGGATCCGCCGAAGTTATGAAGAGGTGCTGGCCTCTACATACCTTCGGCGTATCCAGCTCCAGTCTAAATTTAAGATGGCTTTCTTGCTGGCTCATATTTAGACCATTTTCTATGCCTTAGGCTGCATGCACACGACTGTGCCATGTTTTGAGGTTCGCAAATTGCAGATGCCGCCGGTGTGCATTCTGCAATTTGAGGAACGGAATGGGCCGCCCATAATAGAAATGCCTATTCTTGCCCGCAAAATGGACAATAGGACATGTTCTATTTTTTTTTGAGGGGCCACGGAACGGAGCATGTTTTGCGTCCCCATTGAAGTGAATGGGTCTGCATTCGAGCCGCCAACAATGCATGTGAATGAGGCCTAAAACAGGCATGGAAAATGATGAATGAGACGGGCCTATCGACCTGTCCCCTTCCCCGGTCACGCCACGTCCACTTTTTTAGACCTGGCACGAGCTGAGAATATTCTGGACCAGAAATACGCTTAATATAGACATATTTCTGGATAGCAAATGACCCCCCTATATGTTTCAATCTCGTAACAGTGTCTACCAAATTATATTTTCCTTAAAAGGATTGCGCTTGTCTTGGCGTGAAGCATCTACCTCTACATTTTATGGCATTTTGACAACTGAATGGATGCCTCGTGGGAAAATGCGCTGACGGGTAGTCTGTTATAGGAGACACTTGTGAGAGCGAAAAAAAGGTACTCTGAGCTAATTCAGTGAGATAATTTGCATGCCATTACCCAGAATTCTCCTCGGGAATTAATCACTGCGTGACATATGCCAGTTGGTTCAAGTATATTTGCAGGGTTCATGCACATATACAAATGCATACACGATGGAAACGCGTCCGATGACTTTGAGGCTATTATGTTATAGGTGCTTATGTTGCATTACAGTGTTGGAGGCTTTGACATGTCATGTGCTCGTTTGCACTGACTTTTTCTTGTATTTCAGGCCTCTAGCACTTAGGAATGTGTTAGTTTGTGTGCTGTTAAGATGCAGACTTGCACTGATTAAACTGTCACATGTTACGGGAGGGACGGTTGACAGTATCAGGATTATGCTGCGAGGGAGCTTGTAGCAATTTCAGAAATACAAATTTACCAGGAGATTTGACTTGTACATTTTAGGTTTGGGGTATATCGATTCCAGCGGCAGTGGATTGAAAATGGTAAGAAGGAAAAGTGGTGGAAAAACCTGATAGCCTCTGACCCAAAATGATGCATTTCTGTTAAAAAAAAAAACCAAGGGGATTGTAAACCTACAGGAATACATTGTTAGGGTAGGGGAGAGAATAATGGAAAAATATTACAAAATAAAATGCATTTGATTCCATTTCTATTTGGCTGGTGCAAGCTGCAGTCATTATTTCTTCTGGCCTCGATCACCAGTGTACGTCCTGCAAGGAGGCTAAATCATTTGTATCGAAGCACATTGCAAATATTAAAGAATTCATTACAGAGCCGATGCTCGGTGGAGGGTGGGGAATGGCCTGACATTAAATCTCTATGCAATCTGAATTTCGGTTAATATGAAACCATACAAGCATTTCAGCTCTCCATAATTTGCATAGGGTATAGCATAGCAGGTTTTATTCTGCAAGCCTTGCACACGCTGGAGTAATGACTCCGCACTTGTCTTCATGCGCCTGGGGAATGGCTGAGTGGGAGCTTATTCTCCAGCTGACAACATTTGTCTTGCAGGCACTGCTCCACTTCACTGCTCTCCGGTCTTAGCCGTGCCCACTCAGCCCCCTATCCTTATTATTAGAGAGATAAAATCACACACTGGGCACCAGCCGAATACAGCAGTGATTCTAACAAGCAGAATAGTTTAGACTTTTGTATAAAACCACCTTTTATATAGCAGCATCTTCCCAGACAGACGTAAATGGAACAGGCCAAAGGCACACAGATTTCCGTTTCCAATTCTGGTCATGACGTAGACAATATACTTCATTACAGGAAGGAAGCATTATTTTAAAAATATATGAAGAGAGATGTGTCCGAGCGTTACAGTCAGAATCAGTATGAGAGAGCAGTTCTCTTGATCCCTAGAGCCCTCCAGACTAGGGATGAGCGAGTCGATTCATACGAATAGATTGGTTCATCTGAACCAATTCTCCATCTGTCCCTCTACAGACGATTCCCCACTGTGTCGTCAGATTAACATGGCCACACATCGGTGTATTCGCAGATTATATCGCTACAAAAACAAATCAGTGATTGTAAAGACGCCACTAAAATTCGTTTGGAGGTGTATGCAAATTCCTTGATTCTGATCTGTAGGCAAATCATCCCGCATGCGCTGACACCAGCTGCAACGGCACGTATGCTAGATTATCATGGTCACGTGAGATGTGTGGCCATGTTAATCTGCCGGTAGAGGGAACATCTAGAGCTGTGGGGACGCTCCCTTTCAAGGGTAAATTTTGTTCATATGAATTGACTCGCTCAACCCTACTACAGATGTTAATTACTATCATATTTTCCCGCACCATAAGATGCCCTGGACGGGAAGATGCACCTAGAGTTTTAGAGGAGGAAAATAAGAAAATAAATATTTTTCATCTGACCTCAGATCAGACCCCCAATCTTCATCAGACCTCAGATTAGACCCCCAATGTTTATCAGACCTCCGATCTGACCCCCAATCTTCATCAGACCTCAGATAAGGCCCCCAATCTTCCTAAGACTTCAGATCGGACCAGCAATCTTCATCATACCTCAGATCAGACCCCCAATCTTCATCAGACCTCAGATCAGACCCCCAATCTTCATCAGACCTCAGATAACACAAAAAATAAATAAAAGAACTTACCTCTCCTGCTCCGGAAGGCGACGCCACTCAGCATAATTTTCCTGTATTGCTGCATAGCATCAAGTCATAGTGCATGCTTACACGCACTAGGCCCTGACACTGTACACTGTCAGGACACAGTGAGGAGCCCAGAGAAAACCAGGGAGTGGTGAGTAAAGCCAGCACCCGCTATATTCAGTGATCCCCAGTCCTAATAAGGAGCGCTTCCATAATGGAAGCGCTCATTAGTATTCATATTATGAAACACATTGCCATTCTCCCCCCCACCCCTAAAAAAAAACAGTGCATCTTATAGTGCAGGAAACCCAGTACTTTCAAATTATCCTAATGTAGTTTGGTTACATCCATGTCTACTACCAATATATCAGGATGCAGTCCAAAACTCCAAAATTAGTTACTACAGTTTTTATATTTTTTTGGGGAAGGGGGTGGGGTTTGAAAGTCTGAAATTGTTCCTTCACCCCACATAAAAATATGCAGTCTTTCACATACCTACCAAACATTCACTAACCCTTCAATCCTAGAGCCCGTACAAAGGCCTGGAACGAGTTGCGTTCCACTCTTGGTACGGCTTAAGTAGGCATGTCTGTGCTGTAGTCTCTAGCTAGGCTGCCACCCAAGCATGGGTTCTAAGCCTAGGTGGCCCCTGGAGCAGGTGGGTAAGGAACCCAGTTTGATAAGAATTTAGCTTCAATAAGTGTTTATGAGCTGCCAGGAGTTCAGACATAAGGGCTACCCATCCAGCTGTCAGAGCATCTGTCTGACTTAATTAGTGTAATACAGAAAGAAATGGTCTGCAGACAGACTGGCTGAAGGCCATAGAACAAAAATTGTAAAAAAAAATTTAATGGAGACAAATTGAAAAATTTGCCCAAAATGAGTGCAACACAATGATACAAAAATTGTACCCAAAAGTGTTCATAGCCTTTAACCACATTCCCATTGATCTGATTTACTTTAACACAGAAATCATAATTAAAGGGGTTGTCTCATCTCGCCATTACTAAGGCGAGATGAGGCACAGTTTTGACCACCTC
This sequence comes from Bufo bufo, assembly GCF_905171765.1. Taxonomy (NCBI): domain Eukaryota; kingdom Metazoa; phylum Chordata; class Amphibia; order Anura; family Bufonidae; genus Bufo; species Bufo bufo. Next base: position 92,715,072 of record NC_053390.1, read on the forward strand.
CTGGCCGGGAAACAGCAGAGCGCTCAATCAGTGGTCATTTCCAGTGTATGAAAGCAGAAGCAGGAGGTAGAGGGCAGAGGGGGTACAAATTAAATTTAGGCCACTCTGAGCCCAATGGTGGAAAACCCCTTTAATGATCCTTTCATTTTAATGTATGATGAATATGGTGTCCACGCAGTTTTTCTAATCTGTTATGATGCAGTACAGTCCCTTTCACAATTTGTCTACCACACTATAGGGAAACCGGATTCCGGAACTGTTCTAGAACCTGGAGAAACTTAGAATTTCAGCAGAAGGTGCCAAGACATGTTTTAGGTGCCTGAACATCTCCTCTCATGCTTGAGGCCTTGGTTTTATTATTGTCAAATAACTATATTTATATAATTATACCGTTTGTATCAGCAGCTTCACCATTCTCCATTCATATTTTTAATGTACAAGAATTGATCATGACAGTGGCTTTGGAGTTTGTTCAGATTATAAAGAGAGGCAATGATTTAATTTGTGTAATGTATAGTATTGTGATTGCCGTGAATGCAGAGGACGATATCATATGGTTTGCTTAATAATTTACTAACTTCCTCTTAATTGGTTATTTATCAATTGCTGTAATGCTGGGAATGTTGAAGTTGAAATTCAGTCATGCATATATTAGACTTCCCTCTAATACTGTATACAGCTATACATTTAATAGATGTAACTTTACTTTTTGATTGCAGATGGGCTTTAAATGGAATGTGTCATCAGAAAATGACCTATTGTTCAAATTCCGTTTTTATGTTTAATATATCTTTTTAGAATTTCTGTTTGTTTTTGTTTTCATTTTCTATGTCACGATCTTGATTAAAAAAAATACCTAAAATCAAGCAGTGTTCACATTGCTGGCTAGGCCTGATAATGCAGAGACTTCTTGTTCTGTACTGGTAGCTTTTCAGCGGTTATCCTATTATCATCATAGCCAGGATTACAATGTCAGATATCACCTCTGTATAGATAACACCATTCGCAGTATGTGATATCACAGCTTATTTACTCCACACAGGTCACAGATCGTGCCTATAAAATCTCCCATAAAAGTCAATGAGGTCCACTCCTGTCCATTGTGGTCCATGTGGCTGCTTTCAAAGAAAAGAAAGTCTTGGCATTTTAAGCCTAGTGACCAGTGTGAAAACTGCATGATTTTAGGATTTAAATAAATAACTAGATAGATGATAGATAGACAGATAGACAGAGGGACATGGAACATTTAAAAAAAAAATCACAAAAAAAGTTTAAAAAAATGTATTTAACAAAAAATGTGATTTAAACAATAGGTAATTTTCTGATGACACATTCTCTTTAAAGTGATCCTCTAGTTCCAGAAAAAAGTTTCACAATAACTAGGTAAAGAACAGAACACTTACATGGTGCCCTCCTTTTCATCTTTTAGTTGCAGATCCACCAATTCCCAGTCTCCTCTTCTGCCAGCCAAGATGGCTGCACCGCTGCTCACACTCCCAGGTACATACTGTGCGTTTGGTAGTCCAATACAATTTCTGCTGCCCCTGGATTGGCCAGCACTGCTCACGTGAACAAGGAGCAGTGTCATGGGCTACCAAATGAGCAGTGTGTTTGAGAAGTGGTGCGGCCATCTTGGATGGCAGAAGAGGAGCCCGGGAACTGGCAGATCTGCAGCTAAAAAGATGAAACAGAGGTCACCATGTAAGCCTTCTATTCATTCCCCAATTAACGTAAAAATAAATAAATCTTAAACCGGAGGGTCACTTTAAGACGAATCTGTGTTTTGCTTTATGGCTTTATAATACTTTCGATACTCACAGTTTATCAGTGGCATACAAAGTTCATAAAGCCATGTCAGTTCTCAATAGTAGGAAACTACCGTGGATATTGGTCCATAGAACAGCCCAGTGTAAATCATTTCTCACTGGAAAGCTAGAGGAATTTCTCAATATCTATTCTTTCATAATTTGCCTATTTAACCACTTCCCGACCGCCCTTAAGGCCGTATTACACAGGTGATTGTTGGGAAGGAAGCATTCCATACCGATGCTATTACATGCAGCGATCTCCTACGTAGCATGGGGAGGAGCGAACATTATGCCATCTCTTGGCCCCTTGCTGTATAGTTATTTGCCAGCAGCTGATCGCAATTAGACAGCACGATCTGGCGCTGGCAAATCATGATCTTTCAGCATGCTGAAAGATCATGATTGCCCGATTAACGAGCGTATGCTCGTTTATCAGGCAATCGGCAGCAGCATTATACTGCAAGATGATCGCTAACATGCATTTCTACAAATGCTCATTAGCGATTATCTGGCAGAAAATCTTCAAGTGTACTACAGGCTATAGACTATAAACATCCTGGGAGTTGAGATTTATCTCTTAATGGACACTCTAAAAGAGATGCACGCTGATTTTGCAGCTGCTGTGCTGGGGGTCCACTGTCAGTGAGAGCAGAGCTCCCCATAGAGTAGGCAGGGACCGTTTCTGGGAGTCCCTGCCTTCTGGTTCGCTTTATACACAGCGCTACAGGAACTCTGTGTATTCAGCTAAGGAAGCGATATGCAGCTTTGTATTCAGCTAAGGGAGCCCTATGACTGCCGAGCTGGGAGGCTGCAGGAGCTGTCAGGTTTTCCAGAGACCTCGATCAGCCCTACACTGAGGCTGTACAGCATAGCATACTACTGTACAGCCTCTCTGGGGGGTGTATTTCCCCTGTAACCGGGGCTACAATATCAGCCCCAGTTACAGAAGAAATCAATAGTGAACAAAAAATAAATGTGATGTTGAATGTGTTTTATAAAATAAAAAAATAAATGTTTCACATGTAAAAAAGCACCCTTTTCCCCAATTGTCATTGAGAAATTGCTAAAAAAATAGACATGTTTGGTATTGCCGCATCCGTAACAACCAGCATTATAAAAATATAACGTAACGTAATTTATTCCAAAACAACTTTTTTTGTCGCCTCCCAAAAAACATATCAAGTCCTAAAAAAGTCTTATGTACCCGATAATGGTACTGATAAAAAGTACAGTTTTTCCTGCAATAGCCAAGCCCTTGGACATCTACACTAGGAGAAAAATATAAATGTTATGGATGTTAGCATATGGCATATAAAAAGGGATTTTATTATGCAAAAGTAGTAAAACATGAAAAAAGTATGTTTGGTATTGCCATAATCATACCAAGCTGCAGAATAAAGTTATAATATCATATATATACCACATGGTGAACCTCATAAAAAAATAAAAATAAAAAACACTGACAGAATTTAAATTTTTGCCCCCCTCACCTCCCAAAAAATGAGATAAAAAGCAATCAGAAAGCCAAAAATGGTGCCAATAAAAAACTACAGCTTGTCCTGCAAAAAATAAACCCTCACGCAGCAAAGTGAACAAAAGAAAAATTATGGCTCTTAAAAAACATTTCAGCAAATACCATGTTAGAAAATTCAGATGCTGCTCCTTCTCTTCTGAGCCCTGGCATATCCCCAAACAGCAGTTTACTACCACAAATGGGGTATTTCAGTATTTAAGAGAAAATGGGTAGCAAATTGTGGGGTGATATTCTACTGTTATCCCTTGTGAAAAAGAAAGTTTGGGGCTAAAGCACCATTTTCTTGTAAAAAAAAAAAAAAAAATTCTCATTTTTACAGCCAAGTGTTAGAAATTCTATGAAATGTCTGTTGGGTCAAAGTGCTCACTACATGTGGTGTAGTTTCCAAAATGTGGTCACGTTTTGGGGGTTTTCAGTGTAGGGGTACATCAGGGTCTCTTTAAATGCAACATGGTGCCCAAAGACCATACCAACAAAATATGCCAGCCAAAAACCATATGGCACTCCTTGCCTTGTGAGCCCTGCCGTGTGCCCATAGAGCAGTTTACAACCACATATGTTGTGTTTCTGTAAATGGTAAGGGTAATACATATTGAGGTTTGTTTTGTTGTTAATCCTTACTGCGTTACAGGAAAACATGATTAAAATTGAAAATATGCTAAATTTAATTCCTGTGGAATACTTAAAGGGGCGTTGTTTCTAAAATGGGGAAATTTATGGATGGTTTCTATTATAAAAGCTCCTCAAAATGACTTCAGAACTGAATTGGTGCTTAAAAAAGTTCAAAAATTGTTTCTAAAATTCTTAACCTTCTAACATCCTAAATAAAATACAATAACATTACCAACATGATGCCAACATAAAGTAGACATATGGTGAATGTCAATTAGTAAGTATTTTATGAGGTATCACTATCTGTATTAAAAGCAGAGAGATTCAAATTCAGAAATTAGGATATGCCCCCATTGTCTTAGAGGTGCGGGTCCCACCGCTGGGACCCGCACCTATATAGAGAACGGAGCCCAGAAAGCATGCGCAGCCGACCTCCATTCATTTCTATGGGGCCACTGATTGTCCCATAGAAATGAATGGGAGCATGGGCAGCGCATGCGCGGCATGCTCTCATTCACTTCTGTGGGAGAGGCGGGGATTAGCGCTTGGTGGTGGACAGACCCTGGGAAATCTGGGGTCCTCCAGCCACAGCGCTCCCCGCTCTGTTCCCAATATAGGTGGGACCCGCACCTATCAGACAATGGGGGCATATCCTAGCGATATGCCCCCATTGTCTAAGATAGGAATACCCATTTAATTAAAGCCAGATACTGAAGCAAACATTTTGTTCTAATCTGCTTTTATTTTCTGATTATAGATTTCTTTACTCCAATTTCTGTAAATGATTATGGGGGTCACCATCTTACCTGAACTGCTATTGTTAACTGTAATTCTATAGATGAGAGTTGTGGGTGTGCGCTCTGACCTGTGAAGAGGTCATTGCGCAGGGAGGAAGAGAATGGTGGATTCTGTGTTACCTTGCATTTTAATCCTGTGATGATTTTCAGCAAAGGTTTACTGCAAATGTTTTGTACTTTTTGTGTGTTCTGCTCTTCTCACCACTTTTTTAAAAAGTCACCAGAGATTAGCGAAAGTTTGGACGGGCACTGCAGGCTGACACATTTACTATAATTCATGCCAGAAAACTGTTGCACATTACACCAGAAATTTGCTCTAGCACTTGGCTGGAGTAGATTTTAATTTTTTGCGCACGGAGAGGGGATGATGCGACAAATTTATTAAGAGGTGTACATCTCTCAATTAATTAGTTAGATATTTTTTCAGCAGGGTTTTTACAGAGTCTTTAGTAAATTACCCTCACAGACTATGAGCTTGGTTTCCACTCTGGTTAAATTTCAAAGTATAGTTGAACAGAGCTATTCATAATTGGAAGGGCACAGCATTCAGCTAAGTGTTATCACCCCTTTGATGGGGATCTCAGCACCTGGACCTCAACTAATCAAAACGTCTGATATGATATAGTGACAGGGACAGGCTGGGAACTAAAAGTGGCTCTAATGTTGTAGGTGGGTCCAAACTGACAGAAGGTGGGGCAACACAAGTAGAGGGGGCAAATACAAGTTGGCAGGGCTAGCACCACCATAGTGCAGCACATAATACCATTACACAGAACCACATAACACCGTGCAGAACAAAATACTTCCCCAGAAGCCTATCCCTCTGTGGTGGCCATCAATTGTTGCCAAGTTCTGTCCTCCTCCTCTTCCAATTGTCTCTAAGATATGGAACAGGGGGCTTAGCAGCTGAGATGTGGGCCACAACACCAAGCCAGCCCTACCTTTAGCATGCCGCTTGGACTTTCTTTATGTGCTCCCAGTAGTATGTACCCAGCCAGCAGCAGTAAGGAGGACTCGGGTGGCCCTGTGGAACATCAGCCCATCAGGAAGATTCCCTGTAGGGTCTATGACATAATGGCCATGAAGCAGATAAGTGACTGCAGTGGTGCCCCTAAGACAAAGAGGTCCCAGACTAAGTTGTCTGCATCCCTTATTTTAAAGGATGCTGAGAACTTTAAAGCCATCCACAGGTTCTAAAAACAAGGCTCCTGGGAATTAATCCAACTGTCATAGAAAGCAGATGGGGCAAAAAATCTCTTCATATTCAGGAGTTATAGGTGGGGTGGGATCATCCAGCAACAGAATGGAGTCTTATTCTTTGCTATGGTGCCCCTCATGTCTATGCCTGCCCACTGCTCTCCAGCTTTCATAATTCAGATAGTGTTTTTATAGTAAGTGACCTTTATTAGTCATGACTCTGGTACACAATTTTACCTTCCTCCTGTCTTATAACAATAGCCCTGATGTGAGAAGGTGAGGGGTTTGTTCATTTTCTCCTTTGTAAACAGTAGATAATAAAAAGAACCTACACTTGTCGCGCTTTTTTAACTTACACTTTCATTATGACTGTTTGCTAAGGTGAGCGGCTTATTTCCTGTAAAGATGCATTGCACCGATTCACATATACTATTATAACCTATATTTGAATGGAAAGGTCAATAGGATGTTGAGATGACTAAGTTATATTTATAAGTGATGGCCTTTGAGCAGATCCTCCATATATTTTCGTTATGTTTGATTTGACATTTTAAAATAGATTTTCTGCCGATTAAAGGAGCTTTCCATTTAATTTAGTGTACTTAAAATTGCAAATTAACTTTATTGGTTATATTCATTGCAACTAAATGAATTTTTGTAATATGCTGTAATTCTTATTTATTTATTTATTTTTTTACTTTTCTTTACAAAATAGGCGCCAGAAGTTCAGGTGCTTATTGCGCTTTAAAATCCGTACAGGCAGAGATGTGCTTTTTGAGATCCTACACTGCACTCACTCTGCTCAGCTTGCATCGGAACAGTAAAAAAAAAAAAATTGTATATTACGAAAATTCATTTAGTCACATTTAGAGTAGGTTTTAATAAAGTTAATTTGAAAGTTTAGGTACATTTTAAAGTGAGCTAAATTGATTTGCAATCCAATAATAAACATATTACATACACTGAACAAAAATATAAACGCAACACTTTTGGTTTTGCTCCCATTTTGCATGAGCTGAACTCAAAGATCTGAAACATTTTTCACATACACAAAAGACCCAAATATTGTTCACAAATCTGTCTAAATCTGTGTTAGTGAGCTCTTCTCCTTTGCCGAGATAATCCATCCCACCTCACAGGTGTGGCATAGCAAGGTGCTGATTAGACAGCATGAATATTGCTCAGGTGTGCCTTAGACTGCCCACAATATATACAGTGTGTGTGTGTGTATATATATATATATAAAATAAACAATATATTTGAATTTTTGGCATTGCATTGATCCATAGGTATTCTCTTACTTGTAAACTATGTGTCTTCTTGGTTTGTCAGTTCAGTTGCTGTAAGTAACCTTTTGGTGTCCATGAATGTGCTGTAATCGTTCACAATCCATCTCCATAGCCTGGAACTGTCGCTGTTAACTGTTGCCTCTGTGCATGCTCAAGCACTTCCATTGCATCCACTATACCAGGGGTCTCCAAACCCCGGCCCGCGGGCCAGAACCGGCCCGCTTGTGCGTTCGATCCGGCCCGCCCGCAGCTGGCAGGTTGCAGGAACCAAATCCGCACAACCGCCCATGCTGTCACGCTTGTGTTGTGTGTTCGATTCCGCGCCCGCCCGCAGCTGACAGGTTGCAGGAACGAAAGCCGCACAACCGCCCATGCTGTCACGCTGTGCTTTTTGATTGGCTGCTGGGACCGCCGATGTCCCGGCAACCAGTGACGTCACAGGTGCGGCACCTCCCCTCTTCCCGCCCGCTGTTTGAAATAACAAATCCACGTGTGTAGCAGCGGGCGGGAGTCGGGACTCAGGAGTCCAAGAAGAAAAAAAAAAGAAGAGGAGCAGAAGCCGGCTACAGCGGAGGCAAGTGTTGCACAACGCTGATGGGGACACAATGGGGAACGCTGACATTGCTGTGCTGCGCTGATGGGGACACAAGCTGCTGAGGACACATACTGATGGGGATATTGCTGTGCTGCTGGGGACACTGCTGATGGGGACTTTGCTGTGCTGATGGGGACATTGCTGTTCTGATGGGGACACCGTTGATGAGGACACGGGTGTCCCCATCAATGGTGTCCCCATCAGCACAGCAATGTCCCCATCAGAGGTGTCCCCATCAGCGATGATGGGCACACTGCTGATGGGGACAATTCTGTTCTGATGGGGACATTGCTGGGGACACCGCTGTTTGGCACACTGCTGATGGGGACATGGGTGTCCACATCAATGGTGTCCCCATCAGGATAGCAATGTCCCCATCAGCGGTAACCCCATAATCGATGTCCCCATCAGCACAGCAATGTCCCCATCAGAGGTGTCCCCATCAGCGGTGATGGGGACACATGCTGCTGGGGACACCGCTGACAGGGACATTGCTGTGCTGATGGGGATGTTGCGGTGGACACTGCTGATGGGGACATTGCTGTTCTGATGGGACATTGCTGGGGACACCGCTGATGGGGACATGGGTATCCCCATCAGCGGTGACCCATCATCGGTTTCCACATCAGCACAGCGGCGTCCCCATCAGCAATGATGGGGACGCTGCTAATGTGGAAACTGCTGATGTGAACATTGCTGTGCTGATGGGGACATTGCTGAGGACACCGCTGATTGGCACACTGCTGATGGGGACAAAGGTGTCCCCATCAATGGTGTCCCCATCAGTACAGCAATGTCCCCATCAGCGTCCCCATTCTGATGGGGACATTGCTGTTCTGATGGGGACACCACTGATAGGGACACGGGTGTCCCCATCAACCGCGTCCCCAAAGGCAGTGTCCCCATCAGTGGTGTCCCCATCAGCTGCTAATGGGGACTCCGCTGATGGGGACATTGCTGTTCTGATGGGGACATCATTAATGGGGACATTGCTGTGCTGATGCTGACATTGCTGTTCTGATGGGGACATTGCTGTGCTGATGGGGACACCGCTGATGGGGACATTGCTGTGCTGATGGGGACACCGCTGATGGGGACATTGCTGTGCTGATGGGGACAACGCTGATAGGGACACGGGTGTCCCCATCAATGGTGTCCCCATCAGTGGTGTCCCCATCAGCACAGCAATGTCCCCAACAGCAGCGTCCCCATCAGTGGTGTCCCCATCAGCACAGCAATGTCCCCAACAGCAGCGTCCCCATCAGTGGGTGTCCCCATGATGGGAATATTGTTTTTCTGATGGGAATATTGTTTTTCTGATGGGAATATTGTTTTTTTGATGGGAATATTTTTTTTTTTATGGGAATATTGCTTTTCTGATGGGGACATTGCTGTTCTGATTTGGCCATTGCTGTTCTGATGGGGACACCGCTGATAGGGACACGGGTGTCCCCATCAATGGTGTCCCCATCAGCCGCGTCCCCAACAGCAGTGTCCCCATCAGTGGTGGCCCCTATCAGCTGCTAATGGGGACTCCGCTGATGGGGACATTGCTGTTCTGATGGGGACATCGTTGATGGGGACATTGCTGTGCTTAAGGGTGACACGGCTGATGGGGACATTGCTGTGCTGATGCTGACATTGCTGTGCTGATGCTGACATTGCTGTGCTGATGGGGACATTGCTGTGCTGATGGGGACATTGTTGTGCTGATGCTGACATTGCTGTGCTGATGCTGACATTGCTGTGCTGATGGGGACATTGCTGTGCTGATGGGGACATTGCTGTGCTGATGGGGACATTGCTGTGCTGATGGGGACATTGCTGTGCTGATGGGGACATTGTTGTGCTGATGCTGACATTGCTGTGCTGATGCTGACATTGCTGTGCTGATGGGGACATTGCTGTGCTGATGGGGACATTGCTGTGCTGATGGGGACATTGTTGTGCTGATGCTGACATTGCTGTGCTGATGGGGACATTGCTGTGCTGATGGGGACATTGCTGTGCTGATGGGGACATTGCTGTGCTGATGGGGACATTGTTGTGCTGATGCTGACATTGCTGTGCTGATGCTGACATTGCTGTGCTGATGCTGACATTGCTGTGCTGATGGGGACATTGCTGTGCTGATGGGGACATTGCTGTGCTGATGGGGACATTGCTGTGCTGATGGGGACATTGCTGTGCTGATGGGGACATTTTTGTGCTGATGGGGACACCGCTGATAGGGACACGGGTGTCTTTGCGTTGTTTTGCTAAAGTTTTTTCTCTTTTGTTCTCAGTCATATCATGCTGATTACAAAAACGATCCATGTAAAATATATACATTTAATTTAATACATAACTGATTTTTTTTTCCGGCCCCCGAATACTTGTAAAATCTTCAATGTGGCCCTCCTGTTGAAAAGTTTGGAGACCCCTGCACTATACTATCACTGCTACTGCAGACCTAAAGAACCATACAGTAGGGCAAAGTTCACACTCTGTATACTTTGTGCAGATATGCAGTGCCCAGTAGAAGTCAATAGAGTTTTGCTCAGTGTGCATGCTGTGGATTTTTTGTGCAGATTCCTTCTTGAACTTTCAATTTTGTAGCATGTTCATTTTCTTGCAGATTGTGTTTGGATTAGTCGAGCATTTTTCAACTGAAGTCAATGGAGTTCTGAAATCCACATAAAAATCTGCAAGGCAGAATGATTTACTTGCGGATTTCATTGCAGATCCGCAATATCTGCATAACATTTCATTGCAGATTTACTTGCTGATTTCATGCGGATTTCATCTGCACGAAAATCAGTGATGTGAATTTAGAAAGGGTAGAAGGACTAAGGGAGAGCAGACCATGTAGATGAAATGTACACCCCTTCCCCAGGGCAGAAGCCTGCAGTTTGCATGAGAAGAAATAGAAATTGGCTTATTAGGGTCCTTTTCAACCACAGATCACATGAAAAATTACACCATATCTTTATTTAACAAAAAACAGGCCAAAATGCAGAAGATGTGTGCGAAAAAGTAAATACTTCCTCCTTAGGAAACTAGAGGGTAAGTAGCAGCCAGGTTCTGCTAATCAAATGCCATTGATTAATTGGTCATCAGCAAGTGTGACCACCTCTATAAGAGCAGAAGTTTTGGTAGAAACCCATCAGCAATAAACTCCAACAAAATGAAGTCCACAATTCTACAGCGAGAAAGATTATTCACAAGTGGAAAATGTACCCCAAGGTCAGACCGTGCAATGCTGAAAGAACTTGGAAAAAATAAAAACAAGAGCTACATCTAAGACTCTACAGGCCTCAGTGTTTTAAATGTTCAAATTCATGACAGTACAATTAGAAAAAACTGAGCAAGGATGATGGCTTGCTTGGAAGGGATGCCTGGAGAAAGCCTCTTCTTTATAAAAAGAACATGCCAGCACTGCTTAAGTTTGCAAAGTTACATCTGAACAAAACACAAAATCTCTGGAACAATGTTCTTCGGACAGATAAGGCTACTTTCACACTTGCGTTAGGAGCGGATCCGTCTGGTGTCTGCACAGACGGATCCGCTCCTATAATCCAAACGCTTGCATCCGTTCAGAACGGATCCGTTTGCATAACCATAAAAAAAAAAAAGAAAATGTGTTTTTTTTTTTTGTTCATGATAATGCAAACGGATCCGTTTTGACTTTACATTGAAAGTCAATGGGGGACCGATCCGTTTAAAAATTGAGCCATACTGTGTCATCTTCAAACGGATCCGTCCCCATTGACTTACATTGTAAGTCTGGACGGATCCGTTTGCCTCCGCATGGCCAGGCGGACACCCGAACGCTGCAAGCTGCGTTCAGGTGTCCGCCTGCTGAGCGGAGCGGAGGACAAACGGAGCCAGACTGATGCATTCTGAGCGGATCCGCCTCCACTGAGAATGCATTAGGGCTGGACGGATCCGTTCGGGCCGCTTGTGAGCCCCTTCAAACGGAGCTCACAAGCGGAGCCCCGAACGGTAGTGTGAAAGTAGCCTAAGACCTTAACCACTTAAGGACCACAGGTTTATACCCCCCTAAAGACCAGGCCCTTTTTTACAATTCTGCACTACACTACTTTCACCGTTTATTGCTCGGTCATGCAACTTACCACCCAAATGAATTTTACCTCCTTTTCTTCTCACTAATAGAGCTTTCATTTGGTGGTATTTCATTGCTGCTGACATTTTTACTTTTTTTGTTATTAATCGAAATTTAACGATTTTTTTGCAAAAAAATGACATTTTTCACTTTCAGTTGTAAAATTTTGCAAAAAAAAACGAGATCCATATAGAAATTTTGCTCTAAATTTATAGTTCTACATGTCTTTGATAAAAAAAAAATGTTTGGGTAAAAAAAAAATGGTTTGGGTAAAAGTTATAGCGTTTACAAACTATGGTACAAAAATGTGAATTTCCGCTTTTTGAAGCAGCTCTGACTTTCTGAGCACCTGTCATGTTTCCTGAGGTTCTACAATGCCCAGACAGTACAAACACCCCACAAATGACCCCATTTCGGAAAGTACACACCCTAAGGTATTCGCTGATGGGCATAGTGAGTTCATAGAACTTTTTATTTTTTGTCACAAGTTAGCGGAAAATGATGATTTTTTTTTTTTTTCTTACAAAGTCTCATATTCCACTAACTTGTGACAAAAAATAAAAACTTCTATGAACTCACTATGCCCATCACGAAATACCTTGGGGTCTCTTCTTTCCAAAATGGGGTCACTTGTGGGGTAGTTATACTGCCCTGGCATTCTAGGGGCCCAAATGTGTGGTAAGGAGTTTGAAATCAAATTCTGTAAAAAATGACCTGTGAAATCCGAAAGGTGCTCTTTGGAATATGGGCCCCTTTGCCCACCTAGGCTGCAAAAAGTGTCACACATCTGGTATCTCTGTATTCAGGAGAAGTTGAGGAATGTGTTTTGGGGTGTCTTTTTACAAATACCCATGCTGGGTGAGATAAATATCTTGGTCAAATGCCAACTTTGTATAAAAAAAATGGGAAAAGTTGTCTTTTGCCAAGATATTTCTCTCACCCAGCATGGGTATATGTAAAATGACACCCCAAAACACATTCCCCACCTTCTCCTGAGTACGGCGATACCAGATGTGTGACACTTTTTTGCAGCCTAGGTGGGCAAAGGGGCCCATATTCCAAAGAGCATCTTTAGGATTTCACAGGTCATTTTTTACAGAATTTGATTTCAAACTTCTTACCACACATTCGGGCCCCTAGAATGCCAGGGCAGTATAACTACCCCACAAGTGACCCCATTTTGGAAAGAAGACACCCCAAGGTATTCCGTGAGGGGCATGGCAAGTTCCTAGAATTTTTTATTTTTTGTCACAAGTTAGTGGAAAATGATGATTATTTTATTTTTTATTTTTTTCATACAAAGTCTCATATTCCACTAACTTGTGACAAAAAATAAAAACTTCCATGAACTCACTATGCCCATCAGCGAATACCTTGGGGTCTCTTCTTTCCAAAATGGGGTCACTTGTGGGGTAGTTATACTGCCCTGGCATTCTAGGGGCCCGAATGTGTGGTAAGGAGTTTGAAATCAAATTCTGTAAAAAATGACCTGTGAAATCCGAAAGGTGCTCTTTGGAATATGGGCCCCTTTGCCCACCTAGGCTGCAAAAAAGTGTCACACATCTGGTATCGCAGTACTCAGGAGAAGTTGAGGAATGTGTTTTGGGGTGTCTTTTTACATATACCCATGCTGGGTGAGATAAATATCTTGGTCAAATGCCAACTTTGTATAAAAAAATGGGAAAAGTTGTCTTTTGCCAAGATATTTCTCTCACCCAGCAGGGGTATATGTAAAATGACACCCCAAAACACATTCCCCACCTTCTCCTGAGTACGGGGATACCAGATGTGTGACACTTTTTTGCAGCCTAGGTGGGCAAAGGGGCCCATATTCCAAAGAGCACCTTTCGGATTTCACAGGTCATTTTTTACAGAATTTGATTTCAAACTCCTTACCACACATTTGGGCCCCTAGAATGCCAGGGCAGTATAACTACCCCACAAGTGACCCCATTTTGAAAAGAAGAGACCCCAAGGTATTCGTTGATGGGCATAGTGAGTTCATGGAAGTTTTTATTGTTTGTCACAAGTTAGTGGAATATGAGACTTTGTATGAAAAAAAAAAAATCAGCATTTTTCACTAACTTGGGACAAAAAATAAAAAATTATAGGAACTCGCCATGCCCCTCAAGGAATACCTTGGGGTGTCTTCTTTCCAAAATGGGGTCACTTGTGGGGTAGTTATACTGCCCTGGCATTTTCCAGGGGCCCTAATGTGTGGCAAGTAGGTAAATGACCTGTGAAATCCTAAAGGTGCTCTTTGGAATATGGGCCCCTTTGCCCACCTAGGCTGCAAAAAAGTGTCACACATGTGGTATCGCCGTATTCAGGAGAAGTTGGGGAATGTGTTTTGGGGTGTCATTTTACATATACCCTTGCTGGGTGAGAGAAATATCTTGGCAAAAGACAACTTTTCCCATTTTTTTATACAAAGTTGGCATTTGACCAAGATATTTCTCTCACCCAGCATGGGTATATGTAAAATGACACCCCAAAACACATTCCCCAACTTCTCCTGAGTACGGCGATACCAGATGTGTGACACTTTTTTGAAGCCTAGATGCGCAAAGGTGCCCAAATTCCTTTTAGGAGGGCATTTTTAGACATATGGATACCAGACTTCTTCTCACGCTTTGGGGCCCCTAGAATGCCAGGGCAGTATAAATACCCCACATGTGACCCCATTTTGGAAAGAAGACACCCCAAGGTATTCAATGAGGGGCATGGCGAGTTCATAGAAATTTTTTTTTTTTGGCACAAGTTAGCGGAAATTGATATTTTTAATTTTTTTTCTCACAAAGTCTCCCGTTCCGCTAACTTGGGACAAAAATTTCAATCTTTCATGGACTCAATATGCCCCTCACGGAATACCTGGGGGTGTCTTCTTTCCGAAATGGGGTCACATGTGGGGTATTTATACTGCCCTGGCATTCTAGGGGCCCTAAAGCGTGAGAAGAAGTCTGGAATATAAATGTCTAAAAAATTTTACGCATTTGGTTTCCGTGAGGGGTATGGTGAGTTCATGTGAGATTTTATTTTTTGACACAAGTTAGTGGAATATGAGACTTTGTAAGAAAAAAATAATAATAATTCCGCTAACTTGGGCCAAAAAAATGTCTGAATGGAGCCTTACAGGGGGGTGATCAATGACAGGGGGGGTGATCAATGACAGGGGGGGTGATCAATGACAGGGGGGGTGATCAATGACAGGGGGGTGATCAATGACAGGGGGGTGATCAGGGAGTCTATATGGGGTGATAACCACAGTCATTGATCACGCCCGTGTAAGGCTTCATTCAGTTGTCCGTATGCGTTTTGCGGAACCGATCCATCTATCAGTGCATCCGTAAAAATCATGCGGACATCTGAATGGAGCTTTACAGGGGGGTAATCAATGACAGGGGGGTGATCAGGGAGTCTATATGGGGTGATCACCACAGTCATTGATCATGCCCCTGTAAGGCTTCATTCAGACGTCCGGATGCGTTTTGCGGATCCGATCCATCTATCAGTGGATCCGTAAAAATCATGCGGACGTCTGAATGGAGCTTTACAGGGGGGTAATCAATGACAGGGGGGTGATCAGGGAGTCTATATGGGGTGATCACCACAGTCATTGATCACGCCCCTGTAAGGCTTCATTCAGACGTCCGGATGCGTTTTGCGGATCCGATCCATCTATCAGTGGATCCGTAAAAATCATGCGGACGTCTGAATGGAGCTTGACAGGGGGGTAATCAATGACAGGGGGGTGATCAGGGAGTCTATATGGGGTGATCACCACAGTCATTGATCACACCCCTGTAAGGCTTCATTCAGACGTCCGGATGCGTTTTGCGGATCCGATCCATCTATCAGTGCATCCGTAAAAATCATATGGACATCTGAATGCAGCCTTACAGGGGGGTGATCAATGACAGGGGGGTGATCAGGGAGTCTATATGGGGTGATCACCACAGTCATTGATCACGCCCCTGTAAGGCTTCATTCAGACGTCCGGATGCGTTTTGCGGATCCGATCCATCTATCAGTGCATCCGTAAAAATCATGCGGACATCTGAATGGAGCTTTACAGGGGGGTGATAAGGGAGTCTATATGGGGTGATCACCACAGTCATTGATCATGCCCCTGTAAGGCTTCATTCAGACGTCCGGATGCGTTTTGCGGATCCGATCCATCTATCAGTGCATCCGTAAAAATCATGCGGACATCTGAATGGAGCTTTACAGGGGGGTGATCAGGGAGTCTATATGGGGTGATCACCACAGTCATTGATCATGCCCCTGTAAGGCTTCATTCAGACGTCCGGATGCGTTTTGCGGATCCGATCCATCTATCAGTGGATCCGTAAAAATCATGCGGACATCTGAATGGAGCTTTACAGGGGGTTGATCAATGACAGGGGGGTAATCAATGACAGGGGGGTGATCAGGGATTCTATATGGGGTGATCACCACAGTCATTGATCACGCCCCTGTAAGGCTTCATTCAGACGTCCGGATGCGTTTTGCGGATCCGATCCATCTATCAGTGGATCCGTAAAAATCATGCGGACATCTGAATGGAGCTTTACAGGGGGTTGATCAATGACAGGGGGGTAATCAATGACAGGGGGGTGATCAGGGAGTCTATATGGGGTGATCACCACAGTCATTGATCACGCCCCTGTAAGGCTTCATTCAGACGTCCGGATGCGTTTTGCGGATCCGATCCATCTATCAGTGGATCCGTAAAAATCATGCGGACGTCTGAATGGAGCTTTACAGGGGGGTAATCAATGACAGGGGGGTAATCAATGACAGGGGGGTGATCAGGGAGTCTATATGGGGTGATCAGGGGTGATCAGGGGCTAATAAGGGGTTAATAAGTGACGGGGGGGGTGTAGTGTAGTGTAGTGGTGCTTGGTGCTACTTTACTGAGCTACCTGTGTCCTCTGGTGGTCGATCCAAACAAAGGGGACCACCAGAGGATCAGGTAGCAGGTATATTAGACGCTGTTATCAAAACAGCGTCTAATATACCTGTTAGGGGTTAAAAAAAACACATCTCCAGCCTGCCAGCGAACGATCGCCGCTGGCAGGCTGGAGATCAACTCTCTTACCTTCCGTTCCTGTGAGCGCGCGCGCCTGTGTGCGCGCGTTCACAGGAAATCTCGGCTCACGCGACGTGACGCCTTTCGGCGTTAGCGTGACGGTAAGTGGTTAATGCACAGCACCATTTTTGGTGAAAACCAAACACAATTAATCAACACAAACACTTCATACCAACTGCTACAGGACCTTGGCATGTTGCTGTCATTGAGTCAACCATGAACTCCTCTGTATAAGTATTCTAGAGCCAAATGTGAGGTCATCTATCCAACACCTAAAGCTTGGCTGAAACTGGGTCATGCAATATGATAATGATCCCAAGAACACCAGCAAATCTACAACAGAATGGCTGAAGCAGAAATGAATCAAGTTGTTGCAATGGTCCAGTCAAAGTCCAGACCTCAACCCAATTGAAATGCTGTGAGATTAAGAAGCAGCTTTCATTGCATGAATACTGTTCCATTTAAGTTCTAGACTGTTGTTTTATTGTTTAGCCACAAGAGGTCGCTGTTTCCCATTCACAGCTCACTCTCTGTTCGGATTCCAATATGCATGAGAGGTGTACTTAGCTGCAGAGAAGACAGGAAGCAGTCACCATTTTGTAAGGGGAGAAAAAGACAGACTGAGGTGAATCTCTCTACATCCAAGTGCTTGGAAGCGTTCTGTTGTGACCAGTACCGCAGCCATACGAAGCTGATTGAGTCCAGGATCCAAATGCTGACCAAGAGAGAGGACGCCTGCCAGGAGTACTGCTGAGAGATGAGGATCGGATTAGCTGTTCTGTGGTACCGCACGTTTGATTAAAAGACTGTTTTGTTTGATTCAGAATCATTAGTGGAGACAGAGCAGACCCGGGTCAGTAAAATCGTGCACGTATTACATCGTAAGAGTGGCGCCTGAAGTATCGGAGACTGAGTTTAGACCTGCAATTAGCTAGATAGGGTCTATGTGTGGGGCAGGCTTTACATATTGTGGATCATTCATTACAAGGACTTAACAGTTAAAGTTGTGGTTCGCTCCGGAGAGCAGAAAGGACTTCACCATAATCTCCAGTCATCCCAGCGTGTTTATTGAGAGTAATATATTAGGCACGTGCCACATTACCAGTTTTGGGAAGGGGAGGGGAAACACTGTATACGCTAATAAGGCCTCATGCACACAACCGTTGTTCTGGTCTGCATCCGAGCCGCAGTTTTTGCAGCTCGGGTGCGGACCCATTCACTGCAATAGGGCCGTGTGCTGTCCGCATCCATTGCTCCATTCCGTAGCCCAACAAAAAAAGTATAACATGTCCTATTCTTGTCCGTTTTGCGGACAAGAATAGGCATTTCTACAATGGGCCGCCCGTTTCCGTTCCGCAAATTGCGGAAGGCACATGGGCGGCTTCCATGTTTTGCGGATCCGCAATTTGCGGACCACAAAAAACGGAACGGTCATGTGCATGAGGCCTTAGATTGTAAGCTCCTGTGTTGCTCGGCGGGCTAGCCTGTACAGGTGAAACCCGAAAAATTAGAATATCGTGGACACAGTTCATTTATTTCAGTAAGGCCTCATGCACACGACCGTGCTGTTTTTTGCGGTCCACAAACCGCGGATCTGCAAAAAACGGAAGCCGCCCATGTGCCTTCCGCAATTTGTGGAACGGAATAGGCAGCCCATTGTAGAAATGCCTATTCTTGTCTGCAAAACGGACAAGAATAGGACATGCTAAATTTTTTTTGCAGGGCCACGGAACAGAGCAACGGATGCGGACAGCACACGGAGTACCGTCCGCATCTTTTGCAGCCTCCCTGAAGTGAATGGGTCCGCACCCAAGCCGCAAAAACTGTGGCTCGGATGCGGACCACAACAACGATCGTGTCCATGAGGCCTTATTTATTATAGTTTGTATGATTATGGCTTACAGCTTATGAAAACCCCAAAGTCACAATCTCAGGTACCCTTTGCTCAGGGGGTATGGATTAATTAGCTGACTAGAGTGTGACTCTTTAAGCCTAGAATATTGAACCTTTTCACAATATTCTAATTTTAAGTTGCATTAATGCAACTCCTTTTAAGTTGCATTACTGAAATAAATGAACTTTTGCACAATATTCTAATTTTTCAAGTTTCACCTTTATATTACACCCGAAACAATCGTTCCTGTACTTTAGGATAATAACAGGTATGGCGAGGCAGTGCTAACCTTGCTCGCAGTAGGTAAATTGTTCCGGCTTCCATTAGAGGGCGCCATGCTGTGCAACACAGGGGTCTCCGCTTCAGGCTGAGTGTATGTAACTTTATTTCATGCTAACTGTATTTTAGAGCTGTAGGTCATATTGCTGTTTTTCAGTAAAGAAGTTTTTGTTTGCAAAAGCCGGTGTCTGTGTCGCTTTCCTCGACTGTGACTTTGCTGTATCCTGAGGAGCCCATCCCGGTACACGGCTTACAACTTGGCGTAGTCGGCAGGATACAACGACCGTTATGGACGGAACGCGGCGGAAGCCCTTCCCCCGTCGCCAGTGGCACCGGATCAGGACCCAGCTCAGGATGCACAAGCACAAGGCCAGCTTGCCCCAAACGCCATACCTGCCCCAGTAGGATACATCCCTGTAGGAGCACTGCTGCGTCATCTGCCAAAGTATGACGGTAAAAACATGACGTTGCAGGACTGGACTGAAAGGGTGCGGAGCACAGTTAGAATGTGTAACCTGACCTCCGAGCTGCAGGCAGAGGTTGCGTTGGGAGCTCTAGAGGGTGGCGTTAGACGGACAGTGATGGTAAGGCCCGAATCCGAGGGACACCCTAGAGAAAATATTCTACCTGCTGGAGGGAGCACAGGGGGCGTGCTAAAGTAGTGCAGCTTCGGAGCCACTTCTTTAACCGACCACAGCAAGAGAGTGAGACCCTGATGCAGTACTCCATTGCCCTACAGGAGATTCTCAATGAAATACGGCGGCGGGATGTCTTCGACGACAGAGTTTCACGCTACAGCCTGATAGGAGATCAGCCTGGACCTGTGCTGTAGAGGTTCATCAAAGGGAGACCCCAACAGCAGAGTGGAATTGTCGAGTGATCATGGCCCAGATGGGGGTGGACTGCAAGACTCTGACTCCCGGACAACAGAAGTTGCTGGAAGACATCCTCTGGGAATTTCAAGAGGCATTCTTGCGACATGATGAGGACTTTGGGTGTGCTTCCGCCATTGAACACGAAATCCCTACCGGCGATGCGGCACCGATCAGGGAACGTTACCAGCAAATCCCACCTAAAATGTACCAGGAGGTGAAGAATATGGTAGCCAACATGTTGGAAAACCGGGTGATCCAAGAGAGTCAAAGTCCTTGTGCTGCTCCAGTACTCTTGGTGCGGAAGAAAGATGGGAGTCTCCGGTTCTGAGGGGATTATCGGAAGTTGAATGCTCAGACCGTCCGGGATGCTTAACCACTTCCACTAATTGAGGAGTCTGATGGAGCACTGCCTGGGGAATCTCAACTTCAAGTCAGTATTGATATACCTGGACGACATTGTAGTGTTTGGGGCCTCCTTTGAAGATCAGGTCCTAGGACGGCTACGAGACCATGGGCTCAAGATCAAGCCCAAGAAGTGGCAACTGTTTCAGCAACAGATTGAGTATTTGGGACATGTGGTCACCCAGGAGGGGGTAAAGCCGGCCCCCAGCAAGGTGGAGACCGTCCAGAAGTGGCCCCAGCTGCGTACACTGAGAGAGGTGTGGGCATTCGTGGGACTGGCCGGCTACTACCGGAGGTTCATACCCAAATTTGTTCATTTGGTGGGCCCATTAAACAAATTATTAAGGGGCACTGCGGGGGGGCCAAAAGAATCGCCCCATCGAGTGGGGAATCCCGACAACAAGAGGTCTTTGAAGCAGTGAAGAAAGCGCTGACCGATTCTATCTTATGCAAGGTTCGACCCCCCATTCCTGTTGTACACTGACGGAAGTCTACAAGGTCTGGGGGCCGTGTTATCTCAAGTCCAGGATGGACGTGAGAGAGTCATTGCCTATGGCAGCCGGTCTCTGAGGCAATCAGAGTGCAACCCTGACTGCAGCTCCTTTAAATTGGAACTACTGGCGCTGGTATGGGCCATGACCGAAAGGTTCGCGGAGTACCTGGCAGGTGCAGAGCTGACCGTGATGATGGACAACAACAACACGTTAGCACATCTGGGGAATGCCAAGCAGAGGTGGTTGGCTCGCCTTTCTAAGTTCCAATACCGCATCAAGTTTCGGTCAGGTAGGGAGAACAGCAACGCTGACGCACTCTCCCGAGTCCCTGTAGGGTTGTTGGCTCAGAGTGCCAATGAGGATCTAGAGGACACTGAAACTCATGACCTTGGTCGATTACCCGTGTTTCAGGACGTGACACATTCAAGTGGGGTGGCTTCCAGGATGTCCCTGGTGCTGAGAAAGACATTGGCCGATTGGGAGAGAATCCAGAATGGCTGCCCGGACTTGTGGAAAGTGAAAGAATGGGTTCGGGCTAAGATTTAGCCATGGCCAGAAGAGCGAGTCTGTCTGACCCCAGAAGGTCAAAAGTTGTTGAGGCAGTGTGATAAGTTGACCGTTACCCAGGGTCTCCTGTGCCGGACCATATACTTACAGTCGGAGCTGCAGTACCAACAACAGATTGTCATCCCCATGTCATTGGGATCGGAAGCCGCAAGGGAAGCCCATGAAAGGGGAGCCCATTTTGGGAGCGAAAAAACATTCAAGTGGCTCCAACGGCTGGTATACTGTCCAGATCTGGCCAACATAGTGGCCGAGGCATGTCTTAAGTGTTGATCCTACGGGCTGAGTAAGAGTACCGAACAGCGGGCTCCTGTCCAGGCCATCCGGACCTCAGCGCCCCTAGAGCTTCTGATGATTATGTGCAGATTGGATACTCTACCTCGGGACACTCGTACTGTCTAGTTATGACAGACCACTTCACAAAGTATGCAGTGTCTGTACCCACCAGAGACCAGACAGCAGAGTCGGCCACTGAAGCGGTCTGCAAACACTTTATACAGGTGTTCGGGTGTCCACGGAGAATACATTCGGACCAGGGGGCGTGTTTTCAGAATACTCTAATGAATGATCTGTACCAGTTGTATGGGATCAAATGTTCTCGTACTACCCTGTATCACCCCCAAGGAAACGGGGTGTGCAAACGCTTTAACCGAACCTTGCTTGAGATGCTGCGGGGATAGCCAAAAGGCTCAGTGGCCCGAATACCTACCTGAACTGATGTGGGCCTACAATAACAGGGTACACAGTACCACCGGATACTCTCCACATATGCTCATGTTTGGGAGAGCCGGACGGGAGATTGAAGACCTCCACATGCCTGACCCGATGGAGCAACCACCAAAAAGTACCACTGCATGGGTGCAAGAGCCCCGCTGCGGTCCCCCAGGTCTATAGGTTGAGACGCTGTGATTTTGATGAGCCAGTGTGCGTGGAGGAGATGCCTCCTCACGCTCAGAGTACAGAGGAAAGCCCCTCAGAGGAGGAATGGTAGGTTGTCCCGGCCCAGGTACCCACAGAGGCACTGGCTGTGGCAGGTTTGCCACCCAGAGAGAGTGCTGAACAAGCAGTAGCTCCTCCCCTGAGAGATGTGCCTGACGTCCCCAGTGCTTCTGAGCCTTCCACTCTGAGAAGGTCAACCAGGGCCAATGCTGGTGTGCCCCCACAGCGCTATGCACAGGATGAGTTTGTGTGGGGGGAGTTGCCTAGGATAACAACCTCTAGTGGGGTGGCATGTGAGATTAAGAAGCAGCTTTCATTGCATGAATACTGTTCCATTTAAGTTCTAGACTGTTGTTTTATTGTTTAGCCACAAGAGGCCGCTGTTTCCCACTCACAGCTCACTCTGTTCACATTACAATATGCATGAGAGGTGTTAACAAGCTGCAGAGAAGACAGGAAGCAGTCGCCATATTGTGAGGAGAGAAAAAGACAGACTGAGGTGAATCTCTCTACATCCAAGTGCTTGGAAGCATTCTTTTGTGACCAGTACCACAGCCAAAGGAATCTGATTGAGTCCAGGATCCAAATGCTGACCAGGAGAGAGGACGTCTGCCAGGAGTACTGCTGAGAGATGAGGATCGGATTACCTGTTCTGTGGTACCGCACGTTTGATTGAAAGACTGTTTGATTCAGAATCATCAGTGGAGACAGAGCAGACCCGGGTCAGTAAAATCGTGCACGTATTACATTGTAAGAGTGGCGCCTGAAGTATCAGAGACTGAGTTTAGACCTGCAATTAGCTAGATAGATAGGGTCTATGTGTGGGGCAGGCTTTACATATTGTGGATAATTCATTACAAGGACTTAACAGTTAAAGTTGTGGTATGCTCCGGAGAGCAGAAAGGACTTCACCATAATCTCCAGTCATCCCAGCATATTTATCGGGAGTAATATATTAGGCACGTGCCACATTACCAGTTTTGGGAAGGGGAGGGGAAATACTGTATAGGCTAATAAGATTGTAAGCTCCTGTGTTACTACACGGGCTAGCCTGTATATTACACCCCAAACAATCGTTCCTGTACTTTACGGTAATAACAGGTATGGCGAGGCAGTGTTAACCCTGCTTGCAGTAGGTAACATTTTCCGGTTACCATTAGAGGGCGCCGTGCTGTGAAACACAGGGTTCTCAGCTTCAGGCTGAGTGTATGTAACTTTATTTCATGCTAACTGTATTTTAGAGCTGTAGGTTATATTGCTGTGTTTCAGTAAAGAAGTTTTTGTTTGCAAAAGCCGATGTCTGTGTCGCTTTCCTCGTCTGTGACTTCGCTGTATCCTGGGCAGCCCATCCCGCGACACGGCTTACAATGCTGTGGAGGGAGTCAATGCCCATAAACCTCAATGAACTGAAGCAATGCTGTAAAGAAGAGTGGGCCAAAATTCCTCCAGAACAATGTGAGAAAATGATAAAGTCATACAGAAAAGGATTACTTCAGGTTATTGCTGCTAAAGAGGGTTCTAAAAGATGTTGTTTCATATGGTGTACTTGGTTCTTCACACATGGCTTTCTCATTTGGGGTTAATTTTTATGGAATAAATAATGAAATGGTAGAATCTGTTGTGTGCTGCTATTCATCTGAGGTTGGATTTACCTAATTGTAAGACCTTCTAAGGACCAGATGTATTTTTTATTACGTCCTAATACTAAAAACCATAGAATTCATGTTTCTTATGACTGTATATACTCTATTAAAGGAGTGCTCCAATATTAGTCAAAAGGTCTGATTAACTCCCCCCCCCCTCCCCCCTCCTCCTCCTCCTCCTCCCCCCTCCTCCTCCCCCCTCCTCCTCCTCCTCCTCCTCCTGAAGAAACACCACTTTTGTCCATGGGCTGGGTCTGGAATTGCAGCTCAGCCCCATTCCCTTGATTGCAACACAAGACCCAACCCATTGACAATGGTGGTACTGTTTCTGGGACTGTGAGACCAAGCAGTTACCATTCCCAGGGAGCAGATGCCAATGTATGTACTATATAAGCTCTTTATATAAAAGATATGTTTGTATTTGTTCAATGTTGCATATATTTGTTCACGTTATGTAATAGTTCTTTGGATGAGGACGGTGGAAAACAGGCTTTGTATGTAAATAGCTTATAGCAAGACTGGGTAAATTTAACTTTATTAAAACATAGCTCCTTAAAATGTGTTTGCTGTCGAAAGAGGGGAGAAGAGAGCTCGATGATATTAGCCATCTGCTCCAGACATGTATTTATTTTATCATTTGCAACCACGAGTATCTAATTATGAATTCCAGCAGAATCATAAAAGTGAAATGGTTTATATTTTACAGCCCATAAAAATATAATCTAAAACGCCATCCAGATTATTGATACCTGATTTTGGACCCAAATATAAAATTACCATAAAAATTCAAGAAAGGAAAGCAGTTTTCTGTTGTGTATTAATGCAAGTAGCCGAAAACGTCTGCAGTAAACCAGAGTGCACAAAGATTTATTCACAGCTATAACAATAAAAACAAATCTGTCTGCATTTTATCATAAACTATAAATACATTTCATTCCTGACCTAGGAGCTTACAAGCTAATCTCAGCACCTAAGGCAAGGAAAGATCTAATGACTTTCCAAATTATCATGACTTTTTTTTTTCTCTATATCATATATTAATGACATTGTGGGGGCTCATCAAATATTTAATGGAGATTGGTGGAAAGAATGTGTGTAATAATAAGGTTTGATAAATCATTTACATAAGAAGATTTATCTGACCCAAGTCTTTCCTGACCCCTCTATTATGCTTAAAAGAACTCTACCATAAAAAAAATCACATATTAACAGACTAATGGGGTCATTTATTATTAGATATATGCCAATTCTAAAACGCCAGTCTTAATAAATGACCCCTAATATGTGTATATTGTATGTAATTTTTTTTATAAACTAGTAATAGGAATTCTCTAAAACCTAACTTTTAATCTATGTTACTAAAATGACAAGGGATACTGTTTAAATACAACAATGTGATAATTTGCCTATTTGGTAATAAGTGCTGTTTACAAAATAAAGGGGAGATGGTATTACCTTGAAGGTAGGGGGTACTTGGTGCAGCCGTCACCATTAAGGTTTTTATTGCACAATAAACTAGTAATAGGGATTCTCCAAATCTTAATTTTTAATGTTCTAACTGCAATTTAATGTTCTAACTGGTTTCTTTCAAGGCAATTTATTTTTCAATTAAAAGAAAGGGCTGGGTATCCTGTTGATAATGGCCTATCAGTGCCTGTTGAGCCCTTACAGTAAGGGGGGAAGCGGATATCAGACCCTAAAGAACCTATCCACAGAGCACTCGCCCTGACAAGGGCAACCCCATACGGAACCTCACCCTGTCTATGGACCTATACCCTAAGGGAGCCTAATCCTGCCCAACATACCATGTTTCTGGTACAGTTGTTGGTAAACTCCTTAAGGGGACAAAAGATAAGGGGTAGGGAACCAAAATTGGGTATGAAAAAAAGGTATGCTATTAATCTGGGCTCTGGGGTCAGTACAAACCAGAGTCCCCTTCTAGCAAGATCCTAGAGAGACGCAGTCAGTGGCACTACCGTCTCTGGGGGTCAGTCTGCAACCCTCCTTCTGGTATCTAGGCCATTATCCACAGGGTACCCAGGCCTTTCTTTTAATTGGAGAAGAAATTACTTTGAAAGAAACCGAATTACAGTTAGAACATTAAAAGTTAAGATTTGGATAATCCCTATTACTAGTTTATTGTGCAATTGCATAAGGACCCTTCAGCTCTGACGGTGTAACGGTCACGTCCACACACACACAGGGGGAAGGATAGTGACTACTGCGCTCCACTCTCAACCCTGGCCCTGCCTACTTGCCTCACGAGTCCTGATGACAGGGGACAACTGGACGACAGTCCCTAACTTAGGATATGTGCAGGGAAGACAGACAAGACAAAATACGGAACATGAACGGACCGGGTCAGAACCAAGAGAGCTACGCAGTACAAAGGATTAAGCAAAGAATGGTCAGGAGAAGCCGGAGTCAAATACCAGGAGAGCAGAGAAGTACAAGAGGAGTCCTAAGAGAGTAGTCAGGTGGGAGCCGAGGTCACAATACCAGGACGGATGCGCAGTACAGGAGGAGCAGGCAAAAGGATGGTCAGGGAACAGGATCAGGTAAGTATTCAGCAGTCTAACAAATAGCCAGGAACCTAGAAATTAACAGGCAACCTGTAGCCAGCAGGCTGCCTGTATTTATAGTGGGGAGTGAGGGTCATGCGACGTGGCCAGAGTCACATGACCGACAGACCAACCAGTCGAGCACCGAGTGATCAGCTCGGCGCTCAAGGCAGACTAGGAGCAGGGAGCCACCCAGTTCTTTTTTACAATAAACAAGTTAATGGTATTCTGGATATAATTTTTGAGATTACTCCATGTATTTTACTTCTTGCCCTGGCTCTTTAACTTCCTCCTTTTAGCATGGCAAACAGCCTTGCATAACTTTCTTATTCAGATCATTAAGTCCCATCAGAGAGGGAAGGAGATAAGCGAATCAATTAGAGCATTACACATTACAGTGATAAGTGCAGTGCTCTTCTGTGGGCATCATTATGTAGGCCTATCAAGGGAACAATAGAGCTGTGATACTGCTATCCTAATTCTACTAATGTACTATTGTACTAACAGAAAACATCTCTCCCTCACAGCAGAAGTAAACTGACAATGGATTACTTATCTATATAGGAGGTTTATCACTATGTGGTGACCATTATAGGAGAACAATATTCTGTGTTTAATTTTCAATAGTATAGTACTGCAGAAATGAAAAACAAAAACATTCTTTCTATGAATATTTAGTTTAAAAAAAAACAAACATAAAATGATATATACAGTATATGCTTAAAAGTATTCCCCATTTCTTACAAAGAAAGACTTTGTTCAGCTTCATTTATTTAAGGGGACACCAAAAATAGAAAGTGCACAAGCAAATTAAAAATGGCAAGTCTTTCCTTAATCTCTTTCTCTTCCTTTTTGATATTTTATCTCATATTGGAATCAATATTGGAAACATATAAAGTAAGGATTGATTCTACTGGTTTGGAAATCTTCCCGATGTTCAAATTATAACAAACACCATTTTTTTTGTGATTCGTTTCAAGCATATCAGAGAGAAATGGGAAAGAACCTTTGGGTTTATGGGCAATATATATGCGTTATCTGAGTCATACTCTTTCTCATTACAGAGACCACCTAGTATGTGTTTGGAGTGTTGTAGGCCAAGCTATGCCCGTGTGGGTTTCTGGCAAAGATATTCAAATTCGTTTTCCTAATCCTATCTAATGCCATCAGATGTAAGATGTGCTAATTTTCACATATTTTCCCAGAAACCCAGAGAAGTGTTGACTGGCTTACGATACTCCTCATGCATACTCTGCACTGTCCTTAAGGATTTGGGTTTGTAAGAATCCAAGTTTTTTGGAATATTCAGGATGAATTCATAATTGATTGAACTGATTTGCTCATATTTATACATACCTCTTTGTGTTTCATAAAATCAGTTCCCCTATTTTTTATCAGCTAAATCTTTGGTGGTAGCCTCAAACTGTTCAATCGGTGCTTTTAAGGCTACTTTCACACTTGCGTTAGGAGCGGATCCGTCTGGTGTCTGTTCAGACGGATCCGCTCCTATAATGCAAACGCTTGCATCCGTTCAGAACGGATCCGTCTGCATAACTGTTTTTTTTTCAGATCTGATTTTTCACTTCGTGAAAACTCAGATCCGACAGTATATTCTAACACAGAGGCGTTCCCATGGTGATGGGGACGCTTCAAGTTAGAATATAATAAAAGAACTGTGTACATGACTGCCCCCTGCTGCCTGGCAGGTGCTGCCAGGCAGCAGGGGGCAGACCCCCCCCCTGTATTTAACTCATTGGTGGCCAGTGCGCCCCCCCCTCTCTCCCCTGTATTTAACTCATTGGTGGCCAGTGCGGCCGGCCCACCCTCCCTCCCTCCCCTATATTTAACTCTTTGGTGGCCAGTGTGGCCGCCCCCCCTCCCTTCCCTGTATTTAACTCATTGGTGGCCAGTGCGGCCGGCCCCCCCTCCCTCCCCTATATTTAACTCATTGGTGGCCAGTGCGGCCGCCCCCCCCCCCCCCTTCCTCCCCTGTATTTAACTCATTGGTGGCCAGTGCGGCCCCCCTCCCTCCCCTGTATTTAAAGAGGACCTTTTACCTTGAAAAACATTGTGAACTAAGTATGCTGCCTGGAGAGCGGCACCCAGGGATCTCCTTCTCCTAGGCTGTAGCGCTGGCCAATCGCAGCGCACAGCTCACAGCCTGGGAGAAAAAAAACTCCCCGGCTGTGAGCTGTGAGCTGCGATTGGCCAGCGCTGCAGCCTAGGAGAAGGAGACGCCCACAGGACAAGGGCAGACACCGCCTATTATAACTTAGTGAGAGAACATACCGGAGGGCATAACGGGAGAGCGGAGCGGCGCCCAGGGATAATAGTAAGTGCAGTAAGATCCCCGGGCACCGCTCTCCATGGCAGCATACTTAGTTCACAATGTTTTTCAAGGTGAAAGGTCCTCTTTAACTCATTGGTGGCCAGTGCGGCCGGCCCCCCCTCCCTCCCTCCCCTATATTTAACTCATTGGTGGACAGTGCGGCCGGCCCCCCCTCCCTCCCTCCCCTATATTTAACTCATTGGTGGACAGTGCGGCCGGCCCCCCCTCCCTCCCCCCCCTGTTTTTAACTCATTGGTGGCCAGTGCGGCCGCCCCCCCCTCCCTCCCCTCTAATTAAAATGACCGACCCCCCATCATTGGTGGCAGCGGAGAGTTCCGCAATTTTAGAAGCATTATACTTACCTGAGATGTCTGTGACCGGCCGGGCGCTCCTCCTACTGGTAAGTGAAAAGGTCTGTGCTATAAGCAATGCGCCGCACAGACCTTTCACTTACCAGTAGGAGGAGCGCCGGCAGGTCACAGACATCGCAGGTAAGCATAATGCTTCTAAAATTGCTAAGTAACCATGGCAGCCAGGAATGCAGTAGCGTCCTGGTTGCCATGGTTACCGATCGGAGTCCCAGCGATTAAAATGGGACTCCGATTGGAACTCTCCGCTGCCACCAATGATGGGGGGTCGGTCATTTTAATTAGGGGGGGAGGGAGGGGGGGCCGGCCGCACTGGCCACCAATGAGTTAAAAACAGGGGAGGGAGGGAGGGAGGGGGGGGCCGCCGCACTGGCCACCAATGAGTTAAATACAGGGGAGGGAGGGGGGGCCGCACTGGCCACCAATGAGTTAAATACAGGGGAGGGGGGGAGGGTCTGCCCCCTGCTGCCTGGAAGCACCTGCCAGGCAGCAGGGGGCAGTCATGTACACAGTTCTTTTAGTATATTCTAACTTGAAGCGTCCCCATCACCATGGGAACGCCTCTGTGTTAGAATATACTGTCGGATCTGAGTTTCACGATCTAACTCAAATCCGATGGTGTATTCTAACATAGAGACGTTCCCATGGTGATGGGGACGCTTCAAGTTAAAATATACCATCGGATTGGAGAAAACTCTGATCCGATGGTATAATAGGGACTCCTGACTTTACATTGAAAGTCAATAGGGGATGGATCCGTTTGCAATTGCACCATATTGTGTCAACGTCAAACGGATCCGTCCCCATTGACTTGCATTGTAAGTCTGGACGGATCCGTTTGGCTCCGCACGGCCAGGCGGACACGAAAACGCTGCAAGCTGCGTTTGGGTGTCCGCCTGCTGAGCGGAACGGAGGCCAAACGGTGCCAAACTGATGCATTCTGAGCGGATCCGCATCCACTCAGAATGCATTGGGGCTGGACGTTCGGGGCCGCTTGTGAGAGCCTTCAAACGGAACTCACAAGCGGAACCCCGAACGCAAGTGTGAAAGTAGCCTTAATAAGATGTTTTATCTATTACTGTGCTTGCGTCCCCACCTAATGCTTCCCTGGAAAAGAGACATGCAAGCTAGTCTCCTTTCCAAATGGAAAATAATAGTGATGGTCTCAGACCTGAAGGGAGCCGACTATGCATGAGGAGTATCGTAAGCCAATCAATGCTCCTCTGATTTTCTGGGAAAAATATATGAAAATTAGCACATCTTACATATGCTGGGATCAGATAAACTTAGGAAAGTAAATTTGAATATCTTTCCCAAAAACCCAGAGGGGATTTGCCTGGCCTACAATACACTGCACATGTACTACGCATACTAGGTGCTCTCCGTAATTAGAAAGAGTACCACTCAGACAACACATACAGTACATAGCATACTAGTCTCTCTCTTCTAATCTTTCTAGAAAAAAATGAGACCAGGGAGTGTTATATACCAACTTTATGGGCAATTGGACCATATTTGATTCAGGTAGAATTGATTTGTACCCGAATCAAACTTTTTAAAAAATTCAGCAAATAGGAACCAAAGAAATTTTTTTTTTCAGTCCACCCCCAGCTCCTTCTCACAATCCTCAATCTGGCTGCAAAGTAACTGGCTGCTGCAGTAGCCTCCTCCCATTACCCCCGGAAGGCTTATCAGCAGGGTTCCGGGTGTCGGACCCCCACTGATCAAATAGTGACAGCTTATCCTGTGAATAGACCATCAATATAAAAAGGGTGGTAAGCATGGGCAAGTTTCTCTCTTGTTAACTTTTATAATTCATCTTTAGGTTTAATGTTTCTTTAAGTATTTATTTTTTAAATGTACGGTAGTCGCTATGAATACCTGATATGGAGCTCCATGTTTCCATTCATAACATGCAAGGTGATGAAGGGAAAACAAAACCTGACATGCCTTTCTGGAGTTCAACTGGCCATGCATGGTTAGCATTTTTGTTCCTATCCAGAGTTCAATAAGAGCTTTTCCACTTTAGCTAATAATGAGGTCGGCTACTGCAGAAATAGTCACGTAAAGGCTGTAATATAATAGCATCCCACTGCTTTACACAAGACTCCTTAATTTATTAATATTATATACATAGGAAATGTTTGTGTCATTTTAGATGACATATTTTTGATTACTTGCTTTTGTTCCAAAATACTTTTATATAGTAGAGCAGTAGAGTCACTATTAGTCACTGGGAATTTAACTTTGCAGCACAAAATACTGCCATCCCCACTGCAGTATTCCACTGTGAGGATGGCAATACAGTTAAATTCAGAAGGATACCTATGGCCACCAGCCAGGTGCATAAGTACCTAATGCTCCCAGCATTAATTAATGCTGAGAGCATCTGATGATTATGTACCCAGCTAGTGGCCTTCAGGATGGCTTGGGTGGCCCCCTGGGCATCGGCTTACCGGTAAATTTCCCTGTAGGGTCTATTGTCAGTTCCCCGTAATGGGGCAATAGACTTTTGGTTGGATATTTGGATATGGCATGCTCAGTGCCAGGCCCACCGACATACAGCACAGATATTTATGGGCCCCCACACAGTTACAACCCCTTTCAGCTTACTTACATACATAACATACCGTACTTATGTATAACTTTACTGAAAACTATCTATCATAGAGTTCAAACTATTCTAAATTACAAGAAACCTTTTGACCAGTGGCATACTGGAGGAAGACAGTGCGGTTGTTATGGGGCCCACCAGGTTTGGGGACCCAGCTGGGCCAAATGGCCTCATCCCTTTTCAGACACTGTAAGGAGTTCATGTTCTTCTCTACAGAGTCATGTTTTGGCCCCTACCCCTTTCAGAGGCTGCTTTCAGCTGTACTTGCTTAAAGGGGGATTTCATATAAAAAATATTCCACAGTTTTCAAACCAGCACCTGGATCTGAATACTTTTGTAATTGCATGTAATAAAAAATTTAGCATAGCCACTAAATTATTTAATAAAATGTATCTGTATAGCGCCACCTGCTGTTTTTTTTATTTTTTTTATTTCATTGTCTGGTTCACTGAGAAGGCTGCACATGCTCAGTTTCAACTGTCTCCTGAGTTGTGACAGGGAGAGAGCTGCAGCAGAATGGACACGCCCCCTTAGCTGCAGCAGAAAGGACACTCCCCTTGAGCTTACAGCTTGATATATATAAAGCTAGCAGAGCAATGAATGTGGAGATCTGTGGATCCAAGTGAGGTGCAAGGCTGCTTCTGATAATGCTTTAGGACACCCCTGCATTTTTTTTTACTTTCATTACTCTTTTTTCCCAGATTGTATCTGTTCTGATTGAACCCAAGACATGCTATATGAGAGCAGGAGACCTTACCAGTTAAGCCACTGACTTAATTGTAGTCAGTGGAAGGATTTTCTCTGACTAAAAACCTCAATAGTATGCTTCCCAAGCATAAACGTAAGAATAAATCTCATCTGTGGTGGCAGCAGAGCTATTTCAGGCTGCAGGCATTTCTGAAGAGGTGGGTTTTCCGGTTGCTTTTCAAGGTTTGGATGTTGGAGGAGATTCTGATGTAATGAGGTAGAGGGTTCCAGAGTATGGAGGATGAACTTGAGAAATCTTCTAGACAATTGTACGAGGAACAGACAAGAGGAGAACAAAGAAGGAAGGAGATCACGTGTGGGAATTTATCAGGAAAGAAGGTCAGGGATATAAGGAGGGGACAGATTGTGGATGGCCTTCTATGTTTTTGTTAGTATTTTGAACTGAATTCGCTGGATAATTGAGAGCCAATGAAGGGATTGGCAGAGGGGAGAGGGAGAAAAGAAACAAGGGGAGAGGTGGATTAACAGGGCAGCAGATTTAAGGATAGATTGGAGGGGTGCAAGCAGGGCCGGCGTTAGTGGAGCACACTGGGCAATTGCCCAGGGCCCCCATTGTCTAAGGGGCCCCCTGCTTCAGTACTGCTGCTCAGCTGAACGTCCGAGGAAGCAAATGGGTGGACAGCTGAACAGCTTCACTTTACAATGCAGTGTAAGATCCCCTCCCTCACATACAGTCCTGATCAAAAGCTTAAGACCACTTGAAAAATGGCAAAAAATCATATTTAGCATGGCTGGATCTTAACAAGGTTCCAAGTAGAGCTTCAACATGCAACAAGAAGAAATGGGAGTGAGACAAAACATTTTGAGCATTCAATTTAATGAAAACAACGAATAAACTGAAACAGGCTGTTTTTCAGCTGATCAAAAGTTTAGGACCACACCTCCAAAAAAAAACTAAACCCCCCCAAAACAGAAATCCAACTTCCAAACATGAACTCAGTAATGAGTAGCTCCGCCGTTATTGTTTATTACTTCCAAAATTCGTTTCGGCATGCTTGATGCAAGCGTTTCCATGAGGTGAGTGGGAACATTTCTCCAAGTGGTGAAGACGGCCGCACGAAGGCCATCTACTGTCTGGAACTGTTGTCCATTTTTGGAAACTTCCCTTGCCATCCATCCCCAAAGGTTCTCAATTTGATTTAGATCAGGGGAACATGCAGGATGGGCCAAAAGAGTGATGTTATTCTCCTGGAAGAAGTCCCTTGTCCTGCGGGCATTGTGTACTGTAGCGTTGTCCTGTTGAAAAACCCAGTCGTTACCACACAGACGAGGGCCCTCAGTCATGAGGAATGCTCTCTGCAACATCTGGACATAACCAGCGGCCGTTTGACGCCCCTGCACTTCCTGAAGCTCCATTGTTCCACTGAAGGAAAAAGCACCCCAGACCATTATGGTGCCCCCTCTACTGTGGCGCGTAGAAAACATCTCAGGTGGGATCTTCTTGTCATGCCAATAACTTTGGAAACCATCAGGACCATCAAGGTTAAATTTTTTCTCATCAGAGAATAAAACTTTCTTCCACCTTTGAATGTCTCATGTTTGGTGCTCTCTTGCAAAGTCCAAACGAGCAGTTCTGTGGCGTTCAAGGAGACGAGGTCTTTGAAGACGTTTTTTGTTTTTGAAGCCCTTCAGTCTCAGATGCCGTCTGATGGTTATGGGGCTGCAGTCAGCACCAGTAAGGGCCTTAATTTGGGTCGAGGATCGTCCAGTGTCTTGACGGACAGCCAATTGGATCCTCTGGCTCAGTGCTGATGAAATTTTTTTGGGTCTTCCACTTGACTTTTTTGTTCCATAACCCTCAGGATCATTTAAGAAATTCCAAATGACTGTCTTACTGCGTCCCACCTCAGCAGCGATGGCGCGCTGTGAGAGACCCTGCTTATGCAGTTCAACAACCCGACCACGTTCAAAAAGGGAGAGTTTTTTTGCCTTTGCCATCACAACGTGTGACTACCTGACAGAAAATGACAATAAATCCACATCTTTGCACAGATTTTGCCTTTTAAAGGCATGTGGTCCTAAACTTTTGATCAGCTAAAAAACAGCCTGTTTCAGTTTATTTGTTGTTTTCATTAAATTGAATGCTCAAAAAATGTTTTGTCTCACTCCCATTTCTTCTTGTTGCATGTTGAAGCTCTACTTGGAACCTTGTTAAGATCCAGCCATGCAAAATATGATTTTTTGCCATTTTTCAAGTGGTCTTAAACTTTTGATCAGGACTGTATGAATCATTACCCTAGTGCTGACAGGACCTGCCATAATATCAGATGCAGGAGGCAAAGCTCAGCAGAGAAGAGGGGGATGAAGGACCTGCGATGACCTCACCATCATGTGACCAGAACAGGAGGCGGAGCTCAGCATTGCAGTAAAGTAATGAAGAAGAAGAAGACCAGCCATGCATGTGAAGAAGTATGGATTCAATGTAAGTGCCAGGGAAATGCTGGGAGTTGTAGTCCTCTCCTCATATACCTCTTGTTATGTAATATCAGAGTACATTACAAGAGGAGGTATGAGGAGAGGACTACAACTCCAGCATGCCCAGCTTGTTATTTAATATCAGAGTACATTAGGAAAGGAGGTATAAGAGGTGAGGACTACAATAGTGTTGATCGAGCACCAAAGTGCTCGGGTGCTTGGGCCGAACACCTCGGGATGCTCAGGTGCTCGGTAGAGCAACAGAGCACAATGGAAGTCAAAGGGAGAACTCGAGCATTAAACCAGGCACCCCCTGCTCAAAAATTTAAGGAAACACCACCGAAATGGTTTGGGAACAGCATGGGGAGGATGTCTGGATGCATCTTGGACTCCCAGGTCGCTGCTGGGAACAATGTTGTCCGAGTAGTACACCACTTTTACAGACTGACAATAATACGCACAAAACCAAAGATAAAATAGATTTTAGAGGAAAAACTGTTAGGAAACATTCTTTCCTGTACATTTACTTGTATATAAAGTGCAAGTGCTGCCAGGTGAGATGACCCTGTAAAACATTATATGCGAGGGCCTGCAGGTGAGCTGACCCAGTAAAAGATTGTAGGTGAGGGCCTGCAGGTAAGCTGACCCTGTAAAATATTATATGCGAGGGCCTGCTGCTGAGCTGACCCTGTAAAACATAATATGCAAGGGCATACTGTATATGCGACAAATAAGCATGCTATGATGGAAGAGGAGGAGGAGGAGAAAAGGAAGATTGAACCATATACCCTTGTTTGTGGTGGAAGGAGTGCATGGGAATACAGTGTATCCAGTACATTATAAACAACACATTTAAAGTGCCTTTATGTTCAGCCGCTTTCCTCTGGTGGAGTCGAGAAGTCATGGTCAATCCAGGCTTTGTTAATTTTTATAAGAGTCAACCTGTCAGCATTTTCAGTTGACAGGCGGATACGCTAATCTGTTATAATGCCACCAGCAGCACTAAATACCTGCTCAGACAAAACGCTGGCGGCAGGGCAGGCCAGCACCTCCAAGGGGTAGAGCGACAGTTCGTGTCACGTGTCCAGCTTGGACACCCAATAGTTGTAAAGCACTAAGGGATCATTGACGACGTTGACACTGTCTGCTATGTACTCCTTCACCATCTTCCAATCAGGGTGAGGGTGCTGGCGGGGTGTCATGAAACTGTTGGAACTGCTGTGTGTTCCCCTTGTCACCCCTCCTCGGTTGCCCAAGGAACTACGGACTCTACCGCCAGCGTTGTCAGATGGAAATTTTTGGAGCAATTTATTGCACCGTTTTGCTCGTCCTCTCCACCAGAGGAATGAGAGATGATAAGTTCTCTTTGTAGCGGGGGTCGAGAAGGGTGAACAACCAGTAATCCGTGTTGTCTAAAATGCGTATAACGCGCGGTTCACTGGTAAGGTAGCCTAACATGAAGTCAGCCATGTGTACCAGAGTACCAACAGGCAAGACTTCGCTGTCGTCATTAGGAGGATGACTCTCAATCTCCTCATCCTCTTCCTCCTCTTCTGCACACCCACGCAGAACAGATGGAATTAAAGTTCCATGGGTACTACCCTCTGTAGCGGAGGCAACCGTCTCCTGCTCCTCCTCCTCCTCCTCATCATCCAATTTGCGCTGAAAGGATGAACTGAGGGTGGTCTGGCTATCACCCTGTGTAATGTCGTCCACCATTTCCACCTTTTCCACATGCAAAGCGTCGTCCTTAATTGTAAGCAGCGAGCATTTGAGTAGACACAGAAGTGGGATGGTTACGCTGATAATAGCGTTATCGCCGCTCACCATCTGTGTTGATTCCTCAAAGTTTCTTAAAACCTCACAGAGGTCAGACATCCATGCCCACTCCTCGCTTGTGAATAGCAGAAGCTGACTGGAAAGGCGACGACCATGTTGCAGCTGGTATTCCACTATTGCCCTCTGCTGCTCACAAAGCCTGGCCAACATGTGGAACGTCGAGTTCCAGCGCGTGCTCACTTTGCACAACAGCCGGTGAGCTGGAAATTTCCAGCGCTGCTGCAGCGTTGACAGACCAGCTGAAGCAGCTGTCCATGACTTGCAGAAATGTGCACACACGCTGCGAACATTCACCAGTAGCTCAGGCAAATTGGGGTAGGTTTTGAGAACCCTTGAACCACTAAGTTTATAACGTGGGCTAGGCACAGGATGTTGGTAGGCTTGCCAAGCTCCAAAGCCGCCAACAAGTTATGGCCATTTCCGGACACAACCACGCCTGGTTCTAGGTTGAGTGGCGAGAGCCACAATTCAGTTTGGTCTCTTATTCCCTGCCACAGTTCTGCGGCGGTGTGCTGTTTGTCCCTTAAGCATATCAGCTTCAGCACGGCCTGTTGCCGATTGTCTGACTGGTGCTGCACACGGATAATTCGGAAGTGGAAGTGGAGGAGGAGGCGAAAGGAGGAGAAGTGTTGGTTGGAGCCACTAACGTAGGTGCTGGGGGAAACCCCTGATCGACTTAGGGCCCGCAATCCTTGGCGTCGGTACCACCTGTGCCATCCCAGGTTACAACTCGCTCCCGGCCTCCACAACATTCACCCAGTGTGCCGTCAGGGAAATGTAGCTTCCCTGGCCGATTGCACTTGTCCATGTGTCCGTGGTTAAGTGGACCTTCCCAGTAACTGCATTGGTCAGGGCACATGTGATGTTACGGGACACATGTTGGTGTAAGGCGGGCACGGCACGCCTTGAAAAATAGTGGCGGCTGGGGACTGCGTAACGGTGGACGGCCGCCGACATGAGGCTGTGGAAGGCCTCAGTGTCCACAAGCCTAAATGGCAACATTTCCAGGGCCAGTAATTTGGAAAGTTGCGCATTTAGTGCTATGGCCTGTGGGTGGGTGGCTGGGTATTTGCGCTTGTATTCAAATGCCTGGGGTAAGGACATTTGTACGCTGCGCAGGGACATGGAAGTTGATGTGGTCGCTGATGGTGCAAAGGTCCAGGTGCAGGGCGGGAGGCAGTGGTGTGACCTGCATACACAGATTGTGGACCCAGGCATTCGGCCCACTTATTACGGTGCTTGGATGCCATGTGGCAGATCATGCTGGTGATGGTGAGATTGCTAGTGTTCACGCCCCGGCTCATTTTGGTACGGCACAGGTTGCAAACTACTATTCTTTTGTCGTCCGCACTTTCCTCAAAAAAACACCATACTGAGGAACACCTACCCCTTGGCAAGGGAGATTTCCGCAAGGGGGTGCTCCGTGGAACAGTTGTGGGCCTGTTTGGTGTGGCCCGCCTTCTCCCTTTTGCCACCCCACTGCCTCTTCCAGCCTGTTGCAGTGCAGCAGATCCCTCCCCCTCTGTACTGCTGTCCTCGCTCGGCTTTCCACCTTCCCAGGTTGGATCAGTGACTTCATTGTCCACCACCTCCTCTTCCACTTCCTCACTCTGCTCATCCTCCTGACTTGTTGACCTAACCACAACCTCAGTGATTGACAACTGTGTCTCATCCTCTTCCTCAACCTCTTGAGACAGTAATTGCCGTTGACTTATTGGCAACTGTGTCTCATCATCATCCACCTCATTTAACAGTAATTGCTGTTCCCCACCGTCATTTTCTTGTGACTGTGCATGCTAAAGAGTTTGGGAATCAGGGCACAATATCTGTCCCTCTTCAGGCGTGTTTGGCAAGAGGGCCATATATCAAGGAATGGCGCTGAAAAGAGCTCCTCAGAATATCCGAGTGTGGGATCACTTGTTTGCCCAGACTCTCCATGGTGGGAGGAAAGAGGATCAGGAAGAGGATTGTGTTGAGCAGACTCTTGGCTACTGAGACTGGACTTGGTGGAAGACAGGGTGGTGCTTAAGTGATTGGAAGCATTATCTGCTGCAATCCAAACGACCACCTGGTCGCACTGGTCTGACTTCAAGAGTGGTGTCCTGCGCCGCCCTGCAAACTGTGACATGGAGCTAGGTATTGTGGATGATTGTTTCTCTTGTGCTCTGGCAGCAGGCACAGTTTCACCGCCCCCAGGTCCACAGCCTCTGCGTGCACCATCAGCATCAAGGCCACTGCCCCGTCCCTTACTGCTCGCCTTCTTCATATTAAATGTTATATATGCTTGAAAGTCTGTTACACGTACAGTAGCGTAGGATTTTGAAGTGTATGCGCAAACAAATTTAAAAAGGTATTTGGGATGTGGAAACGTCACACAGGAGATATCCTGCAGATAATGTCAATGCTGTCACCAGCGGCTAATAAAAAATTACAGGGAATGTCACAGGTATTTGGGATGAGGAAACGTTATACAGGAGAGGTACCACCGGTAATGTCACTGTCCGCAGCATCTACGAAAAAAGATACATTTTTTCAGCGCACACGTTACACTGCAGATGTGGCACTGGCTATGTCACTGTCAGAAGCGGACACCGTCTATTGAAAAAGTACACTGTATGTCACAGATATTTTTTGGATGCGCACACTTTACGCAGGAGATGTGGCGCAGCTAATCTAACTGTCCGCAGCGGACACCGTCTACGGAAAAAGTACACTGGATGTGACAGATATTTTTTAGATGCACACACTTTACACTGGAGATGTGGCATAGCTAATGTCACTGTCCGCAGCGGACACAGTCTACCGAAAAAGGACACTGGATGTCACAGATATTTTTAGGATGCGCAAACGTTATATAGGAGATGTAGCGCAGGTAATGTCATTGTCCGCAGCGGACACCGTGTACGGGAAAAGTACACTGGATGTCACAGATATTTTTGGGATGCGCACACTTTACACAGGAGATGTGACGCAGCTAATGTCGCTGTCTGCAGCGGCCTAACTATTGCACGCTATTTAGCACAGAATGCGCTAAAAATAGATATAGCTGCCACACACAACAGTCCATAAAAGGACTTTTGGGTCTGTAAAGTTTTAGGTATTTAGCGCAACTTGCGCTAAAGATAGATATTGCTGCTGCCACATACAATAGTCCTTAAAAGGACTTTTGTGTCTGTTAAGTTTTAGCAATTTAGCACAGGTTGCGCTAAAAATATATATTGCTGCTGCCACACACAATAGTCCTTAAAATGACTTTTTGGTCTCTGAAAAGTTTTTCTAATTAAATTATTCCTATATCACTCCCTACACTATATAGCACCCGATGACGCGTTCCGGCTAGTCAATCACTGTAATGCCAGTAACCAACATGGCTACGGTATTACAGTGAGGGCAGTACTTACCTGCACGTTTTTTGGCTGCGTTGCAGCCAAGAAACGTGCAGGGAGGAGACTAGAGCATTGCGCTCGAGCACATGCGGTATTCGGCCGAATACCGCCATGTACCGAGCATCGAGATGCTCGAGCCGAACTAGGTGTTCAGCCGAGCATGCTCGATCAACACTAGACTACAACTCTCAGCATGACCAGGCCATTATTATATAATATCAGGGTACATTACAACACCCTGGATATGCTGGGAGTTGTATACCTCCTCTTATAATGTACCCTGATATTACATAATAACTGCTTGGACATGTTGGGAGTTGTAGTCATCTCTTACACCTCCTCTTGTAATCTACTCTGATATTACATAATAACGGCTTGGACATGCTCAGAGTTGTAGTCTCATCCTCTTATACATCTCATAGCCTCATATGCTCTGATATTAAATAATAATGGCTTAGACATGCTGGAAGTTAAAGTACTCTCCTGTTATACCTCCTGCAGTAATGTGCTCTGAATTAGGGCTGGGATGATGGATAGGGGGGGGGGGGGGGTAGTCATCTGCCGGGGGGGGCAACTTCGCTACCCATAATGGGTTGCACACTCATGGCGGTCCAGCTTCACAAGCCTCAAGCCTGTGAGGCATTAGAACAGAGCAAGAAGCAAAAATGACATCACTGCAACCTCCTGAGCTGGGTCGCGCATGATGACGTCATCACGTGAGACTCGGAGCAGGAGTGGTGATGTCATTGGGAACGCATGCACCAGGATGCAGCAACACAATGAAACCTAAAAAATTGGATCAAGTTGAGTGGAATGATTGTGCGATGTATCGTGTTTGGAAGGACTAGGCTTTGGCTGAAATGGGGAATATTGAGAGCAGTTTATGACATCTGTGCATTGTGCTCAACAATTATGGCATACACACATGCACCGAAATTGTGGTGCACTGTGCAGGAGTGCAATTGAAGGGCCAGGGAAGAGGATGCTGATGCCTGTCCCTATCAATTAAGGGGAGATGGGAGTAGCCAGCACTAGAAAGCAGAGGAACTGAGGTGCACTGAGGGTCTAGGGTTACCCCTCGGTGCACTGAAGCTCTCATTTGTGTGAACAATAAGGGAGGAATTTCCGAACAGATATACGCCACTTTTGGTAAGGGCTTGGATGTGCAGGTTGAAGGACAGGGCAAAATCAAAGGTTACTCCGAGGCAGCATACTTGTGAGGCTACGTAAGGTTAGTTAGTTCTGTTAATGGGGTTGGGGGAGATATGATTAAAGTCTATGTACACCTTTGGAGGCAATTTTTTGTTTATGATTGCATTTTACTCATTTTTGGCTAAAAATCATATTTTCAATTGACCTTTATTTAAAAATATTGAGCCATTCGGCCACTAAGGGTTAACAGTTTTTCTAACTGTGTGACTGGTACTTTCACTTTCACTGTGTGCCTAGTCATCTAATAAACCTTATGTCTAAAGTACTGAGAAGTCATAAACACTTATTTAAGCCACATTCTTATCAGTAAGATAAGGATTGAGCTTTGATGAGTGTTTAGAATCTCAGAGAGCAGATATAAGGAGCCCAGCTGCTCCCCAGATGACGGAAAAGAGAGAAAATCCAGAGGCTGCTACTAGAGCATCTCAGCTCTGTACACAAAAAAGGATTCCATATTGTTGATAAAGACCAAATGAAAAAAATTATTTTTAGCTAAAAATAAGTACAATGAAATAATTTTAAAAAATGCCTCCAAAAGGTGTACATAGCCGTGTCCATTTTGTGGACGGCAAACCACAGATCTGCATCGCGGTTGGACCCATTGACTTCTGCAAGATTCGGGCAAAGAACCCAGAAGCACATGGAAGCCCTAATTTAGTTTTTGAGTTTAGGAATAAGGAGGATATACAGTCAGGTCCATAAATATTGGGACATTGACACAATTCTAACATTTTTGGCTCTATATACCACCACAATGGATTTGAAATGAAACTAACAAGATGTGCTTTAACTGCAGACTGTCAGCTTTAATTTGAGGGTATTTACATCCAGATCAGGTGAACGGTGTAGGAATTACAACAGTTTGCATATGTGCCTCCCACTTGTTAAGGGGCCAAAAGTAATGGGACAGAATAATAATCATAAATCAAACTTTCACTTTTTAATACTTGGCTGCAAATCCTTTGTAGTCAAATACAGCCTGAAGTCTGGAACGTATAGACATCACCAGATGCTGGGTTTCATCCCTGGTGATGCTCTGCCAGGCCTCTACTACAACTGTCTTCAATTCCTGCTTGTTCTTGGGGCATTCTCCCTTCAGTTTTGTCTTCAGCAAGTGAAATGCATGCTCAATCGGATTCAGGTCAGGTGACTGACTTGGCCATTGCACAACATTCCACTTCTTTCCCTTAAAAAACTCTTTGGTTGCTTTTGCAGTATGCTTTGGGTCATTGTCCATCTGCACTGTGAAGCGCCGTCCAATGAGTTCTGAAGCATTTGACTGAATATGAGCAGATAATATTGCCCGAAACACTTCAGAATTCATCCTGCTGCTTTTGTCAGCAGTCACATCGTCAATAAATACAAGAGAACCAGTTCTATTGGCAGCCATACATGCCCACGCCATGACACTACCACCACCATGCTTCACTGATGAGGTGGTATGCTTAGGATCATGAGCAGTTCCTTTCCTTCTCCATACTCTTCTCTTCCCATCACTCTGGTACAAGTTGATCTTGGTCTCATCTGTCCATAGGATGTTGTTCCAGAACTGTGAAGGCTTTTTTAGATGTCGTTTGGCAAACTCTAATCTGGCCTTCCTGTTTTTGAGGCTCACCAATGGTTTACATCTTGTGGTGAACCCTCTGTGTTCACTCTGGTGAAGTCTTCTCATGATTGTTGACTTTGACACACATACACCTACCTCCTGGAGAGTGTTCTTGATCTGGCCAACTGTTGTGAAGGGTGTTTTCTTCACCAGGGAAAGAATTCTTCGGTCATCCACCACAGTTGTTTTACGTGGTCTTCCGGGTCTTTTGATGTTGCTGAGCTCACCGGTGCGTTCCTTCTTTTTAAGAATGTTCCAAACAGTTGTTTTGGTCACGCCTAATGTCTTTGCTATCTCTCTGATGGGTTTGTTT
Source organism: Bufo bufo (assembly GCF_905171765.1). NCBI lineage: Eukaryota > Metazoa > Chordata > Amphibia > Anura > Bufonidae > Bufo > Bufo bufo. The sequence continues at coordinate 92,758,602 of NC_053390.1, forward strand.
TGTTTTTTTCAGCCTAATGATGGCTTGCTTCACTGATAGTGACAGCTCTTTGGATCTCATCTTGAGAGTTGACAGCAACAGATTCCAAATGCAAATAGCACACTTGAAATGAACCCTGGACCTTTTATCTGCTCATTGTAATTGGGATAATGAGGGAATAACACACACCTGGCCATGGAACAGCTGAGAAGCCAATTGTCCCATTACTTTTGGTTCCTTAACAAGTGGGAGGCACATATGCAAACTGTTGTAATTCCTACACCGTTCACCTGATTTGGATGTAAATACCCTCAAATTAAAGCTGACGGTCTGCAGTTAAACCACATCTTGTTTGTTTCATTTCAAATCCATTGTGGTGGAGTATAGAGCAAAAAATGTTAGAATTGTGTCGATGTCCCAATATTTATGGACCTGGCTGTAGCTGATGGTGCTCGGGGAAGCACAAAGGTAACACCTGGGATGGCGAGGTAAATTTCAGTGTTTTCAGCATAAAATCACTTGTGACATGGATAAATATATATTTAATTAGTAATAATAAGGTACCTTTAACTGGCTGCTGTGTTTAATTTGCAAACATGGATGCTGACATTTGGGAAGTTTAACCGATACTTGTAAGAAGCCATTGACTGTACTTCTGTAAAAATGGCACTCGCTTCTGTGAAGCCTCTGATGCACTGTCATATTTAAAAATGTCAGAACACAATGTATGCAGCCATTACTTATTTATTGTCCCCACTGTCACAAAAATGACAAGTAGTCTTTAAAGGGTACATCTTAAACACATGAAGGTTGCAATAAAAAAAACAGGTTGAAATGCCACGACCTATGTGCCTCATTGTGGAGTGTGCCAGGGCAAGGTGGTGCACAACGGAGCCGGCTTTGAAACATCTTAAAATATGGAATAATTTGAGCGAAGCGGAGTGACGATTTTTTTTGTTTTTGACAGCCTACGTGGAAGTTTTAATTTGAGATGCAGTGAAGGAGCAAGACATCGGAGGGTGGATGCAATTTGATTATTCATGAGAAGAATGCAGTGATTCACTAATTCACTAGGAAACGGTCGCATCAATGTATGTTTCACTATAAAACATGGATGCGAATTGTTAAATGCTCACATTATCGGCGTCAGGACTGGTTCTGTCGTTGTTTTATCTGAAAATAACATCGGCAGGAGCTGCTGCCCCGAGAGGTTGAAAGTGCATGGATATTCCTGGTATAATGCATTGCATTCCTCTTGTTCGGACCGCTGTACGCACAGACGCGTCCTGGAGGTGGTTGATTCATTCCGAGTGGACGCATATACGCGTCATCTCGCGAGACGCGAGATTTCCTGTGAACGCGCGCACACAGGCGCGCGCGCTCACAGGAACGGAAGGTAAGAGAGTTGATCTCCAGCCTGCCAGCGGCGATCGTTCGCTGGCAGGCTGGAGATGTGTTTTTTTTAACCCCTAACAGGTATATTAGACGCTGTTTTGATAACAGCGTCTAATATACCTGCTACCTGGTCCTCTGGTGGTCCCATTTGTTTGGATCGACCACCAGAGGACACAGGTAGCTCAGTAAAGTCCCACCAAGCACCACTACACTACACTACACCCCCCCCCCGTCACTTATTAACCCCTTATTAGCCCCTGATCACCCCTAATCACCCCTGATCACCCCATATAGACTCCCTGATCACCCCCCTGTCATTGATTACCCCCCTGTCATTGATCAACCCCCTGTAAAGCTCCATTCAGATGTCCGCATGATTTTTACGGATCCACTGATAGATGGATCGGATCCGCAAAACGCATCCGGACGTCTGAATGAAGCCTTACAGGGGCATGATCAATGACTGTGGTTATCACCCCATATAGACTCCCTGATCACCCCCCTGTCATTGATCACCCCCCTGTCATTGATTACCCCCCTGTAAAGCTCCATTCAGACGTCCGCATGATTTTTACGGATCCACTGATAGATGGATCGGATCCGCAAAACGCATCCGGACGTCTGAATGAAGCCTTACAGGGGCGTGATCAATGACTGTGGTGATCACCCCATATAGACTCCCTGATCACCCCCCTGTCATTGATTACCCCCCTGTCATTGATTACCCCCCTGTAAAGCTCCATTCAGACGTCCGCATGATTTTTACGGATCCACTGATAGATGGATCGGATCCGCAAAACGCATCCGGACGTCTGAATGAAGCCTTACAGGGGCATGATCAATGACTGTGGTGATCACCCCATATAGACTCCCTGATCACCCCCCTGTAAAGCTCCATTCAGATGTCCGCATGATTTTTACGGATCCACTGATAGATGGATCGGATCCGCAAAACGCATCCGGACGTCTGAATGAAGCCTTACAGGGGCATGATCAATGACTGTGGTTATCACCCCATATAGACTCCCTGATCACCCCCCTGTCATTGATCACCCCCCTGTCATTGATTACCCCCCTGTAAAGCTCCATTCAGACGTCCGCATGATTTTTACGGATCCACTGATAGATGGATCGGATCCGCAAAACGCATCCGGACGTCTGAATGAAGCCTTACAGGGGCATGATCAATGACTGTGGTGATCACCCCATATAGACTCCCTGATCACCCCCCTGTCATTGATCACCCCCCTGTCATTGATTACCCCCCTGTCATTGATCACCCCCCTGTCATTGATCACCCCCCTGTAAGGCTCCATTCAGACATTTTTTTGGCCCAAGTTAGCGGAATTATTATTTTTTTTTCTTACAAAGTCTCATATTCCACTAACTTGTGACAAAAAATAAAATCTCACATGAACTCACCATACCCCTCACGGAATCCAAATGCGTAAAATTTTTTAGACATTTATATTCCAGACTTCTTCTCACGCTTTAGGGCCCCTAGAATGCCAGGGCAGTATAAATACCCCACATGTGACCCCATTTCGGAAAGAAGACACCCCCAGGTATTCCGTGAGGGGCATATTGAGTCCATGAAAGATTGAAATTTTTGTCCCAAGTTAGCGGAACGGGAGACTTTGTGAGAAAAAAATAAAAAATATCAATTTCCGCTAACTTGTGCCAAAAAAAAAAAATTTCTATGAACTCGCCATGCCCCTCATTGAATACCTTGGGGTGTCTTCTTTCCAAAATGGGGTCACATGTGGGGTATTTATACTGCCCTGGCATTCTAGGGGCCCCAAAGCGTGAGAAGAAGTCTGGTATCCAAATGTCTAAAAATGCCCTCCTAAAAGGAATTTGGGCCCCTTTGCGCATCTAGGCTGCAAAAAAGTGTCACACATCTGGTATCGCCGTACTCAGGAGAAGTTGGGGAATGTGTTTTGGGGTGTCATTTTACATATACCCATGCTGGGTGAGATAAATATCTTGGTCAAATGCCAACTTTGTATAAAAAAATGGGAAAAGTTGTCTTTTGCCAAGATATTTCTCTCACCCAGCATGGGTATATGTAAAAAGACACCCCAAAACACATTCCCCAACTTCTCCCGAGTACGGAGATACCAGATGTGTGACACTTTTTTGCAGCCTAGGTGGGCAAAGGGGCCCATATTCCAAAGAGCACCTTTCGGATTTCACTGGTCATTTACCTACTTACCACACATTAGGGCCCCTGGAAAATGCCAGGGCAGTATAACTACCCCACAAGTGACCCCATTTTGGAAAGAAGACACCCCAAGGTATTCCGTGAGGGGCATGGCGAGTTCCTAGAATTTTTTATTTTTTGTCACAAGTTAGTGGAAAATGATGATTTTTTTTTTTTTTTTTTTTTTCATACAAAGTCTCATATTCCACTAACTTGTGACAAAAAATAAAAACTTCCATGAACTCACTATGCCCATCAGCGAATACCTTGGGGTCTCTTCTTTCCAAAATGGGGTCACTTGTGGGGTAGTTATACTGCCCTGGCATTCTAGGGGCCCAAATGTGTGGTAAGGAGTTTGAAATCAAATTCTGTAAAAAATGACGAGTGAAATCCGAAAGGTGCTCTTTGGAATATGGGCCCCTTTGCCCACCTAGGCTGCAAAAAAGTGTCACACATCTGGTATCTCCGTACTCAGGAGAAGGTGGGGAATGTGTTTTGGGGTGTCATTTTACATATACCCATGCTGGGTGAGATAAATATCTTGGTCAAATGCCAACTTTGTATAAAAAAATGGGAAAAGTTGTCTTTTGCCAAGATATTTCTCTCACCCAGCATGGGTATATGTAAAAAGACACCCCAAAACACATTCCCCAACTTCTCCCGAGTACGGAGATACCAGATGTGTGACACTTTTTTGCAGCCTAGGTGGGCAAAGGGGCCCATATTCCAAAGAGCACCTTTCGGATTTCACTGGTCATTTACCTACTTACCACACATTAGGGCCCCTGGAAAATGCCAGGGCAGTATAACTACCCCACAAGTGACCCCATTTTGGAAAGAAGACACCCCAAGGTATTCCGTGAGGGGCATGGCGAGTTCCTAGAATTTTTTATTTTTTGTCACAAGTTAGTGGAAAATGATGATTTTTTTTTTTTTTTTTTTTTTTTCATACAAAGTCTCATATTCCACTAACTTGTGACAAAAAATAAAAACTTCCATGAACTCACTATGCCCATCAGCGAATACCTTGGGGTCTCTTCTTTCCAAAAAGGGGTCACTTGTGGGGTAGTTATACTGCCCTGGCATTCTAGGGGCCCAAATGTGTGGTAAGGAGTTTGAAATCAAATTCTGTAAAAAATGACGAGTGAAATCCGAAAGGTGCTCTTTGGAATATGGGCCCCTTTGCCCACCTAGGCTGCAAAAAAGTGTCACACATCTGGTATCTCCGTACTCGGGAGAAGTTGGGGAATGTGTTTTGGGGTGTCTTTTTACATATACCCATGCTGGGTGAGAGAAATATCTTGGCAAAAGACAACTTTTCCCATTTTTTTATACAAAGTTGGCATTTGACCAAGATATTTATCTCACCCAGCATGGGTATATGTAAAATGACACCCCAAAACACATTCCCCAACTTCTACTGAATACGGAGATACCAGATGTGTGACACTTTTTTGCAGCCTAGGTGGGCAAAGGGGCCCATATTCCAAAGAGCACCTTTCGGATTTCACTCGTCATTTTTTACAGAATTTGATTTCAAACTCCTTACCACACATTTGGGCCCCTAGAATGCCAGGGCAGTATAACTACCCCACAAGTGACCCCATTTTGGAAAGAAGAGACCCCAAGGTATTTCGTGATGGGCATAGTGAGTTCATGGAAGTTTTTATTTTTTGTCACAAGTTAGTGGAATATGAGACTTTGTAAGAAAAAAAAAATCAAAAAAAAAAATCATCATTTTCCGCTAACTTGTGACAAAAAATAAAAAGTTCTATGAACTCACTATGCCCATCAGCGAATACCTTAGGGTGTGTACTTTCCGAAATGGGGTCATTTGTGGGGTGTTTGTACTGTCTGGGCATTGTAGAACCTCAGGAAACATGACAGGTGCTCAGAAAGTCAGAGCTGCTTCAAAAAGCGGAAATTCACATTTTTGTACCATAGTTTGTAAACGCTATAACTTTTACCCAAAGCATTTTTTTTTTACCCAAACATTTTTTTTTTATCAAAGACATGTAGAACAATAAATTTAGAGCTAAATTTATATATGGATGTCGTTTTTTTTGCAAAATTTTACAACTGAAAGTGAAAAATGTCATTTTTTTGCAAAAAAATCGTTAAATTTCGATTAATAACAAAAAAAGTAAAAATGTCAGCAGCAATGAAATACCACCAAATGAAAACTCTATTAGTGAGAAGAAAAGGAGGTAAAATTCATTTGGGTGGTAAGTTGCATGACCGAGCAATAAACGGTGAAAGTAGTGTAGGTCAGAAGTGTAAAAACTGGCCTGGTCTTTCAGGGTGTTTAAGCACTGGGGGCTGAGGTGGTTAATACAGGCAATTTACCCTGCATATCACCAATCCAGCCTTAATAGAACAAATACTGTATCATTATGGAGTCCACAAGGAAAGGAATGAGATGCTCCATTTGACAAATACGTGGCCCGGGCTGCATACAAATCTCGATAAGTGAGGAAATTGCTGCTTTATGGCCGAGATAGCATGAGCAGAAGAAGAAATGTGTAAATATCTGCTCTGGTATAAATAAATGTGCGAGGGAAACCTGTAACCTTCTTGTGACCCAGACAGTGAATTAAAACCATATCACAGAATAACATTTCTATTCCCCGGAGATTAGGCAGCGGTAATAGAGAAGTGTTTTACCAAACACAACCTATAAATGCAGCAGTCACAGGAGAGCCTGGGAGGATATTTATCTCCTCCTTCCCTGCACCCCTTCTCATCACAAAGGGAGGTGAACGGTGCTACATGATAGCCCAAACTGCTCTCAATCTGGTCATTGATAAACCAAGGAAACAAATCAAGTGACAGAAAACACACTAAACACAATATAATTTGCTAAATATACCCGTACATCTTCAGTAGCTGTTGGCTGACACCTATTCTTTCAACTCCCCCAACTAGGATTGGTCCACCAGAGTACCAGAAGATCCTCCGGTGGGCTCAGGCTCTAATACCATAGTGGGCCCCAAAAAATGATGATATAGGTGTTGGGCCCAAAAATAATATCCTCTGGTGGGCCTAAGGTTGAGTTCACATCAAGATTCAGCCTTTCTGTTCTCCTGCTCTGTTATAGGAGCAGGAGAGCAGAAAGGATGGATTTGGCACATAACTGAGCCGAACGGAGCCTACGGGCCCCTTAGACTATAATGGGGTCCGTTAGGTTTCCGCTCACAACTTGTCCTGCATGCACAACTTTAGGCCTCTTTCACACGGGCGTCATGTTTTTGGCCCGGATAAGATGCGGGTGCGTCGCGGGAAAATGCACGATTTTTCCGCGCGAGTGCAAAACATTGTAATGCGTTTTGCACGCGCGTGAGAAAAATCGGCATGTTTGGTACCCAAACCCGAACTTATTCACAGAAGTTCGGGTTTGGATTAGGTGTTGTGTAGATTGTATTATTTTCCCTTATAACATGGTTATAAGGGAAAATAATAGCATTCCTAATACAGAATGCATAGTATAATAGGGCTGGAGGGGTTAAAAAAAATGAAAAATAATTTAACTCTTCTGTCTTCTTGTCATGCCCTGCTCAGGTTATGTGCAGAGGTCTGCCAGGTTAGCAGCACGTGTGTAGTTTGTTTTGTTTTTGGGTTTGGATTTGAGCTGTATCTGCTTTCAGGTGCACTGGGTGGTGAGTTTAAATTACGCCCCTTCCCAGTGTCCTGTGCGGGTTATAGCTTCTATCTTGCTCTGAGGAAGGAAGGAAGGAATCGCTGTTTCTGCTCAGCTATAGATAAGTTGGTTTTGTTTCTCTCTTGTGTACTGTCTAGGCTGTTAGGGAGACACCTGCTCCCTCCTGGCTTGAGGAAGCAGGCTGTCTCTTTTCCCCCTTTCCACCATCTTAGGGATCTTAGGGTTTCTTCAGCCTTAGGCACGGGGGCACGTTTATTCCCACCTTCAGGGTTTGAACGTGGGCATAGAAGTCCAGGGAGAGTTGCTAGGGATTTGTCAGGAGGTGACCTTTATCCACAGCTTCTGGCCTAGACACTTGTTTTATGGTTTTCTGTGTTTCTATTGTATCTTTTATCCTACCCAGCGTGACACTTCTTCTTTGAGGAATGGGACCTTTGATGACGTCACTGCGCTCATCACATGGTCCATCACATGATCTTTTACCATGGTGATGGATCATGTGACGGACCATGTGATGAGCGTAGTGATGTCACCACAGGTCCTTTTCCTACTGCACAGCAAAGATGATGACAGAAGAGAAGCCGGGCTGCGAGAACAAGTGGATTAAGGTGAGTTAAATTATTATTTATTTATTTTTAACCCCTACAGCCCTATTGTACTATGCATTCTGTATTAAGAATGCTATTATTTTCCCTTATAACCATGTCATAAGGGAAAATAATAATGATCGGGTCCCCATCCCGATCGTCTCCTAGCAACCGTGCGTGAAAATCGCACCGCATCCACACTTGCTTGCGGATGCTTGCGATTTTCACGCAGCCCCATTCACTTCTATGGGGCCTGCGTTGCGTGGAAAACGCACAAAGAGGGCATGCTGCGATTTTCACGCAACGCACAAGTGATGTGTGAAAATCACCGCTCATGTGCACAGCCCCATAGAAATGAATGGGTCCGGATTCAGTGCGGGTGCAATGCGTTCACCTCACGCATTGCACCCGCGAGGAAATCTCGCCCGTGTGAAAGGGGCCTTAGTCTCCGCTGCAGAAATCTTCCTCTGAGTTGAAACCTAATAGACCCCATTATAGTGTTAGGGGCCCATAGGCCCCGTTCAGCTCAGTTATGTGCCAAAACCATCCTTTCCATTCTCCTGCTCCTATAACAGAGCAAGAGAACAGAAAAGCTAAACTCAGCCTAAGGAACCTCTGTCCGACACTGCTGGCAATGAAAAGGTTATTACCATCTGTACATGTATAGTATATCAGCAGGCTCTGCCATAAATGTCCAATAGGTGCTGGTCCCAGTTCTACAGATCGGGGCCCTGTCTCATGGCTGCTGTGAATGGTGGCTGTGCATGCACATCTCCTCCATTCACTTCTATTGGAATTCTAAGTGGGCTCAGCAATTTTCTTAAGCTCCCATTGAAGTGAATAGAGAGCGCTGTGCATGCACGGCCACCTCTCCATTCGGCCAGCCAATCAGCTATCATTGAGTATCAGTGCAGCCAATAAACTGAAAGGGATCTCACTGCAACTGCAAAAAAATAAAACCTACTGGACTTTTTGTGATACTGGAGTTACCGTTGCTGCAACTTGGAAGTCCAACCCCATTCAGTTCAATGGCTGAACTGCTACAGAGCAATCTTTGGTCGTGTTAAGAGTGTCAGCCAAGATCAGGGGCGGACTGGGAACTTAAAGTGGCCCTAAAAAAAAAAACTTTAAATGGGCTAATTTTGTAGGCAGGTCCAAATTAACAGATGGCCGGGCAACACAAGTAGGCAGGGTCAAAAATACCATCATGCAAAATACCATGCAGCAGAACAAAATAACACAGTGTAGCACAATATACTTCCCCAACAGCTGGCCCTCTGTGGTGGCCATGAATAGCTACCATCTTCTGTCCTCATCCTTCTTGTCTTTCATTAAGATATGGAGCAGGGGCTTAGGAGGTGAGATGCAGGTCACAGCAGTTGAATTAGGAGGGCAGTGTTACTGTTGAGAGCTCATTATGTACCTGGTTAGTTGTAGTGAGGAGGACCTGGGAGGCCCCATGGGACATCGGCCCACTGGGAAATTTCCCTGTAGGGTCTATGGCCAATCCGCCCATAGCCAAGCACCCACCTATCATCATTTTATTTGCACAACAACAAATTACATGTGCATCAAGTCTCTTTGGACTGCAACCTATAAAAACTGAGATAAATATCAAGGTAAACTGAAAAAAATAACGATCCATTTCTCATATTAGTATCTAGCCCTACATTTCATATCAGCCAGCTCATGGAGGTTCAGCTCCATTGTTAATTATAGCTGTGCAAGGTTGGATTCAATCTTTAAAGATCTTCATGTGGCCACCAGAGGTAAAGGCTCCCTGTTGTTGATCTCTGTGTTGTGTAGCTCCAAGGACACGTTTTGTTTTCTTCAAAACCTCAACAAGACCCCACATCCTGCAGCAAGACTTTGAACTAGCGTGCTGCCAGTTCGGAGGAACACAAGCTGACTCCTATATCTGATGACAAGCCTTTTTTAAAGACGTTGAAGCACCTGCAAAACATTTTCATCTCTTATAGCTTTGTACGGATGTATCTCTGAAGACGTAGTTCAATCTAACTACCGTAGTTAACACTTCCTCATAGCTTAGATTTCTCTACTCTTCTCCCCTCAGATCTCAGCCACTATCTGCCCCAGTTTTATGGTCTATTACTTGACAATAATACTGTGCATTTGAAGAATAGTACATCATATGTTAGCCTGTTCTGAGGTGGAGATGAAAAAAGCACCTAAACATCTTTTATCTGCATACTATTTCATATAACTAGGTAATAACTATAGCTCTCAGTGAGATAGTATAAATAAATGAATTCACTATGATGAGACTATTTAATTTATAAGTATGATGTCAGGTGACTCAAGAACTCCACAGCTGAAGACCTGGGAATCCATCAGACTTTTTTATTTTATGCAACTCAATGACAATTTATAATGTGTTCATCATTTGCATCATGGGTTTGTGTGCAGGTGTAATTGTAACTTACCTGGACCAGGATAGTTGGGGAAAGTGAACCCTCTATATCAGCAGTGGATTGACGTACAAAGTATATTGGGTGCAGTGCTTGGAGCAACGCTTCTAGGGGAGAATACCTCCATACATACAGATGGAACATGCTTTCATTTTTCCCATCACATTTGTAAGACGTTTGACAGTAGAGGAATTCTGTATGAAATTGATGCGCATACTGCAGTGGGCCACAGGGGAGGCAGAGAGGATAGGAGTGGTTGTAGCAATGATAGAGGTAGTAGTTACTCAGTCTGGTGCTCCACTGCACTGCAGTGATGGGAGGGTACACCCTTTCTTCTCTCAGGGCACACTCTGTTTCTGAGGTTCTCTGCCTGCTGATAGCAGAGGTACCCTTGGTGTAAGCAGGTTTTGGGGTGCAAGACAGAAATTTCAAACGGATCCGTCCCCCATTGACTTTCAATGTAAAGTCAGGAGTTAATATACCATAGGATCGGAGTTTTCTCCAATCTGATGGTATATTTTAACTTGAAGCGTCCCCATCACCATGGGAACGCCTCTATGTTAGAATATACCATCGGATTTGAGTTAGATCGTGAAACTTCAAGTTAGAATATACTGAGAACTGTGTACATGACTGCCCCCTGCTGCCTGGCTGCCAGGGGGCTGTGATTCGCACAATTAACCCCTCAGGTGCTGCACCTGAAGGGGTTAATTGTGCATATCATAGCCCCCTATAAGAGATCAGGGGCTGCCAGGCAGCAGGGGGCAGACCCCCTCCCTCCCCAATTTTAATTTCATTGGTGGCCAGTGCAGCCCCCCGCCCCCCCCCCCCTCTATTGTATTATTTTCATTGGTGGCACAGTGTGCGGGCCCCCCCTCCCTCCCTCTATTGTATTATCATTGGTGGCCAGTGTGCGCTCCCCGGCCCCCCCTCTATTGTATTAATATCATTGGTGGCCAGTGTGCGCCCCCCCCCCCCCCCGATCATTGGTGGCAGCGGAGAGTTAGAAGCATCATACTTACCTGCTGCGATGTCTGTGACCGGCCGGGAGCTCCTCCTACTGGTAAGTGACAGGTCTGTGCGGCGCATTGCTTAATGATCTGTCACTTGCCAGTAGGAGGAGCTCCCGGCCGGTCACAGACAGCGCAGCAGGTAAGTATGATGCTTCTAACTCTCTGCTGCCACCAATGATCGGGAAGGGGGGGGGCGGGGGGAGAGGGGAGGCCGCACACTGGCCACCAATGATATTAATACAATAGAGGGGGGGCGGGGGGGTGCACACTGTGCCACCAATGATAATACAATAGAGAGAGGGGCCGGGGGGGCCGCACACTGTGCCACCAATGAAAATAATACAATAGAGGGAGGGGAGGGCGCACTGGCCACCAATGAAATTAAAACTGGGGAGGGAGGGGGGTCTGCCCCCTGCTGCCTGGCAGCCCCTGATCTCTTATAGGGGGCTATGATATGCACAATTAACCCCTTCATGTGCAGCACCTGAGGGGTTAATTGTGCGGATCACAGCCCCCTGTAAGAGATCGGGTGCTGCCAGGCAGCAGGGGGCAGTCATGTACACAGTTCTCAGTATATTCTAACTAGAAGCGTCCCCATCACTATGGGAACGCCTCTGTGTTAGAATATACTGTCGGATTTGAGTTTTCACGAAGTGAAAACTCAGCTCTGAAAAAGCTTTCATACAGACGGATTTTCGGATCCGTCTGTATGAAAGTAACCTACGGCCACGGATCAAGGACGAGGATGCCAATCTTGTGTGCATCCGTGTTCTTTCACGGACCCATTGACTTGAATGGGTCCGTGAACCGTTGTCCGTCAAAAAAATAGGACAGGTCATATTTTTATGATGGACAGGAAACACAGATCACGGATGCGGCTGCAAAACGGTGCTTTTTCCGATTTTTCCACGGACCCATTGAAAGTCAATGGGTCCGTGAAAAAAAACGGAAAACGGCACAACGGCCACGGATGCACACAACGGTCATGTGCATGAGGCCTATAGAACATGCTGCGGTTTTTACCTCACGCATTGCACCCGCACGGAATTCTCGCCCGTGTGAAAGGGGCCTAACTGTTGTGAACTATTCAGTTTTTGTATCAGACACATGAGACTTGCATGCACATACAACTCTCACATAAGCTCACAAGATAAAAGTAAAAAGGACATACATTTTAGGTTTTATGCACACAACCATATTTTTTATCTGTGTGCTATCAACATTTTTTATATAGCCCACGAACCCATTCATTTCTACAGGGCCATGCACACATCCGTCTTTTTTGCTGATCTGTGTGGTTGCTTCGCAAATTATAGAACATATCTTATATCTTATTCTTGTCCGTATTCCAGATGAGAATAGCTCTTTCTACTGATGGTGGTGAGAAAAAGGTGTGCACACACAAGGAATCCGTATTTCGTGGACCTGAAATACGGACACAGCTAAAGGCTGCTTTTTTTTTAGAATTGCTTCTTTAGTTTATAGCTGGTTTTGCTTCTCACACGGCTCAGGATATTCCTGGCTGTCCTTGGATGCACTATGCACCAGTGGCACAGTATCATGTCAGGTCAGGTTGTCACAAGGAGATGTTACAACACGGTAGGAAATCCTCTTGTGCAATCTTAATATATTGTAACATGCCAGAGAATCTGACAATCTTTGAACAACCCTGCTATTAAATGATAGCCGTTGGCCAAGCGAACATTTGGCTGGCATGTATCTTAAAGGGATTTTCTGGGAGTTAATACTGATAACCTACCAATATCTGATGGGTGGGGGTCCGGTAAACACTACCCCCCCCCCCCCCCCCCTGATCAGCAGTTTTGTGTAGTAGTAGCTCCAGAACCAGAAATAGGCACTTGAACTAGACAGCTCCACCTACTCTTTAGTGGTCAGAGAGAGTTACTGCAGCACTGGGTGCTGAGGTGCAGTATGCCAGCAGGGTCAATACACAGTAGACGGAGCCTTCTGCTTCCAGCTCCATCCACTATTTAGTTTCTGGCTTCTCCTACATCAATATCTACATGCTGGAAACCCCTTAAATCGGAAGTAATACCTTTTAAAGCCTATCACAGATATATGACTATCTCAGTACAGATAGAACTTAGCCTATGATGTCTCACCCTGCATACTTTCTTCCTTTTCCTTCATATTTTCATACTGACGATGAGTCGGCAGGATCAAATTTCTGAGTACCATAGATTGGCAATTAGGGGGTATTATCTCTCCTTAGGGAGAGAGCGCCTTAGGCTACTTTCACACTTGCACTAGCAGGATCCGGCAAGGGAACATCCTCCCGGATCTGCACTAACGCTAGCCCATGTGTGCCGCTGGATGTCCGCTCTGGCCCCAGGGGAGGTCTGGCCGCAGAATGGCAAACATGCAGAGAGGCAGCAGGACAAAAACTGCAACATGCTAGTGCAAGTGTGAAACTTGCCTTAATTGGCATGAGGAGACATCTACAGTACCCCGCCCTTTTAACAGTGACCTCCACAGCGGCCTGCCCCCTTAACAGTAACATCCACAGCTCCCTCCACTTTAACAGTGACCTCCATAGCAGCCACCCCTTCATTAGTGACCTCCACAGTACCCCATCTCCTTAACAGTGATTTCCACAACACCCCGTCCCCTTAACAGTGGCCTCTACAGCAATCTGCCCCTTAACACTGACTTCCATAGCAGACCATCCCCTTAACTGTGACCTCCAGAGCAGCCTGCCCTGTCTGGCTTTCAGACTCCCTGTCCTCCGTCCAGCGCAGGGCCTGGAGGGACACAGGGATGTTCTTTTGAACAGCTCACTCTCAGACAGCAGCACTGTGCAGTCTGAGCATGAGCTGCAGGGAGAAAGTCACCATCCCACCCCTGCAGTTGACAGAAGTTGACTTTTACCTTCATTTTTTCAATCCCTGTTGGCTGCGGAGTGGGCCTAACCAGATTGGGGGGGGTGGCTTAGTGGGATCTGGGGGGACACCCTACCTGCCCCCTGAACTGTCACCTCCACAGTACTCCGCTCCCTTAACAGTGTCATCCACAGCACCCTGCCCCTTTAAAGGTAACCTGCAGCAGTAATGAAAAATGGCTGGGTTGTTATGGAAACCTGGTGTAAAACTGCGTGTATGTGGAGACTAAGCACCTGTGAGTTTCTATTGGCTGATAAGGGACATGTGACCGTGCGTATGGCAGTTGGGATATGAAGAGAAAGACCTGCAGGCTTTTATTGGCAAATGTAGGTCATGTGATGTGCCATATTTGCATTTTTGGGAATATCTCAGGAACGGTACGTGCTAGAGAGCTGAGACCCCAAGACTTCTTTCCAGGTAGCAAGGGATGTGTATACCAAGTTTCGTTGAAATCGATGGTTGCGTTTTTGAGTGATCGCGGAACATACATACATATATACGTCCTTTTTTATATATTGTGGAGTTTCGCTCTGGTAGACACGATTAGCGGACGCAGTATAGAGGCAACAACAAGTTCATTGGATCAAACAGTTCAGTGTTTTATTCACACTTTAGGCAAGTGACAAAACAAGCAGTCATAAACAAGCAAAAAGTCACCTTGCGGTGTTGGTGGTAATTCACACCATGCTGTATTTCTGCCTCAAAGAGTCCTTGACATAGCAGCAGCACCAACCTATTTTCACACCGAATAGGTAGCAAGCCTTAATCCAGACACAAGGCTCCCAGATCCCCACACAAAGACATGGCTTTTGAGCCCAGCTGCCTATTTAAGAACAGCCAGGTGCTGCCAAAACCTGGACCGGCACTTAAAATCCGGTCCGATATTTGACCTCACCTGGCTGTAAATGAGCCCAGCAGCACATGCTAGGAGGAAAATACCTGTTTTCTGAGACCAAACCTCTCACTGTGTCACATACCCCCCCCCCCCCCCTTAGTTCAACCCTGAGGGGGTGAACACATGCCAGACAGCTAAGACCTGTCCTAGGTTTCTAACATAGCTTACATACATAACTTACATGTTTATACAGCTAGACCTGCCAATAACCTTAATACAGTTCCTATGTTTGTGTGTTAAAGACAAAAGCAGAGTTATTTACAATGACTTCATGTTTGGATGTCATATAATTGTTATATATATATTGTGTTCACGGAAGCAGAAAAGATAATATGCTTCTAATTCTATGTTTTCTGTTGTTTCTGCTGTGTCATTAAGCTTACCTCACATCAATATAATGAATCTTAAACTGTTGTTGCTGGGCAGGAGTCTAGACCAATCACAGCCAGCCTCACACACAGCAGGAGTTTTGGCCAATCACAGCCAGCTTCACACACAGCCTGTGTGGGAAATTCCCTAGCAGGAGCTGCTAGAAATTATTATTCACCAGAGAGAGGAGCTGAACAGACATTCACTCCACTAAGAGCTGTGTTTTATGGAAGCAGAGAGGCCAAAATATGTATTTATAACAGTTATATAATTTTCCTACTGTTATTTAGTGATTAGAACTGTATACTGAACCAGTTATATATGTGTTTACTTACAGTTCCACCAATTGCAAACTACAAATTTCACAATCCAAAATCAAATTCCATATTCCAATCCAAATTGCATACAACCATACCAGATCCTACTCAACCAATCTACAAATAGTTACTGCTAACTGCATACTGCAAATTGCGAACAAATTCAGCAAGTGAACTATTGTTAACCTCAGATATACCTCTCAGAGAGATCATAAAGTGCTTAAATGACTTAAGGTGAGAGTACAGATACTCAAGAGAGAAACATATCCACCGTTTTATGTTGAATGACAAGATTGAACAGTTTAACCACCATCTTCGGCATACTGCCATTTTGTGATATCTTTTCAACACGTGTTATCTACATGGACTATCTGCTGCGGAGGCGGCAGTGTTATATATGAAGAAAAGTTGAAGTTAATAAAGAAGTTATTTCAAGCATTTGGTGTGCTCTTTAAAGCTACTATTTCCATAGAACGGAGCTAGAGGAATTACAGAGTAATAGACAGTCTGGTTAGACTAAAAGAGATATCAAAATTCTTATAATGCCACAGCGCAAAAGGCGCTTCATAGTGCTGCGCCTGCCACAGGCAGGTCCACTAAATAATGGTAAAGGGGGTGGGGGGTGGGGTTGTCACTGAAGATAAGGAAAAGGCAGAGTTACTAAATGTTTTTTTTTTTAGCGCTGTATATACAAAAGAAGAGAAAGGAGCTGTGGTGCTGGGGCTGTTAGTACATCCAGTGATATACTCAATTGGCTAACTGTAGATATGGTCCAAGAGAAGTTAAATAGGGTAAATGTGAACAAGGCTCCGGGTCCAGATGTATTACACACAAGAGTGCTTAAAGAGCTCAGTTCAGTCATTGCTGTGCCCCTGTTTATAATTTTTAAAGATTCTCTAGGTACTGGTACAGTGCCAAGTGATTGACGCAAGGCAAATGTGCTGCCCATATTTAAAAAAGGATCAAAGTCTTCCACAGGTAATTATAGACCAGTTAGTTTAACTTCTATTTTGGGAAAAATGTTTGAAGGACTCTTAAGGGACTATATACAGGAGTATGTGACTATAAAAAATATTATAAGTGATAACCAGCATGGGTTTACCAAGGACAGAAGTTGTCAGACTAACCTGATTTGTTTTTATGAGAAGGTAAGTAGTAGCCTGGACAGAGGGGTGGCTGTGGATGTAGTGTTTCTGGATTTTACAACGGCCTTTGATACTGTTCCTCATAGACGCTTAATAGGTAAAGTAAGGTCTATAGGCTTGGAAAGTATAGTTTGTAATTGGATTGAAAACTGGCTGAAGGACCGTGTCCAGAGAGTTATGGTCAATGATTCCTATTCAGACTGGTCCCAGGTTATAATTAGTGTACCCCAAGGATCAGTGCTGGGCCCTTTTTATTATTTTATTTATTTATTAATTAATGATATTGAGAACGGGATTAATAGCACCATATCTATTTTTGCAGATGACACTAAGCTGTGTAGAACTGTACAGTCTATGGAAGATGTCCATAAACTACAAGCTGACTTGGGCATCTGAGTGATTGGGAATCAACTTGGCAAATGAGGTTCAATGTGGACAAATGTAAAGTTCTGCATCTTGGTAGTAATCTCTGTGCTTCATATGTCCTAGGTGATGTAGCACTGGGAGAGTCACTTATAGAGAAGGATTTGGGTGTCCTTGTGGACAGCATACAATGTCAATCAGCTGCTTCTAAGGCTACCAGGATATTGTCATGCATTAAACAAGGCATGGCCTCGCGGGGGATGTAATATTACCACTTTACAAAGTGTTGGTGCGGCCTCATTTGGAATATGCAGTTCAGTTCTGGGCACCAGTACATAGAAAGAACGCACTGCAGCTGGAGAGGGTACAGAGGAGAGCGACTAGACTGATAAGGGGAATGGAGGGTTTTAGTTATGAAGAAAGATTAAAAGAATTACATTTATTTAGTCTTGATTAACCTATACAAATATATAAATGAGCCATACAAAAAATACAGTGAAAAGCTGTTCCATGTAAAATGCGTTCAAAACTAGACAAGGGGGCACTGCCTCCGATTGGAGAGGAAAAAGGTCAGTCTCCAGAAGCGTCAAAGCTTCTTTACTGTAAGAACTGTGAATCTGTGGAAGAGACTTCCTCAGGACGTGGTCATAGCAGGAACACTAGACAGTTTCCAAAAGGGTTTAGATGAATTCTCTATTCTTCTCAATTCCTTTTGGGATTCGCATCCCCACCTATCCCTTGGTTGAACTTGATGGACGTATGTCTTTTTTCGACCCTATTAACTATATGTATATGTAACTATATATGTGACCCGGGCATTTCTGTCCTTGGCCTGGCTCATCAACTTGAGAGGGGAGTGGTCAGTCACCAGGTGGAATTTTCTCCCCAATAAATAATAGCGGAGAGATTCTAGTGCCCACTTGATAGCCAGGCACTCTCTCTCCACTTTTCTATTCCTGGTCTCGGCTAGGGTGAGCTTGCGGCTGAGGAAGACAACGGGATGTGCCTCCCCGTTGACTTCCTGAGACAGTACAGCACCGACACCTACTTCGGAGGCATCGGTCTGTACTATAAACTACCTTTTTGAAGTCAGGCATCACCAAAACTGGTGACCCGCACAGGGCCGACTTCAAAGCAGAGAAAGCCTCTTCCGCCTGATCATCCCAGCGAACCATCGTTGACTTGTGTCCCTTCAAGAGTCCTGTCAAGGGCGCAGCTAGAGTAGCAAAGTGGGGAACAAACCTCATGTAATAGCTAACCATTCCCAGAAATGACTTTATTTGCCTAGTGGTGACAGGTCAGGGCCAATTCCGTATCGCCTCTATTTTGTTCACTTGGGGTTTGATGACTGCGTCCAATGACATACCCCAGGTACTTAGTCTCTTCTTACCCTATCACACATTTTTTTAGGTTAGTGATTAGGCCAGCTTTCCGAGGGGAGTCCACTACAGCCTGCACTTTGGGTAGGTGACAATATCATCCAGGTAAGCCGAAGCATACCGATGATGTGGATGAAGCACGATGTCCATTAGTCGCTGAAAAGTGGCGGGGGGCACCATGCAGACCAAAGGGTAAGACCTTATATTGATACAGCCCCTCAGGCGTGATGAAGGCAGTTTTCTCTTTGGCAGCCTCCGTTAAGGGCACTTGCCAGTACCCTTTCGTGAGGTCCAAAACAGAAAAATACCGGGCTTGTCCTAAACTCTCGATGAGCTATTCCACCCGGGGCATGGCATACGCATCGAACTTGGAAACCTTGTTATGTTTTCGAAAGTTGGTACAAAACCGCAACGTCCCGTCCGGCTTGGGTATCAATTCTATAGGACTGGCCCACTCACTTTTTGACTCCTCAATGATGTCTAGCTGCAACATTAACTGCACCTCCTCCGATATGGCTTGTCGCCGAGCCTCGGGTACCCGGTATCGTTTTAATCGGACTTTTGCCTGAGGCTCAGTGACAATGTCATGCTGGATTATGGAAGTGCGTCCAGGGAGGTCCGAGAACACATCCGTGTTCTGACTAACAAACTCCCTGCCCTCCTGAGTCTGGTTAGAGGAGAGGCTGTCAGCAATTTTTACTGTGGCTGCCGCCTCTCTTGCATCAGACAGAGGGGCCGGTACCTCTTCTCCTAGAAAACCCGGCCGCGGGCTGTCTTCTGTACAGGTTTCTCTATCTTTCCACAGTTTGAGTAAATCCACATGGTAAACCTGCTCCGGCTTTCGCCGCCCTGGCTGGTGTACCTTTTAGTTTACAGCTCCAATTTTCTCAAGTACCTCGTAGAGCCCCTGACACCTAGCCAGGAACTTACTGTCCACGGTCAGCACCAGAACCAAAACTCGATCACCTGGGTTAAAGATCCGGACCCGAGCCTGCCGATTATAGACCCTACTCTGGGCTCGCTCAGCTGCCTCCATATGCTCCCTAAGGGCTCTTTCACACCTGCGTTATTGTCTTCCGGCATAGAGTTCCGTCGTCGGGGCTCTATGCCGGAAGAATCCTGATCAGGATTATCCTAATGCATTCTGAATGGAGAGTAATCCGTTCAGGATGCATCAGGATGTCTTCAGTTCCGGTACGGAACGTTTGTTGGCCGGAGAAAATACCGCAGCATGCTGCGCTTTTTGCTCCGGCCAAAAATCCGGAACACTTGCCGCAAGGCCGGATCCGGAATTAATGCCCATTGGAAGGCATTGATCCGGATCCGGCCTTAAGCTAAACGTCGTTTCGGCGCATTGCCGGAGCCGACATTTAGCTTTTTCAGAGTGGTTACCATGGCTGCCGGGACGCTAAAGTCCTGACAGCCATGGTAAGTGTAGCGGGGAGCGGGGGAGCAGTGTACTTACCGTCCGTGCGGCTCCCCGGGCGCTCCAGAGTGACGTCAGGGCGCCCCAAGCGCATGGATCACGTGATCGCATGGATCACGTCATCCATGCGCATGGGGCGCTCTGACGTCATTCTGGAGCGCCCCGGGAGCCGCACGGACTGTAAGTATACCGCTCCCCCGCTCCCCGCTCCTACTATGGCAACCAGGACTTTAATAGCGTCCTGGGTGCCATAGTAACACTGAAAGCATTTGGAAGACGGTTCCGTCTTCAAATGCTTTCAGTACACTTGCGTTTTTCCGGATCCGGAGTGTAATTCCGGCAAGTGGAGTACACGCCGGATCCGGACAACGCAAGTGTGAAAGAGGCCTAACAAGTGGCAACACTGTCTCTACCCGATCTTGCATCTGGGTAATGTACTCAATGACACTTTTATGTGGAGTGTGTTGTTGTTCCCACACCTCTTTGGAGGTCCAACAGACCGCGAGGGTGTCTGCCATATAGCAGTTCGAAGGGCGAGAACCCAGTAGAGGCCTGGGGCAACTCTCGCACTGCGAACATGAGATAGGGCAGAAGGAGGTCCCAGTCCTTCCCATTTTTAGACACCACCTTTTTCAACATATTTTTTAATGTTTGGTTAAACCGTTCTACCAGACCGTCCGTTTGCGGATGGTAAACGGATGTCCGTAGTTGTTTTATGTGCAGCAACTTACAGAGTTCCCTCATCACCTTGGACATGAAAGGGGTTCCTTGGTCAGTCCGAGTGGCATAGTCTATAATGACTAAGATGTGTTGATGCAAGAAATGTCTCAAGGCCTATTTAAAGGGCCAACATTGACTTATAGGATAGCTGCCTCACATCTGGTGGCATTAGAGGCAAAGCTTGTTAAGAGCTCAATTGTATCCTTTATTTCATAGATCTGCAAGGCATTGTTATATCAGATAGAACTTCCTATGACTACTTCAGTATGCATGTAACTGCATGTATTCAAATGGTGGTCACCAGGACAGAAGGGGAGTTGGTTGCCAGTCAACATAAAGTACCATAGATTTCATGTCATTGCATAAACAGACATATTTAGCTGGAACTTGGGAAACCCACACAGCAAATTTGCAGGAGCTTTAATTTTGACCGTACTGGCTCACACCTATCTTACCAGATACAGAAACTCAGAAAGAGCTGAGTATAATATTAGCATGGTTCTTAATCATGGATATCCTACAGGGGTATATTTATGTAAGCTGATTTTATTTTAGGGAGGGGGATACTATTTAAAAACCTTTGTGTGTCTGTCCTTATCTGGTTCTGTGCATCCTTCCTTGGCTTAAACTTTTCTTGCTTCTTGGACAGGAAATCTGGGAATTCTAGAAAGCCTCTGAGACCTGACCATAGAGTCTTTAGCACACAAAAGCTTGAATTTCCTTACCAGTTTCAAGGAGGCTGAACATAGCTTTATTACTGACTATCCTCCATTTTCCATGCTTGATCTCATGTAACATGTGAACTTTCAAATGTTGTATTTTATCTAATGAAAGTATGACATTCAGCAATGCCCATGCAGAGTCAGTATTAGAGTTGATTCACCCACATCATTTTATACCACGGACAAAAACACTCTAAAAGTTGCTGGTCTTACCTGCGGACTTTGATGCAGATTTGCTGCTATTTCATCATTTGCAAATCAAATCCATGGGAAAATCTGTATTCAGATCTGCATGTGAGACAGCCATGTGTGAAACTACACTATGAGCTAGGAAGCAACATCTGCTGAGCTTTGGAACTTGGTCGCATCATATGATTAGGTCAGCAACGCATGTAACATAGCTCTTGAGGAGCACTGTTTCTCCTTGTGGAGATATTAGGTCTTTGGACCCTTTTACACTGACGAAGGAGCAGGTCAATTGGGACTGAATGTTCATACCAGCACTTGTTCCTAATAATTAGCCTGTGTAAATGTACTGCTGATCACCTGACAAAAGGGCTAAATGCTTGCTTGTCCCATGATTGCATCTTTCATACAGCACTTAAAATCTGTATTTTTTAGTAACACATCACCTTGTGTCAATAAGGATGTGCTACCGACAATACGCCAAGTAAATGGGGGATGAGTGACGGCAAAAGCAATCATTTATACCCTTTTCACTTAGCATCGGGCCATGTGAAAAGCACTTGTAGATAATTAGTGCTTGTTATTTGACCAGCATCAGTTTGCGTAAGAGGACCCTTACTGGCCATGATGCCTGGGAAGAGGTCCGCAAATATGCTCTCCTCCAAAAGGAATGCATCTGTACAATAGCCCCTACATTTATGCTGCCAAAGTCAACATAAGTCAATGTCCGTCACATTAAAAAGCTTTGAAACAAGGAATTCTGGCCAAACCAGAGTCTCATCCAAAAGTAAGAAACACCAATCTGTACACTGCTGTTTGAGGTTCATGCACCTCCTTAGTACAGAGCAGAGTAGGGGAGTACTGCTTCTCCTTGCAGTGATGCTATCTGGCATAAGGAGTCTTACACGCAATGGACTCTAGGAAAAATTATGCAAAGTAGCTCTCCTTCAGAAGGATGAAGACTAAGTCTGTAATGCCAGCTCTACATGCCGACCCTGTAAGTCCAGCCCAGTACAGAGCTGTGAAACATTACTAGGGATTTTAGGCCTCCAAACAGAAAAGACGCCAAACTGAATACATGCAAATGATGGTTGTGTGACATTGTCATTGATTTCACACATGACTTCAGCATTATCACATCCAACAATGAATGTGTTACAGACTATCCTGGTGCATGGACTCTTATTTGCCATAGTTTTGCTAAGATCCTTCCAACAATCAGTGGACATATTGCTGTCTTTTTATCTCCCCAGAAAAGCTGTGAGAAGATGATAACTTGCCATCTAAGCACACAGACATAGTAAAGTGCCTGCCGCTCCTTCACTCTCCCGGTTGGTCACAGATGCTGCTCTGCTCCTCTAACCTCTTGCTGCACTGTGGTCCCGCTGGAGTCCCTTTCCCATCCTGCGGGAAGGCCGCCAGAATGGTCCTCCACTCAGACTGCCTCTTGGTGGTTGTTTTTCTTCTGGATAGGTCATCAGTATCTGATTGCGGCACTACTGCAAGTGCTGGTGCCTTCTCAAACAGCTGATCAGCATGGGTCCCGGGTGTCGGACCCCCACTGATCAGATACTTATGACCTATCCAGAGGAAAACCAACCATGAGGCATATCTCAGAAGACCCTTTTAAGGGAGAACAGATTAAATGCGGTTTGCAAAGTGCATTTTTGAAAAGACCTCCATAATCTCTGATCATGATGGATCCTGATTAGTTCACTGCCGTTTTAGACCCAGTGCTACAGCCTGTAGGCTATGTAATAGTTTCTGGGCTTTGCCAATTATTATCAGCAGTTTATTATGCACATTTGCACCTTTAGGCCCCTTTCACACGAGCTAGTTTTCCGCGCGGGTGCAATGCGTGACGTGAATGCATAGCACCCGCACTGAATCCTGACCCATTCATTTCAGGGGTCTGTGTACATGAGCTTTTTTTTTTTTCTCGCATCAGTTCTGCGTTGTGTGAAAAACACAGCATGTTCTATATTCTGCGTTTTTCACGCAGCCCTGGCCCCATAGAAGTGAATGGGGCTTCAGTGAAAAACGCATTGCATCCGGAAGCAAGTGTGGATGCAATGCGTTTTTCACTGATGGTTGCTAAGAGATGTTGTTTGTAAGGATCCATTCACACGTCCGTGGTGTGTTGCGGACCCGCAAATTGCGGATCGCAACACACCCGGCCGGCACCTCCTATAGAAATGCCTATTCTTGTCCGCAGCAAATGCGGACAGCACACTGTGTGCTGTCTGCATCCATTCCGTCCCCATAGAGAATGAATGGGTCCACACCCGTTCCGCAAAATTGCGAAACGGATGCGGACCCATTTGCGGACGTGTGAAACCTTCAGTTTTCTATCACGCGCGTGAAAAACACATCAAAATGCATTGCACCCGCGCGGAAAAAACTAAACAAACTGAACGCATTGCAGACAAAACTGACTGAACTTGCTTGCAAAATGGTGCAAGTTTCACTGAACGCATGCGGAGCCAATCCGTCACGCTCGTGTGAAAGGGGCCTTACTGCACCAATTTCTGCTCTGACTCAGAAGGAGGTGAACATCAAGGAATGGACACCTGAAGCTGCATTCCTGTATCTCAAACAGGCTTTCTCATCCACCACGATATTGCACCATCCTGATGTAACAAAGCAGGTCTTCCTGGAGGTGGATGTATCTTCTGTCAGAGCTGGAGCTTTTCTTGACACAGAGGGATCCTTCCGGGAAGATTGTCCCCTGTGGATTTTTTCTAATTCCTTCCCCCAGCAGAAAGGAACTTCTCTATTGGGGACAAGGAACTGCTTGATATCAAGATGGCTTTGGAGGATTGGCGACATCTATTTTGTCATCCTGGTGTTATCTACGCCGACCACAAGATAACAAAGTGCCCAGCGATTTAATTCTCATCAGGCACAATGGTCTTTATTGTTTCGCCCGATTTGACTTTGTTTTGCATTTCTGTCCTGTGGAGTAGAATGTTAAAGCGGATGTCCTGTCTCACTCCTTTGACCCCATTAATTGACTGGAGATGCCTCAGCACATTGTGGATCCTGCCCAAATTATCACAATGAGTTAGTCCTGGTTAAGAACATTCCTAAGGGAAAAACATAAGTTCCTCTAGCCAGAAGAAGAAAAATGTATACCTTACATAGGTTTTGCCTGCATAACACCTTGAGGCTCATTTTTCGATATTATTGAAGGGCCAACCCTTTCCCAGGATGTTCAGGATTTTGTTGCTTCCTGCGCTAGGTGTGCGCAGACTAAGTCCCCACACAGAAGCCTGCAGATCTGTTCCTTCCCTTGCCAGTACCTGATGCCCAGTGCCAACATATTGGGACAGACTTCCTTCTTCTTCTGGACACACCTTATTAAGGATAGTTGTTGACCATTTTTCCAAAATGGCACACTTTATTCACTTGTCTGGTTTTCCATCTGCGGTGCAACTGGCCAACCTGTTTGTTAAGCACATCTTCTGGCTACACGGCTTAACTCAGCATATTGGTTTCGGACAGAAGAGTGCAGTCCAAAATTTTGGAAATCTTTATGCAGGCTGTTGAGTGTTAATTTGGATTTCTCCTCCACCTACCATCCCCAATCAAATAAACAGGTTGAGAGAACTAATCAAATTAGAACTACCTTGTCATTTTGTCTCCTCGAATCAAGACGACTGAGTGTCCTTGCTTTCTTGGGTGGAGTTCTGCCACAACAACCTCTTATGTAAATCTACTGGCAAGTTGCCATTTTGTATTGTGTATGGTTAACAACCACGTATTACCCTTCCCAGTCGTGTGACCTCTGTTGTGACAGCCACAGATGCCACTATCAGGAATTTCTTCCAGATTTGGTGGGAGACTAAAGTTTCTCTGACCCAAGCATCAGCTCCTGTGAAGAGATCGGATGATAAAACATGAAGAGGTCCTCTCTCCTGGCGACAGGGTCTCGTTGTCCTCTAAAAATATTCCGCTAAAGGTACAATACTATAAATTTGCCCCTTGTTTCTTGGGTCACTTTGAATTACTGAGTCAAATCCATCCTGTTATACGCTCCTACTGCCACCATCTCTCTGCTTCACTAACTTCTATTTATCCCACCTCAGACCTCTGTTGTTGAATCACTACTCTGGATCTTCTGTCTCTACTCCTGCTCCTGAGGAGGGGTTTGAAGTGAAGAGCATCTTGGATTGTGTGAACAGTGGAAAGAGAACATACTATTTGCTGGACTGGAAGGGTTTTCGTCCGGAGAAGAGATCTTTGGAGCCTCCTTAAAACGTTTATGCACCTGCTGTTCTGAAGACGCTTTTGCAACGGTCCAGACCCAAGAATGGGGTGCGTGGGGGGGATACTGTTATGCAGCATCCCATGTCTGTCGCTCTTCCACTCTCCCCAGCAGGCACAGGTGCTGCACTGCTCACCTGTCCTCCTTCTGTACAATGCTCTGGTCCCGCCGACAACCTTCTCCTATAGAGTGGGCCAGCTGCTAGAATGCTCCTTCACTCTATACAGGCTGCAGTCTGACGTTTAGTGGTTGGATGTCTTTTGCCCGTAAGGTGTGCGTGCGCTTGCTCTTGGGTCCAAAAGGGCCAGCACGCGCACGACCTAGTTTTCCCTAGCCTATTACAGACCTTCCTAAGGTATACAGTTGCAAGAAAAAAGTATGTGAACCCTTTGGAATGATATGGATTTCTGCACAAATTGTCATAAATTGTGATCTGATCTCATCTAAGTCACAACAATAGACAATCACAGTCTGCTTAAACTAATAACACACAAAGATTCAATGTTACCATGTTTTTATTGAACACACCATGTACACATTCACAGTGCAGGTGGAAAAACTATGTGAACCCCTAGACTAATGACATCTCTAAGAGCTAATTGGAGTGAGGTGTCAGCCAACTGGAGTCCAATCAATGAGATGAGATTGGATGTGTTGGTTACAGCTGCCCTGCCCTATAAAAAACACACACCAGTCTGGGTTTGCTTTTCACATGAAGCATTGCCTGATGTGAATGATGCCTCACACAAAAGAGCTCTCAGAAGACCTACGATTAAGAATGTTGACTTGCATAAAGCTGGAAAGGGTTATAAAAGTATCTCCAAAAGCCTTGCTGTTCATCAGTCCATGGTAAGACAAATTGTCTATAAATGGAGAAGGTTCAGCACTGCTGATACTCTTCCTAGGAGTGGCCGTCCTGTAAAAATGACTGCAAGAGCACAGCGCAGACTGCTCAATGAGGTGAAGATGAATCCTAGAGTGTCAGCTAAAGACTTACAAAAGTCTCTGCATATGCTAACATCCATGTTAGCGAATCTACATACGTAAAACACTAAACAAGAATGGATTTCATGGGAGATACCACAGAGGAAGCCACTGCTGTCCAAAAAAAACATTCCTGCACGTTTACAGTTTGCACAAGAGCACCTGGATGTTTCCACAGCAGGTACTGGCAAAATATTCTGTGGACAGATGAAACCAAAGTTGAGTTGTTTGGAAGAAACACTACATCACTATGTGTGGAGAAAAAGAGGCACAGCACACCAACATCAAAACCTCATCCCACCTGTGAAGTATGGTGGTGGGGGGCATCATGGTTTGGGGCTTGCTTTGCTGTGTCAGGGCCTGGATGGATTGCTATCATCGAAGGAAAAATGAATTTCCAAGTTTATCAAGACATTTTGCAGGAGAACATAAGGCCATCTGTCCACCAGCTGAAGTTCAACAGAGGATGGGTGTTGCAACGGGACAACGACCCAAAGCATAGAAGTAAATCAACAACAGAATGGCTAAACAGAAGAAAATACGCCTTCTGAGTGGCCCAGTCAGAGTCCTGACCTTCAACCCGATTGAGATGCTGTGGCATGACCTCAAGAAAGCGATTCACACCAGACATCCCAAGAATATTGCTGAACTGAAAACAGTTCTGTAAAGAGGAATGGTCAAGAATTACTCCTGACCGTTGTGCACGTCTGATCTGCAACTACAGGAAACGTTTGGTTGAAGTTTTGCTGCCAAAGGAGGTTCAACCAGTTATTAAATCCAAGGGTTCACATACTTTTTTCCACCTGCACTGTTAATGTTTACATGGTGTGTTCAATAAAAACATGATAACATTTAATTCTTTGTGTGTTATTAGTTTAAGCAGACTGTGATTGTCTATTGTGTGACTTAGATGAAGATCAGATCACAAATTTATGACCAATTTGTGCAGAAATCCATATCATTCCAAAGGTTCACATTACATTTTCTTGCAACTGTATAAGCATTCTCCCATAGTGGAGGGTGCCTGAGCAATAGGTTCTACTCAGTAGTTTCCTCAGTAGTGTCAGAGTCTCTTGTTCTTTTCCCATGTATTGTCTTCTGCCCGTGTTCTAGACTTTTGACCTCCACACCTGATCTCTGCTTGCTCTCCATGCTGATCAGAGATGCCTGCCCTGACTTTGTACTGTTTTCTGTACTTTCATAAACTCTGCCTGCCCCTGATTTTCCTGTCCCTTCGGTGTTACACATTGGTGTCACTTGACCTCCAAGTGTTAACTGTCTACCTAACAGAGACTACTCCAAGAGGTAGTAGCCTGTTGGTTTCCCTGCAGTGAAGTCCAGATCCCTGCATAAGGATTAAAGTATGAAAACCAGAGAACTGCCAGGATAATGCCCTTAGGAGTAGCCCCTAGCCAAATCTGTTTGGCTGACACAGTGGTTTCACATCCACAGACTAACATAAAGTTTATATTTCACGCTGCTTCTCCTGTCCATACTGGATCTTTAGCATAATACAGTGGTACTCGACCTGCAGTACGCGTACACCTTGTTGCCCACAGGATGAGGGGGTATGCAGGACTACCAGCAATGTTTCATTGTTGATCGCTAGGGCCTTTCAATATTTGAATGTATCGCAATCCTCAGGACGATGATACAGTTGAATTCTGTGGCAGGGCATGGGAGAGATGTCTCCCTGTCCCACCCTTGACTTTGATAGGCTTGATGCCTATTGCCTGTAGTCTATCAGAGGCCAGCGCAGGTGGTGTGATGATGTCATCATTGTCGCGCCACAAGGAGCTCAGGATCTATGCCTGAAAAGGCCTATGTCCTGCACTGCATCTCTGACAGCGGCATTGAGGTATTTTTGTTATTTTTCTTTGGCAGCATGCTGTTAGGCAACTATGGGGGAGGGGGGCATTGTAATAACTGGGGAAGTGGTTCTACTGGGGGCATTACATTTTTGTCTACTGGCACATATAAGGGGCACTCTGGGAGAGAATTATTACAGTTAGTGGGACTGTTGGGAGCTCTACTACTGTTGGGGCACCCTGGCACAGTATCAGTTTAGAATAATTATATTGGGGGCACTGTTATGTTAAGGGCAGATTTGCTAGGTGCAATTATTTTTGAGGGCACTGTGTGTCAATAATTATTGATGGAGGCATCTTCTGTGTGCTATTAGTAGATTCTGCAGTATAGTATTGGGGAGCACAGCGGGCACAGTATTGGGGGGGTGACAGAATAGTGTGTTCAAAATGTGGAAGGATGATGGTAAAGTAGGATCCTAACTCTGCAGGACAAGACATGACTGAGAGAAGTCATCATGGTGGTCTGGTCTGAATGGAGACGATGAGGAAAGAGAACATCTATATCAGGGGAGACGTCACTGGATGTAAAGGTATGGGGCACTGTATCCTCCTGTATGTTTGCTAGTGCAGAATGTCATTTAAAAAGTAATAGTCATCTATCATGGGTCCTAATGTGGTGACGGAAGATTAGTACTGCATGCTGCGCTATTCTTTCTGTAAAATCTGAAGGAAATGATGAAAGAGGCAACACCAACTGACAACACCCAGCAGTACCTTTACTGGAAGCTGCTGACAATTCATTTATAAACTTCTAGTAGGAATAACAGAGGGATGGCACAACCCAGAGCAATAAGAAAGATGCTCCAGAATTGTTATTACATGAGGAATGGGAAGTAGTTACTAAATCGGTGTGAAAAGGTTGGGAAACCACTGTGTAAAAACATGATACGTGTCCACAGTAAGGCCTCAATGCACACGACCGTATGTATTTTGCACACGGATGACGTCCGTGTGCATTCCGTATTTTGCGGAACGGAACAGCTGGCCCCTAATAGACAGTAATGCGGACATGTTCTATTTTTTTGCTGAACGGAAATACGGACATATGGAAACGAATGCACACAGAGTAACTTCTGGGTTTTTTTTTGCGGACCCGTTGAAATGAATGGTTCTTTATACTGTCCACAAAAAAAAAAAACGGAACGGACATGGAAAGAAAATACGTTTGTATTACCAGAGGAGGAACATCTAATACATTTCTGACAGATGGAAAGGTTTCTGTCAGTCAGAAATGACGTTCTTCCTCGCACTGTCGCCATAAAACCATCATTTTCATTAGTTTTACGATGCAAACCAGTAGGACGAACTGGTCTCCTGCATCGGGCTGCAGTATGGGATGGGTTTCCCTGGTTTTGGGGATATTTGCTCCTCCGTGAGAGCTCCGCTCAGGTGTCACCTCTGACCACTTTGCATCATTTTTGTGTGCATTTTACATTACACGACAGAAAACATTTATTACATTGACTTGACGGTATTCTTTGTTGGGACTTACAGCACATGATAAATATCTGCTATAGTTACAGGGTAGACACTGCTCACAGTGCAGACATTAGGCCTACTAAAGAACTCCGTAACATGGGCTCATGCGGCCCTTCAGGGGTTAACAGGGTTGACAGCCCCCCGGCACACACGGGGTTAAGGCAGCAGGCGTCCTGGCCGTGCGCGCTCCTCCCTGTGTCAGCACACACTCTCACACACTTCCTGGCTCTGCCACATTTCTTTTGTTTTGAAAGGGGCCGTGACGTCACCCGCCGCCTCCAACACTGGGGCTCCTCGCCAGCCGAGGTCACAAGGTTCAGCCGGCCACACCCAATCCCCCTCGGCCACGCCCACCTCTCCTTCCACATCCTCCTCATTTTCCGTCAGGAGGTGCGATATCCCGGTCACGTCCGACATCAAAGGCCACGGAGAACTTCAAAGACAGCCAGCCGACCCTCTCCTCCATTACAGCGCCCGCCCTATGCACGCCCACCACCGCTCTGATTCCCATACATTACCAGCCTTCACTCCTCTATTTATGTTTCCAAAGGGGTTGATTTAAATAGCCACGCCCATTCCTAATGACCGTCACGATGTTAGCTTTAGTTTCAATTCTTGGTCGCTTACGTGCGCTGGCCTGGTGAAGGCGTGTCAAGTGTGAGAAAGGGGCGTGATTGGTATGTGAAGTGGCGGGGCGCGCGTTCGTGAGGCGTGGCCTGCGCATAGGGGGTGTTGTTTTGTGCGCCGCTGTGTGAATGCCGAACTCGCCCTTCCTCCCCCCCAGTTTATACGTGCTGCCACTTCCGCTGGCTGCTCAGAAGCGGTGCGATCATGGCGGAGCGCGGTCAGCAGCCTCCCGCAAAACGCTCTGCTGCAGACCAGGCTTCGGCTTGGCTTGCAGGCCGGGCCAGCGGGCGGCAGGTGGAGGAGCCCAGTGCGGGGCTAGCGGCTCGGCTCATGGTCTGTCCGGAAGACACAGAACCCGGAATCGCTCCTGGACATCGCGGCCCGCTAGGTGGCAGAGAAGTGGCCCCTTCCAGAGGGTGGAGGAGCGCTTCGAGAGGATCCCCGAGCCCGTGCAGCGCCGCATCGTCTACTGGTCCTTCCCACCGCAGCGAGAGGGAGATCTGCATGTACTCGTCCTTTAACACGGGGGGAGAGGACGGGGCCGCCCCCGGGGGGTGAACACTGCCCCGGGGGGCACGGCGGCCACGGGGGGCGGCCTCAGTAGCGGCTACGGCGGCTGGTGGCTGCGGTGGCAGCGGCGGTGGCAGGCGCTGGAGGAGAGAGCAGCGACCGAGAACAGACTCCCTTCCGCCGGGGGCATCGCTCTTCTGGAGGGCGGCTGCGTGGACAATGTCCTGCAAGTGGGTGAGTCCCGGCCGCCGGTGATGTCCTGTGCCCCCGAGTGTCAGCCGCCCCCCGGCCTCCGCTCACTACCGGGGAGGCGGAGAACAAAGGCAGGAATTTATAGGGAAGCAGCAGCACAAGGGGGGGTCTGACTGCAGACACACAATGCGCTGCATACCCAAGTGCCTGCCGCCTGTGCGGGGGACGCCACCGGGGCTTCCTTTGTTGTGGCCTCTCCTGTCACTGCCGGGTACAGCCTGGTGCTGGCAGCATGGGGCATGTCAGTGCTGTGTGTGCCAGTCTAGGTACAGGCTGTGTGCTGTGCAGGCCTGGCACGTCCTGGTATATGGTCATTATCTGGGCACAGCCTCGGTATATTGGCATGGGTATTATCTGGCACGCCTGGTATATTGGCATGGGTATTATCTGGGCACAGCCTGGTATATATCAAAGGAGAAATCCACCGCACACCAGTTTTTTTCTTTTTCAGAAGGTTCTTTTAATCCATATGGAAGCGCCTCCAGAGCCACACCATGTCCGACTGAGGCCACCGATCCCTGATAAAGGTCGTTACCCTGGCCCGAAACGTTGGCGTTTCTGTTATGCCCGGTTACACTGACGCTTTGGCTGGAACAAAATGATGTAAAAATAACGTTATGTATTAAAAGCGTCTTCTGAAAGAGAGAAATGGTGTGCCGTGGGTTTCTCCTTTGAAATAGATTGACGTACGTCCTCTACGAGCACCCACTGCCAGCCTGGTATATAGACATGGGTCCCTGTGCCAGTCCTGGGCAGAGCTGGGTATTGGTATATTGACATATCTGAGTACATGTACCAGTCCTGGGCATAGCCTGGTGTATGTGGCTATATGTGCCAGTCTTATGCATGGTTTGATTTTTGTGTCATTCTGTTGTATACTATGTGCCAGTCCTGGGCATAGACTGGCATGTATGGCAGTCCTATGCATAGGGTGGCATGTCATCATGGTATTTATGGCTCTGTATGCCAGTCCTGGGCATAGCCTGCTGTATGTGGCAGTCGTATGCGTAGGGTGGCATGTGTCATCATGGTATATATGGCTTTATGTGCCAGTCCTGGGCATAGTATATGGGTGTATGTCAGTCCTAGGGACCAGCGGGCACACTTTATACATATAGCTGGCTCTTGTCACGTTCTTGCCGTCACTTTGTCTCCTTCCTTCCACCCTCCTCCTCCATTGTTCCCTGTTATCAGCCATTTCGGAGGTGACTGACAGGAAATCCAGAAATCCTTCCTCCGCCCGTCTCCAGAGACGTTGACAGACATCTATGCGGACGCTGGCGCGGTCCCTTTAACTAGAGGTTGTCTTCTCCTTGTCTCGGGACTGTTCCTCACTAATTGCCCGGAGGTGTCTTTTAAGATTTGGGTGTCTGGGAGAAGAGAGGTCACGCCCCCCAGTGGGCCGTGCTGGCCTGACAGGATTGTGTGTGAAAGGCCCAGGGAGAGGGGGTGGCGAGGGCCGCATCACACACCCCTGGGCTGTGCTGCATTGTGCCAGCCGAGCTGGGAATGGAGCTGTTTCTTGTCAGGACAAGGGAGTGGAGTGAAAACAATACCCACCTTTCATGTCCGCCCCCTCCTCCTCCTCCTCCTCCTCGCTTTTATCCCCTTATTTGCATTGTTCCTGACCATAGCGTCTTATTACTGGCACAGCTTTTAGGGACCACTTTGCCCAGGCGTAGCTGTGCCCGCACTCGTTTTGTGTATGTGGGCACGGCTGGCGCTGGTCATTTTGTGCGATATAATGTTGACCTGACGCCTCAAGCCCCCTGGTGGCGCATCTCAAATAGGCTTCTTCTGGTTCCTTCTCGTTTTCGTGTTTGTGTCTTCTCAGTCTCTGTCACCCCCTCGAAAGGAAGCCGAACAAAGGCGGCCATTCTCCTGCCTTTCACTGCTTGTTAAATAGAGGAGACTTGACAAAGCTGGGCAGGCTGCAGAATTTAAAGCTACAGTACCTGTTTTTTTTTTTGCAGGCTGGAGTATTTTTCTTCTGACAAAACGGGCACAATAGGAATTGTATGACCAGTTGTGGCCGTGACGTTGACTTGCGCCACCCTCTGTATCTACCCTAGGTCTTTACTGTCTGTTGCCTGATGTCCTCCATGTGTCGGCACAATCTGGGCCGGCTGCCCTTTTCATCTGCCTAGAGGGCCTTCATTGCTGCTCTACATTTCTTTGGTGTTTTTTTTCCCCTCCTCCTCCTCTGGCACATTCTTGTAGTCGTGGTTTCTGTCAGGAACCCACTCTTTAGCTGGCATTGAGAGAGTTTTTGTCTGTGCTTGACTCTGCACGCAGGCGGTGGGGGGATGACGGCCCAGCGCACAAGGAGGGGGTTTTGGCTGATTGCTTTTTAAGCCAGGAATTCATTGTAAAAATAAAGCCAAGGGGCAATACATAAAAAAAAAAAAATTGCTTCTCTCGTACAAGCCAAGGCTCTGCTTGCCGGTCGGCGGTGGAGGAGAGGGCCCTTTGTGGAGACTACACACGGCAGATAGGGATGGGCTCATGACCGGGGACAAGGGCGCTTGGTGTGCTGCTTCTTGGTGACACTTGGGCCTTGTGTCCCATACATAGAGACGTAGAAGATGCCTAATGTATGTACAGATGTAGCAGTGCTCACCATGACTAGTGATGTAATGTGGGACATTAGAGGATCTGTCTCCTCTCCCGACTTGTCTGTTTGAGTGAATGACTTGCATTTGTCGTGCCATTCCTTTATTATTCCTACTAGAGGCTATGAATGAATTGCTAGCAGTTTGCAGTAAGGGTACAGATGGACGTTAACAGATGGGTGTGTCCCTGCACTGTCTGACACTATCCAATCAGCGCTTCCAGTGTCCTGTGCTGGGACACACCCCAACTGGTAACGCCCATCTGGACCTTCATTGCAAACAACTCATTCAAGGGGTTATCCAACATTCTATCGGATTTCCCAGAGCGGCTGACCATGGAGGTGATCATACTTACCTGGGTCCCTGCCGCTGGGTCGATCTCCCATCGTTCACTGGCTGTGTCTGTCTCCTTTGTGTTCTGGTATCCAAAACCTGCTGGAACGGTGACCTGCTCCTCATGACAAATGGTCACATGACGCAAGGGGAGCAGTCACGTGAACCCCCAAGGGGATGAAGACACGGCCGGGGAGCGATGGAGACTGTTCCAGAAGCCAGGTAAGTATGATCCCCACTGGGAGGTCTGATAGAATGTTGGATAACCCCTTTCGTAACTTCTAGTAGGAATAAATAAAGGAATGGCACAACATGATGGGAATAGGTGCTCCAGAAATATTACTTGGCAATTGCAAGAGGTTACTAAAACGGACGTGTCGGCGATTGACAGCTCCTTTTTAAACGCAGGTTCAGCTCTGCTAGGTTTGCATGTAGCTCAGTTTACAGGGCATCGGTGACCGTTCCCCTTTTAAATCGCCATCAGTATTGCTGTTACATCTTGTGAGGGACCGCCTGCGTCTATGGCAAATCTATTATCCATGCAAATCAAGATGGCAGCGCCTGTCGCTTTCTCTTACATAGTAACCAAGGAAAACCCCTGCGTCGTGTGAATAGCGATCAGATCCGCGCGTTCTCCGTTCATTACTGGTTTTCTTTGTGACTGTGTGTAAGCGACAGACTTGTTTGCTTAAAGGGTGGATCTGCATCGTAGATTAGGTCCCCGGGAACGGTATCCCGGGGATCGCCTGTGGCTATATACACATGGTGGGGACAATAAATACACAGGTGACTCCGGCGGTCGGACGTCTACTCCTCAGTGTGACGGGGCGGACGTGCGGATCAGGGAAACTCCCTTGTCGGTGGATACGATTGGCTGGTGAGCTTATGCAATGTGAATGCGCCCTTATACCTGTGTGTCACCCGGGGTAACTAGAGACTACTACTCCTAGCAGCCTGTGCTGGCTCTTGTAGTCTACCCTTAATTGCATCGCAGTCACGTACGATTTTCAGACGTCTCTTGCCTATAGGGCTATTTGCGATGTTGGTGGAGCCCCTTCGCTCTTTGTGTGTTTTGCAGCAGCGTGATTTGTGGGCTGCTCGTTATGCAGTGGATTCATGCCTGGCTGCACTCTGCTAAGCCAATTTCTCCGCCGTCAACCCTTCAGTAATATCAGACGCTGCGCTTGCATCTGGTTGTCTGAATTAGTGGGGTTTAGGTCTGTGACAGGTGTCAGAGGATTTGTTTCCTGGGCCTCGCTCTCAGCCTCGGCGTCCGCTGTGTTGTGCGCAAGCTGCGCGGCGTCCTTGGATTGTTCTTAACATTGGTGTTGGGTTTGTATGTAATTCTCTGATACCACGTGACGGGGACAGCAACCTCCGTCACTCCACAGCTGTGGTGACACTACTACTCCCAGCATGCCTCTATTCTCTTCTGTAGGAGTTCTGAGTGTGCATGCTGGGAGTTGTAGTTTCTCACAAGCTGTGGAGTGCTGGAGGTTGCTGATTCGGGCGAATTGGACGGACATGAAGAGCAAGGTACATGGTGCTCCTCCGAACGTTTGTATGAGATTTGTCCAGGGCTAATAGGCGATACACCTGAAATCCACCTCTTGTCTTATCGGAGGCTCCGACTGCTGTTCTGTCCCACCCCCCATGCTTTACACTGCAGGCTTTTGTATGTGGGGCACTCTATAACAAACCGGCTTCTATTTCTGTAAGGACGGGATGACGGAAAACTATAATCATCTTGGGCTTCGTTCACATCACCGTTCAGCCTTTCCGTTCTCCTGCTCCGTTTAGGAGCAGGAGAACGGAAAAGGCACATAACTGACGCCAACTGAGTCAAACGGAGCCCTGCATGACAAACTTTTGTCTCGCTTAAAAATCATCTTTTGAGCGGAAACCTAACGGACCCCATTATAGTCTATGGGGTCCCAAGGGCTCCCGTTTGCGTCAGTTATGTGCCTTTTCCGTCCTTTCCGTTCTCCTGCTCCTAAACGGAGCAGGAGAACGGAAAGGCTGAACGGTGATGTGGAACGAAGCCTTAACCTCTAGGGAGAAAAGGATCTGGAACGAACTAGCACATACATGTATTTACAGAGTCAAATGGGGGTAGGGGCTGGTAGTTACATATTAAAGGGGTTGTCAAGGTTAAAAAAAAAAAAAAAAAGGCAGGGACACTATTAGAATAATCCCAACCCCTGTCTGTTCCAGCGCTTGTATATACCGCGTGTGACCGCTGCAGGCAGGAGTGCCGACACTTGGAAGTTTTTTTTTTTTTTCTATTAGTGTAATTAAACTCTGACAATCCTGGATATTCGGACCATAAAAGTCCAGGGCACTTCTCTATAGATTCCAAATGTACCGTGGGGTCCCAGTGCTTGGTCTCCCTCTGATCTGTGAAGTGGCCACCCTGTGCCCCCCATTGTACTGTATTTTAGCCTGGCTGGCGGGTGGGAGAGTGCTGCACTGGCCCATTAGACTATGGGACACAAATGGTTGACTCTTTTGACTTCCACCCTCACACCCTTTGCAGCCCAAGGTTCTCCAGATACATTTACAGTGTCCCTCCTATTGTACAGACTTTATAGTGAGATGTATGTAGCTTTTAGGTCTTAACGCGTGTCATTTGACCCTTGAGACCACATTTATCAGAGTTTGGAGTTGAATGCCGACAGCCTGAGCTTTGTGCCTTTGGTCCATCTGCCTCCTCTCTCAGCACACCTGGTTTCTGTTACCACCAGATCCATCTGTCAGGATGATCAGAGGTCTCAAGTTTTGACTGATGGGGAGGCGCAACATAGCTGCCAGTCCTTCTATGTCCAGGAAAACTTATGGGCAAAGCCGCAAGTAACGCATGCAGATTTTGGTGCAGAATGCTCAGAAATCTGCATGGTATTTGTTTTGAAAACCCGCACCCGTTTGCAGGTACCCTAAGGCTTCATGCACACGTGTATAGAATCTGTCCACAAACAGATCTGTTAAAGGGAGTCTGTCACCACTATATGACCATATGCAGCACTTACATGGCGCTGTAGCACACCCATACATGAATGTAATGGTACCTTTGTTATTTTCTTTGGACATCCAGAAGCAGGAAAAATGACGTTTATTTCATATGCAAATGTGCACTGGCAAGTGCCCAGGGGCGGTGTTCAGTGTGTAGTGCCCAGGCTGCTCTGCCTTTGTAACCGTTACTCCTCCCCAGCCTCTTCCTTTGCCCGCCCTCCTATTCCCTTGTATCATCCCTAGGTCCGGCCGATATCCGCGCCTGCGCACTGCTTCGCCAGCCGGGGCATGCACACCCAATGCCCATTTTGGGTACGGCATCAATTAAACTAGTGCGCATGCGCCTGCCGGCGAAGCAGTGTGCAGGCGCGGGATCTCGGCCGGACCTAGGGATGATACAAGGGAATAGGAGGGCGGGCAAAGAAGAGGCTGGGGGAGGAGTAACGGTTACAAAGGCAGAGCAGCCTGGGCACCTACACACTGAACACCGCCCCTGGGCACTTGCCAGTGCTCATTTGCATATGAAATAAACATCGTTTTTCAGCTTCTGGATGTCTAAAGAATATAACAAAAGGTACCATTAGAATCATGTATAGGTGTGCTACAGCGCCATGTAAGTGCTGTATATGTCATATAGTGGTGACAGGACTCCCTTTAAGTGAATACAGATACAAAAAACATGGACGTCATCTGTATTTTTTGTAACGGCTGGCCCCTAATAGACAGTCCTATCACTGTCCGTGATGTGACATGGAAACGGAATGCACACGGAGTAACTTCCATGTGTGTGTTTTTTATTTTTATTTTTTTCCTCCGGACCCATTGAAATGAATGCTTCTGCATATACTCTGCAAAAAAAAAAACAAATGTAAAGAAAATGTGCCATTACGGTACATGCACACAGCAGTGTTTGTCAATTTTCCTGCAAAAAGTCACATATTTTACTTGCTGATTTCTGACGTGGGTTCGCCCCCAGATCTTGCCCTTTGCAATTCAAAATATTACCAAAGAATTGACTAAGGGCTCTTTCACACTTGCGTTGTCCGGATCCAGCGTGTACTCCATTTGCCGGAGATGCCCGCCGGATCCGGAAAAACGCAAGTGAACTGAAAGCATTTGAAGACGGATACGCCTTCAAAATGCGTTCAGTGTTACTATGGCAGCCAGGACGCTATTAAAGTCCTGGTTGCCATAGGTAGTAGTGGGGAGCGGGGAGCAGTATACTTACAGTCCGTGCGGCTCCCCGGGCGCTCCAGAATGAGGTCAGAGCGCCCCATGTGCATGGATCACGTGATCGCATTGGATCACGTCATGCATGCGCATGGGGCGCTCTGACGTCACTCTGGAGCGCCCGGGGAGCTGCACGGACGGTAAGTACACTGCTCCCCCGCTCCCCACTACACTTTACCATGGCTGCCAGGACTTTAGCGTCCCGGCAGCCATGGTAACCACTCTGAAAAAGCTAAACGTCGGATCCGGCAATGCGCCGAAACGACGTTTAGCTTAAGGCCGGATCCGGATCAATGCCTTTCAATGGGCATTAATTCCGGATCCGGCCTTGCGGACAAGTGTTCAGGATTTTTGACGGAGCAAAAAGCGCAGCATGCTGCGGTATTTTCTCCGGCCAAAAAACGTTCCGTTCCGGAACTGAAGACATCCTGATGCAATCCTGAACGGATTCTCTCCATTCAGAATGCATTAGGATAATCCTGATCAGGATTCTTCCGGCATAGAGCCCCCGACGACGGAACTCTATGCCGGAAGACAAGAACGCAAGTGTGAACGAGCCCTTACTGGGGCCTTCAGCATCCACACCACAGGTCAATTTCCACACTGCGCAGATTTAAAGGGGTTCTGCAGTTTGTTTAAACTGATCTATCTTCTGGATAGATCATCAGCATCTGAACAGCGGGGGTCTGACACCTGGGACCCCCACTGATCAGCTGTTTGAGTGACATCACGACTTGTATCAACTGGCCTGGGCGCGGCTAAGGCCTGCTCACTTGAATGGAGCTTAGCCCCGCCCCGGGCCAGTTGATACAAGTCATGACGTCACTAGGCCTGCGGTAAATAGTGAGAAGGCCGCGGCGCTCCTGGAGCGCCGCTGCCTTCTCAAGCAGCTGATCCCAGGTGTCGGACCCCGGCCGGTCAGATGCTGATCTATCCAGAGGATAGATAATCAGTTTATAACAAACTGCAGAACCCCTTTAAAGTCTTGTCTACTTGGCAGGTACTGTATTATCCTTCGGATATTCAGCACGTAATACATGCCGTGTGCATGAGGCCTTAACGGGGAGGTTCTGGTGTCCAGCTCCCTTTTTGACTATTTGATCTCGCACGAAAACATATGCAAAACTCAAGGGAAAGATTTCAGTTTTCCCCAACTGCAAAGCATCAGATCACATGCAAATAATAAAGTGCTGGACTTGGGCCTAGTGACTTTCAAGGGAAATGAGCAGTCCTCCCTCGCTTCGGGCTAGCCCCTCGTCGTCGTGCTTTATCTCCGTGTCTCCAGAGCTTAAAGGCACTGTGGCGGCTTTGCTTGCTGGGGGGGAAAAAAAGCCCGCGTAATGACTGCTATAGGATTTGTTTCACCCCCAAAAATCTATTAGAGCGGTGAAAACGTATGTCTTCTGAGGTGATGAAAAGTTGGGTACACTCCGCAGCTGCAGAGTTTATTGGAACTTGACGGTGTGACAAATATTACCGCCATATGAGCTGATAATGATGCCACCATGGACGAAGCATCACATTGTAATTCTGTACATTACCAGAAAACCCTGAATGAGTTGACTGTCTTGAAACGCGTCTGTTGGTTGTGATTTCCACGAAATGTCACAGCTGTTGCGACAGTTTACTGTGCAACATAGGGCGACTGCCGAACTCCTTTACTTTAGATAATGCTCAGTAGGGACTTGTTGAAATGTTGACAAACTCGGCCGTGTGTATTCAGTTGTTTCCATTCAGTTGCGTTTCCCAGGCTTCTCTAAGCCTTTTCCAGTGCACTTCCAGTGACCTTTTGCAAAAAAAAAAACTTGCTCCGCTCCATCACTGCTTTTAATACGCTACCGTCCAAAAATACAGCGTCATCTTCAACCTGAGAGGTCCTGCTATACGCTGGAGATGAATGCATTCCCCCTAGCTGCGTCGACTTCAAGGCCTGGTGATTAATGGCCACATTGGTGTCTCTGCTACGGTTTTAAATACCGTACTTAAAGGGGTTGTCTCACTTCAGTAAGTGGCATTTATCATGTAGAGGAAGTTAATACAAGGCACTTACTAATGTATTGTTATCCATATTGCTTCCTTCGCTGGCTGGATTCATTTTTCAATCACGTTATAAACTGCTTGTTTCCATGGTTACAGACCACCCTGCAATCCATCAGTAGTGGTCGTGCTTGCTCACTATAGGAAAAAGTGTCAGCCTCTGGTGGCCGGGGAGCTCACATAGACTAGTGATTTATTTTTTTCCTATATTGTGCAAGTACAACCACCACTGATGGATTACAGGGTGGTCGTAACCATGGAAACGAGCAGTGTATAATGTGATGGAAAAATGAATTTAGCCAGCGAAGGAAGCAATATGGACAATCACAATGCATTAGTAAGTGGCTTGTATAATTTTCTCTACATGACGAATGCCACTTACCGAAGTGAAACAGACCCTTTAAGTTCATGGTTTTGTTTTTTTCCCCCATCACATACTCTGTTCCTTTCAAGGCTGTTAAAAAGGTCACTTTTTTGGTGCCTTTTGTGCCTTATGACTAAGGCTCCATGGTGTTATTGCCGCCCCAACCGCCAGTTTCACTTGTAAATAACAATGTCCCCTGTCACTATTCTTCTCACCCCTCATTCGGGTTACATGGTGAAGTCACGTGTGCGCGGCCGCCTCATTTCAGTACTTTTTACAGTTTGTGCCGCCTTGTCATAAAAAGCCCAGGGTTCAGTCTGCTCGTAGGAGGTGTTAAATATTAACAGATGAATAGGTAATACTTAAAGGAATGGAGAAATTAGAATTGACCGCGGTTGGCATTTCCTAATTCCGAGTATGTTTACACTTTGTTGTTATGGCACGATTAGATAATGAAAACGTTGCGGCATCTGCGCTGAAGCCACCTCCCACGGTTTTCAGTGGGAAGCCGTGCCGCAGTTCATGTGGCCGAGGATTTCTAAGGTGCGTTTTTCCAGACCAGGCAGATGCCTCAGGAAACCACAGTGGGGGCCTGCTCGTGGTTTAGCTTCATTCAGTAGGCCGGCATTCAAGATGAAAACCACAGCAGAAACGGGCCGGGCAATTTGCGGACCGCCAAACACACATAGTCGTGTGCATGTAGCCTTAATGTAATAAAAAAAAAAAAAAATAAATGATGCGGACCCACTACAGGATTCCTCTTGGCTTTTTGGATGCAGTTGATATTTCGGTTTTTCATGCGGTTTTGAAGTTGGGATGTCTATTTGATACGGAATCTGCACAAGAACGAACATCTCGCTTAGTTTTTCGATGCTGTGGTTTTAAAAAACAATGGCGGGGGGAAAAACTGCGAAATCAATGGAGATGATTTGCAAGCATTTTCGTTGTGGTACTTCAAAATCCGCAACAAAGTCCATGTTGAAAAAAAACTGCGTGAACGTACCTTAACACGTTCATATGAGATTTTTCTATCCTATATAAAATCAGGTTTTGCGTAGTCGATCCTGATGTCAACAGTATAGCTTTAGAAACTCGTTTAAGCAAGCATTGTTCTAGCAACCATCAGTTCTCTTATACTGTTGCTAGGGAAAAGCCTGCAGTGATGCACTCGGTTGTTATGGGCAACGCCACAGCTTGTCTGTCAGAGGTTTCGTAAAAAATAAGGCCTTTTGCTTCCTTCCCATTGATATCCCTCATAGACCCGAACATACTCCGGCACAGATGGTCTGGAATTTCCATTACTTAGTAAAAAAAAATATATACAATTTTCATCAGAATTTGGGCAAAACTCAGTGGAACCGAGAATATTCTGTTGAAGATGGGGAACTTCAATATGACGGGTTTATAATGTGTGACGCATATGGGTGAATAAATCCTGCACATCATATTGAAGACCCTCTGGAGCGTGGCTCCTGTCAGCCATGTTTGGCATTTATTGCCAATAGTTTCTGTCCTGCATGTTCACCCATGTCTGTGTTGTAACCTGTTGGAAAGCCGGGCTTGTCTTGTTCTGACGCCCGCATGTCAGATGTTTTGTAAGGAGATGTTATCTCCTGGAGTTATGAACTGAGCACAACTTTTTCAGACATGTAAAAATTTGAACCAACTCTTTCAGGTGCGGGTATGACAAACCATAGTATTTCAGAGGGTTATGGACAAACTCCAGAAAGATGGCTGGCTCTATATCTCTGCTGTCTAGAAGCTGCAGACCTATGAGGAGATTGGAGGAAGTCTTCCCTGGCGCCAATCATTCCAGCTCTCATTTATGGAAGTAATTTGGAATCTGGGTGAAATGGGTGGCTCCTCCATTCTTCCTTCAGCCTTCTTTAGTTGTGTCTCCACCATTGGGTATTGGGCTCCTTCTCGCAACAGCCAAGCTCTGTATTGCAGTTGATATGAATGGCCCTTTGTCTCGGCATGATGGTGGCAGAGCAGTTTCCTCTGGTATGTTAGTTTTTACTAGGCAGCCATCATTGTGCTGTTGCCTAATTTGCAGTGTAAAAACAAAAAAAGGAACCATGGGAAGTGAAGAAATTGCACAAGAGCCCCCTTACAGCTGCTTGTCAGTCTGTGAACATGGTGCTTCCTCTTGTGTTCATGGGCCTCACATCCCATTATCTGAGGGAAGCAGGATTCCATGTGAGTCCTGACTTCCTCAAAGTACCACATCCGGCCAGATTACGGCCTTTGGTGTGGCAAGATGTGTAGTGTTGCAGCAGCTTGGGACCTTCCTCTCAGAGGAACAAATGGTTAGGAAAGAGACATTTAGCTAATTTTGCTTTGTGTGACAAGCGGAAAGCAAAGTACTTTGTCAGCCCAAAAGCTGGCCATACGCTCCTTAGAAAGCTGTTGGCTATTCTTCTCATCCCCGCTCGGCTGAGCAAGGAAGAGGGAGTAAGCCACTGCAGGCACTTCTGTGGAGGGCTTAGGAACAAATGTAATGGGCATGTTGAAATTCAGCTTGGCGGACCCTTCTTTTCCCCCCAAATTTGCCGTTCGGACACCACCATACACAGATGGTTTAGCCTCTCCTGCCAAAATCATTGAGTTTGGCCGAGATTCATTTAACATGTATGTCCATCTTAAAAGAAAAATGTATCCAAAAAAATGTTTCTGCCAGTTAAAAACCAGATAGTAACATATCTCCAGCATCACAGCATTAACCGCTTCACGTCCGCCCATAGGATATAAACGTCCTATGGGTGGACGTCTATTTCTGAACGGACGTTTTAAAACGTCCTTTCAGAAATCGCAGCTGCACGCTAATCGTGCAGCTGCTGATCGGGTTGCCTGCTGTCAGTGACAGCAGGGCAACCCTAAGACAAGGCAGGGACAGTGCCAGGTGTCCCTGCCTTCCAGATCGCTGCAGACACAGCGCTCACCGAGCGCTGTGTCTGCAGAGAAGGAAGCGCTGTGCGCTTCCTGTTCCGGCCCGGTGGTCATGTGACCGGAGAGTGCAGGAGCTGTGTGAGGTCTCAGAGACCTCGATCTGCCCTGCTGTGAGGCTGTACAGAGCTGGATTGCTGCTGTACAGCCTCTATAGGGGTGCATTTGTCCTGTAACTGGGGCTACTATGTCAGCCCCAGTTACAGGA
The DNA here is from genome assembly GCF_905171765.1 of Bufo bufo. Taxonomy (NCBI): domain Eukaryota; kingdom Metazoa; phylum Chordata; class Amphibia; order Anura; family Bufonidae; genus Bufo; species Bufo bufo. The sequence goes on from NC_053390.1 coordinate 92,803,014, forward strand.
GAAATCAACTGTGAAAAAGTGAAGCAAATGTCCCCCAGAGGTCTTGTATGACCTTATGGGGGACGAAAAGTGTAAAATAAAAAAAAATAAATAAAAGGTTGAAAATAAAAAAATAAAAAAAACTTTCACATGTAAAAAAAAGTCCCCAAGTAAGGAATGAAAAAAAAAATTTAAAATAGAAAAAATAAAAAAAGTATACATATTAGGTATTGCCGCGTCCGTAAAAACCAGCTCTATAAAAATATCACATGACCTAACCCCTCGGATGAACACCGTAAAAAAAAAAACGCGTATGTCCCACAAAATAGTACCAATAAAACCGTCACCTCATCCCGCAAAAAATGAGCCCCTACATAAGAAAATCTCTCAAAAAATAAAAAAAAACTATAGCTCTTAGAACATGGAGACACTAAAACATCATTTTTTTGGTTTCAAAAATGCTATTATTGTGTTAAAGTGAAACAAATAAAAAAAAATATACATATTAGGTATTGCCGCGTCCGTAAAAACCAGCTCTATAAAAATATCACATGACCTAACCCCTCGGGTGAACACCGTAAAAAAAAAAAAAAACTGTCAAAACAAGCAATTTTTGTCACCTTGCATCACAAAAGGTGCAACACCAAGTGATCAAAAACGCGTATGTGCCACAAAATGGTACCAATAAAACCGTCACCTCATCCTGCAAAAAATGAGCCCCTACATAAGAAAATCTCTCAAAAAATAAAAAAAACTATAGCTCTCAGAACATGGACACATTAAAACATAATTTTTTTGTTTCAAAAATGCTATTATTGTGTAAAACTTTAATAAATGAGAAAAAATACATATTAGGTATCGCCACGTCCATAACGATCTGCTCTATAAAAATGTCACTTGACTGAACCCCTCAGGTGAACGCTGTAAAAATGAATAAATAGAAACTGTGCTAAAACAACCAATTTTTTTGGTCACCTTGCCCCATAGTGTTATAATGAATGATCAAAAAATCATATGTACCAAAAATAGTACTAATAAAACTGGCACCTTATCCCCTAGTTTCCAAAATGGGGTCACTTCTTGGGAGTTTCTACTGTAAGGGTGCATCAGGGGGCTTCAAATGGGACATGGCATCTAAAAACCATGTGGAGTTCCTTTTCTTCTGCGCCCTGCCGTGTGCCCATACAGCAGTTTGACCACATGTGGGGTTGTTTCTGTAAACCGCAGAATCTGGGTAATAAATATTGAGTTTTGTTTGGCTGTTAACCATCGATGTGTTAAAGAAAAAAATTGATTCAAATGGAAAATCTGCCAAAAAAGTGAAATTTAAAAATTTGATCTCCATTTCCTTTAATTCTTGTGGAACGCCTAAAGGGTTAACAAAGTTTGTAAAATCGGTTTTGAATACCTTGAGGGGTGTAGTTTCTACAATGGGGTCATTTATGGGGGAATCCACTATGTAAGCCCCACAAAGTGACTTGAGACCTGAACTGGTCCTTATAAAGTGGGTTTTGGCAATTTTCTTATAAATTTGAAGAATTGCTTCTAAACTTCTAAGCCTTCTAAAGTCCTAAAAAAATAAAATGACATTTCCAAAATGATGCCAACATAAGTAGACATATGGGGAATGTTAAATAATAAATATTTTGAGGTATCACTTTCTGTTTTAAAAGCAGAGAAATTGAAATTTAGAAAATTGCGAATTTTTCAAATTTTTTGGTAAATTTGGGATTTTTTCATAAATAAAGGTGAAATATTTTGACTCAAATTTATGATTATCATGAAGTACAATGTGTCACGAGAAAATTTGGCCTGGTCAGGAAGGGGGCAAATGGCCCAGATGGGAAGTGGTTAAGAAACTTTCTTCACGGCATGACAATTGACACAAGGGTCAGGAGGGGGACCTCAGTGACTTCTATGGGAGAGTTTTTCGCGGCATGCTCTGTGACCTGTGCTGAAGTCATTGTACAAGGAAAGAATAGAGAAGATCTGACAATCCCCTATTGTGAATGGTGGATCCTGTCTGATCTGTCATTCTAATCCTGCCTGTAATTATATCATGGCTATGTATAGATAAGCAGATAACTGCAGTAAAGTGATCTGTACAGACCAAGAAGTGACGCCTATTAGGCTTATTGGCCAGTGGGAAAACTTCAGGATTTTTTTTTTTGTTTTACAGCGCGTTCCTACGCCCTGTAAAACGCTCAACAAGGAGAAACCAATGCTTCCCTATCGGCATGGTTCTCACCTGGGCATTTTACAGCGCGATCGATCGCGCTGTAAAACGCCTGACGCCCCAAGAAGTTCAGGAGCTTCTTTGGGGCGTAGTGTCGCGCGTTCCTGTACATAGACTTCTGGGAATGCGCGACACTGGGCGTTCGCTTGTCTCTGCGCGATTGTAAGCGCCCGTACAATCGCGCATACAGAGCGTACGCTCTGGTGTGAACCCAGCGTTAATGTAGATAGTGACATGGAAAATAAGAAACATGATTTAAACAATAGTTTTTCTGATGACACATTTCCTTTTAAAAAGGGTTTATCCTCATGCACGTCTGTGGTAGCCCTAATACTGTCCTGTACAACGATGTTCCTCAACTCCAGTCCTCAGGGCCACCTGACGGTCATGATTTGAGAACATGCATCAGGACTTTGGGATAGACACTAATTATATCACCTGCTCAATACTAAGGAAATCCTGAAAACATGACGGCAGGTGGGCCCTGAGAACTGGAGTTGAGGACCACTGCTGTAGGATATTGAGCCTTGAATTGGCAGTAAGCACAAGGCCTTAGTGGACTCTACACATTAGGTAACATCAGTTTTAACCTCCTCATTAGCCCTCTCACATTTATGTTCTCTTGCAGCCCTCATAGACATTACCCCTCTGGAAAATATAAGTTTAAGGACTCCTGGAGGGCTGGATAAATCTTTCGAGAGTTCATGAGGCAGATGATGAATGTGGCATTACCCATAATATTCTTGCCTCCTAAGTTTAGTGTGAAAATTGCCATTTGAGGAGTGACTTCAGTTATTCCATGTGGCAACCTTTCCAACATGGTAGGAAACTTTTACAATATGGGCCTAGCCTAGTTTATGATATGAGCCTGGACTTGTGCTTGGGGATTCATTAGTTTATGAAGCAAAGACTGAATGTCCCAGTTTGACCCTGTTTTTCAGCGGTAATGATCATTATCCCACCCATGGTCGTTTTGGTCAATGTCAGTGACCGTGCACAGTATGTAATGATCACACCCCATCAGTGATTGCTGAATAGTAACTGGCCTAAGGGAGGGTATCCTGAGCGTCATGTCTAGGGTATATGTGTTACTTTTATATGTTGGGTGAACCAGTTATCAGATCAAGATTACCTTTCTGCCCTTGTATTGTGCACTCTTGTTAAAAATGTATTCCTTAAGAGGTCACCTCAAGCTCCCCAGCAGTTGGCACATGGCACGTCTGTATGATCCAGGAAACATTTATTGGCTGCTGGGATGTGAAAGATTTATTTGATGAATGGTGGCTTTTAGAGCTTTTTAATCCTAAAGTAGCAGCACCCATTGCCTGAATGAATTATGCCAAGTGGTATATAACAGTGGGCTTTTTGTGCGCTTGGAGGAGAACGGTACTGCATAATGTATTTGTTAATAATTCACGAAGATCTCAGAGTAAACAATCATAATCAAAGCTCTTTTGTGCTTCATCCCTTATTTCCAAAGTAGAATTAATTCTGCACCCTGGAGGATCCAGAGCGTCCATCACATTTTCCTCCCAATATCCCCATGTACTTTGAATTTATTGCATCTGATTGTCATGGAAATTTGATGCCTCGAAAATGTGGTTGGGCTTTTCCTACTCAGAGGTTCCCTCAAAGATGAAGGTTGCTAAGCCATTAAGAACTTCATATTTGATCTGAGATAAATCTGTGTTGGGCCCATTTATCTTACTCATGAATGTTGAAAGAAGCGTGTTCTTGGACAGAAGTCTGTTTGGTTAACCAGCTATTCGCATGCGATCTTATTGCTAGTAGAGGCCTTGGTTTCTTGGACCAACCCCCAAGAGCAATGTGCTGACTGAGCATGGCGAATATTTCTTTTGTGATGGGTCAATGAGCTTGGGTCTACGCTGGTTGTACCATTACATATCGGCCCTAATAGAATATTTTTGCCTGTTGTAGTGTGGAAATGTTGTCAGTTTGTTCATGGTCTGCAATACCAGACCGGTATCTGCAAAAAGACAATCACATTCGGTTCTTCACCTGTTCATGGAATAGCACTTTTGAAGTGCATATTTACTTTTATATGTGTGAGACCTTTGACAGATTTCAAATGGTGTGTAATTATTTTTTGGCTGGGGGAGGTTGGTGCTGTAGGTGGTGACGTGCCAGTCGGTGTGAGCATTTTGCTCTGCTTTGTTCAGACTCCATGCAGAGAACTGTACGTAACACAAAAGCTGTATGTTAGTTTTACTAAAACCGCTTCTGTGTGGACTGATTTGTGTCCTCGATAACCACACATAGATATTTATAGATCCTGCTGGTAGAAGTATTTTTGATGGCCAGTGCTGTAGTGTTCACGGCCTCCTCCCTTCCTAAACCACCACAAGTAGATGAGACATAAGCTTCTAAAAATGACTGCTATTGTAACCAGCACAATATGACAGCACATTTAACATAGTACATAAGCCGAAAAAAGAAATTTGTCATCCAGTTCGGCCTGTTATCCTGCAAGTTGATCCAGAGGAAGGCAAAAAAAACCCTGTGAGGTAGAAGCCAATTTTCCTCACTTTAGGGGAATAAAAAATTCCTTCCTGACTCCAATCATGCAATCAGAATAACTCCCTGGATCAACGACCCCTCTTTAGTAGCTATAGCCTGTAATATTATTACACTCCAGAAATAATCAAAGCTCTTTGTGCTTCATCCCTTATTACTAAGGGAGTTACTATTTTGGTTGATCTTCAGAGGCAAGTCGCACATATTGGGGCAGGTTTACTAATGTTAACTTACAGGGGTTTGCCTAGACATGCACCACATTTATCACAGAGGCTCAGGCTGGATGACTTTTGTCTAACGCTGACCATACACTTGGGAGAAAAGTTGACTGGCATGACAGAGTTTGAATACTAGTGAAAACTAGCATTCACAACGACAGACATTCGAAAATGTTATGTCATGCTGGAAAACTTAGTCTGTTGGCAGAAACCATGGTATGGCATGATCGACCAAATTTTGGTCATCCTTTTGTCATTGTGGTCAAGGACCAGGTACTAGTTTAGTCTGGTATTTTGCTGATGGGGTTGTTCGTTCGAACGATCCCACGAATGACTGATAAAATACGGCTGATCATTGTCTCAAATGTATAACCAGCTTCGCGTCAGGTCAACTATTAGAAAGCTTGGTTTGAATTTTAGGCAATAAGTAACACACTAGGGGTGGGCAATATAGGCGACATGCGATATAAATTTGTGCCACGATATGGATTTTGTGGCATATTGCCGGACCGCGATATGATCGCGCTCTCGGCGCGCAACATGGTTTCCTGAGCCGGCAGTGGAGAAGGAGGGAGTCCCTCCCTCCGCACTGTGCGCGGCTGCCGCTGGCCACTAAGAACAGAGTAGGAGGAGTGGGACTGTGGCCACTGTGCCATCAATGAATGCCTGAATACCAATGTGCCGGCCATATCCCGGCCCTATGACTGCACGCTGTGATCCGTACAATTACTACTCAGTTGAGGGTTAATCGCGCTGACCACAGCGTCCTGTCAGAGGTCGGGTGTCGGGAATGTTCTTCAGTTTCTTTGGGCAGTGGGCAGTTCCGATCGGAGTCCCAGCAGTGTAATGCTGGGGCTCCGATCGGTTACCATGGCGGCCAGGACGCTACTGAAGTCCTGGCTGCGATGGTATGTTAGTGAGCAGCATTATACTCACGTGCGCTGTGGCCGCCGGTCGCTCCTTCTCTGTCTGTGCGGCGCATTGCTAATGCTTATAGCATTAGCAATGCGCCGCAAGGACCTATGAGAAGGAGCGCCCGGTGGCCACGGCGCACCTGAGTATAATGCTGCTCACTAACATACCATCGCACCAATGATGCCACCAATGATGGGGGGAGAAGGGGGACCCTGTGGCCACTGCCACCAATGATTAATACTGGGGAGGGGGGGGTGGGTTTGAGTTACCAGAGGGGGCTGATAAGAGGGAGAGGCTGGGGGGCACATGAGAGGCTGGCTGCCATGGTCAGCTCCTGCTGTTCTGTGCACAAAGCACAGGGCAGCAGGGAGAGTGTAAAGTCCTATTCACCCTAATAGAGCTCTATTAGGGTGAATATGACAAGGGTTCTAGCCCTTAAGGAGGGCTGTTATTAAATAAAAAGTGAAAAAAAAAAGTTATAACCCCCCCCCCCAAAAAAAAAATATAGAAAACAATATATCGCGATATATATATCGCACATGCTTAAAATTATATTGCAATATAGATTTAGGCCATATCGCCCACCCCTATAACACACAATGTTTTTTGTTAGGTCACATACCCCTTTCCAGCAAAGCTGGGGCCAGTTTCTGGTAATTCACACCCCCCAAAGTAGGCGCAGATAATTCTTTCTAAACCTAGATGCAAATTGTGCCACGTTTTGGTACCACTTGCAGCAAAATCTAAGTTGATTCTAATTAGTAAATGTGGAATTTTGTTTTTCCTAGTGATTGTGTGGGATCTCTAATGGACATCCCCCTGTCCTGTTGTGGGTAGGGTATAACTTTTAACTGGGATACCCTTTTAGGTTGAATTTACTCAATGCTCAGTCTCATGTACTAATACTGGTGCAAAAACAGCTCTAGGGCTGTGTTCACATGGTTCTTGCCATCAAAAACACTGGATGGATTCCATTAGAAGTCAGTGGGGTTCCAGTGTGAAACTATTCTGTTTCTGGCTCAAAAGGGAAGAAATGACTGTAGTTTTGACTTGTTACCCATAATGCTGCCTTTCTTCACCTGGCGCCCTAATGGTTGAAGCCTCTTGGTTGTGGATTTTTGTTCTGAGGCCGGGCGATGGTGGCAGCACGTGTGCACAGCTGAGCGATCTATGAGTTCTGAGTGAACAGTTTGTAAATGCTTAATGTGTACGGTGCCCTTCCCCCCAACAAGGCTATGCTTGTTAAGATGTATGCTTGAGCTGGCTCATGACATAACAGAGGCAGGAATTATTCCCACTTGCCCATTGAGTTGGCAGAACATCTGTTCATGGATTTTTTCTGTACCTGAGTCTCGTGGCAGAAAGCTCTGTATCTGCATTTTCTGTATTTTGACTGTTCTATAGACACTATGGTCTTTTATTTGTTTGCACCCCCCCCCCCCCCCCATTGGTTAACATAAACGGCCCCGACAGCTGAGAAGTTGGTCTGATGTGAGCTGCTGTGCCACCTGTTGCTGTCCGACAACGGGAGCCCTTTCATGTGCCAGGGCCCATGTTTTCCCCATTACCTTTTAGATGGCCTTCACACCTTGCTGGAACTAGAAGAAGCTTTAAGAAAATGTACAGATTCCTATAGAAGAGCAAGAAGCCACAAACTGGTTGTGTCGTCCGTCCTCCCATCCCCTTTTTATTTATTGAATTTCAGTACCAGACACAGCCCATGGGCAACACCTTTTTTAAGGGCACATTACACGACCATGCTGTGTTTTGTGGTCCGCAAATTGCAAGGTCGGCGCTATATGGAAAATGCCTATCTGCGATTGCGGGCAAGAAGACAATGCTCTGTATTTTTTGCGAGGCTACATAATAGAACTACGACAAAAGTGTGCAAATGAATGGGTCCACATCCGTTCTGCAATTCATAGTCGTGTGAATGAGCCCTAAAATCTGTCATCAGAAAATAGCTTATTGTTAACATCAAGTTGTACGTTAATGTAAGGACTATTTGGTTGGTAGTTTTATTTTGTATGTTATATATACTGTGGCAGCACCGTCCTTGATGCAAGCTAGTGGGTGCAACTGGCCCAATGCGGATCAAAGCCAATCCAGAAATACAAAAAATGGGCAGCACTCCAGAAAGTAAAAACAGCGCAACGTTTCAGCTCAGCACTAGAGCCTTTCTCAAGCTTGAGAAAGGCTCTAGTGCTGAGCCGAAAACGTTGCGCTGCCCACATGGGTGAATAAAAAGGTGATTGTTTTTCCTTTAATCCTTGGAGTGCTGGCTTTTTTTTGATATTTTGTATACAAGGACTGCTTATCCTTTGGCCGTGCACCCTTCTATTGACTGAACCCTTTGTGCTGCCTCATTTTTATAGTATTTATATATAATAGAGATAGATATATAGATATAGCAAAAGACAAGTTCTTAACGCAAAAACGAAGTGTTTTATTCACACTTGAGCAATTGCGTTACTTTGCAGTCTTGTTGTTGTACTTTCCATTGTGTGTGAAGTAATCTGGTGGTTACTTCACACAAATTGGAAAGTTCTTATAAGACAAGTCACCTTGATGTCAGTTCTGCCTCCAGCAGTCCACGGCAGGCTTTTAGGGGGGGCCGTGTTTCCTGCCCCTCCAACCTGGCACCAAGCCTCAGATCCCAACACAGATCCTGTTGCTGAGCCCAGCTGCCTATTTAAGGACAGCCAGGTGCTGCCAAAAACCCGGACTGGCAATTAAAATCCAGTCTGGTATTGAAAATAAAAACTGAGTAGAAAGAGGATTTGTCGCTATCTGGTGTCAACTGGCAGAAAAAAATGTTAAGTTCCCTTTTTAGTGATTGCTACGAGATCTACGGTATATGGCATCTTTACATGTAATAACTTTATGTAATGCCTCTGTCGGTCCTCCTCTGGCCCTAGGTTGCTCTTTGCCATGTGCAATGCTGTGCTGTTGGCTAGCACTAGTGTTCTTCTTCCATGGTGGTTGATAAAAGCCACTGGATGAAGTATGGTTTGACTGATGGAAGCAGCGGGATGTTTTTTTCCTTCTAGCACTTAAGTTTGTTTCCATCGCTCCTGTTTCAGCTGTTGTTGCAGTTGTTTCACTGGCTTCTCTGCTGCGAGGCCCAGCAGTTTGGAGATTGTCCTCACTGTAGACACGTAGGTGGCCCATTCCATCTGTAAATGCGGTTCATACCAAGCCAGCCTGGGCAGCGGTGTGGTGAAGCATGGATCATCGCTGCTTATTAGTTTTGCAGATGTAGCATAGGGTGACAAACAAATGTTCCCAAAGGTCCTCGCCCACCTGCTGTGTTCCACACACTGGCAGCATGGCCGCTGAGCCTGTGCTGTCCGTGTACTCTGGGGGACATATTCTTGTAAATGGAGGATAGTTGGAGAGCATTAACTGGGCTGGGCACATTGGAAAAAAGTTCTTAGGACGTCCACTTTTCCACTCTGGTTTTATCCTTTTTATTTAGCATTTGCATAGTGTTCTATACAAGTAAATGGAGCAGCGCTGAAGTGGCCTGGGCACCACACCATGGATGAGCAGTGTAGTTTCTGGGAGCAGGACTCCTGCTGATCAGATATTGATGACCTGTTCTGTAATTTAGTTTTATCAATACAGAAGATCCCGAGAATCTCATTAAGGCTACTTTCACACTGGCGTTTCTGGGTCCGCTTGTGAGAGCCCTGAAACGGATCAGTTCAGCCCAATGCATTCTGAAAGGATAAGGTTCTGTTCAGAATGCATCAGTTTGGTCTCCGTTCCGCTTTTGAAGTGGACACCAAAACGCAGCTTGCAGCGTTTTTGTGTCCGCCTGACGATGGGGAGCCAAACGGATCCGTCCTGACTTACAATGTAAGTCAATGGGGACGGATCAGTTTTCACTGACACAATATGGTGGCAATTAAATAATGATTCCGTCCCCATTGACTTTCAATGTAAGTCAGGATGGATCCGTTTTTAACTTGTACTTTTTTTTTTTTTGACAGAATAATGCAAAAGGATCCGTTCTGAACTGATACAAGTGTTTGCATTTTCGGTGCGGATCCGTCTGTGCAGACACAAGACGGATCCGCACAGAACGCAGGTGTGAGAGTAGCCTTACTCCTTTAGGACCAGACAATTTTTCCATCTTTTACGTTTTAGTTTTTTAGGGGCAGCCTTATAGTATACACCTCTGATTTAAATTCTGCCATGTGAACATACCCCAAGTATGTATAGACTGGGTACAGTCTGCGGTTCCAGGCATCTGAGAATACCTTTACGCAATTTTCATCTGTTTGCATTCAGTTTCATCTTTAAGGAATTCACTTTGACTCTTGAAAGTGTTTCCATCCTCCCCCTTAGGACTTTGCACATGATTGCTCATGTATAACCCAGAGGAGTCCTATTAACTGCAGCATGCTGGTCATTGTAAGGGTTAAACACATGCCTGTAGAAGCAGGATTTTCTGTGGATCAGATTTATGGAAATTGTGTGGTTCGCAGCTGTTGGAGCCGACCTCCAAGGCCCCAGAAGATAAATACCATATAAAATTGATCTTTGAAGTAAGGTTATAATTTATGGGGGGGGGGGGGGGGGGGAGGTGTTACATCAAGCTGTGGTGTGTGTAATGTAAGATATATTATATAATCTCTATACACACTTTATTAATTTTTTTTTATTCAAAAGTAAAAATATTTTCATTATAGTTGAAATCACTTTTTTTTTTTTTTAAGTCTTCTCACATAATTTGACTGAAATAGGTTTCTTTAGTTTAAGCCTAGATCGCCTTAGCACGGTAATGACCATGTGGCAGACTGCGTAGTGTTCTTTATACTGGATTATTATATATATATTTTTTTTAAAGGGATTCTGTCACCTCATTTTAGCCTATAGAGCTGCGGACATGGACGGCTAGATCGCCGCTAGCATGTCCGCAATGTACCTGTCCCATAGCGCGTGTGCTTTTATTGTGTTTAAAAAAAGATTTTATAGATGTATAAATGACCCTGGTAAGGTGCCCAAGGGGCTGTGCTAACCTTCTTGGAGCCCAGCCATGCCCCCCTGTGAAGGAGCCCAGCACCGCCTGCGTCCTCTGAATCTCCTCCTTGCTCACAGATCGCTGTAATCTCAGGATGCGCAGTTCCTTCCCTGAGGCTGATGCCAGCGCAGGGAAGGAACACTATGCCGGCACTGTGCATGCGCGAGCTCACGGCAATCTAACTGAGCAAGAAGGAGATTCGGGGGATGCAGGTGGTGCTGGGCTCCTAGAATGTTAGTGCAGCCCCTTGGGCTCCTTACTAGGCTGATTTTACAGATCTAGAAAATCAGATCTATTGCGGTGATCTAGCCGCGCATGTCTGCAGCTCTATAGGCTAAAACAAGGTGACAGAATCCCTTCAAAGAGGCACTGATGCCACAAAATGCAGTGCAGGCAGCAGGTTATAGAGCAGGAGGAGCAGAGCAGATTGATATATAGTTTATGGAAAAAGATTCAGTAAAACTTTTAACCTATATCTCGGCTTTTTATGACTTAAAGGGGTTGTCTTATCGGAGACAATGGTGCCATGTTGCTAGGATATACAAGCCAGCAAAGTCACATAGGTGTGGGTCCTAGAAAGTGAAGGAGAGCAGCCATTCATTTCTACAGTGCTCGGCTATTTTCAGGAGTCCTAATTTGGCTGTCTCCAGTGGTCCCATAGAAGTGAATGGACTGGTGACCGTGCGGAGCTGTCCTTTATTTTCAGAGGCCTGTTCTGGAGATGGGTGCGATAGGCCACCAGTGTCTCAGATGAAACAACCGCTTTAAGTGACAGCTCTCAGAACATGGAGGGATCATCAGTGACTGACCGCTATTGATGCATTCACACATGCAGACAATGCTATCAGTCACTGATAACACCACCCCTGTGTACTGAGAGCTGTTCACAGGGGTGGTCTTGAGATATAAATGTATAAATTATAGGTGTTACAGAATGGTTTCCCACAAAACGACATATCTGCTCAGTTCCTCCTGCTCTATAACATGCTGCCTGCAGATTGCACTGCATCTTCTGGTGACAGGATCTCTTTAACCACTAAGGGAGTAAAGCTCTTCATCAGCATACAATGGCGGAATGTGGAATGAGCACTTGGCCAAAGGCAATTTATCCAGCCTCCTCCATACACATGTGGTTGGGCAGCCATGTTTTTCTAATCCTGGAAACTCCTTTTAATGGCCACCCCCTTTTAATACGTAGTGTAGGATGCATCGGTGGCCTCTGCTCTGTAGGCCCGGACACACCCCTAGCTGTCGTGTTAATCTTCTGGCTCTAAGCCCTGATCTGTATTATGAGGGGATTATCACACCTGTGGTAATTGACATGCGAGCTCCGCGGTGATACCACGGGTGATGGACTTACACAAAGGTTAAAGGGATAAAAGTATTTGGCCAGCACCTAATGAGATTTCTGTGGACCTTCCAATATACAAACTGGATAGGAGTACAGTACAAGTCTGCTCACGTCACGCTCCTTGTGTCGCTATGTGGAAAAACCCAGAAATGTGCTGTGATTGTGTTTGGCGCTGTGCCGAGTAGTGCGAGATCCACGGCTCACACCCATCCTATCTTTAGCCTTGGATCTGCTTTCCCCTGGCTGGGTAAGGACATGGGAGCTATGCGAGTTCAGGCTGCAGCATGCTGTATACTATGTGTGTATTGTGTGCGCTCTCACTTCTCCAAAAAGCCAAAGGGGCGTGTCGTAAGTTATAGAGCAACTCTATGCCCGCTCATAGGGCATGGCCCTGTTCACACTGGTGTCTTGGCTTTTGTCCATAACTGGGCATTATCTGTTGTGTTGAATCCTTTGTCTAATCCAGGTAGACCTTGAAATTCTGCTACAAATTGCGCTCTTCAGAAGCATGATGGGCTCTGTACAAATGTCTGACCTCTGCCCCCTCCCACATCATGAGAATAGATGTCCAGTGTTACCCCACCATTGAGTTGAGTGGCGGTTGTGCATGGCTGCTGTCGGCCTATTCAACAGAGCGTTGCTGCTGGCGAGTGTGTATGCAGTTCGAGACTGCTGTCTTGCACCAAGGCCGCCCATTCTCTTGATCCTTGGGTCCAGCTGTCGGACCCCCAGTTGTTTAGACACTGTCGCTTATCTGGTGCAGGAGTCATTTAAAGAGTATGGACACATAGTAGAGGTGCCGCTCTTGGTTGCAAGCCATGGCGCCAATGTTTGGTGCGTTTTCATGTGAATTGACCGTGTTTTAGTTTTTTATTTGCAGCATGCATGTTTGTTCCCAATAATTGCCTGCTTATTACAGGAGGTGAAGAGCTGTACTTTTCATGCCATAATCGCCTCTGCTGCGTGGAACAAGCTTGTCCCCATACACTTTCATGGTTTCTGTGCAGCAGGTGATATCATTGGGGCAATTATTGGGAATGAGCATTCCTAGGAACCGCCTCTCAAAATTGCCCCTATCATTTGTCTGTTGTAAAAGTTCTAAAGCTAACCGTTTACCGGTACGATTCCTTACCCAATTACCCGATTCCTTACCCAAAATGTGCAGTAGTGCCTTCGATATGTGGCCTAAAGTAAACTAGGTCCTCAATCCCCAAAAAATGATAAATTGAATGCTGTATTGGAGGTAGTAAATTACTGCGTGCATGTATAGAATGTAATTATTTAATCATTTATAATTTATTTTTTTTAATTGGAACTGGTTTTGGAAAATTTTAAGAAAACGGCTGCTCTTGATGTATTGTATAAATTATACATTTCCCATTTTATTTTATTTTTTTCACAGTAGCAAATTTTTGTCCTTTTTTTAAAAGTTGCTTTTATTCTTGTATACTGTGCTCTTGAGGCTTGACTGTTTTCCAGAGTAGAACATTGCCCTGTCCAGAGTTTTCCTCTGCGCGCCCCCCCCCCCCCCCCCCCCCCCCCGCCTCTCCTCTCTCCCTCCCAGCCGACTAGTTGCGGAGAAGGGTTAAAGGTGGATTGGCTGAGGCATTATGCAAGCTGTTAAGTAAAAAGGAAGTGCATTACAAAATGCTGAGCTCAGTAGTCTGGCTCCCAGCCAAGCCTGTGCTTTCTTCACTACAGCTGAGGGCTTTCTAAGCTTCCCACAAGTGGGTTTGTCTGAACTGTTTAGGAATGCTGCCTCAGTCGCCAGCTGACGTCAGCGCCAGCAGTTCAGCTGAGGGCCAGGCCAGACTGACAGTGCGGCGGGGAGGTGCCTGCTGCAGCCGCCACTGCTGTTGTGGGTGGCTCTCCTGCCTCCCCTCCTCATCATGAGATTTTTTATTTATTTTTTTTTGAAACTTTTTCTCTTCCAGTCGCTGGGTTGTGGTGTAGCCACGTGAATAACATGTTAAGAGCTGGAGGACATGGTTAAATGAATGGCCCTTTTTCAATGCGCAAACGTTGAGGACGTTGTCATGAGCAGAGAAGCTTGGCATGGAGATAACGTTTGTGGTTTTTGGTGCGGCTGTAGTTTTACAGATGAAGATGCGTTAGTGTGGTTTGCCTGTAAACACCGCAGCCATGCCAGATTCTGCACTTTTATTTTTTTATTTTTTATATTATATATTTTTTTTTATTACCAGCACTGAGCCATACCATCTGAATACGCTATAATTCCTTACGGGATAACGCGCTCCATATGGGAGCTGAGTTTCCCGTTACGGACGTTGCTCATCTGGGTGTTCCTTCCTGGTTGTAAGTCTGCGGAACCGTAGTCTCATAGTGCCGTAACTACAGTTCAGTAGACATGGCCAGGAAGGATTCACATCATTACGATGCTGCAAATCTACTCCAGGCGAGCAGTGTCCGTAACGGAAAATGCAGCTCCCGCAGTGAGCACTCCTGTCTGAAGATCGAATGGTTCTCATGGTTCCAATGGGAAATCGGCCCTGCTGTTCATTTCAAAGCTGCATCAAGAAGGGACCCTTGCCTTTTTTAGGCGCAGTTTCTATGCTGGAATCAAAGCGGGTGACTGCACGCGGTTTAGCCCCATTGATTAGGATAAACCAGGGATGCCCAACCTCCCACCGTGCCCTGCTGTAGCCTGTCTGAGCATGCTGGGAGTTGTAGTTTTACAACAGTTGGAAAGCCGCAGGTTGGGAATCCCTGGGATAAACCATGGTCAGGTCCACGGCATTCAGACTACAAATCTGCAGCAGAAATCTAAGTCTGAGGATTCAGCGGCAAATAAAAGTTGGATTTTTTACATGAATTTTTTAGTGTCTGAACCTACCTTTTAGGGCAGGGATGCTCAACTTGTGCCCTCCAGCTGTTGCAAAACTACAACTCCCAGCATACTCTAATTGCTGTAGCTATCCAGCCATGCTGGGAGTTGTAGTTTTGCAACAGCTGGAGGTCCGCAGGTTGGGCATGCCTGCTCTAGTGGGTTGTAGGATTCGAAAAAGGGCCTGTTTTTCCCCAGAAACGCACCATACTGGTCCCGGGTGTGCCGGGTATGCCGCCCATTCACACAATTTATAACCCGTGGACAAAAGCGCTTTCTTATTTTTTTTTGCTGTCAAACACTCCATGTACACTGTGCAACCATATTGCCAGGCTAGTGATGATGCAGGCCATTATAGGTGTAGGTATCATCGCCCCCCAGTGAACGGAGTGCTGTAGGAGAGGCTTTATGTTGTGTTTCTTTCAGCTTTTGCCTTCCCTTTCATCTTTTAATAGGTTAATGACCAGCTAATGGTTTCTGGCAGGAGCATCTCGCTGGAAAGACTGAGCCTCGTACCAGCTCACCACTTTGTAGACGTGTACAGCGGCGGCAGCTGCGGCTTTCAGATTTAGCCTTTGGAGACAGCTGAAAGCATTTAAAACTGCCTCTGTAATATTAAATGTGGGGATAGATATGTCAGCGTCGCCCGGCTCCTGTGGTGCTTGCGGTGGTCTTCAATTTGCACCCATTTTTATTTTTGCTAAAAAAGGAACGTGTGGGTTGTTTCCCCCCCTTCTCGAAGGGCCTTCAGATCTGATGTTGCTAAGAGCCGGGCTATGGAATTGCTCTTCACTCTAGTGGCTTAATTGGAAGAAAGCGGAGGAGAAGGGTGTTGTGTTTTTCCTTCCTTCTGCACTTGGCCTTGTTTTGAATGCTGAGGCTTCTGGGAGTGGTTTTATGCTTTATAATCAAGAGGATACTGGCTCTTTCACTTTCAGGCGTGTTGCCAGGGAGCACAGGAAGGAAGTCTGCACCCCAGATGTTCTTGCCGATACTGAGCCTCCTTAACAACCACTGCATCATAAGTATAGACACTTAAAAGCGAATGCTGGAGCTGATCAGACCTGGTATAATTAAGGCCGTCCTATTCAAAAACCCACAAAGAGCTGTTTAGCTGGTGTCTGCTCCCCCTTGCATAGTAATATTTTCCAGTATGCACTCAGTTTCTTTTTCAGCTAGTGGAACAAAAATTGCAGCTTGTGAAGAAAATAAAAAAGTTTAAAGGACTTCAACAAATGACCATTGACCTCTACTGATGCCCAGCCTTAAAGATTGATGGATCTATCCTGAAGATCAGATCTGTGAGGGTTGACTCCTGGCACCCCCACTGTTCAATTGTCTACTCTGCACTGTGTGTCAATCAGCGGAGGTCCAATTCCGATACTGCTCATAAATTGAATCCTTGCGACATTATTAGCAGAGGTGCAGTGACAATCCGTCTGCTTTGAGCCCCATACACAGTAGGGTTCACTAGACACACGTCTGGTACCCCCCTGGTTTATTTTGGTGGTGAGCTGCTTCACTGTATCGCCCGTGCTGCCCTCTTGCACCTTCATGGCAGACTTTCCATGACCCCTTTTTTATCTATGACCACAACAACAAGGGATATGTGTGCCGACAGTCTGTCGCAACCTTATATACCTACCAAGCCAGCTCGTCACATGGGACTTCCTTCATGAGCTACACGCTAGACCTTGAAAGTACGAAGTGGTCATAATGTGACTAGACCGTGTATTTCAGACCCTTCAGGGCACCTCTCATTGTGACTAGTAGATGTGTCACCCGATACTGCAGTAGAATGACCACCGACATCCGCAAGTCAGTCCCAAACAGGTGTCCGGCCCTCGGAGGGGTTGAGAACATGTTGCATGAAATAAGCTTGCTTAATGATTCTTGATCCACATTTTGTCTGCTAACTTAATTTTAGGTGCAGGCAGGGGTACCCATGTGTAGGTCTCTTGTGTCCATAGAATGGTGTGCAGCTGTGTCTGTAGAGGCCCCGCCTCGAGCAAAAACATGCACACTCATTTTCATCATAGATAATTTCAATAGACCACACACCTCTTGTGTCTGCAAGGTCAAGCGTGGTCACATTTAGGTAAAATGGAAACCAGCCGTATACTCAGGTGCAAACTATTGAGTATCTTTTTAATATATTATGTGATTAAATGAGGGTCTACTATTAATAGAACGCACCTGGTCTACTACCATATGTGGGTAGGAGTATGGGGCAAGTTTGAGTCATTTAGCCGGTGAGTGCACACAATTATAGTGTGAGAAATGATGGCTGAAATACAATGTAAGGAAGTTTGTCCTGAAATCTATTTGTGAATGCACGCTTTGTCTGGCTGCTAATTCCTGCATTTTCCCATGTTTCCGGCTTTAAAAGGCTGAGTCACTTCTCTGTAGACATTGCTGATGGCGCTTTTAAACCTTACCTTAAATGCTTGTGGTTCGGGGGGAGGGGGTTGCAGCAGGACGAGACTGATGACATTGCTTGAACTGATCCATCCACGTACTTCTCATCCTGTGTTCATGTGGACATTTGCAAGGGATGATCAGATTATTTCACATGAGAGCCTATAACCCAGGCCGAGATTGCCTGACCTAAACGGCGTAATACATTTTTTAACACCCTTTTACCCATTTGCTTCACTCTGAAAATATTCCTGTCTGATTCCAGTAAGAATCCTTTCCAGTCTGCTGATCTGATGGTCAAGGAATTCGCTCTTGGATAACTTTGTCGAAATTAAAGTCTACGTTTTGGGCCGTGGGCTTGGCACTGACCTGGAGGAATCTAGAAGGAACATGCACGTAATGGTTAATTTGGAGGCTCCTTAGATGGAGGTTTTGTGTGTAGATCTGAGCTTTTTAGTGTTTTGGCTGCTACATATTGGTAGCATCTAGGTAGATGATTTTGGTAAGACCTTTACTTGACAAAATTGTATATTGTGCAGTCTTTACATTACCAATGGTAGACATCTTCTTTAGGCCCCAGTGTTTTTGTGGTGCTAGATGCCTACAACCCTCAAGCTAATGTATAACTGCAAGTCTTGGACGAAAACTCATTTAGCCCACAGCTATTCCTCCTGACTCCAACAGCTGCTAAATGTGTGTGGCTGGCGTAAGTCAGGAGCAAGTCAAACTGAGTAGATTATATATTCACTGGTATTGGTCCATCATTGTCCTTTTATGTGACTTGCACAAAGACAGCCTTTCAGATAATTTGAGAACTGTTGGTACGGCACTATGACTACCCAGTAGGGCCATCTGCATGTGTCCTTAAACTTGGCCAGCTTCCGAATCTTTGACAAACTATTGTATACTCTAGGAGCCACTTGGACCTCTTCAGAAGCCAGAGGAAGAACTTGGATCAGTGATTACTAACATACATTTTTATTTTATTTTTTCTTGATTCTTCGACAGTAAAGTACTTTCACTCCAGGGAGCCTTTACTCCCTTTCTTGCCTAAAGAGACTTGCCGTAGGGCACAGTGCCTCCATTTGCCATCCATGTTGCTGCTTCTGTCTCCAAGAGACCTGTTGCTTGTGGTTGTAATCAATGAGAGAATCGTATTGTCAAAAGATGAGTTGCAGTTATGGAGATGTTAATTATCTTATCGCTATTGAAGGCCCAGGTTTCCTGTGGCGTATTTACTGCCTGAAGTCTTACATTGATTGTGGAGATGTGTGCTCTTCCTCGTTGTATCCCATTGTGGTAGGAATTCTGAGGCATGAAAATCACGTGTACACCCTTCCCGTGCTTGCAATATATTGGGATCTGTTGGGAGGATGCAGAAAGCCGGGCCTATGAAGGTCTGTGTTAAACGGAGTTCACAGATGAGTAGTGAGATGTGACCAGGGGCTTTATCCACAATTGTTCTCCTTGGTGGACAAACTTTAGACGAGAACTTCAGTGTCGTAGGATTGTCACGTGCCTGTATAAGAAGCAACTTTTTTAAAATTGCCATCGGTCTTGTATTAATCTACATCTGACCTGTGACAGAATTTCTTCTCGGCTATTAATTTATTTCCTATTCATCTGTAATCTTTTGTGTAATCGGGGATGTGCCGCAGATAATCAATAAAACAGAATGGAGGAGGAAAGATGGCTGTAGCAGTCGTTCCCACACGTTCACTTTGCATCGGCACGTGTAGTCAAACAAGCCCTAATGGATGTGTTGCCGTCCATCAGCATTTAGACTGCCTGAACATAGGGCAGTGTGATACCACCCTTACTAGCTTTTGGAGTAGATGTTGGACTTCATGGAAAGACTGATAACCTATTGAGGTATTGCTGTTTGTGTACCTCCTCACACTGATTTTTCTTTCTCTTGGCTCAGATGGTTTATTTTGCCTGTTCTGAGTCATTGGTAAGTGGTGTAGGCTGCAGACATCAGCTTCTTTTTAGAGAACTTGGCAGCAGGTCTCCCAACTCCATCTTAATTCCCTTGTTTGCAGGACGTAATTGGGTAAAGTTAGTTTTGTTGAGCTAGCTCAATCCAAAAAGGTCAATGTGTAGAGCATGGTGGCCAAACCTGAATGAACCTTTTCTACTACAGGCAAATTCATACCCAGGAACAAGCCTGTAGTCTCTTCAAGCACTTTGTACAGTAACCTTCATCCTTGCTGACTCTATGGTTAAAGTGGCTGTGTGCCTTAGTTTTAATATTCTGGGCACATGACTTGCTCCAGATGACCCAGTAGAGGGCAGTTTTAGGGTCTTTCCCTTCCCTCTCTCTCTGCTCTGAAAAACCACAGCATAGTCCAGTACCAGCAAAGTGTGTGCAATTAGACCAATCTCATGTACCCTTTACCTTTTTTCAAGTGCAGAAGTTAACCTGCCATGCGGTTTTTGAAATCTGCAGTATATCAATAGTTGTGTTTTTTTTCAGGGTGGATTTCACCCTTTACAATAGGTTGAGATCTGTGGAAAATGCACCAAAAGCGTGATAAATAGTGCGGATTTATGTGTGTCTTTCGTGCGGTTTTGGTGCAGATTTTTTGCACCTAAATCGGAGAATGCAGTAGACCTGTTGATCGCCTGCTTTACCCTATTTGACCTTTCGGAACTTGAATCTTTGAATGCGACGTACAACACTGGCTTTTCCCGGAAAAAAACATCGCAATTGTGGTCTGATATGCACCACTTTATCATTAGTGAGTTTCTTCTACTCTATTTTTACCCATAAGGAAATCCTTTTTTTTTTTTTTTTTTTTTTTTTTTTTTTTTTTTTTAAATGGCCTAAGGATGCAGGCTAAGATTCGGCAGTTTTGTCTGCAGACGCGGGCTAATGTTCCAAATTTCAGTGGGATCCATTTTAAAGCAATTCCAGACAAGAGTACATTACAGCTGAGCAAACAACCAAAGCGCAGCCCATCATTTTGCCCATTATGCAGTGGCATTAAATATACATATCAGGAAGGTAGCAGATGCTTTTGTTCAGGAATTGACATGTAAGGAAGCGGCTCGCTCAGCGGGGCCGTGCTCAATCTGCTACTCCTTCACATGTAATGAATAGCTAATTTCAGCAGAATGGTCCATAAGAGACCAAGAGGGAGGTTGCTGGAGTACAGGCCGGGAGCACTGCAGCAAGTAAAAACAGCGGGGTGTAGAGCGATGTGCTTCTTAATGGGGAAGCATTTCCACACTCGTAGGGGGTGAAAATCGTAAAGCGCCGCTCATCTGTTAGTTCGTATTCAAATGAGAGCTTTACACAAACAAGCAGGTGTTTAGATTGGTGAGCAGCTCGGAAAGAGCCCGGCTGCCAAGACTGAGGCGGGCATAGAAGGGAGAGTCTAGCTGTGTAATAGAAACGACGAGTCTCCTTGTGGATGCACTCTGTGCTGGATTGGTCCCCCCCCCCCCTTTTTTTTGTTGTTGGATGGAGTAGATATAGTTGTTTGGGCCTGCATTTCACATAAACCAGAGCCTAAGGCTGCCCTACTGAAGTCCTAGTGATGAGGTTTCCTGACAGTTGCACATGGAGACCAGGTATGGGTTCAGTGTTGACAACACCTGACAGGAACGAGAACAGAAAATGTTGTCATGGGAATCGTGGTAGTGGTGCAGCCTCAGGCTTTTGGCCTGTAAGCATAGTGGTTTTTTTTTTTTTTTTTGCTTTCAGCTCAGTATTGCGTCAAACAAGTAATTTTCAGGTGGCTTTTATGAAAAACCACCCCTGTCCATGGGGCCTGTTAGGACATACACATACTTGCCAACATTTCAGTTGGTAAAATCAGGGCCTATAAGCCTGCCCCCAGGAGTGCCCCAAACCCGCCCAGAAACACCCACTTATAGGTGGGGTTTGTTAACCCCACCCATTTCACAAAAAATGCGTGATGGTCTCTGTCTTGGCAAATTTGGGATAGTTGTCAGCTATGCATATGGATATCAGAGGAGTCGTCGTCGTCGCCCCTCCCCTGCTCAGGGATCTTCCACGCCAGAAATGGAGGACTCTTATTTAAGAATTCCTCCCATTCTGGTGTATCCGAGCTGTCCTTCCTTGTATTACACCGTGTAATACTACATTTTCCCTGCCATGTTTGCAAGCTGTTCTAATTGCCCTGGAGTCGCATTTTGAAAGGGGTTGTCTCTGAGATGGCCTCTGATGTTTTTACGCCCAAAATGGGACAGTTATTCGGATTGGATGTTCTTGGTGTCAAGGCCTGAACCATTTTGCATTTTTCCTTATTTTTTTTGTATATATCCTTAGGTTTTTTTTTTTTTTTACTTTTTTATTTTTATTTTTTTATAAATATATCACGAGTAGAAAGTCTTAACAGGTATGATACATCTGAAGCAATCTCAATTATGCATAGAAATGCACAGAGCAGTAATATAATGAGTACCACATACACATTTCGGCCTTGTAAACCTGTTCAAGATATTGACAAACTAGTTTTGCAACCAGAACAAATCAAACCCCCCCCCCCCCCTTTTCCGGTAACTTTGTCTGACGATTATTTACATAATCGTTAGTAACAAAATAACTTGATTTATTTTCGGATTAGATGTTCCTTTTACAATGAGGATTGGTATAGCATTTGGGGACTTGGCAGTGTCACCATCTCAGAGGCTTTGTCTTCTGTTTTAGGCCCTGGGAGAGCTGCCGGTGGGTTCCCCATTTACAGGTGCTAAATTGAGTTTGTAACTCATTTGCAAACTAATGAGAGCAGCAAAGTCCTTTTTAGTTTATGTTTAAGGTTGCTTTGTTTAATTAGTAAGCCCGTTAGGCCATCATAGCATAATAAAGGAATGCTGTTGTGATCCAGGTCCCCCCGCTCTGTAGGGTGGGACTACAATCATGACAATGGTAGGTTTTCATTAGCATAACTGGTTAGGTGATGGACTAAGACTCTGTATGACGTGTCCTCAGACTAGGGATGGTTTTCTGGTTGCTTTACTATGTTTTTACCTTTTGTGTCCTGGATTCTAATATTTTAGTCACTACGTTATCGGAGGACACCTGTTACTGCTTGTAGGAAGTGTTGAGAACTTGTCGCTTTTAAATCTAGGATTTGTGCAGTGTCCTTCCTATCTCTGCTGAACTGGAGGGTGCTGGACTCTTTATGTCAGATATCATTTAGAAGGAAGTTTATTTAAAGTACTTGTAGGGTTGGATCCAGGACAAATATCAGTTGATGGTCCACTCTCTAGAAACTCGTGGCTCTTACACTTGAGTATTGTATGACTCCATGCAGTTTGAGTTTCAGAACTTTAATGGGGACATGCTGTTTCTACTTGAAGGGATTGTCCAGTAGGAAACATTTATTTTAAGTAAGGGGAAAAATGATGTGAAAACAAGAATTATTCACCTCGCTGATCCACCTCCTACTGCTGTTCCAATACACCCTGGGTCCCTGTTGGTCTCGTTCCTGGTGCCAGGTCCACACTCTGGAAGTAGTTGGAGATGCCTGCTCAGCCAATCGCTTGCTGAGTAATGTTGCTGCTGCCGGTGATGGCTGAGCTCACATCTTCTTTCCTGTGTGTCGAGCTGGGACTGGGAAGTTGAGACAAAAGGTGACGTAAGCATTGAACCAGCAGCGGTGAGCATTTTTATTTATTTTCTCTTCCCTTTTTATCTAAAATTTTATCCTAGACATTGAGCATCATACTTAATTTTCAATCTGGTTTCATCTGAATCCAGAGAAGATAACCTAATCCATTTGATCTGGTGCCTTTTTTCATCTCTCAAACTTTTTTTTACCCTGTTTTTGTGTTTCTTTTTCCCCATAGATGGGCCTTAACTTGTTCGTTTTACTATGCTGGTTTTCTATGCACATGAAGAAAATGGGATTTGGCCTCCACTCCTCCAGCAGAAATCTGCATTTCAAAGAGCATGCCCTGATGCTGTAATCTCATTGAGCTGGCTTCCCCCGAGAGGTCTCTGGCCCCCTGTGCAGAATAAATTAGGGAAATGCTTCAGCATCACAGGCCACATCTGACAGTGTTGTCATGGTGGTGTGTTTTCTTGATTTTAGTAGCTTTTCTTTTATTTTATGCAGTCTTATGCTCAAATGTCCCCTTTTATCATAATGATGGCATTTCCAAGGTCTGTATATCTTTTACCAGTACTTTTTAGTATTTGGAAACTTAAGTAGGTACTTTTTACAAGAGGCTTATTTTTTGCAGACCCTACTCCAGTTTTTATATTGTCCATGTGCCAGTATGTCATATGTATGATGTCTTGATATCTGACCCCCCCCCCCCCCCTTTCCTTTTCCCCCCGGTCCTTAAGAACAGACTAATCTGATTTTATGAGTCAAAAATAGGGTTAACGTCTCACAGCGGCAGCAAAAATAGATCATGTTTCAGCACTGAAGCCGTGTAATCCCGAGTTGTTGGATGAAACCTTAGCCTGTTAGCTGAGACCCTTGGAGGGGGAACTCTAAGGATCTCTACGGTTTCACCAGGAATCTCGGATGTCCTTTCCGATCCCTCGCTGCCTCCATCTGGGTATTCCTACCAAGTCATCCCTAAAGGAGTAACTAGTAACTTCCCCTCTTTAATGCTCCTGTCCTTGGGGAGGGTTTGAAGCCGCTTCATGTCTTTCTTGTAAGATGTTGTGACGGAAATGGGGAAACGAAGGGTTGTGCTTTGTGCACGCAGAAAGTCTGGTGTTCACTGCAGCATTCATTATTTCCTGCTGTATATAACGTTTGTTTTTTGCCCTACTGCCTTTTACGCTATTGGAATTTTTGCTGGCGTTTTTCTGCACTTTTGCGTTTAGTGTAAAAAAAAAAAATTTTTGCTCCAATATTCTTTGCAGTTAAAATTCTAGCTTCAGATATTAGGTGAAGGTCTATGGAAAATATGATATGCTGGGTACCTTTTTTTTTACATTTTTGTTAAAGGGAATGTCATCATTAAATGACCTATTGTATAAATTATTTTTTGTTAAACCTTTTTATTTAGAATTTGTTTTCTCTAATTTTTCCATGTCACCATCTATATTTAAAACATGTATACAGTCCTGCAGTTTTCACACTGGCCACTAGGTCTTATAACAGGTTATGAATTCCTGTGCAAGTAACTTTTCAGTATTTATCATTATCACAGGGAGAATTACAATGACCAGTAAGACCTCTATGTATAGTTAACACAGGGTCCATCATTCACAATGGGTAATATCACTGCTTATCAGCTCCCTCCTGACCTCTGCACAGAGCAGGCCTAGAAAACTCTCCCTATAGAAGTCAGTGGAGTCCGCTCCTGTCCATTGTGTCTATGGCTCATGTGGCTACTCACATATTGTAGGCCTAGTGGCCAGTGTGAATATTGTAGAAGTATGTCAGGCAGCCCCCCTGACATGAGCAAGGGAGCGTTTCGGAGCATTAGATGCTCCGATGCTAGCCGCAAGGGGGCTGCCTGGGTGAAAATAAGGGTATGTCCGGGTCCCATTCCCCACCTTCAGATATGACACCTATATAGGAAGAAACCATATAGAAAGCACTAGTGGTAAGATGTGCCCTGAGGGACATTTATCAATGTTTATGCAACTTTGTGGTGAAAAAAAGTTGCAAACTAGAACGCTTGCCGTATTTGTGCAATAACTTACAACTTTATACTTCTCTCGCCACATTCTAAAATTGGCGCAGAAGTGGGCATTGCTTAGCGGAGGCGGTGTCTTCCCACTGCCTGACAGATTTAGTATCATTTTACACTAGGAACTGGTATAAGGGATAGTTCAAATCTGTCTCTGCTCATAGCTGGTGTACATTTAAAAGTATGGCGCATGGACTGCCAATTTATTAAGAGGCCCGTGGTTTGTAATAAATTTGGTGTATACTACGCTTATAGACTTTATACCAAGACAGACGACCGTAATGTCCACCTTGGTATATCTGGCACAGGAAAAAGTGTCTACACCACAGGTGGCCAAACCCCCCCCCCCCCCCCCCACGTGTGTGTGTGTGTGTGTGTGTGTGTGTGTGTTAAATAAATGTTTGCTTCCCACATTTATGATAGAGTGAAGGAATAGAGTTGGAAAAACAATGTATTTGTGACTCCATCTCTGAGGGTAATATTGAGTAGCATACGTTGTGTAATCCCATCAGTGCCAATTATTGTCACCTTCTATAGGGGCTCTATAGTCTGCCTTTGCCTCGTGCTCCTGGGAGACTTGTGTTTTAGGGAATTCTTTGGCACATGAGATCCTTGTCATAAATCCTCACTCCACTACCTTTTTGTGTAACACTTCCCTGCATCGCAACTTTGGCTAATGTTGTTTTTGTGTGTTTTTTTTATTTTTTCTGAATATACACTGCAAATGGCAGCCTTGTGGCGTATTCATATCTCACCAGATTGCAGGCATCACAACCATCATTTGTATATAATTCTGTTTTTTAAAGGGGCTTTCAAAAATTTATGGGGGGGCGGGGGGAGCGCAGTATACAATATTCAATATGCTTGTAGCGGTCACGTGGCGCTCATAATTCTTGTGGCCGCATGTCTTCTATGCACACATAACCATTCAGGCCACTGCTTGGCTGCAGAGGTGAACGGTGAGCAGGGCTTGACCGATGCAGGGGACCAAAGCTCTTTTCACTTTAAAAGTTTAGCATAATTTTTTTTTAATCAATTTTGACCTGGATCCCTGAAATGCCTTGACTTTTGGTCTGGGGCAGGCAGTATTGGCTAAAATGGTCTCTGAAAATTAAGGACAGTAAAGGCAAATTTGTTGCTGTTGGCAATAGGCAAGTCACAAAAAAATCTTCAAAAACTTAATGTATAGTGGCAGCCTAGCTGCTGGTTTGGGAAAATTCCAGGATCAGCGTCAGAAGTTGTCGGGGTCTTTAATATGAAGGTCACGTATGTATAATAAGCATCCTGCATCATGCCATGGGCGATCGTGTAATTGATTAACCCTTTGTGTGATATTCATTTCTTGCTTGTGCGAGGATTTTACATGACTGTTCATGTTGGTTGCACTGAGTGACGGCGCCGCCTCCTCACTCACTGACAGAATTTTGGGCCTTGGTGGTTGGCGCCTGTGTGTACACTACTTCTGATGTCCATTTTGGCTGGTTTAGCTTGGCTCATCGCAGCCTGGAGCCATTAGCACTGGACACACTTCATATCTTACACAGTCATAACCTCTCCTCAGGGCATGGCGGATGCTTGGCTGCACTTAATGTTGGCTGCCTTTTCAGTATAGCGTTTAGTTTCTTTGCGTCTAATCTGCTCCACCATAGTGGGAAATGTATGAAACTGTCTTGGTTGCCCATAGCAACCAACCACGGCACAGCTTTCATCTCATAGTGTGCTGTTGACAAATGAAAGCTGAGCTGTGATTGGTTGGTAGGGGCAACAGTTTTAGATTTGTGTAGCGATTGATAGGGTTTGGTGCTCGCTTTATTAGTGGTAATTTGGGTGATAGTGACGTGGATCCCGTATGCAGCTTAAATCTCATCCACGCGCTGTGTCAAAATCCACGTATCTTGACCTTCAGTCAGGATTTTGCATCCGCAGCATGTCCATTTACGTCACGATGCTAAAGGGAAATCCTGTGGCAAGTTCACCTCCCTGCTACAGGTAACAGTACCCTTAATATTAAGGGCTTGTTCACACAACGTCTTGGTAAGCAACAAAATTCCAGCAGGGCCATGTGATGTCCATCTGCTTGTCCCTGCTGAAAAAAAAAAATCACTAACTTTTAGCCCCCTTAGGGACTAGAGCCCTTGTCCTATTCCCCCTGATAGATCTCTATCAGGGGGAATAGGAGCTCACACTGTCCCTGCTGCTCTGTTGCTGCTCTGTGCACAGTGCACACAGCAGCATGGAGCTTACCATGGCAGCCAGGGCTTCAATAGCGTCCTGGCTGCCATGGTAACCGATCGGAGCCCCAGGATTACACAGCTGGGGCTCCGATCGATCGGAGGAGGAGGGGAGAGGGGACCCTGTGGCCACTGCCACCAGTGAGTAATACTGGGTGGAGGGGGGGCACTGCGCCACCAATGATTATTACTGGGGGGCTTGGGGGGGGGGGCGCACTGCGCCACCAATGAACATAAATCTCTCAATCATTCATATACAGGAGGCGGGAGCTGGCTGCAGAATCACATAGCCGGCTCCCGACCTCTATGAGCGGTAGCTGCGATCCGCGGCACCTGAGGAGTTAACTACCGCGGATCGCAGCTACCGCTCATAGAGGTCGGGAGCCGGCTATGTGATTCTGCAGCCAGCTCCTGCCTCCTGTATATGAATGAATGAATGAATGAAAGGCTTATCTTCATTGGTGGCGCAGCGGCCACAGCCCCTCCCCTTCTCTTATGTTCTCTCCTCTCATTGGCAGCAGCAGCACAGGGGAGGAGACACTGCTTCCTTCTCCCCTGTGCTGCGGAGGGAACACAGAGCGCTGAGAGCAGCGCGATCTGTGTTCCCCATACGTTATCGGTATATCGGCAAAATAGATGCCGATACCGATAACGTTAGAAATCCTCAATATCGGCCAAACCGATAATCGGTCGATCCCTACTAAAAAGGATATGAGTCGTGTGAACAGGCCCTTATGGTGGGAGGAGAGGGAAATGTCGTATTTTTTATTTTTTGTGACTGCTCACACCTGTCTAGTTCGTCACTTGTGGTACTTGCATCCCTTGGGATCTAATCAGGGTGGATTTGATTTAAATCACTAGTCAGGCTTGATTTAAATCATAGTTTTTTACATAAAGATTCATATTTGGACAATTTTTCTGTTGTACTTAGGAAGGAGAAAAATAATCATTACCTTAATAACAATTTAAATAGGATTTATTCAACTGAAACAATAACATTACAGCATGTTATTTGCTTAAACATCCATGTTTGTTAACTAATTTGGCTAAAGAATATATATATATATATATATATATATATATATATATATATATATATATATATATATATATATATATATAATATTAGTTTCACTTTCTTCTTGTGCAGATCTATTCCATGCCAAACAATCAGAAAAATATTGTTTATATTCTATTCACTGAACTTTAAACTTGGCACTGAAGGGGTTGATTCTGTATTTATAGGTTTGTAGAAGTTAGGATTAAAGAGGACCTTTCACTAGAATAAATTTTTTTAACTAAGTATACAGACATGTAGAGCGGCGCCCAGGGATCCCCCTGCACTTACTATTATACCTGGGCGCCGCTCCGTTCTCCCGGTATAGGCTCCGGTATCTTCATATGTTCGGCTCCACCCAGTTGAGCCTGCCGGCGTCTCCTTCTCCCATGCTGTAGCGCTGGCCAATCGCAGGGCTCAGCTCATAGCCTGAGAGGT
Source organism: Bufo bufo (assembly GCF_905171765.1). Lineage (NCBI taxonomy): Eukaryota > Metazoa > Chordata > Amphibia > Anura > Bufonidae > Bufo > Bufo bufo. The sequence goes on from NC_053390.1 coordinate 92,831,895, forward strand.
TTTATTTTCTCTCAGGCTATGAGCTGAGCGCTGCGATTGGCCAGCGCTACAGCCTGGGAGAAGGAGACGCCGGCAGGCTCAACTGGGTGGAGCCGAACATATGAAGATACCGGGAGAACGGAGCGGCGCCCAGGTATAATAGTAAGTGCAGGGAGATCCCTGGGCGCCGCTCTACATGTCTGTATACTTAGTTAAAAAAATTTATTCTAGTGAAAGGTCCTCTTTAAGATCTTTTTCTCAACTCTTTTCATGTTCTAAATTCAGTTTTGAGAACTCCAAAATTAAACCAAGCATCTGTGATAATATCTTGTAGGCAGAGAAACTACCCAGTAATCTTACAAAAACCTCTGGAAGAGCATGACATTGTGAATGGATTAATGGAATTTAACAAAAAATTAAACATATACAGCCTTATTCTACATAATTAAAAAAGTAATCTTTATTTCATAATGAAATAACCTTTGGATGGTAATATATTTTCCTCAAAAAGCATTTTATATTAAAAAATCCGATTTAAATAAAAAAATCCGATTTTTTTTTTTTTTTTTTTTCGTTTAAAAAAAATAAAAATAATAATAAAAAAAACACTGATTTTTATCCACCCTGGATCTAATGTATACCACCAGTGTCAGATAGGAGCGTGTCCCAATGGTAGGACCCGCTCCCGTGTCCAGAACGGGCCCCTCAAAGTGAAGGAGAGCACATAAAGTATGCATGGGTGCTTTGCATTCACGTCTATGGGACTTCTGAAAATAGCCAAGCATGCGCCATTGGCTGTCTTCGGAAGTCCCGTAGAAGGGTATGGAGGGCGCACAGCGCATACACAGCAATCTCTTACTTCACGGGTATGAGACTGCTGGAATTGGAGAGCGCTCTGCTTTTTTCAGAACGCACATAGCTGTGAATGGAGGGTGCGGACCGCGGTTACATGGTGCACGCTTCTTCACTTTGTGGGGGCCCGTTGTGCAGATGGGTGTGGATCCACATCCTAGCAATATGCTGCCAATGTCTTCAATGGGAAATGCCCCTTTTTAACAATCTTTGGTTTATAATCTCACCATGTGTTTGTCATTGCTCACTCCCCTCTTATATTTTTTTCACCGTATAGCAGTAATCTATACTTTTTGGATGCAGTTTGTTCTGTTTTATAGTAATTTTTTGTTTCTCTCTCTCTCTCCCCTCCTGAAGGTTTTCATTTGAGCGGCACAGTGACTGAGCCAGCGACGCAGTCTGAACCGGAATCCGTTTGCAATGTAGCCATCAGCTTCGACCGTTGCAAGATTACCTCAGTGACCTGCAGCTGTGGGAACAAGGACATCTTCTATTGCGCGCACGTGGTGGCGCTGTCTTTATACCGTATCCGTAAGCCAGATCAGGTCAAGCTTCATCTTCCTATTTCAGAGACCCTCTTTCAAATGAACAGAGACCAGCTGCAGAAATTTGTACAGTATTTGATTACAGTTCACCACACGGAGGTCTTGCCGACCGCTCAGAAACTAGCAGATGAAATTCTGTCCCAGAACTCTGAAATCAATCAAGTACATGGTAAGTGGGCCTTCATTTGGTAAGATTTCCCCCCCACCAGCCCCCGGCTTTGTTTTCAGGATCCTGGCACTTTGGATTATTACAGTTGCACATCACATCGCCATTACATGGTTATGTTATGCCTGGATTTTCCGGATTAATACGTCTGACGTCAAGGAGAAGTGACGTTTTTGTTGTGCGCGTTTTTTATTGTTTAAGATTGGCTTTTGGTCTGACAACATCCAAGTTTTTTTCTTTTAATTGTCTCTACTACTTTGTGATATCATTGGTGGGGCCATTTACTTTGACCTTTGCCAAAGTACGTTCCTTTGAGGATCGGAGCGTTTCACTAAATTTTGACCATGCGCTTTACAATTCCATTGACTTCAATGAGAAGACACAGCCTCTAAGGAAAAAAAATATATAAATTGATAGTGATGGGTACTGGCCCTGTGGACCCTCACCGATGGGGTCTTTTGGGGCCATCACTTAAATGTTGGGTTACTGCTGTAGGAAATTTTGGGCTCTTGAAGTAACTTGTGAAAGTATCTCAGTATCTTGTGAGAATAAATGGAATTATGGGTAAAGGGGAATGGTGGTGACCTATTAGAAACAGGAAGATACAGAGGAATTGGATTTTGGGTCAGCGGTTGATTTCCGTAGGTACAACAAGGTTAGAATTTGTAAGTCTGTGTTGCTAAGGTTTGGGTGGTACAGTGGACATGGTGTCTGTTGCACTCTATTTCCTTATGGCCTCTTTCAGACAAGCGTGTCCTGTGCAGAAATAACAGTCCGTGTGTGAGCTTGATTTGCTGTTACAGACACTGCTCACTTCGCAGGAGTGCGCGGCATTATAATGATTTATAATGCTGTCTCTGCATGACCTTACTTCTACAGAATTGGGGTGAATTCACACGACCGTATAAATGGATACGCATCCGTTCCGCAAATTTGTGGAATGGGTGCAGACCCATTCATTTCAATAGGGCCACATCCGTTCCGTGGCCCTGCAAAAAAGAGCATGTCCGGTTCTTGTCTGTTACCGCGGACAAGCTTAGGCATTCTCTATATAGCGCTGGTCATGTGCGGACCGCAAAACGCCTTACGGTCGTGTGAATGCACCCTTATACTGATATAACGCTGTCAGTGTAAGGTCATGCAGAGAAACACTGCCTTATAAACTAGTATAATGCCATGTGCTTCTTCGAAACGAGCACTGGCCATAACTGGGAATCGCGCTCGCACACTGAGCATGATTTCCCCACAGGACACGCTCTTCTAAAAAGTGGCCTATGATGGTAAGAAACCTCTGGTGGCGACACTTGTAAGAATTCAGACCAGATCTAATGGATACTTGCTGATGCGGTGCGTTATTCCTCTATTGTTGCTCCTAGAAATTTGACAGTTGGATATTACTGGTTGGGATTGTGTCCACAGTCTTCTACTGTATCAGACCATCTCTGTGCAATCACAGTACCATACCATAGCTGGCCATACTCCTTAGATCTGTCAGCTGAACGCACTGAGTTCGGCAGGCTTGGCTGACTATCTGATGTGTGGGTGGCCTCCTGACTCCTCTGACGGGTGATGAATAATCAGGCATGTTTGATTGGCACACCTGACTCCTTTGTTTTCGGAGGAGATAAGTTGCTGCTTTAGGCCTCTTTCACACGAGCTTGAAGGATTAGGTCCGGATGCGTTCATGGTGCGTTCTGTGAAACTCGCAACATTTTGCAAGCAAGTTCAGTCGGTTTTGTCTGCAATTGTGTTCAGTTTTTTTCCACGTGAGTGCAATGCGTTTTTCACATGCGTGATAGAAAACTGAAGGTTTACAAACATCTCTTAGCAACCATCAGTCAAAAACACATTGCATCCACACTTGCTTGCGGATGCAATGCGTTTTTCACCGATGTCCCATTCACTTCTATGGGGCCAAGGCTGCGTGAAAAACGCTGAATACAGAACATGCTGCGATTTTTTTTACGCAACGCAGAACTGATGCGTGATAAAAACGCTCATGTACACAGACCCATTGAAATGAATGGTTCAGTATTCAGTGCGGGGGCTATGCGTTCATGTCACACATTGCACATGCATGGACAATTTGCTTGTGTGAAAGGGGCCTTAGGAGTCCTTCTCCCCTCTCCCCATTCACTACATACGTGTGCTCAGCCGACGGTTATACCGTGTGTATGGCCACTTGTCACTGTGCTTTCATAGTATCTGGCTGTGCAGGGACACACTTCTTTGAAAATGAGCAATGGCAACGCCTACTTGTCAATTTAGTCATAAAATGATACTAGTAATAACTGAGGAACAGTACGGAGAGTTAATACATCAATTCTGGAAAATATTTTTCTTATCAGCCAGAATTATTACAGAAAAACATCCTTATTTTGTCATCTGTTTAAACTTGCGCACTGTGCCAAACGCAGGCTCTCTTCCTGGTGGTGACACTAGGCTTTCGTGGTGGGCTTAGATCCATCTGTCTACCAGCAGTCTCAGCCGGGGACAGCTCCTATGTCACTAGGAGCTGAGGAATAGGTCAAAGCTGCTCAGAGTAAGGCTCCATTCACACATCCCCCCCCCCCCCCCCCCCCGATCTGGAATTGCGGACCCGCAATTCCGATCCTGAAAAAAATAGAACATGTCCTATTCTTGTCCATAATAGCGGACAAGAATAGGCATATTCTTAGTGCTGGCAATGTGCGTTGCGCAAAATGCGGAACGCACATTGCCGCTGTCCGTGTTTTGCGGATCTGCAAAACACACACGGATGTGTGAATGGACTCTTAAGGCCTCATGCGCACGGCCGTTATTTTGGTCCGCATCCGAGCCACCGATGCGAACCCATTCACTTCAATGGGGCCGCAAAAGATGCGGACAGCACTCAGTGTGCTGTCCACATCCGTTGCTCCGTTCCGTGGCCCCGCTGAAAAAAAATATAACGTCCTATTCTTGTCCGCACTTTGCGGTCAAGAATAGGCATTTACATTAAAGGCTGTCCGTGCCCGTTCCGCAAATTGAAGAACGCGGACGGACGCCATCTGTGGTTTGCGGACCGCAAAACACCACAGTCGTGTGCGTGAGGCCTAATACAGATGGAAACACTGTGCAGAGCTTTAAAAGTTCCAGACTGAATGAGTGGAAATGACAGACGGAGCCGGGCACACGGCTGCTCCATCAGTGGCTACATATCTAGAAGGGTGGCTGCACACGGTGCCGATTTCTATGCACAAAAGCCACAAATATAAAATATTTGTCCCAGAAATATGAAAACTGCAATAGAGGTTTGATGATGATGAATTGTCTGACCACAATGGGAGTACTTTTGTTTGTTAGGCTACTTTCACATCAGAGGATGTCAAAACCGGAGGAAAATGCTTGTTTTTTGTCCCCATTCATTGTTAATAGGGACAAAACTGAACAAACCGGAACTGGTCGCTTCAGAATGCATTCCGTTCTGGTTTGTTACGTTCCCATGCCGGACATAAAACCTCTAAGTAGCGCTTTTGTGTGCGATATGGGGAAACTGAACATGCCTTTTTTTTTTTTTTATTCGGACTTGAAACAAAACGGATTCGGAGCCCATTCACTTAGTGGTCTTAGTGCCGACCTGTTCAGAACGGATGCAGCCAGTTGTAGTATTCAAACGGCATGTGTTTTACTGCAGTTTTAAGATCCCATGCTGGATCTCAAAACCGGACAGCAAAAACGCATGTGTGAAAGTACTGGACCAGCTAGTGTGCCCCCTTCTCTAACTTTTAGGTTGCCTGCACACAGTGCAAATTTATGTGCTATTTTCTGCCCACAAATCTGCACAATTTATTGCGTTTTTGGTGCCCCTTTGTTGCAGATTTTCGTTCAGCTTTTGCCCATTGAAGTCTGAGGAAAACCACTCTACAGAAGGTGAGGAATCTCACAAACCATTGACATGCTGTGGATTTAAAATCTGCACAACAGTTCATTTTCCGCACGGAAGGAAAAAACCGTGTACATGAGATTTATCTCATTCACTTTACTGGTAGTGTGTTACTCTGCAGTGTTTCTTCACAAAAAAAACGCACTTATTCCGCATCGTGTGCAGGTACCCTAAGAGTCTTCTGGGCTGCAGTGTAGATCTACAATGCTTTAATATGTCCTCCTAAAGCGCTCTCCAGCCCCCCCCCCCCCCCCCCCACCGTTTTTGCATTTGGTCTCCATGGCAGCTTGTGAACCTCTGATTGTCTAGAGGTGATCATAATTGTAATACATACGGGATTCTCCCCCGCCCCAATTTCTTCACAAACTTTAATACTCTTGGCGACTGAGCGTTTCCAAAAGGCAAGCTCATCAGAGGTAAAACAAAGGATGGCCGGGCAGCTCGGTACTGACGTGGCACAGAGACAACAGAGGGGCACAGACTCCAAACTAGTAAAATGGATTCTTGGAGACAGACTCACCGCAGGGACGGAGACATTCCTCTGTTAACGCCAGCACTGTGTGGGTGTTCGATAGGATGACCTAGAATGTGACTCGTTATGTCATGAATGTGTTCCCAAGAGGTCGAGCCAGACATGGCTGCATAGGTCAGCTATGGTATTCCGTGTAGCCTTGGCTTGCCTGCTGGCTGCTTATTTTATGATTCCTTTTTAAAAAAAAAAAAAAAAAAAAAATGTTTTATAGATCTCAACTAAATAATTTCCATAAGCATTAAAACCTGGGAAATTTGGGTTTTCTAGCTTATTTCTCCTGATTTGAGATACTTGCTCCCTGACAGTTCCTCCTTGCACTGCTTCAATCTAGGCTTTTTTTTTTCTTCTCTTTTTGGGCCAGTTTGATACGAATAACGGAGAGCCGTATAATGTTCTGTCATCTCTACATTTGGTCCAGAGTCGGATAATAACTTTAATAATCTGATATAGAAGCCAATCAGCTCATCTCTCATAGTGCTCAGGTTCTGGTGTGTCTTGACCCAGATAGACAGGAAAGAAACACAATATGGGGCCAGCAGGTCAACGGTCCCCCTACTGCAGATGTTGGATATTGACATGGCCGATCCTTTTGTTCTTGTGGAGATGAGCCTCCACTAGAGTTGTCTTACAGTGACTTGGTCTCCACACATGCTATTTTGAGCATGCATGTGTAAGGGGAGGGGAGGTCAGGAGAGACCGGCGGCTTTGTGGCAATGAGCGTTCGGCAGACAACGATAATGTATGGCTAGCTTTATTGTGGAACTCTTCTGGTGACAGAAAATGGTGGCATTCTGAACTAAAGGGCTATTCCTATTTCTAGGGTCTGCCATCACTTTATTATCAATGGGTGTCTGCCTTCTGGTACCCCTAGGGATCCTGAGAACGAAGGGACCACAGCACTGATTTAATAGTGTGGCCCTTCTACGGATATTCATGAACTGTGGGGGGTGCCACTGAGCCCTGGAGACTTGTATGAGTGCTGCTGCCCCTTTATTCTCAGGATCGGTGGGGAATCCTTGAGTTGGAACCCCCATCACTCAGTGATTGGTGTATCCTAGTAATGTGCTATTACAATTTCCCCTTTAAGATTTGGATGTGAACGGAGAAGAAATCATATAATCAGTGCCACAAGGGAAGTTTTTTTTACTTGCATGTCCTCAGTCCCAGGCATTGAATGGAGCAGCATGGAGTCCATTTAAACTTCTCCTTAGACCTCATGCACACGACTATCTCTCTGTATTTCGATCCGTGAACCACATATCTACAAAATACACCTTCCGTTTGCGTTGTGCATTTTTCGCACTCCCATCAATGGACATGACCATTCTCGGCAGCAGTACAGACCAGAATAGTACGTGTTTTATAATTTGCAGCCACATGGATCCGCAAAAAATCTGCCTGTGTACATGGCCCTATAGAAATGAGTGGGTCAGTCTGCTAACTCCAAAAACGATGACTGGCACACGGATGTACAATATCGTATGCATATGAGGTCTGACTGCAGTGCTGTAACAAGCGATGGAGGATTTGGGACACATCCCCTGAATACACACCAATTTGTAGTTCCTGCATGTTATAGCCTGCCCATAGTTACCCATCAGAGTACAGCACTTGGGTTTTTCATAATGATAAATTCTGTAGACCATTTTGCCTCCTTTAGCTACGCCCTCTGCAATCCAGCAGTGCTTGTGTGTGAATTGTGCCCTTCAATAATAGGGGGGTATGAGGCAATTTCACTCCAAGCCTCCATGTTGTTGGATTGTCATGAGAAGTTGGTCCTGTGCAGGTGAGAGGACGTTAGGAGACCATAAAACGAGAGGTGTGCAGCAGAACAATGCTCGCCTTCACCCTGCTTATTTGTAAGAAAACTCAAGGGGGATTTCTGCTCCTCACACTTTGGGACGTGAGTTTTCGGTCAATGCTCCATTCACCTCGCGTGAGGTTTTGCTCATGTGTTGCCTCAGACTTGGTTCTTGGATGGTGAAAGAGCATTTCAAATGAAGGGTCATACAGCCAAATGTTTCTGGGAAGGCTGAGTGGGAGCCACATTGGGGTTCTACAGCACGTCGGCCAGCTCATCTGCATGTTAATGATGCGCACATTAAGATCAGAGGATGTCATTGTAGTAATTGGCAGATTTTTCCATTCAAGAATCCAGGAACCTTGGGTGTTGGACACTGGAAGACTTCATGGTTTTTGTTTCTCCAACTCTGTTGCTCCTGACCACCTGGTTGTGCAGGAGACTGCAGCGCCGCTCCATTCTCTTAAATGACGATGTGAGATGTGCGATGTGCTACAGCTCCACCGCACAATGAGTTTCCAGATGTCGTGTTGGGAAAGACAGTGTTAAACTGGCCATACACATTCAATAGCTATTGGCCGATCATTCAGTCGATGGCCATCTCCCACATATCCCTCCCGGTTCCCCATAAACATACACATTTGATTAGGCTTAAAGGGGTTCTGCAGTTCTTTTAAAGTGGTGATCTATCCACTGGGTAGAGCATCTGCTTCTGATCACGGGGGTCAGACAACCGGGACCTCCGCTGATCAGCTGTTTGAGAAGGCGGTGGCAGTAGCGCCGCGGCCTTCTCGCTCTTTACCGCAGGCCTAGTGACGTCATGACTAGCATCACTGGGCGGGGCTAAGCTCCATTCAAGTGAACAGAACTTGGCCCCACCCAGGCCAGTGATACTAGTCATGACGTCACTGGGCCTGAGGGAAACTGAGAAGGCTGCGGCGCTCCTGTTTTACAGTGCTGTGGTCCATCACTTGAAGGCTCGATGGTGGACCCAGATGTTGGAGTATGCCCCGATCGTAAAGTGATGACACATCCTAGCAGTTAACAATACATTATATCCATATCCTCTGATGTATATACATTATAGAGAAAAATGGCGGTAGGGTGCTGACACGTCAGAATATTTTCAGATTCCGTGTATGTATTGGTGTCATACCATGTTGGCAGAAGAGGTGAATGCAGTAGAAATCTGGTATTGGGCAGATAGAGCAGGCTAATGACTCCAATTCGGGCCTTGTACACATGCCAGAGGTTATACGGAGACCCTGAAGCTTTGTATTTTTTATTTTATTTATTTTTCCCCCTAAAGGCCCTTTTTATAGGGACTTGAGGCAATTGTCAGGAATGAACATTCATACAGACACTCGTTCCTGACTATGGGTTCTGTCGGTGGTCCTGTATTTCATGCACCACTAAAAATCCTCATCTGCAGCATATCGCCGCGTGCAAACAAAGATGTGCTTGCTGCTGGCAAGCAATTCAACTATGTGGGCATGAGCAATTGTAGTGATCATTGATCCCCATACCGTAGCGATCATTGCTGCATTAAAATGCTGCTAAACGAGTGGGCAATACTTGGGAATGAACTTCCTCATTCCTAATGACTGCCTGCTCTACCAGCCCGTGTAATGGGGCCCTCAGAGCAATGCTAGTGGAGTTCTGTGTCCTATCATTTAGATAATGATGTTTTATGTGATCTCGGACAGCTTTGAAGAATGTAATTGGAAGCTTTATGGCGAGAGAGGCCTCTTGTACTTGGGCCCTATGGCCTCATACTCCACGGTCATGTTGCACAATGGTTTACCCTAGGCTGTGGGACATAAAGGCCCGAGACAAGGTAACATTTGTTTGCTTTTCACACTGGCATCCTTAATGGAGTCCGCAGCCAAGTGTAATCTTATCACGGCCATAAAGGCAAACATGTTAACTTTCTCAATAAACAAATCCACATTTAATCTAAAAGACCCTAGCAAAGCTTTGTCCTGCTGAAACACGTTCTCTTTGAAGTTCTCCCCGATCTGTTGAGAGGTCTGCTCCTCATCCTTCAATTTACATGCTCTCTGATGGAAGTTGCTTTTCTAGCCATTAGCAAGGAAGTAGGACCTTACGACTGGCTCACATCATGAAACGCGTGTGGTCATGACCACTTTGTGTGTGGAGCAAACCTATTCCTATAGTACAGGGAGCAGCAATCTCCAGAACACCAGCTGTTCTGAAACTACAACTCCCAGAATCCTCCGTTCACTTCTGTGGGAGCAATAAGAACAGCCATGTAAGCGTGCATGTTAAGAGTTGTAGTTTCACAGCAGCTGCAGTGCCAAAGGTTGTTGATCCCTACCGTAGTACGTTGTACATTAGTCTGTAGTTGACCAAAATGGACAGTCTCTATCAAAATTATGGTTCGTTGGATGAAATTTATCAATTGAGTAATTTTAGCTGACCCATAATACTGTCATAGTCTGTAAGGAAGTTGTCTTGGTGTAGAATTTTCCCTAGATGGGTGTTAGTGGCACTTCCAGAAAGAGGGGTTTGATCCACAGCTGGTGCCATTAAACATGTGATGGTCCTTATGAACTGAAATATGTGGCTCCACAGAGCATCATTTGTACAACCAACCTACTTCTGGTAATGTGTATGGCTACCTTTTTAAGGTGCAAATGCACATTAGACTAACGTTCATAAAAATGGACTTTCTCAACCTTGACAGATGTTCTTCAGGTGGAATGACTCCACCATTGTCTGGTAGGAAGTCGGCCATGTTTAAATCTTCTGATAGATAAAAGGCCTTTCGTTCTTTGTCCACAAACTCTTTTCTTGAAAGGTCACTTGTTCTTCACCCAGTATTAAAAATATATGGCCACTGTGAGTGACTATACTGGCTAATATGCACCAAAATGTTTGACTGCGTTTGCACGAGGATTGTGTAGAATCACCATGGGTTGATGGTTGAACACTCTGAAAGTGACCATACACGCTAGATGGGAGTAATCTTCATCTGATTTAGCAGTAACCCCTTTGGCAATTCTCGTAAAGAAGCGTTCCTAGAAATGCTCCTTCCCGATAATTGCCTTGTGTGAAGGTACCATCAATGACCTGATGAGTAAGCAAGTGCTCATTCCTTGGTTGAAAGCATTATTGATGTGGACACCAAAATCCTTGTTTCTGGGCAGAAGATGATCCTGAATAAATGGGAATTTGCTGCCCAGAAAAAATGTTTCTCTACGGGACAAGCGCTAGCCCATAAAGAGGAGGAGATAGCTGCATGCAAATGCAGCTGCGACCTTCGCTCATGGTCGGGCAATTATTGGGAATAATTTGTTCCCTGATACCTGCATTCTGAGTCAGTCCATTTAAAGGTGCTGTGCCACTAATATAAATGTATCCAGACCAACCTATATTGCTTTTATATAATTTCCCCAAATACCATTTGTCAAAATTGCCTTATTCTAAAGTTATTAGACCACCTTTGTGCCCTGCGGCAAATCTGTTCTGATATTTAGTTGCTGTAGGTTACATCCTGCGTAGTAATGTAGGACGCGCCATTGGTATGACCAAGAGGCATGGTTAGTTTCACGTAATCTTCCGTCAGGACATGTCTCACTGCCCTAGGCCTCTTGCACACGAACGTATTTCTCGCCCATATTCCTTGGGGGACACAGGAAACCATGGGTATAGCTCTGCTCCCTAGGAGGCGTGACACTAAGTGAAAGCTGTAAGCCCCTCCTCCATCAGCTATACCCTTCAGCCTGGAGAAGAGACTGCCAGTTTTTGCTTAGTGTCCAAGGAGGCAAGACACCCCCTGCTTATGCAGGGTTGTTTTCCTATGATTTTTTATTTTTGCGTTATTTGTTGTTTTTAATTCGGTTTTTTTCTACTTACAGGGACAACAGAGGCGCATTAGACCCCTCTGTTTCTCCCGGGGTTGAGTTGCGCCAGTGCCGGTAATTCCGCACTGCCGCCTCCCCCACAGAAGACAAGGTGGACCAGGGCAGCCTCGCTCCCCTGCGTCCCGCCAGCTCAGGGTCGCCCGCACGCCAAGTCCCTCCCCCGGCTTCCTGCCACTGCGGTGCCAGGAGCTGAAGGGGCGACCCCGCTGGATGGATTGAGGGTGAAGACAGCGTATGGTGAGACAGGCTGCTCCAGCCTCCCCTTCCTCCCTCCCACCGCTGCTACAGGCCTCCTGGGCTCCCATGGCCACTGTTACTACATGGCCACTGCTACATCGTGCGCCCACCCCTCCCCCCCCGGGCATATATCGGGACCGTTACCGGGCAGGGGAGTTTATCTGGGCAAGTCCTTGGCAGGGACGCTGCCTTCAGGGGACGGCTGCAGGAAAAAAGCAAGCCGTCTGCCACATCCAGGCGCGGAGGGGGCCGTTTTCTTGGCGTGAACGGCGCCATTTCAGGCCGGCACTTCATCATCCTTGGGGGTTAAAATCATTTTGCCGCGCGCGCGCGGCTCTGCTTCAGAGCGGCAGAGAGGGGGCGGAGCTTCCTACATGCGCTCCGCTACTTCCGGGTTCATCGCACAGTGCTGCGTGGAATCCTCTCTGCAGTGCGATCCGAAGCCGGTGCTGCTGCCTCTCCTCCACAGCCTCCTCAGTCTGTTCCCCTTACCGCTGCCGCTTGCGTCATCCGGGTCTGGTAGGACTTTTAACCCCCTCCGTGCCACAGTACTGTCCCTTGGGTGTTATCCCCGTTTCTTTCACTTGGGGTCTCCCACTTTAAGTGCAACATCTTTGTTCCACCATGTCAGACCCTTCTGCAGCCGCCAAGCCTTGGTACCATGCCTGTACTGCTTGTAGGGAACCCTTTCCCCGGGGGCAGTCTGATCCGCACTGTACTGCATGCCGGGCTCCACCGCAGCCTCAGTCGCCCGCTGTGTCGCTCCCTGCTGCCTCTGACCCGCCTGACTGGGCTAGATCCCTGTCCCAGGCCGTGGAAAGCCTCACTCATGTCGTGGGCCGCCTAATAGACAGGCCGCCTACCCCGCAGGACGCCACTCTTACTGTCGCGCCCTCCGGGTCCACCGCTTCTGCCGCTGCAGCGGGTTCACTCTCCTTTAGTGACCCCTCCCGAGCTAGGCACTCTCAGAAGCGTATTAGAGTAGAGCGAGCCTCCTCCTCGGATGCCTCCCTCTCCCCGCCACGCGTGCGCACCCAGACGAGCCTCTCCTCTCCAAAGGATTCGCTCTCTGAAGGTGAATTGGCGGTTTCAGATTTGGAAATGGACTCGGCCCTGCCGTCCAAGCTAGCCTCAGCGATGGGTCAACTCATCTCTGATATTCGTGACACCTTTAAGGTGCAGGATGATCCCCCTAGCTCGGACGCAGCTAGCGTCTCATTTATCAGACCCAGGCAGGTCTCAAAAGTCTTTCCAATCCACTCTGATTTCTCCTCTGTGGTGTCTAAGGCTTGGGCTCGCCCGGACGCCCGTTTTGTCAACCCCAAGAAGCTGGACATTTGCTATCCTTTTCCAGCAGATGTCGTGGCCACATGGTCTTCCCCACCCAAGGTGGACCCCCCTGTGGCCCGGCTGTCAAAGAACACGGCCATCCCTGTTCCCGACGGGTCCTCTCTTCAGTCAGCGGAGGACCGTCGCATGGAGACCCTTTCTAAGGGCATTTTTGCTGCCTCCGGTTCTGCTCTCAGACCGGTTTTTGCCTCTGCTTGGGCAGGGAAAGCAATCTCTGCTTGGGGTGCGCAGCTGGAACAGGAGTTGGACTCGGACGTCCCTATCCAGGACCTGCGTTCCTTGGCCCAGCTTATTGTTCGGGCCGGGAATTTTGTTTGTGAGGCCTCCCTTGATGCGGGAGCCCTTATTGCACGCTCCTCCGCCCTGGCAGTTTCCGTCAGGAGGGAGCTCTGGCTGAAGGTTTGGAAAGCGGACGCTGCCTCCAAACGTTCCTTGGCGGGGCTACCGTTTGCGGGTTCCCGCCTTTTCGGGGTCCGCCTAGACGAACTTATTTCGGAGGCCACGGGTGGTAAAAGCACCCATCTTCCTCAACCCCAAGCCAGGGGCGCCCCCCGCGGACGCCCTGGTGCGTCTCGTTTTCGGTCCTCCCGCAGGGCCTCTGGGGCTCCCACCACAGCTGCCGCTTCGGCTCCTCCCCAGGACAAGCATAGGAAGCCGTTTTTTCGGGCGCAGCCCTCCTGGCGCAAGCCGCAGGCTGCCCGCACACCCGCAGCAAAGCAATCCTCTGCCTGAAGGCGCGCCCCCACCCACCCGGGTGGGGGGCCGGCTCCTCCTTTTCAGGGACGTCTGGTTGGCTCACGTCTCCGACGCCTGGGCCCTCGAAATTGTGTGCTCCGGATACAAAATCGAATTTGCATCCTTCCCCCCAGATCGGTTCTTTCGCTCCCGCCCGCCTCGGGACCCGAAACGCGCGGTTGCGTTCTCCGCGGCCGTTCAAGCCTTACTGGACAGGGGGGTGATTACCCCCGTTCCTCTAGAGGAAAGGTTCCAAGGGTTCTACTCGAACCTCTTTGTAGTTCCCAAGAAGGGAGGTTCCATGCGGCCCATTTTGGACCTCAAAAAGCTCAACCGTTTTCTCCTCCTTCGACGGTTTCGGATGGAGTCCCTCCGTTCCGCGGTGGCTTCCCTGGAGCAGGGAGATTTCATGTCTTCCATCGATATACAGGATGCCTACCTCCATGTTCCGGTAGCCCGGTGTCACCATCGCTTCCTCCGATTCGCCGTGGGGGACCTCCACTTCCAGTTTGTCGCCCTTCCCTTTGGGCTGGCAACAGCCCCCCGGGTGTTCACCAAGGTCCTGGCCCCGGTTTTGGCCTTACTCCGTTCCAGGGGTGTTTTTCTGCTACCGTACTTGGACGATATCCTCATCAAGGCTCCGTCCCTTTCTCAAGCGGTTGCCAGCGTGGATCTCACTCTAGAGACTCTGACGAGGTTCGGTTGGGTCATCAACTTCCCCAAGTCCTCCCTTCCCCCCTCCAGACAACTGGTCTTCCTGGGAATGCTTTTAGACACGGGAGCGGCGGAAGTACGTCTTCCCTCGGAAAAACGTCTGATCCTCCGTGGGGCGGTTCGGGGTCTCCTTCTCCACCGTCGACCGTCCTTCCGCTTCTGCATGCGGGTCTTGGGGCAGATGGTTGCCTGCTTCGAGGCGATCCCGTTTGCGCAGTTTCACTCCCGCCCTCTCCAACGGGCGATCCTCTCCTCCTGGGACAAATCGCCGCAGTCTCTGGATCATCCCTTCCATCTATCGCCTCCGGTGAGGTCATCTCTCCGCTGGTGGTTACAGTCCCCTCTTCTGGGCAGGTCTTTTCTGCCACTCAACTGGTTGGTGGTTACAACCGATGCCAGTCTCTTGGGCTGGGGAGGCGTGTTTCCTCCCCGTTCCGTCCAGGGCATTTGGTCTCCATTGGAGTCCAAACTCTCGATCAATGTCCTGGAGCTGAGAGCGGCCCTTTTGTCTCTACGACACTGGACTCATCTGTTGAAGGGTCATCCAGTTCGTGTACAATCGGACAACGCCACGGCTGTGGCGTACATAAACCACCAGGGGGGCACTCGCAGCGCTGCTGCAATGAGGGAGGTCTCCAGCATTCTCCGTTGGGCGGAAGCCCACGTCCCGGCCCTATCGGCAATTTTTATTCCAGGGGTGGACAATTGGGCGGCGGACTTCCTCAGTCGCACCACTGTCGACCCCGGCGAGTGGTCTCTTCACCCGGAGGTATTCGAGGCCATTTGCCTTCGTTGGGGCATACCGGACGTGGACCTCATGGCCTCCAAGTTCAATCACAAGGTCCCCGCCTATCTGTCTAGGGCCAGGGATCCGGGAGCTTGCGGAGCCGACGCCCTCGTTCTTCCTTGGCGAGGCTTCGCGCGTCCATACATATTCCCTCCCATCCCACTCCTGCCCAAGGTCCTTCGGAAGATCGCGGCGGAAGGCGTCTCGGTGATTCTGGTCGCTCCGGACTGGCCCCGCCGGTCTTGGTATGCCGACCTCATGCTGCTCCTGGCAGACGCGCCCTGGCCGCTGCCCGCCAGGGAAGATCTTCTCTCTCAGGGACCGATCTTCCACCCGCGTTTAAGGTCCCTACGTTTGACGGCGTGGTTGTTGAGACCACCGTCCTGACACGTAGGGGTTTTTCTGCGGACGTCGTCCGCACCATGATCCGCGCCCGTAAGCCGTCCTCTTCTAGGATCTATTATAGGACCTGGAGGACCTATTTGGGGTTCTGTGCCGATCTAGGGATTCCTCCGCTCCGCTTTTCTCTCCCCACTGTTTTGTCCTTCCTGCAGAGCGGACTTGCCCAAGGTCTGGGTCTTAGTTCTTTGAAGGGTCAGGTGTCTGCGCTGTCCATTTTGTTTCAGCGCCCACTGGCCCCCCTTGGTCCTGTCAAGACCTTCCTTCAGGGCGTGGCTCACGCGGTTCCCCCGTACCGGCCTCCGGTACCGCCCTGGGACCTGAACCTGGTTCTCTCAGCGCTCCAGGCTTCTCCTTTCGAGCCTCTGCGGACGGTTTCCTTGCGACTTCTGTCCTGCAAGGTTATTTTCCTTGTAGCCGTCACCTCTCTTCGGAGGGTGTCCGAATTGGCTGCACTCTCCTGTCTGGAACCTTTCCTAGTGTTCCACCAGGACAAGGTAGTTCTTCGTCCGGTCCCTTCCTTCCTTCCTAAGGTGGTCTCCGCCTTTCATCTGAACGAGGACATCGTTCTCCCCTCTTTGTGTCCTTCCCCTTCCCACCCTAGGGAGAGGGAACTTCATCGCCTGGACGTTGTCAGGGCGCTCAAGGTTTACCTGGAGGTAACCAGCTCTTTCAGGCGTACTGACTCGCTCTTTGTGGTTCCGGAGGGGTCGCGCAGAGGGTTGGCGGCATCCAAAGTTGCTATCGCCCGTTTTGTCAAGATGGCTGTTACTGAGGCTTATCTCGCCAAGGGCAAGGTTCCGCCCCTCGGTGTTACCGCTCATTCCACTAGAGCGGTCGGGGCTTCCTGGGCTCAGAGAAATCGGGCTTCTACGGAGCAGATTTGCAAGGCGGCCACTTGGTCCTCCTTGCACACCTTCACCAAGTTCTACAGGGTGCATACTCATGCGTCGGCTGACGCTGCTTTAGGCCGTCTGGTGTTGCAGGCGGCAGTTGATTGATGCCTCCGGTGTTGGTCTAGTTTGTTCTGGTCCCTCCCTTCTGGGACTGCTCTGGAACGTCCCATGGTTTCCTGTGTCCCCCAAGGAATATGGGCGAGAAAAGGAGACTTTTGTATTACTTACCAGTAAAGTCTCTTTCTCGCTCTTCCTTGGGGGACACAGCACCCGCCCTTCATTTGGGTTTACAGTTGTGGTTCCGGCTTGGTTGCCCCGTTGGGGCTTGACGGTTCTTTTTCCGGTTGGTGGTTATCTTTCACTACTTGGACACGCAACTGGCAGTCTCTTCTCCAGGCTGAAGGGTATAGCTGATGGAGGAGGGGCTTACAGCTTTCACTTAGTGTCACGCCTCCTAGGGAGCAGAGCTATACCCATGGTTTCCTGTGTCCCCCAAGGAAGAGCGAGAAAGAGACTTTACTGGTAAGTAATACAAAAGTCTCCTTTTTCATTCCGTTTCGGAAGGTACTCGGTGTGCATTCCGTTTTGCGTATTTCCGTACTGCAAAAAAAAAAAAAAAATAGAACGTGTCCTTTTATTGTCCTCATTACAGACAAGGATAGTACTGTTCTATTAGGGGCCAGCTGTTCTGTAAAATACGGAATGCACACGGATGTCATCTGTATTTTTTGCGGACTGCAAAATACATATTGTGTGCAAGAGGCCTAAAAGGGGTTCGGCACTTTGTTTTAAACTGATCTATGCTCTGGATAGATCATCAGCATCTGATTGGCGGGGATCCGACACCCGGGACCCCCCGCCGATCAGCTGTTTGAGAAGGCAGCGGCGCTCCATTCAAGTGAACAGAGCTTAGCCCCGCCCAGTTGATACTAGTCATGACATCACTGGGCCAGCGGTAAACGGTGAGAAGGCTGCAGCGCTGCTGGAGCTCCGCTGCCTTAAACAGCTGATCGGCAGGGGTCTCGGGTGTCTGATCCCCGCTGATCAGATGCTGATCTATCCAGAGGATAGATCATCAGTTTAAACAAAGTGCAGAACCCCTTTAAGGAATGATGGGACAACAGACACATGACAAAGAACAACATGAGTCCAACATGGGGGGGGGGATAAGGGAACTGCAAATGAAGTAAATTTTGAAAATCTAAAAACAAAACAATGCAAGGAGTGATGGGAGCTGGAGTAACTGATGAAAATTTACTTTACAGTGAAAAGCGGTTTGTCTTTGCTTGGCTGTTGGCATGGCATGACCCTTCCTGTAATTTGCTAACGTTTAGTGTTTCTACCCTCTAATCTGCCAAGCATATTGGGGACAGAATTAATGTATAAGCAATGATTTTATGTACATTTGCGGATGGTTTTTCATTCTTGGTGGGAATAGTCTTTTATGCAGGTGCATAGTTAAATTTTTAGTTTTATTTTTAATTCTTTTTATGTCCTCCGTTGACTTGATTGTAGATTGATTGATTTATTTATTTATTTTTATTTTTTTATTTTTTCACCCAAGCTGTGTGTATTACATTCACCGATGAATGAGTAGGGAGCTAATCAGTCTAAAAGAATGTCTTGACATAAAGAGGAGCTGCTTGTTTGGCTGAACAGTCGCCCTTTGTTAGGACGTTGCTCCAGGCCTGTGAGCTCAGAGCTCAGGTATGTGGTGAGAGCGCAGTAGGCACAGGTGTGTGGTAGCAATGCCATAAAATCATGTAGTAAAGCCCAGTGCTCCACCAGAGCAAGATCGACCCGAGAGACGTGGTCTGTGAGCGCACAAGATGACGAGGATACTAAAGTTTACAGGAAAAACTGGAACCTTCCCGCAACTCCATGAGTCAGCGTTAGCTTTAGATGTCAGATGTGATGTTCAGTCTAGATTCCCTCCACACGACCACTTTCATACTTGGAGGGTGTTATATGTGAAGTAGGAGCCCATAGATGGCTGGGCCATAACTATTAGATTTGTTGCAGGACAACTATGTCCACAGGATCCGTCAACAGCTTAATTATTAATGGGAACCTGTCAGGAGATTGATGTTGCCTGAACCACGATAAATGAGTCAAGAAGAGGGGGGAAAATGGCCTCCTTGGCGGATTCCTGCCAGCTTCTCGTCTTGCTATATATACATAAATAGGAATAGGCCTTGGCGATGGAGTTGGGCAGGGATAAGCTGGCAGGAGGCTGCTCCAGGACTCCTCTTCCTGGCTCTAAACTGTTTTTCTGTAACTCAGAGCAAATCACAATGGTCTGTAATACGGGATCCTCCTGATATCTTGTGCTACTTATGGTTCAGATAGTATGAATTTCCTGACGGGTTCCCTTTAATTTGCCCATAGATATTTCATTTTCCTTGCCGTTTCTCTTCCGCACCATTTTGCAGATCGGTGTTGCTGTTTAGCAGCTGTTTTTCCCCACCTTCTGTCGGGAAAGTTTAGACCGGTATGAACTCTTTGCAGTATATAATCTGCTTTTAATGCTCGCTCCCCATAGTGGCAGATTCCTTTCAGAATATGCAGGACAAGTCTGTACAGCGTGTTAGAATGAATATGTTTAGTAGTCATTTGGTGCTAAGTGGGCCACCATAGCGGGCGTGTACTAGCGGCAGGCGTCCCGTACCAGATCCTTCCTGTACTACTGCAGTGTCCTATTTATTGCAGGGCAGGAACATGGGCAGAATGTACATTAGCGATTCCACAGCCTACATTGTGATGTCTGTACCAAGCCGATATGCCCTGTGCCCTCCAGTGCACCACTCGTATTACTAGATTTTTGTATCTGGATTTAATGATTTTCTTAGGACTGGTCTAGGGTTAGGAAATGGGACTTGTGACTCTTTGTGGGCTTAAAGGGGTTGTACAGTAACGTACTTATTGATCCTCGGGGTAGGTTATCAATGTCAGATCAGCGGGGGTATGACTCCCAGCATTCCCGCTGATCCGCTGCTTGAAGAGGTAGTGCCACTCATGCAAGTGCTGCTTACGCTTCACAAGGCCTACCTAGGGCATAGTCTCCTTTGTGGCGTGCCCATCCCAAGCAGTTATCATTACACTGCGCTGCTGTTGTAAAGGAGACTAAGGGGGCTATTTTGAAGCGGAAGCAGCACTGGCACAAGCGCCCCTACCTCTTCAAGCAACGGATCAGCAGGAATCAGACTGCACAACCCCTTTAACCGCAATACCAGACAAGTTCCTGCCCAGGTTGTTTGGGAGACTGGGGAGGGGGATTTCTTCTTCCCTAATCGCTCCTTTAAGGGTACAGCCACACATGGCAGAATGTCTGCCGCAAGATTTAAAATCCACAACTTATGGCCTTATGAGCAGAAATGGACCCGCAATCTGGAGGTGTGGTGCGGAATGGAGGCACGGATCGGGAGCCCACGGAAGCGCTACAGAATGCTTCCGTGGGTTTTCTGTCTCTGGACCGCATGCAGGTGCAAGACCGTCAGATGTGGATCACTCACCCCATTCAAGTGAATGGGCCGGCAGGCACATGGTCGGTGCCCGAGCATTTCGCGCTGCAATTTGCGGTCCGCAGCACTGGCATGGCCCTCTCTGGGGATTTTCTTAAAATATCATGTGCTGATACTGGAAAAAGCTGCAGTTTTGCCGCAGTAAATCTGCAGTGTGTATGCCACCTGTGAGGATACCCTCAAGGATTGAATTTACTTCGCTTGTCCTTCCCTGAAGACCTGGTCTTCCATGCCCAGGGGCTTAGATATGCCCATTGGCTTAGCATAGGCACAAAGAGCAGTCTTTCTGTGGCATCTCATGTGTGGTGCCGATGCCCCTGACCTGTTGAGGGCCGCCAGTGTCTTCCTATGAGCAAGATCTGCTGAGAACATGGACAGAAGACGGTAAACTGCATCTGTTTTTACCGGTCAGAATCTCCAAGGGCTAATTATTTTTATCTTAATTTAGGAAGGGTAACGCGCCTTTATTATAGGAAAGTGTGTAGGGGTGCATCAAGTTATTGGGGGCTACCACTTCTGTGAGAACATGACGTTTGGTCAATGGTTCCAAATTTTGTGCTTTTTGTTTTTAGACCCGACGGCAAAGGGTTAAATCATATTACTGTGAGCACCTACGTAGGTCAGTCAGTAGAAGCGCGTTGTAAGACTAATCTTGTCCTGAAAACAAATTATTTTTCGGCAGCGAGGGTAGATCAGGTCCCCAGTTATGAAACATTTAAGAATCTGTGCAAGACGATATTGGGAACATACGCTGACAACAGCTGCCTCCTCCAGCGGAGAGCCGATCTGTCCTCCTGAGTGTTATCTGCAACCTTTTGAAGAGGAGTTCGGGAAAGAGACCCGTCATTTGAACCTTTTACAGAAGATGAATCGCTGAGAGCTTCAGGAATAGGGCGTCTCAAGGCTCCTTGTTTGTACAGCCCTGCAAGGGTCTGTCTGTAGCGCGGTCTTAATCGACACGTTCCAGGTTGTGTCTTTTTAGAAAGTGCGAGCTGGTTGTTTCCCATCTCTGTAGTAAAGGCAGCGCGCACGGTCGCTACTGTTTCGCGAGTCAGAAGTGCAACCCCAATTCCAAAGAAGCTGTAAAGAACAGAACGCAATGATCTGCAAATCTCCTAGGCCTGTGTTATATTCACCGTAGATCAGAGCACATATCAGATGCTGGAAGTGAGACCTTTTACCATGGCAAGAAAAAAATGAACTCCTTTAGATCTTGATGGCAGCAAAATAACGTCCGGAGCCTTGCAAGTCCTTACATTCTGTTTGGATATATTTTACAGTGTCCCAGCTTTTTTGGAATTGGGGTTTTAACATAGGAAGTGACTCCGCTCTCCCCATGTTGTCTACAGCTCCCATGCACACCTACTGGTGAAACTCGAAAGATTTGAATATCGTGCAAAAGTCCATTTATTTCAGTAATGCAAATTAAAAGGAATTGCATTAATGCAGCTTAAAATTAGAATTTTGTGAAAAGGTTCAATATTCTAGGCTTAAAGAGTCACTCTAGTCAGCTAATTAACCCATACCCCCTGAGCAAAGGGTACCTGAGACTGTGACTTTGGGGTTTCATAAGCTGTAAGCCATAATCATCCAAATTATACCAAATAAAGGCTTGAAATATCTCACTCTGCATGTAATGAGTCTATCTCATATCAGTTTCACCTTTTAAGTTGCATTACTGAAATAAATAAACTTTGCACGATATTCAAATTTTTGGAGTTTCACCTGGATGTGTCGTCATGGTTTTTTCTTAAACATTTGGTAGGGGAGCTGTTCCTGGATCGGACTAGGAGCTGTAGACCTAAAACGGTAGGGTGGGTGTAATGAAGACTTGCACGCTTTGGAGCCAAAAATGACTGACGGGTGTTGCCTTTATAGTAGTCCATAGCCTCATGTCCTGATGGTCTGGGGTTCAATCATTTCCTCTAAATGACATTTCAGAAGATGTCGTCGATTTTTTAAGGGGTTGTCTCACTTCAGCAAATGGCATTAATCATGTAGGGAAAGTTAATACAAGCCACTTACTAATGTATTGTGATTGTCCATATTGCTTCCTTCGCTGGCTAAATTCATTTTACCATCACCTTATACACTGCTCGTTTCCATGGTTACGACCACCCTGTAATCCAGCAGCGGTGGACGTGCTTGTACACTATAGGAAAAAGCGCCAGCCTTTCTGGTGGCCTGGACTGTGGAAGAACACATAGCCTAGTGCTTTTTCCTATAGTGTGAAAACACTACCACCGCTGATGGATTGTAGTGTGGTCGTAACCCCTGGATATGAGCCTCGTATAATGTGGTAAAAAAAAAATATGAAGCTGGCAAAGGAGACAATATGGACAATCACGAAACATTAGTAAGTGCCTTGTAATAACTTAATCTACATGATAAATGCCATTTTCTGAAGTGAGAAAAGCCTGGAATAAAGGGGGT
Organism: Bufo bufo; assembly: GCF_905171765.1. Taxonomy (NCBI): domain Eukaryota; kingdom Metazoa; phylum Chordata; class Amphibia; order Anura; family Bufonidae; genus Bufo; species Bufo bufo. The sequence continues at coordinate 92,854,633 of NC_053390.1, forward strand.
CTGTAACCCTCCAATGTAATGTAGCACTTGACCCCTTGCTGTATGGCTGGCTTTAAGAATCATGGGCACAGACAATTGAGAAAATTGCAGGCTTCTCCCAGATGAGGGATGCCCAACCTGCGGCCCTCCAGCTGTTGCAAAACTACAACTCCAAGCATGCATAATGGCTGTAGGCTGTCAAGGCATGCTGGGAGTTGTAGTTTTGCTGCAGGTTGGGCATCCCTGTCCTAGGTTATTGTGTGTCTCGGGTTTAGTGCTGTGGAGTATGTTGGCACGACATAAGTAATAGAAATCATGTAAATGTTAACATCTGTCTGGGTTTTGTACATTTATTTTTATTGCTGAATGTGTGTATAGAACGGCAACACTGATCATTGGTGTCCGGTGCTGGGTGCCATGACCGATTCCTCTAGTGCCCAGATCCTCAGTAGAAGGCCTTGTGCACATGGCTGTATGTATTTTGCAGTCCGCCAGTTGCAGATCCACAAAAATCTGCATTATTTGCAGAACCCTTGACTTCAACGGGTCCACGATCTGCATTTTGCGGCCAAGTATAGGAGGTGTCCTACCCTTTCGCTGAACGGACATACGGATGCAGAAAGCACACATCTGTTTGCTAACCCTTTGTCCATTCCTCCAAAAGATAGGATATAGCCACAAAATGCAGACCACGGACCCATTGAAGTTGCTGGGTCCACGAAAAAAAATGCGGTCGCCACCTGGACCACATCTGTATTCTGATCATACCAAATTTATTTTTAGGCCTCAGAAGGTGGAAGGTGGCGGCTTCCTGCCCGATCTCCCTGTACAAAGCAGACGCAGTGTCCGTGTCCTGTGCATTAATACACCGCTGTCTTTCCCTGTGAATAGGTGCTCCAGACCCGACAGCCGGCGCCAGTATAGACGATGAGAATTGCTGGCATTTGGATGAAGAACAGGTCCAGGAACAGGTCAAGCTCTTCCTCTCCCAGGGTGGTTACCATGGATCAGGAAAGCAACTCAACTTGCTTTTTGCCAAGGTATGGCTTTTTTATCAGTGTTTCTGGTGGCGGACTCCTCATGGGGATGTATTAAAGGGGTATTCCAGAGGATAGGGCATAACAGATCGGTGGGGGTCCTGCTGCTGGGACACCCAGTAATCACGAGAACTGAGGCCCCTGTACCCTTTGCAGCTCCTGAAATGAACGGAACGGCTGGTCATCCATGTGTGCGGCCGCTCCATTCATCTCTGGGAATTCTGGGGGTAGTGGAGCACTGTACTCGTCTATCTCCGGAACTCCCATGAAAATTAATAGAGCAACTGCTCGAATGTGCAACCAGCCGCTCCTTTCATTTAGGTGGGGCTGCAGGGGATATGGGACCCCATTTTCATGATAGGTGCCAGTCCTACTGCTGGGACCCCCACCAATCTGATGGTTATCCCTGGGATAACATGCTCTAACTGCAGTACCCCTTTAAGAGCATGGTCCCTGTGAGTGACATGCCCCTGCATGTGACCCTAATACGCTTTTATTGCTTCCCAGAAGCTATCTCCCCCTGGATTTGGACACTTATAATCCAGAACCTGCCAGGCCCCATTCATTAAAGGCATTTTTACTGTAACTGCGTCAGTCTCGGAGCTTCTACAGTCAATGCAGTTCATCCGCATGTGGCTATACATGAGATAATCGGGACGGGCGCTGCTCGGAGTCCAGCCTTGTATCTGTGCATTCAGCAATCCCTTTGCATTTGTGCAGTGCTAAATGAGAAATGGAAGTCTGCTTGGAGAGGGCTGCCTGGGAAACCTGCTCTCCCTGGAGTCACCGCAGGGCAGTCAAGTACCTTACAAGGTCGCCCCCTTAAGGCCAAATATATGTCTGCAGCTGTCCACATATCAGCACATGAATGGCTTATTGATGTGTAGATGTCGGGCGGATAGACACGCTTTAGTTTGTATCGTCCTGGGCTGAACACATATAATATTTACTAGAATTTTGCAGCTGAGGAGAGGGTTAAGACTATCTGCTTTGACACCTACACATGAATATAAAAAATGTATTCATATGCAATCCTTTCTTTGTACCGTTAAAGGTCTGTTCTTTCATAGTCCAAAAGACTATACTTTTAGCTACCTTTTGGCCTCCTTTGTCGGTGTAGTTTTTTTTTTTTTTTTAATGGGGGACAGAATAGTATGTCCTCCGAAGGGAACATGCTGATGACAATGGGTTAATGGTGATGCTTTGTTTGCGCACCGTATGTTAATTCAGCTTTGCTGACTGTTTAGGCTATTAACACAAGTCTTTTTAATATATAGATTATATTTTATATTCTATTTTATTATATATTATATTTTATAGATTATATAATTTATATATATATATATATATATATATATATATATATATATATATAATATATATTTTTTTTTTAAGCACCTGTCACCTTTCCTGATATGTTTGTTTTATTAAGGCTACTTTCACACTCATTTTGGATGGATCCGTAACGACGCTTCCGTTAAAATAATACAACCGTATGCCTCCGCCATGAACGTATCCGGTTGTATTGTCTTCCATTGCCATGACTGATCCGTCTTGAACTCCATTGAAAGTCAATGGGAGACGGATCCGTTTTCTATCGTCATGGAAAGCGGATCCGTCCCCATTGACTTACATGGTGTGCCAGGCAGCGTTTTGGTGTCCGCCTCCAGAGTGGAATGGTGACTGATCGGAGGCAAACTGATGCATTCTGAGCGGATCCTTTTCCATTCAGAATGCTTTAGGGCAAAACTGATCCGTTTTGGACCGCCTGTGAGAGCCCTGAACGGATCTCACAAACGAAAAGCCAAAACGCAAGTGTGAAAGTAGCCTTAGAGGGCCATTTATTAAACTGGTGTAAAGTAGAACTCGCTTGCCCATAGCAGCCAATCAGATTCCACCTTTCATTTTCCAAAGGAGCTGTCCAAAATGAAAGGTGGAATCTGATTGGTTGCTATGGGCAACTAAGCGAGTTCTACTTTATGCCAGTTTGATAAATGACCCCCTTAGTGTTTTTTTGCAGATCTGTCATGGATCTGCCTAAACGCTTGTTACAATAATACAACCGCATGCATCCGGGTCGTAGGGGCAATATTTAAAAAAAAAAAACAGGCAGGGTGGGGGGCACCCCGCAAGTAAAAAGGTATCCATCTAGAATAAATAAACCCTGAAAGGTCCTCTTTAATGGGTCCTTAACAAAAACTGAAGTTACTCTGCGTTCATTCAGTTTCCGTGTTTCCGTTCCACAAAAAAAATGAACATGTCCTATTACCCACATTACAGACATGGATAGGACTGTCCTATTACCCACATTACAGACATGGATAGGACTGTCCTATTACCCACATTACAGACATGGATAGGACTGTCCTATTACCCACATTACAGACATGGATAGGACTGTCCTATTACCCACATTACAGACATGGATAGGACTGTCCTATTACCCACATTACAGACATGGATAGGACTGTCCTATTACCCACATTACAGACATGGATAGGACTGTCCTATTACCCACATTACAGACATGGATAGGACTGTCCTATTACCCACATTACAGACATGGATAGGACTGTCCTATTACCCACATTACAGACATGGATAGGACTGTCCTATTACCCACATTACAGACATGGATAGGACTGTCCTATTGCCCACATTACAGACATGGATAGGACTGTCCTATTGCCCACATTACAGACATGGATAGGACTGTCCTATTACCCACATTACAGACATGGATAGGACTGTCCTATTGCCCACATTACAGACATGGATAGGACTGTCCTATTAGGGTCCAGCTGTTCCGCAGAATACAGAATGCACACGGACATCTGTATTTTTTGCGGATCTGTATTGGGGACTGCAAAATACATGCGGTCGTGTCCATGAGGCCTTATGTAGAGTGGTTTTCAATGTGCACCAAATTCCTGATAAATGTGCAGGTTTATGGGAGGTTTTTGGTGCAGAATTTCTGCACCCAAATCTGAACAGTGTGCACGCACCCTTATACTCTCCCTGAAGTACATGATGGGGATTTATTTTTATTTTTTATATAAAGTTTAACCAAAAGCAAAAACTTTAAATGACCGCCTCTACCATACGGTTCTGCCATAATGCTGTTGTACACTTTCCTTATGATTTTATTCCTGTTGGCAGGTACGGGAGATGTTAAAAATGAGGGACTCCAATGGAGCACGTATGCTGACCTTAATAACGGAGCAGTTCATGGCGGATCCCCGTCTTTCCCTGTGGAGACAACAAGGCACTGCGATGACTGACAAGTACAGGCAGCTCTGGGATGAGCTAGGTATGGCTTCCATTATTCCTTATGTCCGATGTGCTCCTCGGTGTGTCCTGTCCATGTCACTGTTGGGTGGTGACCTCTGCACTTGATGCCCTGTGTGTTTTGTGCTGTGAACCAACCTTCAGCCCATCTGACCCGTTGGAACGACTTGGATGTTCTTGGGTTTTAGTGGTGCTACTATTGTGTTTTTTAAATATGAAATTTTTTTTTTGTTTTATGCCTATTTTATCCCACAGTGACGTGGCCAGCGGGTCCGTTTTTCTTGTCCTGGCATTGGTGTGGATGATGTAGCATAAAGCTCTTGTGAAGATTGTCTTCTTGTCGGCTCTTGCCTTTTATTCCTGTGGCGTGATCCGTGGCCCCGCTTGGCCGCAGCTCGCCTCCTCTCTGTGTATATATTTGGCTTGATGTTTAATTCCTGTTTTGTAGCTTAAATCCCTTGTATGTGTTTACTATTCTAATGAACACGCTCGCAGCCAACTTGGCAGAGGTTGAGGGAGTTATTTGGCATAGATGCAGGAACTGTGTGTTCACTTTTCTCCCCCCCCCCCCCCCCCCCCCCGCGCTCGGGACGAATGAACCATGGGAATGGCCTGTGGTCCTGGCGCAGAGAGGATCCGTGAACGGCTTTCTCCCGCTGTTACCGCTAGCAGAGAACTGGCTGTACTCATGCACTTTGCAGAGGACCTCTTTTTATGCCTTTGTTAATAAGTGACCGACTGTCCAGAGAATGGATGAAAAGCTGCACGGAAGTCTGCGACAGGTTGTCAGCGATGGATGCACATCCTCTTATTTCTGGGGAAAAGGTGCATCCTTGGCTTGAATACCCGGTACTGCCACGTTTTGGGGGGGGGGGGGGGGGGGGCGCTAATATTTCTGCTTTTCTCAGAATTGGATAGTTTTTTGTTTTTTTTCTTAAGGGTGGGTTCACATCACCTTTATGGATTCCATTTTTGTTTTCCATTATAACATGGTTATAACGGAAAATAACAGAATCCATAAGACGGAAGTCAAAACTGAAGCCTTTAAAGGGGTTGTCCGAGTTATATAAACATATGCCCATGTGCCTTATAACCTATCGAATAACACTTTTTTTTTTGTCATTTACATTTTATTTCTATAGTACTGGGATTCTATATGTGACCCGCAACGTCATCCACCAGGCTCCCTGTGCGGACGTTTCGTGTACAGGCTTATCCCTACATGAGGGAGGGGCCTGGCTCTGTACACGAAACGTCAGAGCCTGGGTGCCCGCCCCCCTCTCTCCCTGTATCTGGCTGCCGGACGGCTCCTGTGAGGGATTGCGCATGCGTGATCCTTACCAGTGCAGGCAGCCCTGTGACCACACCAGAGCCCTGATCCACTGGTGTGCCCTCCCCCCTCCCTCCCCGTCTGAACCACATACAAGTAAAGCCTTGCCCATGATATAATGTACACCATCTATATAAATTCGGGTGAAAGTCAGGCCGGTGTGGATCAGCACCAAGGTCCAGTTTGATGGAAGTAAAAGAAGGCCAGCAGCACACCACGGATTTTAAAGGAAAATGTGAAGTTTATTCACCCAGTGTCAGCAGCGACGTTGCTGTCTCTCAAGCTTGAGAAAGACGGCAACAAGCTGTTGAAACGTCGCTGCTGACACTGGGTGAATAAACTTCGTTTTCCTTTAAAATCCGTGGTGTGCTGCTGGCCATAGATAGGTAAATAAATATCTCTATAAACATACATCTAAATTATTTATATAAAAAAAATACATTAGCCTACATGTTTTTTTCTTTTTTTTTCTTATTTTATGGACTTTGTATGATGGAAAAACACAGTACACTGCACTTTCCCATCCTGCAGAGTCCTCAAAAAAAGTAATATTTTTATTTATTTCATTTTTTTTTTTTTTTTTTACTCCATGGTGCTGGATGTCACAGTATGGCATCTGTTGTGTATGTTGATCGTATGACAAACCCAGCCTTACGTGCCCGATCCAGCACTTCCATTATCTTCTTTGTTCTGCTTCATTAGATGAGAAGAACAGAAATAAAAAGCGCTGATGTGAATGGGGCCTATTTATGCAGGGAACCATTACTTGTCTAACAGCAGGCAATCCTAGCCAAGTGATAAAGTCCAGTCCAATATGGCGGATCTTCCCTGTACTTTACCACTTGGCTAGAATAGCCTGTCTGCATTCACTACATACTGCACCACATACATGCTTGCGATGTGTATGGGGTGCAGCGTGTGATGTGTACATGTTTGATGTATGTAGTGCAGATCTTCTGCCTGTGAGCTAGGAGATGATCATGTGACTGTAGGGCAGATTAGTCCCACCCACAAATATTCACGAGGGAGAGCTCCGTCATTGTTACCCTCCCCCACAGCTTTGCTGCAGCATGTAAACAAAGCAAGAATAACAGAACTGTGCAAAGGTGTAAGTATGTTATTTTTTATTTATTTTTTTGTCCGTCCCCCCCTCCCCCCATTACTCTGATAACCCCTTTTAAGAGGCATTCTGTTTTGCTTTCCGTCATAATAGAAGTCTATGGGCAATCCTAACTGATCCGTCTGGTTTCCTGTCGACAGGACTTTGTTTTCCGACTTGCATAACGGGAGCCAGGAGGATCCGTTATGATTCCCATAGACTTCTATTATGACGGATCAAAACAGAATGCCACTTAAAGGCTTCCGCTTTGACTTCTGTCTTATGGATTCTGATGTTTTCCGTTTTTATAACCTAAAACAAAAACGGAATCCATAACGCTGATGTGAACCCAACCTAAGCCGTTTTCAGGAGTTTCTTGCATGCCGAGTACGTTCTCAGGAATCCCTCCACAACCCACATAATCAGGATTTACAGGCCCCGTTCACATTTCCCCTCTTTGCAGACGTTTGCTATCCGTACTCGTGTTTGTTCACACATCAGTAATTTTTCACTGACATGGAGTCAGTGAAAAAGATCTGAGACCTGCATACTTTGGTCCATGATGCGCCCCTGGAAGTCTATAGTTTAATAAAAAAAAAACCACCGACACAACATGGAGGGCGTCAGTGTTTGGTCCTTTTTTCAATGACCATTGGTAGGAGATGCTCTGGAAATTTTCAGCCGAGCAGCGCCTGTGGAATACAGATGTCACATGGAGGGCAAAAATCGGACCAAACACGGATCCTTCACGGATGTCTTCTTGGATGGAACATGGAAGGATATTTCCCACAGGCATCACAGACATGGGAATGTGAACAGGGCTTAATGTTACATTGACTTTGACCATGCACTGGATACATGCATGCTTGGTTCAGCTAAGTGTGCTTGTGTTTCCATGAGGAGCGGCGAGTAAGCCACTGGCAGACATCCGCCATGCTTTATCTTTCATTCTACTAACACCTGTGTTTGAGTGGAGACACCCTCCATACACATCCCACCATTATCTGGCTCAGCTGAAGTCCCTTTAAGAACCCGCAGTTTGGATGGAGATTGGATTTTGACACCTCCATAGTATGCTAAATAGCTTGGTGTTTCTATTCTCATGACTGTGTATTTTTTGCACTGTTAGATTACAGATGTTTTTCCCTTGCACTAATTCAGCAGTAATGGAAGGGGCTTGACCTGTAATTTTGACTATAATATCTTCGTAAACGCAGCCAAAACTGGCAAAGCGTTCATCGCCTGCTCAGAACTTTATGCTTCTGAGTTTTCATATTTTAAACAACTTCTACTTTTTCAATTTCTGTGTGTATGTATATATGTATATATGTATGTGTATATATATATATATATATATATATATATATATATATATATATATATAATATGTGTGTGTATTAGGGCTGCACGATATATCGCAAAAGTAATCGAATCGCGATAATCGGCAAATGCGGTTTGGCGATTCGGCCGAGCCGAAAATGCCGCGATTATTATATATGAAGGGGCCCCTATTGATAAAAAAAAAGTCCTCTGTCCTATTACAGCCTCTGTACTTACTTTTACAATGAATGCATGCACTGCAGCGACGAGCGGGAGCGAGCGAGCGAGGCAGCCGGCCGGCGCGGGACTGATGTCACTTAGTCACGCTCCTGCTTCCTGAATTAAGTGGGAGGAGCGTGCCAGTGACGTCAGTCACGCGCCGGCCGGCTCGCTCTCTGCCGCTCTCTGCAGTGTGAGTGCATTCATAGTGAAAGTACAGAGGCTGGCCATTTTATGAATAGGAGAGTTAACACATGAAGGGACACATGGGGCCATGAGGGGGACCAGCATAAGATGCTATATGTGTGTCTTATGCTGGCCCCCCTCGTGGCCCCATGTGTCATAGCACACATCCCCTATAACAGTGCCCTCCGCAGGTCCCCCATAACAGTGCCCTCCGCAGGTCCCCCATAACAGTGCCCTCCGCAGGTCCCCCATAACAGTGCCCTCCGCAGGTCCCCCAT